>NC_140774.1:172186130-173413233 GCF_044657685.1 Stegodyphus dumicola | reverse complement strand
CTAATTTCTTATCACTGTAGTATTTTGATATACATATCCATACGTTGTACACCATCCTTACAAATCAAAATTTTCTAAATCATATGCTGAAAAACTGGACGAGCAAGACACAGAAATTTGGTAATTTTTAAATAGTTTTTTATGTGTATTAAAATGAACACTGTTTTAATATAGTATTTTGGATAAAAAATATTCTCACATATGGTCAATAAGATAATATAAAAAACTTCTGCACAAATTAATTTGAATATAATTAAATAATTCAATAAAAAGGAATTTTACATATAAATATGAGTAATTATATATTTTGCCAAACAAGTGGACATTCTAGCTCTAATAATAAAATCATAATGCATTTTTACAAGCAATAATTTTTCAATATTTATATATCATAAATAAATCGATAAAAATTTATGGGTACTTGTGTATTAATGCAACCAGCTTGGTGCAATTTGGCGATTTTTTACAGATCAAAAGGTAGAAATTACTTAATGGATACAAGGTGATGGTTTTCATTTTTTTAGAAAAACTTTCTAATTATCGATATTTATAGTCAGTCGGTAAACATTATCAACATATGAAAAGAAAATATATTTTAACAATTTAGAATACAAATTTTAACTATGAAATAAGGATTACATGATACATTAAAAAAAATTACATTCTTCAAATCTTTCTGTAAAGGTTTAGCAAAATTCTGTATTCCTGTAGAAATTTTACTACAGTTCCTTCAATTGTTGGCAAATTCCACAAGCTTATACTTTACAACTAAAGCAAAAAATATCACTTTTTTTAATAAAAACAGTTTGAACTTGGTATAAAATGAAAAAGAAAGCATATGAAAATGACAATGTTGCTTAACTGAATGACTGTTATGAGTATTATTGCCAGAAATTGGAACATTTTAAAAATATGTAGACTTCTACTAAAGTGGTTGCATTAATAAGGCCGCACTAATTTATGCAGCCCAAATCTTGTATTTTTTAATAATCAATTGTCTTATAAGCAAATAAAATTACTAGGGTAATTAGAATAAAAGAACACTTACTTCAAAAACTGTTTCTTGGGGATTAAGCTCATGCTTCCCATAGGTAATATCAATGATATAGTCTAAAACAAAATATTGAAATTCTCATGAATAATATGTCAATAAAATGGTCAGCTGGTGCATAAATAACCACTTATTTCATAACCATTTCAAATTTTTATTATGGACTGATTTTCATACAAGGAATAAAATCCTACTAGTTTTAATCACATCTAATTTTTTTTTTTTAAAGGTACTAATTACATGAAATTTTAGCTAAAAAAATAGTTGGCAGATAGCTTACAAAAACTCAAAAATTCAATAGTTTTTGTTATCAGTTTAATGTTTACTTGCAATCAGACAGAATTTTCACTCATGTTTTAAATAATACACACTTTTTATTAACAAAATTATATAATAAATAACAAATATAGTTTTTTAAAAAATCTGATATCCAGGTACTTATTGAAATATTCTATAATATCAGAGGGTGGAAAATAAAAGTAATCTAAAATACAGAATCTCATAAAAATTATCAGTTTAAACTAGAGTCCAATAAGTCGAACATTCAAAATAAAACACCTCTAAACTTTAATCCCTATTAAATAATAAAGATTTTAAATCAATATCACAGACAGAGTTTTAAATTTATAAGTCACAAAAATGTCTAGAAAAATATATATTTATCAAACATACCTAGTGTTTTTTGATCGGGTTTAATAAGCACCAGAAACTTTTTAACCATGTCATACCAGCCCAATAAAGCTGATTCTTTCATCTGTAGTAGCTGCTGCAACTTAACACTGCTAGGATGAGCAGTTGTAGATGCCTCAGTAGTTGTTTCAAAAGAGCCTGATTTTTTACTAGAGTGTGCTGAGAAAGAACATTGCACTATGGCAAGAAAGATTATGAGTACTGAAAAATGCTTCATGTTTGGCAACAATATTCAGAATGTTTGGGCAATCTGCAAAATAAAACAAATATTTTTAACAAAGAAGTCTAAAATTGTTTAAAACATTGCACTATTTTTTAATGATACAGTTATTTCAAATTGTTTCACAAAAACTATTTAAAATGACTGAAATTCACATATGCTAAAATGAAAATTATGCCCAATAAATAATACATGATTTTTATTTCAGGTTTAGGCAGTACAATATATTTTTCAGGTAGTTATCATAATGTTAAACAAATGAAAATAAATTCCTTGCATTTTTTAGACAGAAAGAATTATGTAACAATCAATATTTTCATATTTTTTCTCACCAAGTAAAAATTTATAATCACAAATTTTTGAAACAGAACATTTAAAAAAAAAGGGCGAATCTTTACATTTTCACAATATTTAAATTTCTTCCTTTTAAAAAGCAATATTAATTCAGTTATCTGTAATGTGAATTGCTTTCTCGAAATACCGTACAGAAAATTAATAATAGAAATAAATTAACAAATCGACCTGGATTTCAACAACAAATAAAGGCACAGCCTAATAAAATTAAAATATTTTTCTTATATTATTTCGAAGGCTGAAATATAAGCGGTATGATTATATTTCAGCCGTTCACATTCATATTTACAGATATATTCTAATTGCATTTAATAACATAATGAAAACCTACTTACCTTTAAAACTTTATGAAAAAGGAGCAATTAAAAAAGAAAAGGTTATGTTGACAAGGCGCGCACATATTCTATGTACAGACCATGAAATATCGCAACGAACAACCCGTAACAACGAATGCAACATGTAGAAACGTCATTATGGAATTTCCATTACCTATCAGAAATTTAGAAACCTCAAAACTCAGAAGAAATTATCGCTAAAAGCTCCAGCTGATACCAGGGACGCGTAACCATGACATTTACATTACGTCACGTCACATCTTGACATCACTCAACAAACTTTTATGAAGAAGGTAACAAGACAAAATGCACATCCACCGGAGGTGATTCACCGATTCAACTTTTCGCACAGGTTGCCATAGGTAAAAAAGACGCCAAATCAGCTCAACTCGCAACATGCAAAAAAAAATAACAAAGCCTAGAAACCTTATTGCGCTTGTAAAAGAACACAAAGTCAAAACTTTATTGCCTATTTTATACGTAGTTTTCATCTCTAGTGTTATAGACACTTAATTAGATACATTATATAAATCGTAAATATAAATAATAAACATCTGAAATCTTTAAATACAATATACAGTAAATCTGAAATAAAATTATACAGTTAATGTTTGCTTCGTCATTTGTTCTATCATCTTCACCAAATTCAATTACAACTAGAATTTTTTATTTTTTAAGTGGAGAAAGTGAAGAGGAGTAATTGTGTTACTGCATTAAAATTTTAAAAAATAAAAACCAACATGTATTTTCTAAATAAGAAAGTAAAAGTTTTCAATATGTTTTCAAAATAACATACTAGGCAAAATGTCGTTTTTTCACAACAGCTTAACATTTTGACCTTAGGTTATTAATAAGCCGACATTCACAACGGTATTACAAGGATTATAGTCTACTACAGACTAATTTTCTAAGCCGCAAAATTTTCGGAAATGGATCAAAACTGATAAAATCGCATACAAAGAAAAACTGCAGAGAAAATGTATACAAACTTTTAAAAATACTGTTAAAACCTTCAAATAAAGAGTGATTTAAAATGAGGGGAAAAAAAATGTTTAAACTCAGTCTTAGTTTAGAACTAATTTAGGAAAAAAACAAAAACAAAAAAACTTACTTCAAAAGACACACTGATGCAGAGTCAAGCAGAATACTGCCACTTCAAGAAACTACATCAGAAATTCAATTAATTTTAAAATTTAAATTGGCACATTTCTTTTAATTGGAAGTGTGCTTATTTACGTACATTAATTCTACGAATAAGAGCTAAATATTGATTCGTTTCCAAGGCGTAGACAGGATATTCACGCCAAGACATACACGCATATTATTTAAATATATATATATTGAGAGATCTGTTTATTAGTTTGAACACAGCAAAGCACACGACGAAATCCATTTTTCTCAATCTAACAGAAAGGATGTCCTTAGTTAAATCGCCTTTGTGTGTTATGTTTTTTTCAAACAAATAAACACCTTTCTTTTGGGAAATAACTCATATTTGCGTTACATGGGAGAAGGATTTTCTAAGAGGTGTTGACTAATATTTATAGAAACAGCCAACTCGACGGGATCGAACTGCCAATATTAAGCGGATATAAACCTTCGGCTACTGACAGCCTTACTTTGTTGGTTGAGATAAATGAATACGCGCTGTCAATCAATGGAATCGAATAATTGTGAGTAACAGTAAAAGTTTAATATTAAACATATGATAACATTTACCTTATGTTTGATATATATTTAATATTACATATCATTCACAATTATAATAATTGTTATCATTGAACTAGCTAAAAAGATATTAAAATGAATAAATTCTTCTAATCAAGTTAAATAAGCTGTTAGTTTTTCAATTTCTGAAATGGGGGGTGAAGTTTATTCAGTAGCAATTTATGGAACTAAAAAGAATAAAACTATACTGTAAAGAAACAAACAGTTATTTAACAAACAGTGAAATAATAATTTATTTAACAACTGATTTATTTATCTTAGGCCATTGCTTTTCTAGAAAACAAAATCAAGTTTCCTAGGCACACTAGAAAATTTATCTTGAATTGCTACAAAACTTACATGTAACGTCCCGATGAATGGATTGTGTACTAGTGTGCCCGTTTAAAATATTTTCAGATCAATTATTACTTTTTTTAAAAATATTTGCCTTTTCTTATTTTTCGAAGATGACCAGGTTAGGAAATGATAGTTTATAATTAAAAACTTATTAATACATACGAATATCCAATGTAAAATTTTAATAAATAAAAAAATTTCGAATGTAAAATATATCGAATATAAATTTTAATAAACTAGAAAAGTATAAAAAAATATTAAATTTGTTGAAAATAAAATTTAGATAAACTAATTACAGTTACTTAAACAAATTCTTTTCATTTCGCTCGCTAATTACAAATTTCTGAAAACAAAGACAAAATATTTTTATTCTACATCGAATTTACGAAATTCTAACCAGTATGCTGCAAGATTTCAATTCGTATTACTAATGTCACCAAAAAATGATAAAGATCACATTATGGCACTCCTCACTATGCTTTCAGAGGGAGCCCCAAGTTTCAAAGAATACGGTATATACACAGTTGATGGAACCACAAACACCCCATCCCGCCGAAAGCAGAATTACAAGTCTGTCTGGTTTTCGTATGAATTCGGTCGACCTTGCTTCTCCAGACTTTTATACTTCTGTGCAATTTTTTTCTCCCAAATGAATCATCGTATCGGTGTGATCTCGGACTTAGGAACACGAAATAAATTTCTATTTTTCTTTTCGCCTTATTTTTTTAAAGATAATGATTAGACAAGTATTTTCTCCTCTTTTCCAACCTATGAATAATGAAATGTGGATGAACATGGCAATAATGAATTGCAAATGCTGTTTACCGTTACCTGTTTCTAAAAGGAAAAAACAATTCTCAAAGTTCTTTTCTTTACGGGGGGAGAGGGGGTTAAATTAAATTGTTTATTTATATAGTTGTTAATCTGCAGTTTTTTTTTTTTTTTTAAATTAATTGTACTCTCATACAAAAGTATGAGATTATAAACTCAAACAGTAAACAATTCAGAGTTACGTTTAAAAAAATAATAAATACGTATCAATATACAACATTTCTAACATATTAATGTCTAAAATCAAATTGGACTGTAAATACAAATAATATACATAAGTGTAAATCAAATTATACATAAATTCTAAACTCCAAATGGAAGAGGATGGCTGGTTTGTATACTTTTATAATTCAACAAACAGTCTTTGAGGGGAAAGAGCAAAAATCATGCCAACCGTACCTAAAAGTAATTATTACGGCTCTTTATTCTCTCGCAACTGATACTTTAAATTTATGCGAAGGTAAAATATTGAGTCAGCTTTCTATCTTTCTTTCTTTTATTTTGTCAGCGTTTAAAGTTATTTGACTGTTATTGTTTAATTTACATCGCCAGGAGTAGTGGTTCTTGTCTGTAACACTAGTCGTGCCCTTTTACGTTACAAGTTAATAACGTTACAAGTTCCAGATTAAATAAAAAGGTTATTTAAAACCCTCGCAAGGTTTTGTCATACTATTTCAGATATAGCGATAACTCCCTAACCTAATGTAAACTCTACATACCCTATATAATCTTTGTTTCTACAACTTTATGTAGACTGCTAATGGCAACAAGAAATAAAATATGATTAGAATAATAATGTTTTAAACGGATCGATATCTGAAAAAGTAATAAATAATTTTCTTTAAAATACAGCACTGAAAACTTATTCCTAAACAGAAAAATAACGCTATAGTACCATGTCGTGCTATCATTAATTTACTCATTAAATGTATAAGAAAGTTATATACTTAAATATAAATGACATCATAATGTCATCTGACGGCTCTCGTGTATCTCGTGACATAAATACTACTTGACATTCATTTTGCTCAATTATCTCTTTTTTACACATGCTAAGACTATTTATTATTCTATTTTTTATTCTAGTCTGAGAACAAACAGCCGATCATTAGATAGCGCTGTTCTTGTTTCTTTCATGAATATCATCATCTACGTAGTTCATAATTTTCAGAAAATGAAGCGTAGTTATAGCACCATGTTTTAATGTTTTGCCATTAGTAGTATAGTACAGTTCATCATATTATCAGATTTCTTAGCAAGGGATAAAGAAGTCTTTTTGACTGGTGGGTAATTCTAATGTTAATGAATGATGTACGTGACAAAATAAAAAATTTAGGAAGCCATCCTTATTTCATTTTACATATTAACTTTAGCTTTTCTTCCTTGCATTTGAATACATGTTCAATAAAATTACAAGAGCATCTCTTTTAAATGATTTCAAACTGTAAAATGTCTTTCCAAATGTTCCAAGAGACGAAAAATGTTCGAAGGTTCCTAAGCTATTAGCTCAGATGATGGTTCCTTATTCATTACCTTTTTTTTGAAAGGGGGTCAGTAACTCTTTTTTTTGGGGGGGGAGGGAGGGAGAATGGATGCCAAAATGTCACTGAGCTGCAAATACAACTTAAATGACGACCGGAAGAAATGTATCGACACAAACAATTTGCAGATCCTTTCTTACACACTCATTTAGAAAAATTACTTGTGCCTCATTGGCCTTCTAGCATTGTGGGGGCTACGAAACTGGGCTGAAGAACAGTTTGGCTAGGATCTGCCGAGTGCAGGCCCCTAGTCAAATTCCTCCTTCCGACTAATCCAAATTCAACCTACAGCCGGATAATCGAAGATTTCTGATCAGGACAGAAGGTGACACCCGATAAAATTTAGTGCATGCCTAAGAAAAAAATCTCATTTTACTGAAGGCTGCATGCTTGTTTAAGCTTCCGTGGGTATATATTACTCTGGACACCTTCGAAATCGGTCCTCGACTGCTCAAAGATACAGGGTTGAAATTCTTAAATTTTTGGTCGTGCTTTATTAAATTACTGCCATCGACGACTCAGCGCCGTTATCTAGATGAGAACGCTCGACCTCACTGAGCGCTCGTTAAAGCCAGATGCTATCGATGAGGAAACAACAGAAAATATGGACGACTGGCTGGCATATTCTCTCGGTTTAAATCCAATAGAGCATGTTTGAGACTTACAAACGGACGGTTGCTGCCAGATCGCAACTCCACAACCTCTGCTCTTCAATTCCCCTGTTCACAACAAAATCATTTTTTACAATTGCATCTTCAATTGCAAAAAAAAAAAAAAAAAAAATGCTTTTTTTCTTAAGAAGTGGGGGAAAATTCTCCAAAATCTTAGCAGTCAGTCAGTAGCAGTTTTGTGGCCACCGTGATTCCCCGAACTCGCTCCGATGAATTTCTGGTTCTGGTGTTATCTGAAATCTAAGATGTACACATTAAATCCACGAGATTTGTCAGAACTGAAGAATTTGTCAGATGCCGTAAAACGTGAAGTTGTAGAGACATTAGGTTTTTTTTTTTTTTTTAAAGCAGGAGAAATGAAAAATGAGCAACATCTTCGCCGGGAATCGAACCACGGACCTCTGGAATACGCGCCCAGCGTGCAGACCACCACACTACGAAGGCATGCTAAGAAGGCAGGAGAAATACCTTATAAAGTAATACAGATTCTTCCTGCGATGTTCCGTGCGTCATTATTGTCAACAATTCTGCGGAGGTGGGTACGTTAAAAGCTTTAATTCCAATAAAAGTTTTTTTATTCCTCTTTTATTGTCATTGGTTCTTTAGTCTCTTCTTAGCAAATGTTTTACGACGGCAATTATCGTCATGCGTGTATTTCCATCTATTCCAACGCCATTTATGGTATTTCAATGCGCTGACCAATTTACGCAGGAAAAAAAGTGGATGTTGCCAAACGAAAATTTCATCATTGTTTCACTGTAACTGTAACGACGAGAGCTCTATTGTTTTAAATTATCACAATCTCGAGCGCATACCTTCAAACAACAATTAGCGAATTTCATTTCGATTGGTAGAGCAGACAGGCCATTATGAGTTCATATATCAGGGACTTTTTTTATGACCACCCTACATATCAGGAACTGTTTATTATGGTCATCCTGTATATCAAGTTTTTTTATGAACACCCTGTATATGTATTTTCTCTTAGCATATTAATTGTACCAAGAATTGTTACAGTCAGAGCTTAAATTGCGCCGGAGCCCGGCTCCTGTATTTCTTAGTTTCTGGGATAAATCATAATTCTAGCCGGAGCGCACCGGAGCCCTAAATTAGAAGGCTCCGGCGCTTCTTTTTTGTAACTGAACAACAATTTCAGTAGAAATTTGATCTCGAAAATTTTATTTTTTGCAATAAAATTATATTACGAATCGCTTATTAAATTTTAATTTATCTCTTTACATTTTATTTAATTTTAATTTAATTATTTAATTACGTTTAACTTTAATTATTTAACTATTTTAATAATATTAATTAATTAATTTTATTTAATTAAATAATAATTGACAAATACTAATTATTAAAATTAATTCAATAATAATTACTTTCGTAATAATTAACTATTTAATTTTTAAATGATTAATGATTTTAATAGTCATTTTATTTATTTACTTACTTTTGTTCCTCTTTGTTGAAGACCTTTCATAGGGCTCCGGCACTTCTAATTTTAGAAATTAAGCCCTGGCTAGAGTATTCAAAATTATTCATATTACTTTCATCAACTATTACTACGACAAATAGTTAACAAAAACAGTGCAAACGCTTAACTTTTTGGGGGAATGTAAAACTATTTTAGAACTCCTCCCGTAAATTAACCAATTGCAATGTTCGGAATTAGATTAAGCATGAACCAAATCGATTAGTCAGATGCGATTCCATGCAACAAGCAAAAATATTACTGAAATAGGGAACAATAGGAAAGGAAACACATTAACAACAGAAAATGTGGGGGGCAAATTAATACAGCACTCTCAGGAAGAAACTCGTTTTCGCAATACTTTAAAACCTAAACAATTATTAAAAAAAAAAAATATTACGGTCTCATCTTGGAAGCATGACAGCTGAGCTCACCAGCGAGCTAAAAATATGAAGACACGACACACGAACGACCGGTAACGCGCCAACAAGTAGCTCGCAGCTGCACGCGGGCATCATGACAAATCCACCACCTTGAAACGGGAAAAGATTCGACCTTGGCTCTCAGGAAAGCGTAAAAAGGCCTCATCTTAATCCGCTCAAGGCTACTACCTTATTTTTTTTTCTTTCTTACCTTATGACAAACGGCCTCGGAGACTGGCAATCTTTTTATCTTCACCCCGTGCGAAGAAAGAAGATTGAAAAAGCAAAAACACAAAGGAAAGAGAGAGACGGTAATAACACTTAAATGACCAAGCAAAGCCTATTACGCACGCAACAGTTAAACTGTTTCAGAATGCTGATAATAGTGCATTCGCGACCGTTAAGTGACCGTTTCTGGAGCCGACCTTAGCACGGATTACTCTTAAAACCGTATTCAGCTGTATTATGCGAACCGTACGGTCAGCCAAGATAAGGTTTAGAAAGGAATTAGTAATTTGGGCATCATTGTGTTCACAATTTGCGTAATTTGGTCTAGTCAATAAACATAAGATGACGTCAACAAAAGAAACATATAAAGCTATTTATGTAAGCTCTTTCTTTACGTTTGACGTTCATATCAAATGCATTTTAAACCGAGTATGAAACTAAGAAGAAAGAAGAATAATAAGATCCTCTGTGGAATTTACTGGACCTTCTTATCCATTCAAAAATTGTTTAAGATTGTTGATGCATAATGTTCCAATCGCATTATGTTACGGCTACACGGAACTGGACGTCGAAAGGGACAATTCTCAGAACCCGCACATTTTCGGGAAACCCACATAGCAGACCCCACTGCATTTTATTTTTAATCTTATAATTAATATATTTTTTAATGTTTCAAATATACCCTTTTTTTTTTTCAACTTTCTGAAATTTTAAATGTGAATTCTTTGAGGTGTGTTAGATTGCAATATCAAATTTTCCGACTGCAATTTTGTTTATTGCTGTTTTGTTTTCTTATGACGGAGCTTTGACTTTAAGGTAATAGTAACGCACATTATTTCAATGCGACATTTATGCAACAACGTGACCCGCTTTTTACTAAAAGTAAAAAAACCAATAAACAGCACATACGTCTGCAAATGCTTCTGTTTGGTTCATATTGATGATATAAGGTTCTTTAGCTAGGTTTCGCAAATTATCAAAAGCATTAGCTGCGAAACTTATGGAGTTAACTCTATATTCACCGGCATTTGTGAGAAGCAGTTGGACTAATATCATTTATCTGACCTAATCAAAACAAGCCCACGAATTTTATCGCTTCAACGAGCGCAAGATTGTTGTTGACATGGACCTTGAACACTTTAAAGATGACCATACGACTTTGCCCATCTTCCGCCCCAATTTTGAAGGAAAGCACCCCGTAGGACGGGTCCAAAGGTCTATCACCCTTCTTTCTCTGCCACCAAACCACTCGAGAGGACTTCCGTCTTGCCGCGTACTTTGAGTTCACCCCATGACACCATACACCATACATTTACAAGCATTCATGCCTTCTCCGGTATTCGAATCCTCTTCCATTGGTATAGCTGTCAGCGCCATTAAACCCTATACCACCTGTCCTGGACTTGTGAGAAATGATATGAAAATTCAGAATTCGTAAAATTATTGTTTAATAAATTCCAAGTTCGGAAGTACTTGTAAGTAATTAATTAAAAGAACTTTTTTATAAAGACAAAAAAGTTATAGTTCAAACAATGGAAAAAGGTCTATTAATTCAATAAATATATTTAAAAACCAAACGAACGTTTGCAAGAACTTAATTACATGGACTGAACTTGAAATGGAAGGTCTGCCACCAGATTTTACATGTAAAATTCCTCTTGGGATATTGCTTTATAAGTCACAGCGCATGATAACCTGTCCCCTTCAGTGACGACTTACCACGAAAATCTTCCGGGATAGAAAATTTGGGCAGTACCACTTAAGGGGTTAAGGAACCTTAAAACAAAAATCATCCTTCTCACGCTGATAGAGGAATAGAAGGAAACCAGAAGCACATCGAACTGCACGAAAAGGTTACAAATGATCAATCGCGCTCAACATTTTTATTGAAGATAAAAGTTTGTGCTAGGAACATGTGGCTCTCTGTCGAAATACCAGTGTGACGAGCATTGGGATCACAATTCACAAACACAAATAAAATGAAGCTGGTGTCGTCAAAAGACAGACAGCGTTGATCACATTTATCGATGCAAGATTTGTAGCGTACCACGAATTTTTGCCTCAAGGGCAGAGGAAGAACCTCGATTTTTTCCGTCCAACGACCAAAAAAAGAGAGACTAAGCAATGACAGCTATTTTAGAAACGGAATAACTGAACAGTAACGTATCCCTGCTTTTCTTTCATATTAAGCCCAGTCTATCACCAAGCCATTTCGTTTCGCTTCCGCAAGTGGAAATGCCGCTGAAGTAGAATCATGACGAATATACCACAGTAATCTACAAAATTGTGACAGGAATCACAGATTTACAATTTCTGTTTCTCCTTAGATTCGATCGCGGCTTACTTCCGAAATCTTCAGAAAAGTTTGCAATTCTGCATAGATAGCAGAAGGAACTTCCACACTGTCAAGTACCATTAGTTGGTGAGGTGCAAATATTATTTCTTACACCATCAATCCTGGAAATTCTATAACAACAGTATTATATATATTATCTAATTTAACCTTGTAATGTCTTATAGGTTCCGCACATACTAGTTTCGGAAATTTTTTTTTATAGTAATGGGGGGGGGACGAAGGGCAAAATTTATTCATAAGAAAATTCTGATAATTTTCGAAGTTGCTGGTTCCATAAAATAAAAAAATAATAATTTTTCTTATATTAGAAGTCTTAAATTTAATGTATTCCTTCGAACCTGTGCTGTCTTACTTCAAAATTACTGTTAGATTTAGAAAGTGTTATTTTTGTTTATTAAGATAGACAAAAATAACACTTTTGTAAACTACAGACACAGTAGAAACTCACAAGGCAAATTAAAAATGAGAAAAATGGCATTTAATAATGAATATGCTTTGTACTAATATTCAGTACTGAATATTAATTTAGATATTTATCCCACGGTAGGAAATACCATTAAAATATTTCGATAATGAATACCATTTTTTGATACCCCAAACAATATACTGTATCGGATGCTTAATACAATATGCAATTGCTTAATGTAATTTAGAACCCTCCTCATAGTACTATATTCAAATTACATTTCATTTGGGGCTTAACTAGAAAGCACACTTTTATGTATCCCGTAAGAATTCAATTGAAATTCGGAACAATTGATATTGAGCTGATATCGATATGATATCAATTGTAGCTGGTCCATAAAAATAATCTGACAAAATCCAAGACAAGAAATGCATCACATCTTTCATTCCGTATCACCTGTCAACATCGAACGATGAGGCAGCTGAAGTTCTTCCACGTTCTTTTCAAAGTCCGCCAACTGTCAAGGGAGATATGTATTATTACGTCTGGAGTTATTTGATAAACGGTATCACAGAACACCACATTTCAGTGAAGGGTTAGAGACAAGAAAGGAAAAACAAGGACATTTTACGAAATATAATTAATTGTGCTACAAATTACTCGGACAGCCCGTCACAGGAAACAAAGAGAACCCTAAAACTTAACAACAGCAAAATATCTGAGGTTATATTTTTAAAGCTTAAAAAAGCAACCCGCAAACCTGAGTATTACACTGAAAGAAAACTGGACAGAAGCATGAATAACTGTATTTTAGTTTAACGGAAAATAATCTAGTTACACAGGAAAGTATCGATTTCAAAAACATGTACAAAGACATTGTATTAATAATTTAAATTTAAAAAAGTTACATTATAAGATATTTTCTCCCTCTTCAGTACGCCTACGTGGTGTAACGGTAGCACACTCGGAGCGTATTCGCGAAGTGCAAGTTCGAGTCCCGTCGAAGGCATTGCTCATTTTTCACGTCACCTGCTTTTCCCCCCGCCCCTTCCCCAAAACTTATGACTCTACAGTGGCGCCAGAACTAAAAGGTGGTGGATGATAATTCGTCACCATCAGGATTTGGCGATTGGGTCCCCTAATCCCGAGTCGGCCTTTAAAAGGGGGAGTAGCTAAGGTTTTTAATCCCTCCTTCCAGCATGTCTTCGTGGTGCAACGGTAGCACACTCGGCATATATTCGAGAGTCCAGGACCGAGTTCCTGTCAGCATATTTCCCAAGTGCACATCAGCGTAGCCACTGAGGGAGGGGTTTCGAAAACGGACCAATGAGCTTCTCTTGTGACGCTAAATCTTCCAGCCTGTGAGCGTATGTTGTTTACGTTTTAATTTGTATTTGTTTCGCAGTTACAAATGTATGACGTAATAGTAGAAAATCTTGTAGTACTTTCGTTTTATGAGTTTAATCAATCGCAGACATTTCACTTTCACGATTTTTATCACGCAATCGCTGACATTTCTCCGCGATTTTTATCACGCATTAATATTTGGATTGATGTTCACGGCGTATTATCTCTCTTTACATCGAGAAAATGACTCACGCTACAATTAGCTTCGAATATTATACATTTACTAACACCTGTGGATTAAGAGAATTCAAGTGTATAATTTTTTGGACTGGAAGTGTAACAATGAATCAAGTGGTTTTTTTTTTTTTTTTATTTCAGTGCTTGCATTCTTTTGAATTTTAAAGTGTATGTTTCAGAATACATATTGTGTATTATCTGATTATATCCATTATTAAAAGTAAGAGTTAATATGTGAATAAATTGAATATATTCGTTGTGAATAAGATAAATTCATTCAGTTTGATGAGTATTTCTTGTGTAGACAGTACATGTAAGAGTGAGCAGTTATTAAATGTGAAATTGAACACACTAAAATGTATACGAATCCAAATTAGTAAAGTTCACTTTGAATAAAATTCTGCATTGGTTATTAGAACATCTTTTTCATATAGACTGCAATAAAAAGTCCTGACTTCTATTTACATACATAATTGCTGTAAATATTTTTCTCATATGGATAGTTTTATGTAAAGATAGCATTTTGAGCTCAGATGTTTATCAAAGATTTCTTTCTTCACTTATTAAGTAATATTTCACATGGATATTTTTGCGGAGTATCTAACATTTGTTTGTATTTATTTCAAATTCTTTCAACCAGGTAGTGAAATCTTCACAATTGCTTATATTTGATCTAATGTAGCAATGAAAAGTTTCAGAAGAAATCGACGATGCTTTAAATATTTTGTACAGAAATTTGCATGGCAGAATATTTTCAACCATCTTGTTTAAATCTTAAGGCACGCGAAAGGTCACGTGACATGACAGAAATATTACTGAATGCCCATTGGTCCATCCTAGAAACCACTCCCTCGGTGGCTACACAGATGTGCACTTGTGAAATATGCTTCCAGTCAGGGTATTGCATATTTTTCGTCTCCAGCATCAAAAATCATAATGGCTCTACAACATCTTTCCGTTTAACTATCTGGCAGATTATCTTCTTCCCTTCTTATCAAAGAAAACAAATGAGATATATGTTGAAAATATTATCGAAAATGGCCAAAAATGAAAGTAAAATAAATGTTTGAAATTATTAAGTTCAATGAGTTAATTATGGAAAAGCACCTTAAGCTATTCTGGGTGCTTTCGAGGACAATTTCCTACCTAGTAATTAGTAATCATGTTATACATGGAAAAGATAGTAAAAATTGTAAGCAGATAGCCCATTTATTTGCCAGAAATGATACACAGGTAAGAAAAAACATAAGTAATGAAGGATGACTGTGATATATGGGTGACGCCAACAAGATGTATAGAGGGCGCTGGCTCTCAATCTGAAGGCGCCAAAAGTTTAGTTTCCAAGAGGGAGACCGATAGAGAGGTCATACGGAAGGCTCGTAGGAGCCAATTAATAAAATCGAAATTAGCTTGCATTACTTAATATATATATGTATTTCAGTTATTAGATTGTAGTTTTAGTATTAGTTTTGTGTTTGTGCAATAAATGCTCAAAATACAAAAAGGTGGAGTTATTTCTCTATGGAGGCGGAGGATGAAGAAAGGGGTGATATCACAATGACGGTTATCTTCCAAAGGACGAAATGTCTACACGAAAGAATTTTTGAGGGAAATCCATATTGCAAGATTAGCTTAATTGTAGCTGTATAAAGCCCACCCTTGTAATTAGTCAGTTACTGTCATTCTGATTGAGCTGTTAAGAAATATAATTATCTGCAAAGCAGAGGCATCCGGGGACAACTGAAGATTTTGCACCCCTTTCTGTATACCAAGAACGGAAAACATTTAATTCTGCAATTTCACCACATCAGTTTGGCGCCCCTTGGATGCTGCGCTCGGGTACAGATGTCCCCCTTTCCCCATCCTAGCTACGACACTACTGCAAACATCAAAACAATCCTGAACTATCATTAAATCTAAATCTGCAATTACATGCAATATCGAAAACACTTGCTCTGTTATTAGGAGGTCCTTCTTTCTAGGGCTTTCAAAATTCATTGCTTCCCGCAAATTAAGGAATAAACAGTTTTTCGGCTACTCCATTATATATATATATATATATATGTAATATAAAAAAACACGAAAGCAAACTTCTAAATTTAATTCACTATAACTTCTGTTATTTTTATTTCATTTGGGAATTTCATCTCTCTGTCTTAGAAATAGCGCTATAAGTCTGAACTGCGTCATTCAAATTAACCATGCGATCTTACGTAACGCTTATTGCAAATGCGTCTTGACCAATCACCAAATTATAAACCAAAACTTAAAAAGGAAACTTTTTCGACTCACTTTCTTCTTACTCTGAAGTACTGCGACACTCTCCCCTTTTTTGCTAGTGCTTTGCTTGTGGCCAGACGCTTTGCTGCAATGATCGCTTATATCACAATAGTATCAAAATTATTCTGGAAATAGACACGATTGGAGTGCCAAGTGAACTGTTGTCACAAACCTGAATTTAAATAAATATGGAGTTTAATCTGGCTCGACTGTTTCTTCATCAAAATGGATGGACGCTATAAGCATCAAAGTATATACGCCATCAGCATTTCTACGCTTTTACGTCGTAGTGGTTTTACTATCAATAGTAGATAGAAAATGGGGGTTCACCGACACGCGGTGTGCGGTGTGGGCGTGGCCAACGACGTCACACAGAAGGCGGGGCCAAAGGGAACGTCATCACACTAGGAGGCGTGGTTTCGAGTGGAGTTGAGTTGTTTATAAAAAGCAGGAGGTCTACAACTCAATCAGCAATCTAAAAACAACTCAACTCCACTCGAAACCACGCCTCCTAGTGTGATGACGTTCCCTTTGGCCCCGCCTTCTGTGTGACGTCGTTGGCCACGCCCACACCGCACACCGCGTGTCGGTGAAGCCCCATTTTCTATCTACTATCAATGCTTCCAAAATTGTGCTAATATTGCATATATATATGTGTGTGTATGTGTGTATGGATATATGTTATTGTAATAAGATGACTTGGAGAGACCCGCAACGGATTGGCGGCGGTTCTCTGCGTTATAACATGGAGAGGCTTTTACTGATTTTGGAGAGGCGTAGTTATCGGGTTAGTCCATGCGCATTAAGAGTATGCGTGGAATTCACTATGACGCATTTACTAAAACAATACAATTTTGAATCTGTTGAAACTTGTCATCGTTTGACTAACATATTATTCAGTTCATCACCAACTTTCGTAAATATCGAACGCATTTTAGTACCCATAGAAGATGACTATAGATAATCAGTACAAACGTGCTGTGCTACATTTTTTATTTTCGTGTGGTGAATCTGCCAGGTTTGCAGCGATAAAAATTAATAGTGTACATGATAAGTACACTATTAGTGTAAGAGCTGCCCAGAAATGGTTTAAAAAAAGTTGGAAAAAGCAGCATTGACGACGAACCCCGTTCAGGACGTTTTGAACTGTTAGAATCAAACAAAACGATTCATTCAGAAGTTTATATTGAACAACTTTGCCTTGTAAACTCAGGATTGATCAAAAAACGCCCACGATGGGTGAATATCAAGAAAGTGTTGTTTCATCGTGCTAACGCTAGACCGCATACGGCTCGAACAACGCTGCAAAAAATTAGCGAATTTAATTGGAAGCTTTTGCCACATCCTGCTTACTCCCCAAATATTGCCCCAAGTGATTTTCACTTATTTCGTGCCTTACAAAATTTTTTACTGGGAAAAAAAATTAAATTCTAAACAGGATATACATAATGAACTTTCAAGTTTTTTTTGCATCAAAACCAGAGTCTTTCTACAGCAATGGCATAAAAAAAAAGCTGCCTGTAAGATGGCGAGACATTGCAGATAATGGAGGAAAATATATAATTGATTAAAATGCTAAATTATGTTTTTTATGTTATTTAAAAATTTACCAAAACGTGCGCACGAATTTATGGACTGACCCTAGAAAGGCGACACTCGAAGACAGACGTAGACGTAAATTCCACACATAATTTTATTCCTGCATAATTTAATTCTGAGGACACATATTCCTTTTCATTTCACATCATCATTGTGATTTATATAGATTATATTTTTAAAACAATACACAACAGCTGGCAGAGACTAAACAAGGGAACTAGCGTCTTAATGGGAACAAAGCTGAGAGATGGATTGATCCTAGAAATGACGCAGTCCAGAAAAAGGCATTACTATTCTTAGAATGAAGAGTGGTAATTAAGAGACAATTTGCTAGTTTAAATTATAATTTTGATTTATATATTTTTAGTTCCTTGTACGAAGTAAAAAGGAAGTATTGTAATTGCGAAAAGCTTCAGGCAGCATATTTCAACGAAAATATCCACTTTGACCGCTTTCGAATGCAATTTAACGATGTTTTTGCCTGATATCTATACGTAAGGACAGAATAAAAGACTCTTTTTCTCCAAAAAAACTAAAAAAACTGCTTTAAAATGAATTCTGAAGAGAATTTTTCGTGGCGTCTGTATGTACGTATGTACGTACTTGCGTACGAACGTACGTACGTACGTACGTATCTCGCATAACTCAAAAACGAGTAGCCTCAGAACGTTGAAATTTTGTATATAAGACTACTATAACATGTAGATGTGCACCTCGTATTTTGGTTTCAATCGGGCGCGCCAAACGTATATAAATATATTTATAAATATATCCACTCTGTTACCCGGCTGAGTGATCTCAGTTTCTTTACTCTTATATGTTTGTAAATTGTACATTTTTTTGCTTTAAAAATGATTGAATTATGTTGTTTTTATCTTCCGGTTAAAGTTTTTATGCCCTTCGTAATTCTGGAAGCAATATTTGTACAATTATCAACAATTTAAAAGCTGTTTAAGTGCGGTTAAGTTTTAAATAACATGGCGGACATATTTGTTTACATTTGAAACAGCAGAATTGTAGATTTGTTGCCAATCTAGAGAGACTAACCTTCGCAACACAAAAATAACGCCTTCATTTATTATTGCGAATTAAATCATGCTTAATCCTTTCTGGAATTTTTTTGAGGAAATAAGTATTTAAGATTTACTTCGTAATTTTTAATACAGATATTTTGAGTTTTTATGTATTTTTGCATTGTCGCGAAGTGAAAACTGAATTAATTGAATGAGAAATACTCGATCGTCTGTGAAAAACTGTTTCTTTTTCGTTTTATTTGCTTAATTTCTTTTATACATCGTTCTAGCTTTGTTATAGTATTTGAACAGAACATGTGGCAACGATTAGATAATTCTTTAAATGATATAAATTTTGTGCATTCTGAGTTATAATATGAACGAAATATAATACTGTTAAGTGAACCTAGCGCCAGAGTGTCGCTATGGTAAACAAAGTGAATTTTAAAGAATGCTTTTATTCTATTGTGGTTTATGCGCTATCGGCGAAGTAGGTTTATTTCAATCTAATAAGTTAAATGAAATGCAAGAAAAATGCGTATAGTTTAATATTCCGTACAAGGAAGTCATGTGGTGTACACATCAGATTTTTTATCTTATACACACGCACACATATAGAAAACACTTTTGCCTTGACAAGTTCTGTTTGATGCGTTAAACAGAGGAGATTAATAAGAAATTATTTTGGTACTTATTTTATTATGTGTCGTGTTCTCTAATTAAAAAAAAAATTCTCTTTTCTCATTTTAATTTTCATTTAACTATTCCATTTTTGAAAAGTTTCATTAATTTGTGTTTATTCAGTTTGGTAACTTTACCCGGAGTGGAAAGGTTAAAACCTTCATATTTTCAGTAGCAAAATTTTATTCATTTTTTGTTCCGACCATTACTTTTTGATTTTTATCATAACATATATATATATAAGATAAGGACATCAGATGTAATTTACAGTAGGTAGGCTTATCATTTACATAAATGAAAGCCCCAGCCCATTCCTTAAAAACAATTAGTAGCTTAAAGTAATTGAATCCCGACAACTTTCATTCGAATAAAGCAATAATTTCTGAATTTTGAAACCCTTATCCGAAATTTCTCTGAATCAGACACGTCGCAAAGAAATTATTTACCTAATTATCTAAAATAAATTGTTATTAAGAAAAAAGGCTTGTCGCAGATTGAAAAGTAAAAGTAGTTGAATTTTATTGGAAATGTGTTACTTCCTCAAACTGTGGAATAAATTCGTCGAAAAACCTATAGTTTCAAGAAGACTAGTTCTAGGCTATCAACTTCCTCTGAAGAACATATTTCTTATATCTTCGGCCACAGAAGAAAAGAACTGTTTGTTTTCTATCATTTTGAAATAATACGAAGCCGAACATTTGCTTCTTCTGTGCGATGCATTATGCATTCTCGTATTTGAACTTTTGGCTGGAAGGCATGTCGGTTAATGCTCTCTTAGGACTGCTCAGTTTATAAGGAATTACCGCCTTGCCCTTAGCATACGCTCTTGAGTTGTAATTGGTAACAAGTCTGGATAGTAATGGGAAGCTACGTGGCTCGAATCCTGGCGGAAACATAGCCTAAATGGCCTGGAGAAAAAACCTTAAAGCTCTATCACACGTCCGCCTGTTTCAGACAAACAACTCTTTCACACAAATTTTGTACCGGTTTTTATCACTGAAAAAAAGATATGAAATTTTTTCCTTCCTTATGCAAAAAGTTGTAGATTGGTCGTTTTCATCCAATTAGCAAGCGTCAAATTAGAGAACTCGAATGGAAGTTCTTTGTTGATTATCTATATGTTTGTAATGAAGAACCAAGTTAATCCCAAAGCAGTCTGTGGTGATTAGTTGTTTCATAATACTATGTTACAAAGCAGAAAAATTGTTCTAAACTTCCGAAATGTTTTAATGTGCGATACGTCTTACGAAACAGAGATCAGGATTCATCATTTATCAGATCAAATGCATCCAAAAATCTGATTCACGTCATACTATAACCTGGTGAAAGATGCTACACAATACAATTAGTCGAATTTTTCTACAATACATAAGAAAAACAATTTTATAAGATACCGTTCTTTTAGCCTTTCTAATATATAAATGATACCATTAAAAAATAAAAGAAGTGAAAATATCTCTGTAGTTTATGACTTTATGAAATTTTCATTTTATCTCGTAAACCCGATAGAAATTTTATATTCTCCATGAAAAGCCTACAAAAAGATGTTGCATCATTTATATTGTGGAATACTCCAGAGTTGTGACAGGAATTTTAGGCAATTCTTATTTCCTTAATTATATGGCAATTCGTTACCATAGAAACATACGAAACAACAAACTAAGCTATAATATACTGTTTCCTTTTTTAACACCTAGAGACGTGCATAGAAATTATCAGTAGGCTAGAAATTGTGGAGTTATGCACGGAATTATCTGCAGGAAATGTCAAAGTGCGTTTTAATCATATCTTTTTAGGTGATCATAATTCATTTTTATCTTTCCCTTTTGACATGACGAATTAGGGACTGCTACATGTGAACTTCAATTTAACATACTTTACGGAAAAGTAAACTCGAATTTATACATCATTTTGGAGTTATTAAAAATTAATGTTTATAATTCATCGGATGATAATTATAGAATTAGTTTATCACTTATCCATTAAAACTTCTGTGAAATATGATAACTTAATGACATTTATTATGATTTGTATTGCTTATCCTATCGAATAAATGTCACATTAAACTTGTACAAAGAAAAGTGGTGGACAAGAAACGTAATTATGCTCTCGTTGGTTTCGAGCCATGAATCTTCTGTATGGTAGTTGTACATACTATAGCCATTTAGCAATGAAACCACACACGCGATTAATAATTATTGAAACAATTTTGCCCGAAAATAATTCCTTATTTAGTGACAGATAAGAAATACTTGCAGAGTATAGGAAGAGTAATTTTTAGTACTCGTGTATTATTTCAATCAACAGACCGATTTACTTTCTTACTTTTCCACTGGGATCATATCTGCAAGCTCTGAAGATTAAAAATCTACGTAAGTTCAGTTGCGTTCATAAGTTAATTTTTTAACATAAAAAATAAATAATGTAATCATAAATAGTTAAAATAAGAAAAGAAAATTATATTTATTTTAAACTAAATAAATCAAAATTAAGTGCTAAATAAAAACAAATTAAAAGATAAATTACGTCCAAAGGGGCGCTTTTTTAACATTTTGTGTGTTACCTTTATTTATTAAATATCATGTTCTTCGCACTTAAACCGCAAAATTCAGTTCAACAGCAATATCGCATTTTAATTGAGCATATCTTTAGAATTTCCGATACACAGTCTTACGCACTGGAGATATTTTTTTTTTTTTTTTAACAAGGTTGCCATTGCTCGCTTTGAAATCCTTGAGTTTGTTAATCAAAAATTCGTTAAAGTGTTAAAAAATATGAAATTGATAATAAAAAAATCCACATTTCAAATTTGGACTTCCAGAAGCATTACCATATTTGCAGTAGGATTATGTCATTCAAAACTAGATTGTATAGTTCAAAAACTGGATGTATCTAGGTACCGTTGTTTTATCACAATGCGAGAAACCTACGAACATTTATGCAGATTCTTCATTATTTAATTTCTTCAAATATAATACAGGGCGATAACATTTGGTGCCAACAATTTGAAAAGTGAAACGGACATTCAAAGTGATTCGACGCAAATCGAAAACAATAATCCCTTAGGGACAAAGCCCCTTTGGACTAATAATTTGATTAATATGAATAACTACATTTATTTACACATATGCAAAACTTAAAGAACTTAAATTTTAAATTTAGAATTTCAGAATTAAACCGAAAAGCCTGTGGCTGACTTTTATAGTTAGGCCAAAGAACATGTAGAACAAGACATATTCTTTGGCTAACACAGATGAAGACACACTAATGAAGAAAGCAGAAAATAGAAACTCCTTCCAGGTTTCTTAATGGTCACTGAGATCCTTATAGACATTAACTGAATTTCATTTCGTATAGCAGCCAATGAAATGACCATTACGAAAAACTGAAATGACATGAAGCAGAGTAATAGGGAAGCTGCACGAAAGCTACTATGCCTTGTCTAACCGGGTGGGAGAAGACCAAAGAACGTGGACAGGTATTCAGCTGTCCAGATAACAACAGATAACAGCTATTCAAAGATGGCCATTCACAAGGACAACGCCCATTGATAAGTGCTTTATAATCTTACAAGGGAAAACAGACTAACACCAGAAAGAGGATATCATTGCAAACCACCTGTGTAAGGGCGCCAGATGCTGCGGTTTTCCGTGGGCAGCCGTCTTCATAAAAGAGAACAAACATTTAGTGTGCCCTTTAAAACTTCAATTTCCTGGAGCCATGTTTGGTACACCAGGGAACCTGAGCGTCAAGGCTCTACCCCTTGTAGAACAGTTTGCGAATGATATGACGAAATAACCTAAAAGATATCTAAAATAATTTGTTTTTATAATAAAGTTTTTAAAGTGAATAATTAATAATTTAGAATTCCTATTTAAGCCAGAAGTTAGGAAATGCTAATTAAAGTGTTAAGCAATGTCAAATGAACGCAAGCCAGAAGTCGTCGAGCTGATGAGCGTGTGGATAAAGGCAAGGTTAGAAGAACACTGGTAATTTGAATTCGATAAGTAAGACATAGTAAATACTATGAAAGTAAGACTAAAAAGAATGCATAGCAGATATAATAAGAGAATGTTAATGCCTAACAGAAACCGTAAAGGCATTAGAATAAATATTACATAATATATACATTCAGTTGGGCCATACTTGCTAGGTCATTGTAGTCATAATTTCAAATCTTATTGTTAATTGTTCTTTGTCTTTCATGAAAGCTTTTAGCAAGTATAATAATGTGAGCGTAGTTGCTGCATACTCAGTTCTTCATGAATTCTGTTGTTGCGGATATACCACACCGCTTTGACTATTTGCCTAAGAGCAAAATTTTGGGAAGTCTGTAATTTTTTCCCATTACATTTTTTGGTATAGGCCCGAACTGGAGACTAGCATAACATAGTAATGGATAGAGTAACGGACTTATAAATGAGTAACTTGTTGTCAATTGATAAAACACTCTTTCTAGCAATTAAAGGGTATAGTTTAGCTTTACGAATTCGAAACTTTTGAATAATAGATGTAATGGTTGGAGCTCATGTAAGAGTTTTGTTGAGGATCACCACAAGATATTGGCCCAATGAATTAGGGGTGCACTGAAGATGAGATCTTTCTTGAATTTGCTTTTTTTGGTGAACATAATAGCCACTGTTTTATCCACGTTGACTTGAATTTTCCATTTTGTAAGCCAAGTCTCTAATGTATGGATGTAGTTTTGTAATCGTTAAATGACTGGACCTACGAATGTACTTTGTGCTAGGATCGCAGTGTCGTCTGCGCCTTTTAAAACTTGCCCATTGGATTACCGCTTTTAATGATGCAAGGAACGGAAGGACTGGACAGCAGCGTAAGGATTTAGTTTAGCGGAAGGAATATTCAGTGTCTTCTTTGATTCAGTGATTCAACTAATCTGGTGAGACACTGACACTGGATATCAAAGAGATTACTGATTTAGATCGATATGGCAAGCAAGGTGTCGATTTGGTAGAAATTGCTCGAATGGATTCGTTTGCTCCTTCCCCCGATCTAAATCTCATCTGGAAGCGCTTTGGATGAGACCGCCTGCGATACTTCCACAACCACAGGTAGCTGAAAGTAACATTGACCAAACAAATAAGTATAGTCGCACAACTCGTCAGCAAACTCAATTGAAGTATGAATATGCGATCATAAAATGCATCGCCGTTCGAGGTAAATCTGGTCCCTATACCAAGATCATGTCCTCTCTTTATTTAATCTCAGATCTTTTATGTATATCAACGTAACCATTTCTGATTAAGGGCATTTGTAAATTTGTAACTGTTGTTGCTTACATTGTCGCATCCGCATTATTCGAGGCAATGGTGTCAAACGTGTAATCTCCGAAGCGATTTCATGCGGGTTCCGAACACATTTTAACTAAGTATTTGTTACAAATACGGTGCTCATAGCTGTAGAGATATTAAGACACGGACTGAGGTTATTTGCGCGACTAACATTGAAGGAAAAAAGATAGAACGAATGCGTCGGGGATTTGTCATTGTATGCTAGCACGTCAAGTCACGTGACTAGAATAATGTGGGAGAATTTCCTACTTGGTGCAGTCAGTAAATTTAGTTTACCGACCGACAGCTGATGGCGCTTCGATATTCTGAAATTTCCGGTTAAAAGTAACTTATTTAATAGTTTGTTCAACATATTGGAATGACTTGAAATAAATGTCTGTCCAAAATTTAATACTTAGCTATCAATACGAATTTCGTAAATGCAGTTTGAATTATAAAGTTCAAACTAAAAAAAAAAAAAAAAAAAAAAATTCGCTAGTGTCAACCTTTTTCAGATAAGATAAATATAAATTTGAATTTTTTCCTTTGTGTTATCATTATTGTTTTCATTTACGTACGTTTTGATAAATATTCAGCAATATCATTTTATTTTATTTACATTATTTTACCTCATAATGGGACTCATAATTGCTTTGTTTTGTTAATAATGTTTTCAAATTATGTCCAAAAAGTGCTCTAGTCCATCAGCTGCTTTCAGATCGAGCTTTGGTCCAGTTGCAGTTTGAGACCACTAACTTAAGGTATCTTTTAGTGAGATTTTCTCACATTTACATAACTTTAATTTACAGCTAACTATAGATGAAAATCAGCCTTATCATTCCTTAAGTTTTACATCCCAACGCAAGATGACATATCGCCCGGCAAATTCAAAACATCCCAACACCGAGTGAATGGCTTCCTTTAGCAATATAAACTGTCTGTAAGACGATCGACAACACTGTGTTCAAATTGGAAGATACTGAAGTAATCAAATGCGCACTTGCATTCGAGTGTCTTGCCGATGGCATCGACTTCTCTAAGTACAAACTCTCGAACATAATTGCTGTGGATAAAATTGCACTGTTGTCAACGTCTCAAACTACAGCAGATCAGAGGGCTGCTTCTGCGACATACTTTCCCTCCACTGGTTACGAAAATGCACGCATTGCGTGTACTTTGGCCATTCGCGTCGATGGAACGTCCCCCCCCCCTCTAATCATCTCTAAGAGCAAAAAAAGAGGAAATCGAACGTATTTCAGGTTTATGTTCTTGACACTGAAAAAGCTTAGTGCACACAAACAATTAGACAGTGGGTCAATTTTTTTCTACCACACGTTTTGCGCGGTGGCCAGTGTGGGATTAACATGAAACTATGAAGAACTTCCTTGCAGATTGCACATCTCCAGACTCTTGATATTGCAATGAACAAGCTATTTAAAGACCTTTGCGCACAGAAATCAATGACTGCATTGAAAACAGAATGCAGAGAAATCAACGAGGAATGTGAAGCCTGAACTACAGAAAGTCGTCACTTGGGTGAAGAATGCATGGGATAAAATAACGAGGATCTGTATTTGCTAATGCCCTACCAGCAGACTACATAGACAAGAAGAGCTTATTTGAGAAGAGCTCTGTTTCTCAACATGAGAGACTAAGGACAATGGTCTTAGATAAAATGAAGTTGCAAAATATTTAGGTTGGAATTCATGATTTGGAGCTTTACGACGATGTTCCAGAAGAAGACGACATGGCTATATTAGAATAAATGATTTTGTTCATTTTCGAATTTTTCTTGAAGGTGAATAAATGTATTTCTTGAACTTGAACAAATGAATTATTTTGCATGAAAAATAAGACATCCACTGAAAATAAATCTTAGCGTATCTTTTGCAGTAAAAATTAATATTATAAGACCGGGTCTTATTTTGGAGGAAACACGGCAGGAAACATTTGATGCTCATAATACAGGAGAAAAATCATTAAATAACGTTGGCCAAAATAATATGCCTGTAAAACAATGAAGTCATCACAAACGTAAAGGTTATTTTTTTTTACACTTATTAAATTTTGTCTTAAGGCTGCTATACGTAGAGAAAGAAACTTGGAAGAAGCCAACAGCACCAGGGCTACAATGCTTGAAACAGAGGTCAGTAAAAACGTTCGCTACGGAAGACTAAAAACGGTTTCATTTAAAGGCCATCAATCTGTCTGACTAAGCTGACCACATCGGAGCCATTCACCATTACAGCAAGATGCCATCATTGTTAAAATCGATTACATGTGCAATGAGTCAGTACTCCAGCACCATTTTCTTCAAGGTCAAAAATAATTTAAAAAGAGGTCAGCTGAAAGAGAAAAACGGTTGACATTAGTAATAACTTTCGCGTTCGGAACTTTCTTTTACAGAGGCCTTTGCCTTTCGGGGCACAGTTAAGAACAATCATCCCTTGAAGTAAGTCGTTTGGAACGTTTACTTATTACACGCCACAGAATCAATCAAGTGAAACATTTCTCAGACTTTATTTACTCCGTCATCAGTGCTATTGTTTGACTGTCTTACTGACACTTGAGACTGAACAACAGAATTCCATTGCGCACGAGATTGTAAGATTCTTTGTTGCAGTTCGTAAATGCACGTAAATAAATTCTTTTCGCGTGATTCAATATAGAAAACGCTATGCGTAAGTATCAAATGAAGTGTTAAGTTTTAAGTATATAATAAAAGTAAATAACGCTAAAAGCCTTGGGAAAAAGTCTGGGAAAGAATTTATGGAAAATAAAATGCAAGGTTGCGATTCATTGCGAAAAATATTCAGTTCAATATTTCCCAGTATCGTGAGAATAATTTAACATAACAGTCGCTGATGACATACATGAGGCTTTTAATTTTTCGTTATCTCATAGCAATCGCTGAGGACATACGTGAAGCTGTTAATTTTTCGTTACCGTAACAACATTATCACCCAGCTTTTAACATGGTGCAAAAATAGTTTCACTGTAATGATTACGAAAAGGAAAGGGCATTACAGCAACCTGATTAACAGTTATCGTAATTACACAATACTGAAACCACTGTAACAAAAACGTCACCGTCAGGTTTTCGAAAACAAATGATTTTAAACAAATTCCATCAATTACTTATCTATTTCGTTTTAACGGTCCTTTCATTATTTTCATGATAGCAAACATGACCCACTCACTGATATGATAAATTACCAGATCTCTTTGAAATTCATCGCAATAACTTAATGGTATATAGTCGCAACTTGGTAAACAATCGTAGTAGCAAGACTCAATCATAGTAGGCAACCATTTCCAAGACACGTTAAAAGCAATTAATTACTCTGAAAAAGATATTGTTATGTTATTTTCTTCCTTCACGTTCGTATGGGATTCGTAGATTTGGAGTGAAAAATGACGACACTTGATGAAGTATCGAAACACACTTTATATGTCAGTATTTTGTCAGGACAGCTCCAAAACACGTTTTACAGTCATCGATGAACTACTATAAACACGATCAGCGACACAGCCTTCAGGTTATCAGGCTGTCACGGTGGAAACAGCTTTCTGCAAAGCACCCGACTCTGCTTTCCGGAGTACAGCTCCCGACTCTGCTTGGTCGTTCTCGGAACTCCACGTACTCTCGAGACTCTCCACTCGCGATGCACTCGACGACACACGAGCACAGCTCCCGACTCTTCGGTTCAGTCGTTCCCGGAGCTCAACACGCTCTCTCCACGATTCACTAACCGCGATACATTAACAGACTCCTTCGGTGCACTCGACGACCCATTCG
This sequence comes from Stegodyphus dumicola, assembly GCF_044657685.1. NCBI lineage: Eukaryota > Metazoa > Arthropoda > Arachnida > Araneae > Eresidae > Stegodyphus > Stegodyphus dumicola. The sequence goes on along the minus strand of NC_140774.1, from coordinate 173,384,340 downwards.
GCACTCGCTGCCCGGCTGTCAACTCGATCGACTCCGCAGGGATTGACTCGCTAGACGAGACACCAACTCGATACTAACTAACTCGCACTCTAGACGAGGCACCACACGCACAAACTGACTGCGGACCAGCAGGGTTTATATAGCTTTCGGCTTGTGTTCGAGAACATTCTGGGCTAAACTGGTAAGAATTCATTCCAGAAGGTTCTCCATCCGTCTATGGTATATCGCCAATTTTGTCGCCAAATGGGCGATTTCTCACCAAATGTGGCAACCCTGCCTTCCCTTGCCATTTTATGGCAACCCTAAAACTGCTTTGCAGGGAAGCTATCTTACCGCGCCTGTACATTTCGCAACAATATCGTTATTTCTAAAGGCGAAAATGAGGATTTTCCTATAATATTTGTGTAACAGTCGTTCACAAAAAAACATTACTTTGGAAGTACACATAAAGCGAAAAAATAACTCAAATGAACTGACCTTCATCGTTCAGAGTCGCAGTCTGCACAGAACATGAATAATGATTCCACAGTAAAAGGTATTATTACAGATGTGAGCAATGATTTTTAGAGTATGCATGAATAATAAATGGCATATAAAACTTGATATTAATATAGCTTCCAGATTATGAACCAGTTTTTAGCATAAGTAGACAGGAAGTCAGAATTCTTACAACAAGCATATACAATAGTAAGATAATACAGGCAGTTTTAGGCTCACACCAGCGACGAAGTGTTTTTTTTTTTTTTTTTTTTTTTTTTTGTGTGTGTGTGTGTGTGTGTGTGTAAAACAAACATATAAATGAGTTAGTTTCTTTTGAAGTCATCCCTCCTTAGGAAAAGAACTTTCGGGAGTGCTTTACATCAGCGTTTCTTAAACTGTAGTTCGCGACCACCCGGGGGGTCGCGGTACAAAACATTTGCAAATAAATGCAAAACATTTAGCAGTTTTGATATTTCTTTAACTTATTATAATAATTTTACAACTACCAAATATTTTTACATAATGTATCTGAAAATAGATAAAGATAAGACAATACAGCCAAAGAAAAAAGGAAAACGTTTCGACGCATTCTTTTTATAATATAAACGTTCATTTTACTTGCTTTGCACGTGGCGCTGTCATTTCGTCTGTTACTTATTTAAAATTTTCACATTGTTCTATATCTTAAAATTAGAAATTAAAGTTAATGATCTAAAACTGATAATATATTATGATAATGATACTAATGATAGTATATTACAGTACAAGTGAACAAATTTACAATTTCACACACGTGTGTGTCGAATTTGCGCAATGCTTATGAGGTCCCACAAAATTTTTGTAAATATTATGGGGTCCTGGGGGTCGCGAAAAAATCTCAGTGATAAAAAGGGGTCGCGAATGAAAAAGGTTTAAGAAACCCTGCTTTACATTATGAACCAACTAACCTGCCAATACTGTAATCTTTATATTTACAAACATGATAAAATATATTTACTCGTAGAAAGACCACATTATCTGTCCAGGCGAAGTCAGCATTCAGTCCCTATAAGCCCCCCCCCCATTTGAGGGGACTGACGCTAAATTTCTCCCATTTCTGTTTTCCTTTTATGGGAAAAAAAAAAAAAAAAAAAAAAGGTAGATTGCGAAGTCCTTGAGACAGTCCTGCTTGTCATAGATTGGCTAAACTGGAAGTAGTGTATGAGATTTTGATATAATATAGAACATCAGAACAGTTGATAGTCGAAAAGAAATAATACCTGTATTTGCAACTGACGGTTTCTAATTAGAAATAAGGTGATCCTGATGATCATGCATTTAAAGTTATCTAAGAGATCGCAAAAAATACCCTAATGCTTTCATTAATAATAAGTAAATAAATTAAATTAAATTTAAAATATCCAATTAATTAATTAAATTTAAAAATTAGAAATCTGACAAATTTATGCCAGTTACATCTAGTACTGAAATTCTAATGACGCCCCCTACAGAAAGGACCATTTTGTTCTGAGCAAGTGCACAAAACAATGCATAAATATTTTAGGTGCTATCTGGGCTACTGTGAGAAAATTTTCAGTGATATCAAATGTCACACGAACTTTGTTTCCAGTGGCACATGTGTCAGCTCAGCTGCTTTAGACAGTGTAATCAGGGAAGCAGCAAAGTCAAACAAAAGTGACCTTCATTTGTATTCGATAAACAAGAGAGAAATGAAAGCAACAGGGAGGGTAAAAGAAGTTTACGTGATTAAGCATGCTTAAAGTTGCTGCGATGAGCTGGTTAACCGAATTAAAAGAAAGAAAAATATCCGAAAGCTTTCAGGTTTTCACGCCCAAAAGGGTGTTTTTTTAACGTTTTATGTGTTACAGTCTTTTATTAAATATCATGTTCTTCGCACTTAAAAACATACAATTCAATTTAACAGCAACATCGCAAAATAATTTTAAAATCAGCATATCTTTAGAATTTTCAATACAATCGCGCGCTGGAAATAAAAATGTCCCCCCCTTTTTTTTTCAGTACAGTGTTGCCATTGCTCGTTTTGAAATTGTTGAGTTTCTTAATCAAAAACTCAGAAATACTTTACAAAATATGAGATAGATAATCAAACAGAGTTCAAATTTGGGCTTCCAGATGCCCATATTGGTGTGGAGACGTGCGTTATTCAAAATTGGAGGGTTCTAGCTAACCGTTGTTTTATCTCAATGCGAGAAACATACATACATTTATGCAGATTCTTCATTATTTAATTTCTTTAAATATAATACAAGCTCTTAATATTTGGTGGCAACAATTTAAAAAGTGACTCGCCGTTTATCGTGAATCAACGCAAAAGGCCAAAAAGAAATTTTAATAGCCCTTCTGGCTAAAAAAACACTGATACTCACTATAGAATTTTAAAAATGATATTTAAATCATTAAAAAATATCATATGCAGTTACAATTATTTTATTGATTTAAACCACAAAGCAAGCTACGGATTACTCGATAGTTAACGTAATAAAACTTTTTTCAATAGTATTTACTTTTAACGGGCATGCAGAATCAAGTAATGGAAATGCATTCATACTTACTTTTGTTTTAATCGACTGCAATAAAGCGTACAGGCACTATATGCTTAAAGCAGTGTTCTTCAAACTTTGTCGGTCTACGGAAATCTTAAAACTAATTATTATTTTATGACCTATTATCTAATGGTGGGATATGTTTTTTCAGGAAACCATATCCCACCATTAGATAATAGGTCATAAAATAATATTTAAAGTACATCAATCAGTGTTACAGGTACTTTATGTAAAGATAAGCAAAGAAAAGCATTATATTTTTATTAAAATATTTTAGCATAAAATTAGTGTAATTTACTCATTAATAACATTAATACGTGCTCAAGGTGTCCCATACACTTGCATTATATTTAGTGACAGAACCCTGCTAGCAATTTTTTACACAAACTGTCGAAGTCTACTCTTCGGATGTTACCAGCAGTCGTACTTCATATTCTGCATTTAATTTGTTTGGATAATTTTTGTTGCCGCATATGTTGACAGATGTTTTTCGCTTAAATATAGTGTTCCGAATGGAAAACATGTTCATAGTTGTGCTGGAAATTTCTAGGTATTCTTCATGAATCCACAACAAAAAATTTAGGACCTATTCTTGCTTAAATGTTCATAGTTGTGCTGGAAATTTCTAGGTATTTTTCATGAATCCACAACAAAAAATTTAGGACCTATTCTTGCTTAAATTTGGATTTTAACGTTGAATCTGTTGATATGCAGATAAGTTGTTCCCTTAGTACTCGAGCGGATATTTTATCCAGTCATACTTTGTTTTTGCTGGAAAATATTCTTTTATAGCTTTCTTCAATTGAAAAAGGTGTTCGACTGTACAATTTTTAAGACTGCCATCTAAATTCAGTTCATTTTCCATTAACAAATTGTTAAGTTTCGCAGAGCTTTGCACATCATGCTCTTTGACTTATGATGATCACATGTTAAGTTTTAAAACTAATTTATAGCTAAATATAGCTTTATAGTTTTTAGTTAATAAACACTAGTGTGAGTGTATAATTGTCTTTCCGAATTTTTATTTTGACTCGTAGAACCCTTAGAATTGACTCGAAATTCCGGATCCCACGGAACATAGTTTGAAGACTAAAGGATACCTTTTATGGAAAACTGGCTCGTATTCACGTCATTCATGATAAAAGCTCCCAAAACGCCTATGCATTCAATGCTTTTGCAGAATTTGAAACCAAACTGTCATTATTCCAGTGGTCTTATCAATATAGTTTGTTTAATATAACCAACATTTTTAACACACATAACGTGTTAAGTCTGTTTCTCAGCCCATTAAATCTAATATTACTATTCATACTATCAATCTTTTAATGTCTATTGCTTCTGAATATATAGTTTTATAATACAGTCTTTATATTATTTGGTATAATCTGTGACAGACGATTACGTTAGGTTAATTGAAGAGGCATCTGCTAAATCAAGCAGGACTTAGTGCTTAATCATTTGCATCAAGGCTACTTATCTAACAGTTATATAATAGTTAGAAATACATAAAATACACAGGTAGTATTATTAGATGAAATAACTAATGTAAATACTGTAAATGTTAACAAACTTGCCTTAGTGCAGAATAATTTATATCATGTGTGTTAGATGAGGTTTAATATACATTACGTAATGAATATTTATTTTTTTAACGCATTCTACAAAAATAATTCTGTTTATGTTGAATATGTTCATCCAATATAAATATCTGAACTACGGCATAATTTATCAGTTTCTCTTACTTTTCCGCACACGAGTGTTGTCAAAACAGTGTTTCTCAGTTTGATTGATTCATTCAAACTGAGTTTTCTACAAAGTGTCCATGAAACACGCATAGGTGACGGAAATTCAGAATTAACAGCGTCGAGGAAACGGAATATGGGAAAATGGCTTTATCGTAATGAACACAACAGGAAAAGGTCACGGGCAGATAGATATTTACAAAAGAGACAACCAACAAAAGCCCTCAATATGCGTAAAGGAAGCGAATTCATAACTAACTTATATATAGCAGATTTTAGTGTATACAGTAAATGAAACTAGACATACTGATTCATCAATGTCACGTGCTCAATATGCTTCTTCACTGGATCTTTTTTTTTTTCTGTTTATGAAAGGGGACACTGTTAAGGAATAAAAAATTCAAATGTATTACATATACGCAGAAAAGAATTTATTGCTTCAATTACACGAAATTCATTGTTTACTGCAAAATTGCTGTGCAATTCATATAATTTAAAAGCACATAGGTAAATGTTTCTAAATGATATCTAAATGGCTGTCCTGTTAACCAGAGCCATTTAACCAGGTGTCTGGAAATACTGGCACCAGCAAGAAGTAAATACAAGCGCATAGCAGAGATAATGGTGCAGTCCCGCAAATGTCAGACGCTTTGATTAGTGGATTATTTGACATGCTCGGTCATGACTGCAAAGAACTGCAAGAGAGATAATTTAATTTGCGATGTGGTTGTGCTATGAACATCCTCATAATGACTCCAAGTATAAATCGAAGGTTGCAGAAGATATGCGATAGGAATTTAAGATCAAGAATGGATCACATTTATTTGGAATTGTATTGCACATAACAGCAAATTATCTCTTGCTCATATCACGAGCACAATGATAGACGTTACGATATATAGCTCATTTTGTTACCATTTCTCAATGACCTAAAACAGATCAACACCCACATACACATTATTAGAATCTCTATATAACACTTGCAACATGTTCAAGTCTCACCATAGCCAATAAAGTCGCCTCAATCTAAATATTTTAAAATCACACTGAAAGACGCCTGAAATCGAAATGACTAGCGAGAGATCTTTAGGAAAAATGAAAACAAATTACCTGCGCTTGTTGAATCCCTCGAGACTATCTGCCATTGTTGCGCATTATTGCTGGCTGTATTAACGTGTGTTATACAATCACGTATTCATGTGTTCAGGAACTTCCAGCTTTCTTGTTGGATCTATTAATCATATATATTTGGACTCGATAAAACGAACTGACGCAAATAAAAATAACCACCGAATCATATGTTGACACAATATACAATTCAAACGGAAATAAAAATGAGAGAGACTGACTCCATGGCTTATAGCAGATGCTGAAAGTGGCCACCATTGTTCCTCGGGACTTTCGTTTCGAGAACTGGTTAGCATACCGCTGAAGGTCGATCCCATCTCAATAGGTGAAATAGAACCAATCATTAGAATGAACACTATTCTTGCTCATGAGAGATTCACCGGTCCAGGGTTAAGAGCGCTGAATACTGGTAATTCGACCTGATTTCGAGCCCAGGCGAACGGCATGGTTGTTTTTACCCAAGGTTTCCGTCTTCAACGGACCTTAGTTTTTATCTAGGTATAACATGAGTAAGAGGAGCTAGATTTCCTTAGGAAGTTCCTTCATGAAGATATTCCTTCTCTTAGGTAGATAGTTAACGTATGCTTTACGCTAGTAAAATACAACCTAATCTGCACAACCGTGAAAGGAAGTACAACAATTTTTTTTTTTTTTTTTCATTGTTAAATTGTGCATTTGGGTCGCATTTTGATGCTTTAAAAATTTTTATTAAGTAATTCACTGCCTTTTTTACCTGAATTTGATTTTGAGTAACTTCCCACGATGAACACTCTGCGTTACACTAATACACCTACTTTCAGAACATCTGGCCAAAATTATACAACCGCATTTACCCTTGTTTTTAGAGGATGTTCTTGCTTTCTGCTCCAGGCTTTTATTATTTGGATCAATTTTTATAAAGAACTACGAATACTGAGTAGTTTGTAAGAGCAATTCCAATATTTTAAAGAGTATTTAATGCATTTACATCGTAATACATGATAAATCAATTATTTTATCCACTGAACACAATTTCTATTGCCCTACCCTTTGTGACTTTTAAAAGCCTAAAAAAGCCGCTTCCATTTGTAATAAAGCAAAGCTCCAAAAACACAAGCTTTGATTAGTGTGACAGCCGGAAGAACTCACTACTTTCTGTTATGATGCTTACGTTCTTTTTGTCATATAATACTTCCAATGCCTTTTTCTGAATAATTTACTCGTCTTCAGTTAGATTTAGGATTATTTTATCGTGACAATAAGCCTAATAATTACAGTTTAATATTTATATGTTACGTTTTAGAGATATTACGTTATTTCGAAGCAGGAGAGATGAAAAATGAGCAATGCCCTCGCCGGGACTCGAACCTCAGACTTTTCGAATAAGCGCCAAGCGTGCTGACCAATACAACACAAAGGAACGCTAAGAAAGCAGGAGGAATACCCTATACACTCTCCCTTTTAAAGGGCGACTGGGGATTAGGGGACCCAATCGCCAAATCCTGCTCGTGGAAAATCATCATCCACCACCTCTTTTAGTTCGGGCGCCACTGTAGAGACATTAAGTACTTTTTGAAAGCAGAAGAGATGAAAAACCAGCCATGCCCTCGCGGGGACTCAAAGCACGGATCTCTCGAAATACGCGCCAAGTGTGCTGACCAGTACATCATGAAGGCATGCTAAGAAAGCGGGAGAAATACCTTATATACTCCCCCTTTTTAAGGGCGACTGGGGAGTAGGGGACCCAATCGCCAAATCCTAGCGGTGGAGAATTATCATCCACCAGCTTTTAGTTCGAGCGCCACTGTAGAGTCATTAGGTTTTTTCGAAACTGGAGATTTGAAGAATGAGCAATGCCCTCGCCGAGACTCGAACCTCTCGAATACGCGCCGAGTGTGCTGACCATTACACCACGAAGGAATGCTAAGAAGGCGGGAGAAATATCTCATAACTTACAATTATTTTTATTTATATTACATCATACTGTGCGTTTAATACCTTTGAAATTCTCTAGTTAACAGTTGTTGAAATAAAAACTGCCTTGAAAATCAATTTATGACTTGAGCATAAAAGCATGGAATTGTTGTCCATTCTTGTCCTTCCTTTTATATCCTTCAAATGTCCTTGCTTAACTTTTACAGGCAATGGTTTAGGGTTTATAAGCAGCTCTTGACTTTCACTTCTTTTCCATCTCACATGGCTGATTCCTTTCTCAGCCAGCTCCTCGAAAGGATTCCTGCTTAACATCCGTTAAATTTACTTTTCTGAAATTCTTAAAGCGCATAAAGCTTCCTTACTGAGATTCACTTCGATCGAATAGGTTTTCTCCCAAAAGGCAAAATGCATTTTTTATGCCATTTCTCTCTCAATGAATGACAACAGGCGAGGCGTTACGTGTTTGCTATTCACCTTCAGCTTTACGATTCGCTTTCTGTTTTTGCAAAGAAAACACGCAATTTACTTACTTTTTTTTTTTTTAACAAAGTCATCCGTTTTTAGCGTGTTTTCGCCTTTTATCTCCTATGCTCTTCCTCTTTAGAACGCAGTTAGGGCGGTAGACACAAGAGCTATTCATCTCAAAGCGGCATTTTGTGGCGTTCCGCTATAAACGGCGAATCACTTTTTAAATTGTTGCCACCAAAATATTATCGCCCAGTATCGTATTTAAAGAAATTTAAAGAATCTGCATGAATATATGTATGTTTCTCTCATTGTAAAAAATGACGGTATCTAGAGCCAACAAATTTTGAATAACGTAATCCTCCACCCGAACATGGGCACGTGGACGCCCGAATTTGGGATTTCGAATTTGTTTTATTATCTATTTCAAATTTTGTAAAACATTAAACAAATTTTTATTGAATAAATTCAACGATTTCAAAGCGAGCAATACTGTACGAATAAAAATAAAAGCATTTTTATACCCAGCGCGCGAGACTGTCTATCGGTAATTCTACAGATATGCTGTTTTTAAATACTTTATGGTGTATTTCAAATTTTGTGAAAATTTAACGAATTTTTGATTAAGAAACTCAACGATTTCAAAGCGAGCAATTGTCACTGTACGAATATATATATATATATATATATATATATATATATATATAACCAACGTTCTAGACTGTCTGCCGGATATTCTAAAGATATGCTGTTTTTAAATATTTTGTGATATCGCTATTGAATTGAATTTCATGTGTTTTAGGTGCGAAGAAATGATATTTAATAAATAAAGGTAATGGACAAAATGTTAAAAAAAGTCCCTTTGGGAGTAATATAAAATCTGCAAGCTTTCGGATTTTATTTCCCCCGCCCCCAGAAAGCTGTTAGGTGATGAGTTGAAAGGATTTCTGTAGATTTAATAATTACAGTAAAATTAAATTCTTGTGATGCAATAAAATAGACAAAGAAGATAGGGTGAGTGTCTAAGGAAAATAGTTTTATAATTTCCTACGTGATGTCACCCCGAAATTTCTTTACACAAATTAATGGCATTAGAATTTTCATATAAAAGCTGCACCTCTTTAACAATACCAAACACCTAAATCTAACAAAAAAAAAAAAAAAAAAAAAAATGCTTATAGACTGTAGAGAGACATTAGGATATTTTGATGTTTGGAAACGTGAAAAATGTACAGTGCCCTCGCCGAGACTCGAATCTCGATCTCTCGAATACGCGCCGAGTGTGCCACCCGTTATACCACAAAGGCATGCTAGAAAGAGGAAGAAAATACCTTATACACTTCCCCTTTTAAAGGCCGACTGGGGATAAGAGGACCAAATTGCAAAATCCTGTTGGTGAAGAATCATCATCCACCACCTTTTAGTTCGGGCGCCAGTGTAGTGTAACTTCGAATTTTCCAATGTCAGGAAACTGAAGAAGTACGCAATGCCCTCGCCGGGACTCGAACCTGGACCTCTCGAATACGCGCCAAGTGTGACACCACGAAGGCATGCTAGAAGGCGGGATAAAATATTATGACCATAAGACCAACTTGTTTGGTTAGGCGGGTAGGGCTGCGCCCACTTCTGGTACCTTAAAGGTACCTTCTGACTCTTTAAAGACGACAAAATTTAAGAAAGCTTATGGATCTCAGTAATACCACTTTATTCTTGTATGTAGCACAATATGAGATTAATAAATATAACTAATTAATAAATGAGGATACCGATAGCTCTCGCGTGCTTTGTCATAATTACATACTCCAGTCCGATCAAGAAATGCATACCAGTTTAAACCCTTATTTATTAAAAAATAAAATTTTCGTACTGATGTCAGTTCTAATAAAACAGAAGGTATCTACGTTTCAAAGGCCTATATGGACCTTCTCAGTGAACATTAAAATATTCTTTATGCTCTTTACCTAATTCTAAAAAACTATTTAATGGAGTTTCAATGGTTTAACCACTTGACAAACAAGTGGTAGAGACTGCCGAATGGGTTAGCTGCACAGATATTTTTCTAGCTTTCCCAATGCGTAACGAGAATATGAGACAGTTCCTACAGAAAGGTAACCACGAAGAAATCCCTCCCCCTCAGGAAAAATACATTTACACGCAATTTATTTCGCCATTATTATCATTTATTCGCATTTTTAACATTTCACAATAATTTACATTTAATGCATTATTTATCACCCTTTATTTGCACTTTTGAGCTACTACTATTTATTTTACAAAATGCGTTTCTTTATGCCAGTATTTATTGCAGATCCAGTTTTCACAGAGGCCCACAACAGGCCAAGCGGTAAATTCGCTGAACACTGGTAGATCGGTTCGGTGGTGGTGTGGTGTATTTAATTATGGCAAAGCACACTAGGGCTATCTGCCTAAGGGGAGGGATGCCTTTCGTGGAGGACTTTCTAAGGGAAACTGGCTCGTATACACGTTATACATGGGGAAAACCACGAAAACGCCCATGCAGCCAGCCCGTTCGCGGGATTCGAACCTCGGACCGAACTACCAGTGTTCAGCGTCTTTACCGCTCGGCCGCTGGTGGGCCAGGTAGATCGGTTCGAGGAACGGGCTAACTGCATGGACGTCTTCGTGGTTTTCCCCATGTGTAACGTATATACGAGCCAGCTTCCCTTAGAAAGCCTTCGACGAAGGCATCCCTCCTCTTAAGCAGATAGTCCTCGAGGCTGTGCCATAATCACATAAGCCAAAACAAACCAATTTTCACTGCAAAAGCATTATTGGAAGAATATTTGCTTTATTTATTGTCATTATTTGTATACGGCAAAGCATATGAGGCCTTTGCCTTATATAGATAAATAAAATAATATTGTTTCATAAAGTTTTACTACTGAATTATATATTACCAGCATATGATTTACTAAGGGCAAAGAGCTGTAACTTTATTTATTTATTTTTTATTTTAGGGACACATGTTTGGCTTCATTTCTATAAGAAACACCCGCAAAACTTTACCTAAAATAAAGATGATGGTGAATATTCATTATTTTGGGGGAAAAAAATCGCGAGTAATTCAAAAGGATACAATCACTGCTCAGTTATACAATAAGCTTGTAAAGTTGCGCGCTTCCAACCTGCACGTAACAAAGTGGTGACTGCTGAGAACTGGAAATAGACCAAAGTCTTGAGAAGGGTTTAAATCCCTTTTTATTCAACTTTGGAAATTACAATTGGGTGCTCTTGACGCTCACAAACTACGCCGACCCGGCGGTAAAATAAAAATAAGAAACTGAAAAGAGATAATAACAAGTGACTAACTACGAGGCTCCCTAAACGTAACTAACCTCACCGCGTTCTAAGATACCGCTGATAGTTCAGCAAACTTCTGAATATTACGTTGAAAGATTAACAATTTGCCGAGGCAAGCACACAGGCCGAAACGCGTGGTTCTTCAATTTCTAACTAGCCACCTCCACACTCGTGAAGCAAGAAAGCACCCTTGCGAATTCGTTTCCTTTCTATTTAACTCAGAATACTTCCGCTGATAATTTGAATCCTTGCGCGTTCTACTAAAATTTACATACTCTGGCATTGGCAGTTCCAGGGAAAAGTAAGGCTTGACAGGAAAGATAGTTTAAACTTAAAATAAATGTTAGTTAAAATAAATATAAACCCTACAAGCTAATTCAGATAAAGCGATCAAAAAATGATTTAAATCTGAAGAATGATTTGAATTTTTTAGCTAGCTGATAAATTTTGCAGTAAACGATTTTAATCATTACTGGAAATTATATTTCCTTTTGAAAATTAAAAAGAGTTTTCTTGGTACTAAGAAATAAAAATAAATAAATAAATAAAATATAAAATGCAGCCAGATCTCTTATCCATTGACTCAGTATTCGTGGTTTCAGCTACCCACGGTTTCCTGCAGAGAAGCAAATAAACAAATAACATAAAATGTGCATAAACAAAAACGAGATCGAAATTTCGTCATCATTTTTTTACCACGGCAATACCAGACATCAGTATGCGTGATTCTAACCTATGTTACTCTATTATACTTTCAGCGCTTTTATTGAAAACACGGTTTTTATAACTCTACCATCCCTTGAAACTGTAAATAATAGTAGACTAGCAGAAAAAGATTTAAGACGTCACAACCTTATTCTTTCCGACTAGAAATCTTTCAATGTGTGACATCACTGACTCATAGCCTGCTACAAAGCAACTACTCTCTTAAAAAACCAAATTTCTCCCACTTCAAGTGACGTATTTGAACTCAATTATTGAAAAAGTCATAACCTTGTTTATCTTCAGATTTTGGTAGCAATCATGACAGGTCTCGTGTTCCAAGAACCCCTCGAAATTTTTGAAATATAGTGTTACGTGCGTACGGTACATAACGGATTACATGCGCACAGAACCGATGAGATGGTTGACCTTTCGCGAAAGAAATACTGTATAGTTCTGGAACTTTCTGCAAAAATAAGTATTTTATTACTTTTGGAAAAGAAATAAAAAATGTTTATATTATAAAGAAGGTTTAGGAGCTATTAGAAATTAGAGTTTTATTTTACATGCATAACACATGAATATCGCATTACATACAAGGTTTGGTATTTTGTGCAGTTTTATGCAATCGCGTTTGGTCATGAAATATGTTACCCATGGAAGGGGGGCCATCACTCTGTATAAAACCGAAAAGATTTCGTAATTACTAAAAAAAAAAAAAAAATGAAGGGGGGGCAGTAAAAATTAAAAAAAAAAGTATTTTAAGTCATTTAGTTTTTCGAGAGGTCATTAAAAACTGTACTTACTTTGTTTAACGACTTTTCCTAGAACTAATTTTTTCAAATCCAATCTACACTTTCTTCTCTTTTCGCCAACAAAAGAGCGACCCATCCACTGGCCATTAGCTTATCGGCAGAAAAGCCGCACTGTTTTATAATTATCTGTAATGTAATGCTTGGGATGCACATGCTTAGAACAAACAGCCTTTCCCGAATACATATATACTCCCACTGTCAAATGTAGAGAGCAAAAGACTGACCAAGAAAGTGACAAATTTCTAACAATTAATGGTCGAAAGGGTGAATGAGCAAATACAACAGAAATCCAATCTAAACTGTTTGCACACACATATTAGCTGTCTGAAGGAAAAATCGTCATAATGGCGAACGTAGACAAAGGCATATCAAAAGGACAAGCTTTCGCCGACTTGCAAATAAGTCGCGAAAACTAATATTCAGTTATTATTGGATGTTATATGGCAATTCGAAATGCATGCGGGATTCGAACGAATTGCTTGTAAATTTGATTGGCTTTTAAGTAACTCAATTCTGTCAGAGACCGAAGTGGGAACCAAGTTATGGATGGAAATAAATTAAATGGAACAGCAAATACACAAAATATTCTATGTTATTCATTATGATTTAATAAGCTTTCCGTTGTTACAAACAACTTAATTAATTTGCACGTGCTTCATAATAATGGCGAAAACGCATTACGTAAACGAAGTACATTTCGCAATTAACTATATTTTTCAACTATCGAACGAATGATGTAAACAAGGGATTGGGCGCACGAAAACAAATATCATTTACGGCGAACAAAAAGACAAATTAGAATTGGTAGCAGGAAGAAAAACCGCCTAATTGTTACTAACTAATGACGTCATTATGTTGTCCATGTACGTGACAGAACCGCAAATTGGATGCTTTTTTTATAGGGGAAATAAATCCCTCAAAGCAAACCGATGCCAAACGAGAAAGAGGGAAAAAATAAATGTCTGCGCTATGTTACTCAGACGAACGACTTCAGTTATCATGTATAATAGATCACTTCATTTCGTAAATTAATAGACGTAAGTTCATTTATAGTGCTCTCTGTATTAATATATTCGTTATTAATATATTTCATAATGTTTACCTCGTTATTAATAAATTAATGCTAAATTATTCATTAATACAATTTTAATTTCCGCCATTAATTATTGTGAAAAAAACTGTGTTGATAATGACATAGCTTTTTTTTATAGCCCAAAGGGCGTTAGCCCAGAAGGGTTATTAATTTCGTTTTGGCATTTTGCGTCGAAAACTTTAAATGTTGGTTCACTTTTCAAACTACTGCCGCCAAATATTACAGCCCTGTATTATATTTGAAGAAATTAAATAATGAAGAATCTGCATAAATGTCTGTATATTTCTCGCATTCTGATAAAACCGACGGTACCTAGAACCATCAAATTTTGAATAACGTACATTTCCACCACATGTAAAAGCCCAAATTTGTAATTTGTAATTTGTTTTATTATCTATTTCATATCTTGTAAAACTTTAACGAATTTTTTATTAACAAACTCAACGATTTCAAAGCGAGCAACGACAACGCTATACGTGTTGGTGGGGGGGGGAAACATTTTTTTCTTCAGCGCGCGAGACTGCGTATTGGAAATTCTAAAGATATGCTGATTTTAAAATTATTTTGCGATACTACTGTTGAGCTGAATTTTATGGTTTCAGTGCGAAGAACATGGTATTTAATAAATAACGGTAACCCACAAAACGTTAAAAAAACGCCCCTTTCGGCATAATGTAAAATATGAAAGCTTTCAGACAAATCTTTTTTTTAACATTCAGGCTATAAATTTTAAGTTGGATTTCAGGGGAAAAAAAAAATTAAAAGAAGTTCTAAAAGTAAAGCTTACTAAACGAGAATAATATCCATGTTATTTAAATTCGGAATCTCAAATAAATTCTTCATCAAAACGGCACATATTATGTGTAATGACCGTATAATAGGTCTTTCTGACAATAATAGCATTAGAGATTTGCGTCTTAATGGCAATGCGCCAATCGGAATGTTAACAAAGAAAACCGTACCATGTAGCATTCTTTTCTCTTTTTAATTCGTATACTCTCGATCTGTGTTAACCTTTCGACTAACACGTACCATGTAAACATAAATTGAAAAGCTTTTAGTACCACCACTATATTTTACAATAATTATTTTTCAGTTTCTGAATAGAAATATTTAAAAAAATATTTTGCCATTTGCACAACCCATTGGCTATTTGTATTAAATAAGCACACATAAAAAATATTAGATTAAAAATTGGTTACCATTTTAATTATCAAAATTTATGTTATAACACTTTAAAATTTGCTGTGAAATTTGGGCCTGTTTAAGAGAGATCAATTTTTTTATGTCTGCTCTTATTTCACTTAGTTTTAACCGTAAATTAGGATCCACTTTTAATTTTGTTCTGTATTTATTTTTCAAATATAACATGGAAGAAAATCCTTGTTCACGCAAATTTCATTAGAGATATATTTCTCATTCAATTAATTCAATTCTCATTTCGCGGCAAAAGAAAAACACATAAAAACTCCGAACATCTTCATTAAATATTGTAAAATACAGAAAACATAAAATACCAATTAGAGTTAAAACAGTTAAAAAAAGAAATTTTAAAATTGAAATTAGAGTTTCTACACGAATACACAAAAACAAGCGATTCGGCCAGCGGGCAAGAAGATAGATTTTTCGGTGCGCAAAACTGAAAGTTTACTTTTTGTCCCGCTCGGCAAAAAGACACTGAAAGTGCTGAAACTTAATTCACTATTCCACTGACTTAATTCACTATTTCACTGAGTTTCAAATATAAATAAATTGTGGTTCGTTAGGCTTAACTCGCCACATAAACTTTTAAATTGCTGATTCTAGAACTATTGCGCACAGATTAACAAAATTTTAAAAAGGTATAAAAACACTAACTGGAATATAAACCACATAATTCAATCCCTTTTAAAGAAAAAATGCACAGTTTACCAACATATAAGAATAAAAATCTAAGCTCACGAGTCAAGTAACAGAGTGGGAATACATATATATTATATACACTCATGTCCATAAATTAAGGATAATGCAAAATCAGGCAAAGCAAGAGTTAGAAGCAAAACAAATTTGACTTATTTGTAAAGCTTATTTATTAAACAAAAGGTAAAGAGCAAGAAAAGATGCTATATGTTTGATATTATTAAAAAAAATAGCGATTTTTTCTCCCTGGAGCAAATTATTAAAAAAAGAAAAAAAAAGAAAACCTATTTACAAAAAAACCAATATTACATGGTTGGTATGATTGTTAATACATTGTATGTCTCCCAGACGATTCAATACAGTCCGTACAACGCCTAGGCATGCTGAGTATCAAATTATCGATCTGATCTTGGGGGATATTACACCACTCAAAAAGCAATGCTCTCCGAAGTTCCGGTAGACATGTAGGAGGAGGTTGACGGGCTGCAACTCGTCAGCCAAGCATGTCCCACACATGCTCTACTGGATTCAAATCCGGTGAGAATGCTGGCCAGTCATACAGGTGATATCCTCCGATTGAAGGCATTCGCTTACGATGTTTGCACGGTGAGGACGGGCGTTGTCATCCATAAACACAAATTGTGCGCCCATGGCGCCCCGAAACAAACGTACATGTTGTTCCAGAATGACGTCCTGATAGATTTGACTTGTCATGGTTCCAATTTGAACATGCAGGTCAGTTCTGGAACCCAGAATAATTCCACCCGAAACGTGCACTCTTACACCACCGTAACGATGTCGTTCAATGATGCTTTCTTGGTGGTAACGGGTACCTGGAGCTCTCCGGCGAGAATCAGACTGCAAGCTAAACCTGGACTCGTCGGAAAACATCACACAAGCCCACTGTTGCGGTGTCCACAATGCATGGCTCTCTACTCCAGGCTAACCGCAGGCGACAGTGAGTTGCAGTAAATGGAACGCATCTGACAGGTCTACGAGCATATAGACCAATCTGCCCTAAACGTCTGTACACGGTCTGCCTTGAAATTGTCGTACCAGTGGCTGAAGAGAGTTGACGAGACAGGTCTGAGGCTGTGCTCCGCCTGTTTCTTTTGGCAGTAACTGCCAAATACCGGTCCTCATTCGGTGTTGTAACTCTGTGGCGACCTGTGCTGTAACGTCTACTCACATTACAATCATCTTGGAATCATTGCCAAAGCCTGGAGATGACACTCTGGGCAATTCCAAGTTCGTCTGATACTTCCAGTTGGGTACGCCCACATTCCAGACGGCCAATAATTCTATCACGTAAAAAATCATCCAAATGCGTCGTGTAATAATTATTCGGTTATTGCACTGAAATGCTTATAAAGCGCCTGCGAACAATTTTACTTCTTTGCCTGTATTCCTTATATATCACTCTCTTACACTCTCGTCATTGTGACGTACCATCAGTGTCATCTGGTTACTTCCTGAAATTTGCATATGATTCTTGAAGATGTTGTAGTGATTTTACAGGTGATATATTTATTTTAGAGTTCGATTTCCGCGTGACTCCGAATTATCCTTAATTTATGGACATGAGTGTATATGATTGGTACAGCTGATTGCAACGAAAAAGGTAGGTGCACAACTCCCTTTTTATAATCCCTTTTAAAAGGATTTATAGCAATAGATTATAGCATAATCCCTTTTAAAAGGGATTATAGCAATCCCATATACTAAATTTTAACGTTCTACGGCTACATGTTCTTGAGTTATGCGAGATACATACATATGTACGTATGTACAGAAGTCAAGAAAAATCTCTTCTGAATCCATTTTAAATCCATATTACAATCTTTTTTGGCAAAAGCAGTTTTTTATTCTGTCCTGACGTACAGATGCCACGCAAAAACATCGTTCAAATGGTTTCGGGAGCGGTTGAAATGGATACTTTCGTTGAAATATAATATCCGAAATTTACAATACTTCCTTTACTTCGTATAAGGAAGTGTTGTAAATTTCGGATGTTAGAAAAATATTAATGAATAATGTAAAAACCTATAAATACTTGAACCCCTTCAATGTAACCTTAAAAGACGTGGTAGCTTATTGCTAACAGTTCTAAGTGAGTCTTTCTCTTAAAGATCAATAACTGATTCTTATTGCAGTTCTGTAGTACCTAGCTCTAGCAGCAATTCACTGAGCTATGCTACGCTGCACTTCAACATTTACAGGCGTGAGTTTCGGTGGATGATATTCAATAGCATTAAAAAAAAAAAAAAAAAAAAAAAAAAAAAAAAAAAAAAAAACGCTTTGTACACATTTCAGAGCAAAATCTAAGTACGAAATACTGAATTTTCCATTTCTGCAAATATTACGAAGACGTTTTTAGACCTATCAAACTCCCTTATTTGGTTATATTTGAACATTTTGCGAACGCAATAAGCAAATAATTTTATCTCGCTGCTGATAAAGAAAGGACAGTTATTTGAGTATTGATACGAGATACAGAGAACTTATCTTGACTCCGATTTTCTGCAACTTAAGCAACGCTTCAACTTAGACATATCAATTTCGAACATGATTAGCTAATACTCAATCCAAGGGCCTGGTTAAGGCAGCTATTAAATAACATTTTTTAGAAGTTACAGAAAGCAAAGATACAGTATTTAATTCAGAAGAATAAAGTCAAAGGATAGCAACATTGTCAGAGTTCGGTTCATGTAAGCCCTCCTCGAGGGCTATATGCTGCAGGGTAGGGATGCCTTCGTGGAGGACTTTCTAAGGGAAACTGGCTCGTATACACATTACACACGGGGAAAAACACGAAAACGCCCATGCAGCCAGCCTTTTCGGAGGATTCGAACTTCGGACCGAACTACCAGTGTTTAGTGACCTTTACCGCGGCCACTGGTGGGCCATCCATCGTCAGGGTAGCAACTACATAAATGCAACAGGCGGGTTTCAGTCGGTAGGGAACATAAAACAGAGCTGACATTAAAATTTTTGCCGCTACATTCTACTGTTGCCAAAAAAAACACTACTGCAAAAGCACTGGAAAAGCGTTGTGCGGATGCCCTTGTGATAAAGATTGATTTTCGTATTGCTGAATATTGTTTTTCGTGTTTGAGATTATTGTGTTCTAATTATTGTAATGGTATTGTTCTGAATTCAAAATCTGAAGTATCAACAAAAACAAAAACTATCAAAACTGCAACTCTGTTTGACATTATAGAAGTCCAGCATAAATTTTCATTGACTGACTGATATCTGAATAACAGTTTTCAAATATTCAAATTCAAATATTTCTCTCACTTCCAATTTCAGATCCTTTAGCGAGTTAAAAGTTTAACAAAGAAAAAATATCTGAAAGATTTCAGATTTTAAAGATCGCCGAAAAGGGTTTGTTAAGGTTTTTATACCCTCTCGCTAAACCTGCCTGCAGTCTACCAATCTGTTGTTGCACTGATGTTGATGATACTATACTTTGTGATGATTGCATATTAAAGCTGTAAAGAATTATTACATTCACTCGTATATATTTTCGCGGGGTAGGTGGTTAGCTCGTTCAGCTAACAAATAAAAAATCTGTGATTCGAATGCCAGAAATTGCACAAATTATAATTTCCACGTTTTTCGCTCCGACACCTTAATGATCTCAAATAATAATAGATTTGTATTTTACCTAAGATGAAAAAATTATCATTTATCAAGGCTTTTTTTCTGCTTACGTTGAAATAAATACAGCTGATTTCTCAAAAACTGGCGGATGACTTTCACCGCCCGGAAGTGGGGGGTGGTTGGTTAATAGTGGTTGGGGGAACCGACTGCTATACCGAAGGGCCTGGGTTCGAATCTCGGAGAAGGTGTGATTGTAACTGTCCGTCTCTTCAGAGGAGGCAGTGGTGCCGGTTATTATGTGCCTCCACAATAAAATGGCTATATTTTCCGGCCTTAGGAGTGACCAACGTCGGTCAAAAATGTGCCCGACGTTCGAGGAAAAATAAGACAGCATTCCATAATTTGTATTGAATATGTTACCATCGATGATATTAATCATAAAAATGTTATGAATAATTGTTGAAATGAAAGAATTGAATTATAAAATAACTATACAAATTTTTTTAAAAAGTATCACGTGTTAATTAACAAGTAACGTGTTCACAAGTAACAAAAAATTATTATAAACGATGCTAAATCTAATATTTTTACTGTTATATTCCTCCACTGACAGCCCAAAAACTAGCACAGGGCACAAGAAAAGCGTTGTGCTAATGAATCGAAAACATTTTCGAAACTATCATTCTCTCCTTTTTCTTTCCGGGTGAGAACCTACAGAATGAAAAAGACAATCGCAAAAATATTTGTTTGTAATCCTTTCCCCCAGCTGAGTAAAATTTCCCACGTGGCCGAAAAGAGGAAGTTCTCGTCTGCTGAAGAATTCTGTGTGAGTCATCTCAGCTGTGTTCGAAGCGTGCAGGAACTTCAAATTTTCTGCTCTCTTACCACTCGAGACATCCTGTTTAATGGTCCGATGGGCTGTAGATATTGTTAATTAAATTCTATGATATTCGGTTCAGAATTTGGATTTTGATGTGCCTGGGAAGAAATGTAATTTTTTCGCTTCAGTTCTTATCCTGTCACGTCATTTGTGAAATCTCATTTAATATAAAGCATAGTCGTCAACTTCTTGGCACACTAGCGACACCTTTCTCGGCAAGACAATAGCTGTCTTACATGTTTTCAAATTCGATATAAAACTCATGATTCTAAAAAAATTCTTTTTTTTTTTTTTTTTTTTTTTTTTAATGTCTCTAATCCTGACGAGTAGAAGGACTGGGAAAGTACATTCTACTCTGTAAGAAGATAAATTTAGGAAAGTAATTTAGGAAGATAATTTAGGAATAGTTTTACATTCACCCATATTTAAAATTACGAAAAAATATACAGTCCAAAGACATTTCATTAGAACAAAATTTCAGTCAATTGAACCTTACAGTCAGAAATATGAAAACTAAATACTTTTTAAAAGTAAAAACAGCATAGAAATAACATCAAAATACAGTACGTTCCAAGAACTGCAAATACGCTGCAACTTGCGAAAAAAAATATACGAAAGAAATTGCAACAGGTCTTCAAAGAAAAATAAAGGTTCAACTACAGGGTTTTCTTGAAAGCCATAGAAACAGTGAAAATGATGGAAGAGATCATTTCTTCCTTCCCCCCCCCCATTTAAAAAGAGATAAGCGTATTAGAAGAGTGAAGAATAATTTACTAATTTATCAACTCCCTAAATCTTAAGAGAAAAAAACGTCTAGCAAGCAAGAAAAAAAAAATAAATAAATAAACATTAAAGAACAGAAAGTTTTCAGATTTTATATATAACCATTTACACACATACGCGTTTCGACAGCGGTTTCAAGAGTTTTGGGCTAAAAATATTTAATTTAAAATGTGCTGTTTTTAAATACTTGGGCTAAAAATATTTAAAAACAGCACATTTTTAGAATTTCCGGTAGACTGTCTCGCGTGCTAGAGATAAAAATGTTCTTTTTTGTGTGTGTAGTGTAGCCACTGCTCTCTTAGAAATCGTTGATTTTTTTTAATCCCAAATTCTTTAAAATTTTACAAACTATGAATTAGATAACAAAACAAATTCCAAATGCGGGTTTCCAGGTGCCTGTATTCGGATGGAAGACTACGTTGTTCAAAATTGGATGGCTCTAAATACCGTTGTTTTTTCACAATGCGAGGAACATACCCATTCATGCAGATTCTTCATTATTTAATTTCTTTAAATATAATACAGGGTAAAAATATTTGGTGGCAACAGTTTGAAAAGTGATTTTTACTTTTCAACGTTTACTTTTACTTTACAAAGCTTTTAGGGATTTGACGCAAAATGCCGTTTCAGATTAATAGCGCTTCTAAGCTAACGCCCCTTTGGGCTAATAAGAAACGATAATAATAAAAAAATCTGAAGGTTTTCAGATTTTATATTAGCCCAAAGAACCGTCTTTTTCATTTACACATACATACACGTTTCGAAAGCATTTAGGCTAACGCATTTTTGGGCTAAAACTATTTAAAAACAGTACATCTTTAGAATTTCCGATAGACAGTCTCGCGCCCTGGAGATAAAAATATTTTATTCCGCACAGTGTGTTGCCACTCCTCGTTTTAAAATCGTTAAGTTTCTTAATAAAAGATTCGCTAAAATTTAAGAAATACGAAATAGATAATAAAACACAGATAAATTTAAGATAACAGATAATAAAACGAAATACGAAATAGATAATAAAACACAGATAAATTTAAGATAACAGATAATAAAACGAAATAGATAATAAAATAGATAAATTTAAGATTCGGGCTTCCAGGTGTCCATATTCGGGGAGAGGACTACGTTAATCAAAATTTGATGGCTTTAGGTATCATTTATTCACAATGCCAGAAACATATGTCTATTCATGCGGAATCTTCATAATTTATTTTCGTTAAATATAATATAATAATATTTAATTCGCTAAATATAATATAATATTATTTATTTTTTCAATTTGGTGGCAACAATCTGAAAAGTGATACAGCCGTTTATAGCGATTAGTCGTAAAATGCCGTTTCCAGACTAATGGCACTTTAGGCTAATAATAAAAAATTAAGTGAAAATAAATTTTACATTTTGATTTAAAATCTTTTATACATGAAACAAAAATATTAAATTAAATAAAATAAAAACAAATAAATAAAGGAGGATGCTTTCATATTTTTACCTGGAATTTAAATTAGAATATTCATAAAAATATAAATATAACTATAATCTTAAGGTGCAATTGATTAACAAGAAGTATAATTGTTTTAATAGCTAATAAATAATTCCTTTTTTTGTTATGGTCTAATCGCAGTTATTAGAAAAAACACCGCTGACATAAAAAAATCAGAAAATATACCGCTAACATAGTGAAAGCTTTTTTACGATCTACTATTATCCATTTCAGAAATTTAAAATCTAAATTTTTTTGCTAGCCTTAGAATCTTCATATTTTCCACAGAAAGCACAATTAGCTTGAAATCAAAGTAAATTCAGTGATTACAGGATACGAATGCGCACTCTGCTGTTGGTTTTTATTTAAGTCATAGACATCAGACTAGACTGCGTAGGTAGATGT
The DNA here is from genome assembly GCF_044657685.1 of Stegodyphus dumicola. Taxonomy (NCBI): domain Eukaryota; kingdom Metazoa; phylum Arthropoda; class Arachnida; order Araneae; family Eresidae; genus Stegodyphus; species Stegodyphus dumicola. The sequence goes on along the minus strand of NC_140774.1, from coordinate 173,361,063 downwards.
CACGAATTACGTCATAACATTTTAAAAGGATGAATGTATCATTTAAAATGAGGTAAAGGGGAAAGACTGCTGTATCATTCAGAAACTCTTAAGACATTCTATTATTCTGCACAATTATTCTGCACATGTATACGTAGCACTACACAAAGTATGTAAACTTTTAATTTACACATTTTCTACTTTACTAATTCAACAACTTAAAAACTCAACAGCTTACTACTGCCAACTTAGTACTACTACAACTAACTATTAATTTTCAGCTTACTTTAAAATCGCTTTAAAGTCTTTAAAATTATAATTTAAGCAAAACAAAATTTTTTCAAAAAATTACTTAAGTTTGGTATTTTATAGAATACAATTAATTTTAAAAGTAAAATTTCAAAACACAAGTAAGAGCTAACATTAGAATTTCCAACACATAACCTCGAAGGAAAATATTTCATACAAAAAGCATAGATTCTGATCTCATAGTAATACATTAACTACAAAAGAAAAATTGAATATAAAAATAAGAACTAAGTTTTATTTTCTAGTTCCAAACTTTTTTTTGCCGGAGCTTTGTTCCACTTAGCTCTGAGCTTTACTGACGGCGAAATTTGTACAACGAAGGCGCCAGGATTTCTTTCCTCCCTTTTTTTATTGTTTTTAGGGCAGGGGTATGTGCGGCAGAACTGATTTAATCTAGGCTATCGATGCATAGATAATTGGCAAAAGTGCAACGAAACGGGGCGGCAAAGTACCTATATACTCTGGACCCCATTCTTCCTTTGGAAAGGGAAGGGAGTTTTTTAAACAAAACTCTCTCTATATACACTGGTGTGCAAAAATTAAGGACGAAGTCGAAAAATTAGCATATCAGCAGAACGAAGAGGCAGAGCGGACAGAAAGACCAATCAGGAGATTAAGTAAGGTGATGTACGGTAGCACATGCGCAGATATGCAGGTAGACGTAATGGGGGAGTGTCTGAGTAGTATAAAGCATGTTGTCGGTGTAAAATCAGTATTTCTGGCAAAGAGATTGCACGCCGTATAGCAGTTAAAATCACACCGAGTTGCTCCCTCAGCGAGAAATGGCGAATAATCAATCTGTTAGACGACATCTGGATGCTTTTACCCGAGGTCGAATCATTGGGAAGTTGGAGGAAGGCCGCAGTGTGACAAGTGTGGCTGCAGAGTTCGGAATTGCTCACAGCATCGTTTCACGACTTTGGAGACAATTTCAAACTACAGGAACAGCTATCCGGGGGTTTAGTAGTGGTCGTCCACGAGGAACCACACCCGCAGATGACCGGTATATTGCCTTACAGGCCAGAAGAAACAGGCGGCAGACAGCGGGAGAAATCGCTAGACACACGACACAGGCGACTGGACGACCGATATCGCGTTTTACCGTGGCCAGAAGACTGCACGGTGGTGGTCTGTTTGCACGACGCCCTGTACGGTGTGTACCTCTAACGCCTGCCCATCGGAGAAGGCGTTCTCTGTGGTGCCTGGAACACCGGAATTGGAGAGACAATGAATGGGGACGAGTACTCTTTACAGATGAAAGCAGATTCAGTCTGAGTTGTACAAGTCTCCAGATGAGTATGCGATTCTCATCGCATACTCATCTGGAGAGAGTGGGGAAGCCGCAATCATCCCTCGAACATCATTGAAAGGGACAGGTATGGAGGTGGCGGTGTTCTCGTTTGGGGAGGCATCATGCTTGGTAGTCGTACAGACCTTCACATCTTCGACGCAGGTTCAGTCAACGGGACCCGTTATTGTAACGAGATTCTTCTTCCATATCTACGTCTTTTTAGAGGCGCTATGGGTCCGCAGTTCCTTTTCATGGACGACAATGCACCACGTCATCGCACAGTAGCTACCGAACAGCTCTTAGAGAGTGAGGATATTGAACGTATGGATTGGCCGGCACGATCTCCGGATCTCAATTCCATCGAGTAAGTATGGGATTTTCTAGGCAGACGCTTGGCAGCTCGTACCTTACCACCAGTAACGATTCCGGAGCTTCGACTGGCGCTGCAAAACGAATGGGCAGCAATGCCTCAACAACTCATTGACACCCTCATTCTCAGCATGGGCAGACGCTGTGAAACCTGCCTAGCAGTCAGGGGAGATCATATCCCCTATTAAAGACCGGATGTTTCTTGCTGGACACCCATCACAGGGATGTTTCGGCCTTCAGTCGCATTGCGCTCCATGCTACTTTTTCAATAAAGCTTCTTTTTATCCCTTTGATTTCTCTTTTAGTAAGTGTTGCTTACATTACTCATGTCCTTACGTATTGGGGATCTTACGGTATTAAATGTATTGATTTGGAAAGTTTTTGTACAAAGTTATATTGAAAAAACCGTCTCGTCCTTAATTTTTGCACACCAGTGTATATATACTGTTAACTCTAATTTCAACTCCTCGTCTTCCACGCCACCACAAGGCTTACAAAAGTAAGATATAGCACTAAGAAAACAAATATACCATTGCACAGCAAATGGGAAAAAATTTTATACACGTAAAAAAAATATAATAAAAATAATAAATAAAAACATCTGAAAGCTTACTTAAAAGCTTAAAGTCAGATTTTACATTATGCTCAAAGGACCGTTTATTTAACGTTTTATGTGTCACATTTATTTATTAAATATCACGTTCTTCGCACTTTAACCATAAAATTAAGTTCAACAGTAATATCGCAAAATAATTTTAAAATGAGCCTATCTTTAGAATTTCTGAACACAGTCTTACGAGCTGGAGATAAATTTTTTTTTTTTTTTTTTTTTTTTTTTCCGTACATGTAATTTTTTTTTTCGTACGTAATACGTAACATGTGTCGTCATCATCGAATAGAGAGCATTAGCATTAGAGGGTTTTAGCAATTCAGAGGATTTGATCCCCCCCCCCCCGAAAAATCGTTGCCGCTATTGTGATTCGCCATTTCATTCATTCAAGTTTTTATGGCTCTAGGTACCGTTGTTTCATCACATTGCGAAAAACATACATACATTTAAGCAGATTCTTCATTATTTAATTTCTTTAAATACAACACAGGGCGATAATATTTGGTGGCAACAATCTGAAAAGTGAAACGGACATTTAAAGTTTCCAATGCAAAATGTCGAAACGAAATTAATAGCCCTGCTGGGCTAACGGCTAATAATAATAATAATAATTAAAAGAAAAAAATTTGAATAATCAAATAATGAGAATTCTATAATCTAAATACAGGATGAAATTCTGAAAAAAATTGCTTTCGAAGGAGCAAGTGTAAGATGTCCGCAGAACATTCTAATCTATATATATATATATATATATATATATATATAAAGGTTGCCATTCTAACAAATTTGAAATTATATTATGTGTTACTGTATTAGACTGTGTTATACGCTGTATTAGACTAATACACGAACATCACATGAAACATTTGTAACTTTCCCTCAGAAATTTATATATTTGAAAATTTTCTTCCAAAATGAATTCTTCGTAATTTTACTAAATTTACAGTATCCGAAACAAGTTTTTATCTAACAATAATAGCAGCAAAATTAAACTACGAAATCCAGTTTGCTTACAGCCTCTAAGGAATCTAAGAGCCCACCAGCGGGCAAGCGGTAAAGCCGCTGAACACTGGTAGTTCGGTCCGAGGTTCGAATCCCGCGAACGGGCTGACTGCATGGGCGTTTTCGTGGTTTTCCCCATGTGTAACGTGTATACGAGCCAGTTTCCCTTAGAAAGTCCTCCACAGAGGCATCCCTCCCCTTAGGCAGATAGCCCTAGTGTGCTTTGCATAATTAAATAAACCAAACCAAATCTAAGCAATCTAGATGACATCCATAATCACGCAAACTGACTGTGAAATATACACTCCGCCATATTTGCTTTTACTTATTTAATCGTCCGAAATGTTGAGGCTTTTATCGTAAGGAAATCCTCTCTTGTGTCATAGGCTAAGACAAAAATCAATAAACAGAATGTATCTGAAGATTCTTGTTGTTACTAAGGGAATTCCAGCAGAATAAAGCTCTCAGACAAAGGGTGTCCTATGACTTCTTCAATAACGATGAAAAATTTCACATCTGAGAAAATTTATTGCCTTAGCTTCAATTCATTTTAGTGGTACTGACATAGATTGTAAAATATATTTAAATAAATTTGTTTGCCTTTTGCTGAATTTCTACTGCAGTTGCGTGGCTTTAAACCAAAATTTTAAACTGAGAATCTTATTTGCTACAGCTTATTTTTTGAATAATAAAACCGTTCCTGAATTTCTGGATGTACTGAAAAATAAGATTCGTATCTACACATATATCTGATCATAGCATATAAGAAAGTGATACTGAAATGCTGAAAATACTTTACTAGTTTCTATTACCTGCAGTGTTTATTAATGGCGCTAATAATTTGCATTTAAATGCAAAAAAACAGATGAATTCATTACATTTAAATAACTTCAGTAACATTGCATTTATTCTAGCACCTTCTCAAAATAGCTGAAGGAAGTTTATTACATTTCGCTCAGTCAGATCTTTATATTAAGTTACACAGCTTATTATATTTAAATGCGTGTTTCTGCCCTTTTTAATGTAATTTGAAACAAGTAATATACAAAAAAAAATTTTTAAAGTCACTTCCTACTTAGGTCAACAACGAAAAATTTTATTTTAGTTACTTTTTATTAACATTTTTTCATTTCTAATTTATGAAGCTGATGGTGGTCTATAATTTCGCATTCTATCCGTCTCTTGTAATGCTTCATTATTGGAAGGAACCTTTCCAGTGAGTTTCGAGCGGTCCAGTTCCTCAATTAATATTCCATCTAACGATTTCGCACGACTCAAGGCGACATATGCTTGACCTGCTGAGAAGAGTTTTCGTCCTAGATATATTTTCGCTACATAATGGGACACTACATCCGCTTCATCCAAATCTATAAAACTGCAATTCTTTATTTCCGTACACTTCTTACTGTTGCCACTTATTTTTGGTAAATATTACAATCCCATTTATCACAGTCATGTACTATTATTTATAATTTGTTATAAAATTAATGAGATACATTCATGGACCTTATAAGAAATAGACTAATCCAAACGGGTTTTCTCCCTCGTCTGAGGCGTTGCCGGCTGTCACCTTGATCACATCCGGAGGAGTAGGGACGACTTGCAGAAATTTAACAGTGGTTGCCTATTGCAGCGTGTATAATTGTCAAGAAAAAGCTGGTTGTAGCACCTCATTTCACCAATTATAGCTTCTACATATTTTTATTTTTGAAATTGAGATTGATTTTTAAAAATTTAGCATATTTATGAAGCACAATTAACGTTTCAAATAATTATACAGCTATTGCATGCTTTCAGGACTGGATATTTTATTAGCTTTTCCTATGCTCTGAGGAAATTTGTAATTAATTCTTTTAGAAAATAATATTTTAAATCTGAACTAATAGAAAATTTCAAACAAGCAATTTTCTCTTGCAATTTTTTGCTTTTTATTGGTGTAAATAAATAAAAAATACTAAAATATTTAAAAACGAATTTTTGAAAGTTTTGTTTAAAACTCTAAATTGTGCTGATTTTTTAAAATTATAGATGAGTATTATAGCATAATTTCTATAAAGGAATTTTATTTCAATTATATTTCATAATACATCATAGTGATAAACACTTTTGACTCCTTAAAATTTTTTATATATTTAATTCTAATATTAAAATTGTATTTAACCGTAATAATTAATTTTGCTTGTATTTTATAGTGATTATTTTTTTAAAATTATTTTTAGTTCTGCATAAGATTTTATTTATTTATTTATTTATTTATTTTTTATTTATTTACTGTTAATTTAATTTATTAGCCCAAAGCGGCGGTAGTTTCGAAGAAAAGAAAAGGCAAAGGCTGTTAGTTTCGAAGCGGCATTTTGCGCTGTTTCACTATAAATGTCCGTGTCTCCTTGCAAATTGTTGTTACCAAATATTATTGTCCTCTATTATATGTAAAGAAATTAAATAATGAAGAACCTGCATGAATACATGTATGTTTCTCGCACTGTGGCAAAAACGACAGTATCTAGAGCCATCAAAATTTGAATAATGTAATCCTCCACCGAACATGGGCATCTGGACCGCCGAATTTCGAATTTGTTTTAATCTATTTCATATTTTGTAAAACTTTAACGAATTTTTGATTAACAAACTTAACGAGTTCAGAGCGAGCACTGTACAGAAAATAACAGTTTTATCTCCAGTGCGGAAATTCTAAAGATATGCTGTTTTGAAATGCATGTGGTTTACGGGCGAAGAACATGATATTCAATAAATATAGGTAACACACAAAACTTTAAAAAAAGGTTCCTTTTGGGCGTAATATAAAATCTGAGTGCTTCTAGATTTTATTTTATCTTTTTTCTTTCCCTTTATTACGCTCAGAAAATTTTATATTCCGAAATGTATGAATTATTAAAATAACTAATCCACTTTAATGTTAATAATTTAATGATCATATAATAAAATAATTATGATCGTTTCGTAATGTTATTATAGTTTTGAAAATCACTGCCTGAAAATGTTCATTAAATTTAAAAAAAAAAAAAAAAAAATCAGATCTAGGGGGAAAAAAAAAAAAAAAAAACAGTTCTTTAATTTTACCTTATTTATTTCAAAGCATGACGTACTATCAATCGTATTTAATTTTAGTTTATTTTTACGCAAAATTAAGTTCCTAAATTTTGTGCTTAGAGTTTTTACCGTTTTACCAAAGTAAAGATGTTTGTACAAGAATTACGCGTGAAAAAAATGCGCCAAATGCAGTAAAAAGTGCTTTAATGAGATATATTAAATCCTATTTGGAAAAAACTGTGGCTTTCATAATCTCATCACTATACAATGTATCACATTTAATAATTAAAAAGAGTTATGTCATACAAACGCCATAGGTTTCAGTGTTAAAGTAAACCAGATCGTCCCTACTCTTTCTTGCCGACATGTCGGTGACGCGCGCCCCGTCCACTGGGTTAGTCTATTTCTTATAAGGTCCATGGATACACTCCGATGACCTCATTGATCACGTGACTTATGTATACCTTTTGTAAACAAACATTGCAAATGACCTCAGAGATCACGTGACTTATATATAGCTAATGCAAACAAGCAAGATCATTCTTCAACGGCCATTATTCGTAAATCTTAGAATATATTTAATAAAAACAGCATATCTTTAGTTCCGATAAACAGGAATAAATAAGTAGGAAATGACTTTAATATGCGAAAAAACTGTATTAACATCAAATGTCATCCACTACAAGCTGAAAAAAATGTATGTAAACTTGAGTGGATGAATAAAAAGTATTTTATCAACGATTGAAAATTTGAACAAGATATCGGAAGAGTGTGAGTTAATAGTAGGACTTAAAAAGGAAGCAACAGTTCATTATAGAAAAACACACAAGAGTTATCTTTAGCGATGACAGTCCGAGGTTCGAATCCCGCGAACGGGCTGGCTGCATGGGCGTTTTCTTGGTTTTCCCCATGTGTAACGTGTATACGAGCCAGTTTCCCTTAGAAAGTCCTCTACGAAGGCATCCCTCCTCTTAGGTAGATAGCCCTCGAGGCTTTACATTAATCGCACAAACCAAACCGAACCTAGAAACGATGCTTTTATGTAACAGTTTTAAAAAATATTGTACAGTATACTAGAAAAAATGTAGAAAAACGTTAAGAAAGCTGCCGTGCATTAAATATTGTAAAAATTATTAGATTTATCGAAGCTTGGAAATGTGAGAAATTAACCGCATCTTTACCGGGATTCGAACCACAGATCGGCCCACCAGCGGGCGAGTCGCTGATCACTGGTAGTTCGGTCTGACTTTCGAATCCCGAGAATGGGCTGGTTTTATGGACGTTTCCACGTTTTTTCTCATGTGCAACGTGTGTATGCGACAGTTTTCCTCCTTAGGCAGATAGCTCTCGAGGCTTTGCCGTAATCACATGCACAGAAACCACAGACTTCCCAACAGCTTGCTGAGTGTAAGAGTATGGCAGCGCGCACGGGTAAACGCGATAAATCCTTACAGTAGTTATGACTAGAAAATAACGAAAACTCTTAAGCGTCTAACCTGTTACATCTAGTTTCGAATTCCAAATGAAAGCCGATTTGATTACTTGCCAAACCAAAGAACAACAGGGTTATATGCCACAGTAAGGAGACCGCTAAATTTAAAGAATGAAATTGAATCCTAATTACGCTACTTTACGCTGCAAAAAACTCACGGAAGTTCCTTGCAGCTGGCCCATTTAATTGCCGGCAACAAAAGCAAACATTAATAGATTCACATGAAACTTCTGCCGCTAAATCGGGATAATGATTAGCGACACTGACTTGTGTACGTAAGGCCCGGGTTCGAATCCCGGAGAAGGTATGGCGTTTGTAAATGTGTAGTGTCTGTGCAGCATGGGGGCACTTTAAATATGCGGCGAGCCGAAAGTTCTCTCGAGAGGTTGGTGGTAGGTAAGAGAAGAGGAGACCCTCAGACCCGACCCTCCCCGAGTGCTCTCCATCAAAAATTGGGGGGGGGCAAAATTGAGCGAAGTACTGTCACCTGTAAGATGCTCCAGCTGTTGCCACCGGCAGGCGCAATCTTGCACTCCTTGGCACGATGAATTTCGTGGGCTTGATCTGATGTTACTGTCAGACATGTGAGATAAATCACAACACAAAACTTCTGATAGTTAGTTGGTTTTCTCTTAGCAGAATATTCTTTACTCTTTCAGGAAGAACGATCTGTATTTGATTCTTTTAAAATGCACAGCACATTTATTTGAAATGAACCCCCGTTCAAGGTTCAATATCGTCTAAAAAAAGAAAAGGAAGATAGACAAAAACAAAACAATACAAAACAAAAATCTTGGAACTTAACGCTGTTACAACATCCATCTATGGCATCGCACATAAAACAAATCCTTCATAAACTTACACTTTTTACGAGGTGCATATGATTTACCGTTATTACCTTACACACTGAATGCAAGCCTCAGACATAACAGCATTAATACGTTTTATTTCCTTAAGTATATCTACCACGCAAAATTGGAGATTCATGTCAGGATATAAACACCCACGAAATAAAATACGAGAGAGACTCTTTTCCTAATACATTATCCTCCCCCGTTTTTTCCAAAGCAATGTCCACCGTTTTCCGTAATAAGAACTTCGTAACACATAAAAGTACAGCAACGCAGTAAATCTACCAAATTCATCAGCAATATTTGCTAAGGAAAGGAATCAATCACAACTGAGATCGCTGCAAGTAGTAACACTGAAATTACGCTGGACAATTCGGCATTTTTTTAAAGGGATATGAATGAATGGAACACCCATTCATCCGTATCCTAAGTCAAGATAAAAATAGCCTTGAAGGCAGCTTTTTTTTAGACTCAAAAAAGTATATAGTGGGTCACGGGTGTATTAACAGCTGAGCCTAAAATAAAATTGACATGATAGGCAATAAATACAGTAAAAAAAAACACGTCTTTTTTAGTATGGGAAAAATTAAATAACTTATAGCTAAATTATTAAGGCTCGTAAAATACGCAAAATGTTAATATTTATAAATAGTAAAGAATTAAATTTTCACAAATTTAATCAATAGCGATTGATTTTTTAAAATAAATAGAAATTTTACCTTTACTTCATATTCAAAATCTGTCTTTCTTCAAAATTAGATAAAATAAATGAGAATAAATTAAAATTATAAATTGGAATAAATTAGAATGTTCTACGCACAAATTTATTCTTTTTCCCTTCGAAAGCAATATTTTAGCATATATGTCTATCAATACACTTATATTTTTAGAATTAATTAAAATCCATTTAATTTTATATTAAGTTAATCAAAGAAAATTTACGTTTGTATTTAACAATCCGAGGCTAGCAGAGCTGAGATATTTTTACATTATTAATTAAAAATTAAATAAAGGTTGATGAATCTTGCATAGCTGTACAGTTTTAGCAGAAAAAGTAATAATCAACTGCCGTGGTTTATTTATAGCTGAGATATTCAGCTCTAGTGTGGTATACGCAATTAATTTGCAAATGCTTGTGGCTTATTTATAGCTAAGTTTTTAGTGTGATATACGCAATTAATTTGAAGTTTTTAAATTGTTGCCACCAAATATGATCGTCCTGTATTATATTTAAAGAAATTAAATAATGAAGAATCTGCATGAATAAATGCATGTTTTTCGCACTGTGAAAAAACAACGATACCTAGAACCATCAAATATTGAATAACGTAGTCCTCCACCCGAACATCGACACTTGGAAACCGATTTTGAATTTCGAATTTCTTTTATTATCTATTTCATATTTAGTAAAATGTTAACGAATTTTTTATTTAAAAACTCAACGAATTGAAAGCAAGCTTTAGCAACAGTGCATCGAAGACATTCTTCTCTCCAAGGCACCAGACTGTCTATCGGAAATCTAAAGATATGCTGTTTTTAAATACTTAGTGATTTTGCTGTTGAATCGAATTTTATGTGGTGTAAGCGCCAAGAGCGTGATATTTAATAAATAAATAAAAACGCACAAAACGTTACTAATAAAAAGAACAACAACAAAAAAAAAAAAAAAAAAAAAATTGTAAAGCCACCTTAGTAAGAAAAGTGAACATTGATATGATGAACTGAGACTGGGGAAGGGGGAGAGAAAAATGTATGCCAACACTAACGCTGTATCCAGAATTCTAAACGTATACTACTTTTAAAAATTTTTGTAATTTTGCTGTGGCATCAGTGCGAAGAAAATCATGCTTAATAATAAAGTTAAAAAGACAAAAAAAGTGGGTTAGTAGGAATGAATGCAACAGCAGACTGGTAAACTGCGAGCTCAACGATAGTGTAAAAAAAAATTGTTAATAAACTCTTTTGGGCGACCGTTAATTTTTCAGATTCTTAATATTCTTTTTCGGATATCTAGGAGGATCACAAAGGGCAGGTTTCAAGGACAAGTTGTTGATCCGCGGATCATAGCTTGAGAAACGCTTCTCTAAATCAATACTAAATATCAGTTTATCTGACAATAGATCTTTACCGTTAGCATATCAGTTTTTAGCCGTTTTCATTATAAGTTATCCGACCCTTAAACGCGTAAGATCAGTATGGGTAAGTAGTGATGTATCATTTGGTCACAGAACATCACAGCAGAAGGCGACAATATATTTTTTGCACATCTCACTCACAGTTTAAAACCACAATACCTTGAACAACTGAATCAATGGTCCCATATTTCCTTTTTCGTTTACTGACAAACCTCTGAAAAAGGCTTTCGTAGCAATGAGTTTTACGATATCCTACTCCTCATAAGCGTTAAGTCCCTTTCAGATATGCTTCCGCTACGCGGGACTGCAAGTTGAAAGGGACATTTTTCAGATCCCGCATTTCCACGAAAGCTACGTAGCTAGGTTACCATTTTCACTATCGACAGTCCGTGCTAGACGGGACTTTTCTGAGAAACGAGATTCTGGTAGCACTGGTTTAAACGGGAGAATTCCTAGACAAAAGAGCCCCACTGGAAGTGAAGTCTCGCCTAGCTACGGAAACGATGTTGCGGCTACGCGGGATTTTTTCAAACCTCACCGAAAATGTTTCGGCTGGAACTCTGTCCCGGGTAGAGACAACCAATCAGACGAAAGTTCTGCTTCTGAAGAATCACGTGATCCCAATCTGAGCGATGATCGATTACTGTTTGGCGTTCAAGTCTTTGTAGTAAGTGAAAATGGTAACCTAGCTACGTGGGTTTTCTGGAAATGTGCGGGTTCTGAGAATTGTCCCTTTCGACGTCCAGTCCCGCGTAGCTGAAACATAATGTGATTGGGACCTTAATAAACAGACTTGAACGCCCGATTATCGCCCAGATTGGGACCACGTGATCCTTCAGAAGCAAAACTGATTGGTTGATCTCTATGCGGGACAGAGCTGCAGACGGAACATTTTCGGCGAAATTTCAAAATATCCCGCGTAGCCGGGACATCGTTTCCGTAGCTAAGCGGAGCTTCGCTTCCAGGGGAGCTGCTTTTTCTAGGAAACCTCTCGTTTAAACCAATGCTACCAGAATCTCGTTTCTCAGAAAAGTTCCGTCTAGCGGGGACGGTCGATAGATGTGACAACCCCTTTACAGTCTTTCCAGAATTCGGAACCCGGTTCTTTATCACAGAAATAGCCTTAGTTACCCTCATCCTATCTTGGCGAATTCTTTTCTTACCCTTTACTCATTATCTCTTTCTTCTCTTATTTTTAATGCAGTAATTTTATTTTTTTTTCTGCTTGCCTTACTCCTCAACTGATATAAATTTCTTAGCTGTGGCTATTTCCATCTGTGAAGACATTCTACGTTATTATTTTTAAGAAGATCAAATTGCTTTTTGCGACAGATAATTTTATTATATATAGTATTTCAGTTGATTGGTGCCATTCTGTTTTCAAACTACAAATATTCTTCAAAAAGAATTCCATTTTGAAATAAATATAATTACGCATGGTATATTCTTTGATGTCAAATTGCTTCATGAACAACAAACTAATTTAGAACTCAATTTGTTTCATTCATAATATTTGAATTCAATAATATTCCACCATTTGTGTTACACAAAAATAAGAAACTTTTCAGCATTACGAAAGTAATCAAGGATCCTAATTTGATTATTTGCAAATGCACACATCGGCGCTTTTGTAATAAACCTTTATGAAATTTGCACAGTCGTTAAATGCTTGTAACTATTCCTTTTTAATGTAAAGTAACTTAGTTTTTAATATAATAATACACAAAAAATAAAAATAAACAATAAATAATACAGTGATATAAGTAGGAATAAGTCATCTTGCAGCTTCATAATCAAATGAAGGAAGGGAAAATTCTACTTTAATAGCGTCTGAATATTCACAATATCCTCCGCGAAAGGTTATAGAATTGCACTGATATTATTGGTAAAGAAAAGTTACTGCGATTCAAGCTGTTGAATAAAGGATTTGCTTTAAATATTACTTCTATATTTCTTAAAAGAACTTTTGATGTGCATGGGAGGGTACACTGGAATTAATTTTCATAAACTTTTGTAGAGACATTAGGTATTTTGGAAGCAGGAAAGATGAAAAATATGCAACGCGTTCGCCGGGAATCGAACCACGGACCTCTGGAATACGCGCCGAGCGTGAAGACCACCACACCATGAAGGCATGCCAAGAAGGCGAGAGAAATACTTTATATACTTCCCCTTTTAAAGGGCGATTGGGGTTTTTAGGGAACTTAGTCGCCAAATCCTGGGTATGGAGAATCATCATCCACCACACTTTTTTAGTTCGGGCGCCAGTGTAGAGACATTAGGTATTTTGGAAGCAGGAAAGATGAAAAATATGCAATGCCTTAGCCGGGAATCGAACCACGGACCTCTGGAACACGCGCCCAGCGTGCAGACCATCACACCACGAAGGCATGCCAAGAAGGTGGGAGAAATACCTTACAGCTTCTAATGCAAAAAAACAAAAGCAACTGTCTTTTTTTCATGAAAAGGGTTCATCTCAAAGAACGAAGATTTAAAAAGCTTTGACATTAGATAAAAAAATCTGATGTGTACACCACATGACTTCCTTTTACCGCCATTTCATTTAAATTTACTTCCTCGAATCTCATTAGAGATATATTTTTCATTCAATCAAATCACTTCTCATTTCGTGGCAAGTCAAAAATACATAAAAACTCAAAACATCTTCATTAAAAATAGTAAAGAAAAACGTAAAACGCTATAGTTAAATACAGTTGAATTTTTTCAAAACTTCAAATAAGTTTCTACGCAAAAGCAAGCGGTTCGGCCAACGGACAGGAAGACAAAATTTTCTTTAAGTTAAACTAATGAGTACAATGAGATTAAAAATTAACTTCTAATCTCATTGTACAAAAAGACACTGAAGTTGGTGCAGTTTCACTGTTTTACTAACAGTTTACTGTTTTACTAACAGTTCCAAATGTAAACAAATGGTGGCCTCGTTAAAACTTAGCGCCGCTTAAAATTTTAAACTGTTGATAATTCTACAACTATAGCATTCAGATTAATTAACAAAAAAGGGAGGTGCACAACTAGATGCTACAGTAGTCCTATGCCCTTTATTCTGTGTGTACGTACAGATGTTACAAAAAAAATCGTCTAAGGGGATTCCAGAGCGGTCAAAATGCATATTTTCGTTGAAATATGAAACCTGAAATGTTTCGCGACTATAATACTTCCTTTACTTTGTACAAGGAAGTAAAAATTGTTACACGTTTTATTTCCATATTCCATTTCTAAGCATCCTTCTTACAATACTTTTTTTTTTAAAGTTTTCTATTCCTTTTTATGATTATAAATTACAAGACGGAGGGTTTAACTTCCAAAGTACAGCAAGTGAATAAAATTTTGCTTTCATCAAATGAAGGAAAGAAAGTATAAGAGTTTTATTTAAAAAATAAATAAAAAAAAATGGAAAATAAAAGTTTCCGATTTTCTGTGGCCTTGTCACAAAGACAGTACACTTTATTGTTGCTTTACACGATTCCATATGTTGTAACAACATAGAAATGCATTTTTTCTTAGAGCTTGTTCTTTTGACAGTTTAAAAAAAAAAAAAAAAGACGAGAAAACATGGCAGTTGTTACTTTGCCTCACATGTTGAACAGCTGCCTTCATTTTCATTTCAGAAGAACATATTTTATTTGCAACTACAAAAAACATTACTGCGTTTAAACAGGCAAATGGTCGATAAAAAATTAATTTACAGAAGCATCTTATTATGTAACATGTTAACCACCTTGCTTTTGCATAAACTTCAACGATCATATCGCATTATTGCTTTCAGCATAAGAACTACAGCTAACCGCTGAAAAACGTAAGCACTGTGAACACCGACCTCTGCATCACCGAAAAACAAAATCAACGTATATAACTTTTTGAGGTTCCTAACACTTGTCTACACGAATTAATAGCCTATTTTTAACTAAGAGCTTTCACGATAACGCAGACAAAACAACACATATTTTGCATGTCATAAGTAGAGGATAGTAAATGAATGATTCGTGATATTTTAAAACACTCTACTTACAAAAAATATTACACATGGAATAATGAATAATACACGAAAATAAATATTAAACATCTAAGTTTATATCTGAATTTTAAAATTCGTGTGTTTATCTTAAAGACCTAGCTGCCAAATCCAGAAGATGCCGAATTATCGCTCACCATATTTGACTCGGAAGCTTCTACAGTCTTTCAGGTTTTCAATACAGAAAACAAGACTGATCAGCTATGCCTCTGGCGAGATTCGAACTCCTGATCTTCCGATTGCTAGCCAGACGTACTATCAATTACATCATAAAAGCATGCAATGAGGAAGCAAAAATTTCCTTAGAAGTTAAACAAACCGGTTCAATAATATAAAAAAAAATCAATAATTACATTTCTCAAACTGTTTCAGAAGTACTAATTCAGAAGTCAAACAACAAAAATCAGCGTTATATTTTCAAAATTTTCACAGGACTAGTTTCGATGGTTTTACCGAACCACCATCCTCAGCTGCAAAACCGCAAATGATTTGAAATGTATCAGCTGAAACCGCATTTGCTGTTTTGCAGCTGAGGATGGTGGTTCGGTAAAACCATCGAAACTAGTCCTGTGAAAATTTTGAAAATATAACGCTGATTTTTGTTATTTGACTTCTGAATTAGTATTTATTCGGCGTGTTATTGTGTCTTAATTATTTCAGAAGTGTTCTCAGTTCTTAAATACATAAAAGATGCAAAACGCTTTCATATTTTCGTTGTTGTGAGAATGAAAATGCAGACGATTTTAGATACAGAATAGTTATTTTTTCGGCTTTAAATAAAAATAAAGACTTTGGTTGCTATCGGTAAAAAAAAAATTTCCACATTATTCAGTAAATTAAAAATGATTAAATAGTAATTAACTAACTAGCAATTGAAGATTTGTTTTAAATGTTCTTTACTGATAGTATGCAAGAGTAATTTTGTCTGTATAAGATGTAAAATGTTAGGTTCTGTAAAAGTGTATTTGTATGATGCTCAGTGAACCAGATTACGGACATAAGAGAAGTCCTGCATAACTCAAAAACATTATTTGACAAGTAAAAATATAAGTTCTTTATCAATTGAAAACGGGAAATGTATAAATAGTAATTTCATGAAATAAAGAAGCATAAACTGGCCCTTTCTATATTACTTTGGAAATCCCTCCCGAAAATAAGCACAAACATGCATGTAAGAATAGTACTGATGCTTCATAACTCATGCAGTGCTTTGATGTAAAAGCATGATTAATGTTATCCTGGCATTCTTTAAATCTATGCGATATAAGATTGCTATTTTATCGTCTCTTTTAACTACTAAATGTCAAATATTGGGAACTCAGATAATCTACTTTCTGAAGCATGAAAAAAATTATATGAACACTGCGAAAAAAAAAAAAAGCTCTATATCTCCCGCTCTACAGGACCGATTGACAAAATTCAACTTGCGTTTTTCGTGTCATGAAAGTGCGACTTAGGACATGTATTAGATATATATATATAGCATTGTTCTAATATAGGTATTTGGACACAAAATAGGACTTTTTCTGAAATGACATGCCAATTTTTTTTCATATTTCGATTCTACAACTTAAATTACGCCAAACTACCAAGTTTTGTAAAAATCGCATGAGTAGTTCTTAAAAAATCTGATGTGTACACCCCATGACTTCCTTGTACGGAATATTAAATTATACGCATTTTTTCTTGCATTTTATTTAAGCTTATTAGATTGAATTAAACCTACTTCGCCGACAGCGCATAAACCACAATAGAATAAATGCATTCTTTTAAAATTCACTCTATTTCTTTACCATAGCGACACTGGCGCTAGGTTTACTTAACAGTATTATATTTCATTCATATTATAACTCAGAATGCACAAAATGTATATCATTTAAAGAATTATCTAATCGTTGTCAGATGTTTTATTCAAATACTATAATAAAGCTAGAACTATGTATAAAAGAAATTAAGCAAATAAAACAAAGAAACAGTTTTTCACAGACGATTGAGTATTTCTCATTCAATTAATTCAGTTCTCACTTCGCGAGAAGGCAAAAATACATAAAAACTCAAAATATGTATATTAAAAATTATAAAGTAAATCTCAAACACTTATTTCCTCGAAATAATTCCAGAAAGAATTAAGCATGATTTAATTGGCAATAATAAATGAATGCGTTATCTTTGTTGTTGCGAAGCTAAGTTTCTCTAGAATTGCAACAAATCCACTAGTCTCCTGTTTCAAATGTAAACATCAATGGCCGCCATTAAAAACAGTCTTAGCGGCAATTAAACAAGTTTAAAATTGCTGATAATTCTAAAACTATTGCACACAGATTTACTAAAGACATAAAATCCTTAACCGGATGATAAAAACAATATAATTCAATCATTTTTAAAGAAAATAATGTACAATTTACAAACATATAGGAGTAAAGAAACTGAGATCACTGAGCCGGGTAATAGAGTGGATATATATATAAATATATTTATATACGTTTGGTGCGGCCGATTGCAACCAAAATACGAGGTGCACATCTACATGTTATAGCAGTCCTATATACAAAATTTCAACGTTCTGAGGCTACTCGTTTTTGAGTTATGCGAGATACGTACGTACGCACGTACGTACATACGTTCGTACAGACGCCACGAAAAATTCTCTTCAGAATTAATTTTAAAGCAGTTTTATAATTTTTTTGAAGGTAAAGAGTATTTTATTCTGTCCTTACGTACAGATATGACGCAAAAACATCGTTAAATTGCATTCGATAGCGGTCAAAATGGATATTTTCGTTGAAATATGCTGCCTGAAACTTTTCGCGATTACAATACTTCCTTTTTACTTCGTACAAGGAAGTAAAAATTAGCTCTCAAAATTTTAGCTTCTCAATGTTAATTCAATTTGGTATGTATTTAGTAATATCTCTTTCTTTATTAAACTTATTTGATTCCTTCTTACACAGTTCGAAATGTAGGTTCATTCCAAATAAATTTCCCCCATTTTTTAACATTTATTTTTAAAATTTGTATTTTAAAATTAGTTTTCGAAAAAAATTTGAATCATAACCTATAACATTTTTACAATCATCTTAAAGTAGATGTATTTCTAAGCATACCTACAGAAAATTAGAGCTTTTGATTCAAAATTTCCGAAGATATACGTTAACTTATATAATGGCGCATTTTAATATTTGGCATATTTGTTGAAACGATAATACCGCAAATGTGGTTTACGCATTTTTTGTTAAAATTATTTGAAAGTAGGAACGATGTGACTTTTTTTCCGCTTATCTACAATGCAAAAAAGATAGGAACGAGGTGCCTTTTTTCCCGTTTTGGCATAATGGAAGGGTAAGGAAAATAGGTTGCCATATATTAACAAATCGCCAAGTGAATTATTCTTGGCGCAAACTGAAAAAATTGCGCCAATATAAATTGTTGAATTTCTTTGTAAATTTCACAAAATTTAATATCTAGGCATAATATGAGTCGTAGAATCGAAATATGGAAAAAAAAGTGATATGTTATTTCAGAAAAAGTCCGATTTTGTATCAAAATACCTATGTTAGACTAATGCTATATATAACTCGCTATATATATATCCTAAGTCGTGCTTTCGAGACATGAAAAACGCAATTTGAATTTTGCCAAGCGGCCCAGTAGAACGGGAGATATAGAGCTGTCCTATTTTTTTTTCCACAGTGTACATGTACATATAAATTACATTAAATGTAAGCGGCTGTTTATCAAGTTATTTCACACTGATAAAGTGTATTTATATGTAGTTTATCAATTATACACCCCAGTGTTTTAGTATATTATACGAATATCACTGTGTATGCAAAGTTCGGTAGCCTCAACAGTTTCACATAACCATTACAAAACTTAAAACATTTAGCCAACGAACATGACGGTTTCCTTATACATAGGTCTTCAAAATTTGAGAGAAATAATATGCAGATAAAAAATAAAATTTTATATGCAAATGCGTCAACACTTGTATTATGTATTACAGTGTATGTATGTATACACTGTAATACACCCCCAATGTATTACAGCGGTTACACTGTAATACATTGGGGGTACACTCAGACCCCCCAGGCCACGACATGCAAGATAACAAGACATACCAGAAATTCACATAAAATCAAACAGATTTAAAGAAGTCCAAGAAATGTACGACCTTTCAATATAACTATTGCTGTACACTTCCAATTCCGTGAGAGTTAAACGAAAATAAACATCATCCTATCTGTTACCGTGGGAACGGAAGTGCGGAAAGATTAAATATCATGATTACATTCACGTGGCTTAAGATTATCATGGATAAAATTAATTCTCACATTATTCATTAAAATTTAAAATCCTCATAAATCAATTAACTAAAACCTCTGGATGCTTGTTTGAAATTAATTATGCTTTCCTACTAATAATACCAAGAGGAATGATATTTACGTGACTAATGTTTAAACTGAGTTATATCTTAGGATATGTTTAATGCAGTGCCGTAATTGGAAAGATGCAGCGAGTATATAAAAATATGGTTCAGAAGGATGGAGATATGAAATGGAAATCAATACTCCAAATCCACTATGTGTCAAATGCAAAATATTTATTATAGATTCATTTGTACGGTTTCTTTGTGATATAAAATTCTACAATTCAAGAAAACAAATGAAGCATTACAATAATGATATATCAATAAACCATTCAGCAAAATTAACTTTTATGTAATTTAAGACTATGTGGTCTTTTACGAGCAATACCAGAAACATGTCTCGAATGAATTTCCTGAAAGGAAACAATTTGTCAGAAATAATAGATCTAGACGTCACATTTGCTAAATAATGGAAGGGATGAGGTAATAAAGTGGAAATAACTTCATCATAACACCGAAAAATCTGCTTAAAATACAAATTAACAGTGTGGTGATACTATTTTCCCTCGAACAGACTGACATTACTGAATACTGACGATTACCTACGTCAATTTTTGCTTCTCAGCGGCAGTGCCGTAGAGAGAATCTGTGAACCTTGGTAACGACTCCCTTGTGGTGAGAGCTCTGGTAGTGACTATGGCGCGGGCCCTTAAGTACGATTAAATAAAACTAATTTGATGAGTAGCTACTTTATTCGAAGGTAATGCACGTTAGCTCAAAATTCAAGTGTTATTTTAACAAAGTTAAAAAATTATAAAGTTCTAGTTAATTTACGTATCCTTGGCTACTAGAGCTTTAGTGAAGTCTCTAGCGACTATTCGTTGGTCTTCTTGCAACTATAAAATATAAGTCCAAAGAAGGGTTAAAAAACTCTTTTATTCACTCAAAGAAATACTGCAGACGGCTGCTCTCGAGCTTACAGGAAAGCCTCCACAGGAACAAGGGTTACAGCCGAAAACATCGCGGCAAAAACATCGCAGACAAAAACGTCACGGAGAAACAACGCAAGGCGAAAACGTCGTGCTACAAAACATCGTCGTCGAAAATAAAGCGGTTCAAAAACTTCGCAGTTTAAAAACATCGTCGTCGAAAATATCGTGGTAAAAAATAAAGTATCTACAAATCATCGCATGACGATAACATCGCAGACATGCTTTTTTCAGGCTTTAATAACTATAAATGGATATTTCCGTAATGATTTGGAGATGGAAAGAAGGATAAGTTTTACTTTCATATTTTTTATTAATCAATAAATTTTTGCTGAGAAAATAAAAAGGAAACTTAAGCATAGAAAATTAATGCAACTTCGTCGAAAATATAGATATATATATTCATACATAATAGAATTTTAAATCGACATAGTTAACTAACAAAAGCCATTAATAAATCATTTTTTATAAAAATTTTTTACTGGTAATTTTTCATGAAAAGTATAATCTATAAGTTGCATTTAATTTTCTATGCTTAAGTTTCCTTCTTACTTTTTCAGCAAAACATTTATTAGTTAATAAAAAAATGTGAAAGTAAAAATTATCCTTCTTTACATCTTGCGCTCACAAATTATTATGGCAATATCCATTTACAATTATTAAAACCTGAAAAAAAAAGCATGTCTGCGAAGTTATCGTCATGCGATGATTTGTAGATACTTTATTTTTTACCACGACATTTTCGACGACAATGTTTTTAAAATGCGAAGTTTTTGAACCGTTATTTTCGACGACGATGTTTTAGAACTGCGAAGTTTTCTCTTTGCGATGTTTTCTCCCACGATGTTTTGTGGTGTCCGCCGATAACATAGCGGACGAAAACGTCGCGGAGAAAACAACGCAAGGCGAAAACGTCGTGCTACAAAACATCGTGGGAGAACACATCGCAGTTCTAAAACATCGTGGTACAAAATATCGTCGCCGAAAATAAAGCGGTTCAAAAACTTCGCAGTTTAAAAACATCGTCGTCGAAAATATCGTGGTAAAAAATAAAGTATCTACAAATCATCGCATGACGATAACATCGCAGACATGCTTTTTTCAGGCTTTAATAACTGTAAATGGATATTCCCAAAATGATTTGTGAGCGCAAGATGTAAAGAAGGATAATTTTTACTTCCATATTTTTTATTAAATATTAAATTTATGCTGAGAAAATAAGAAGAAAACTTAAGCATAGAAAATTAATGCAACTTATAGCACTTAATAGAATTTTAAATCGACAGAGTTAACTAACAAAGACCATTAATAAATAATTTTTTTATAAATATTTTCATAAAAAGTATAATCTATTAAGTTGCATTTAATTTTCTATGCTTAAGTTTCCTTCTTATTTTTTCAGCAAAAATTTATTAGTTAATAAAAAAATGTGAAAGTAAAAATTATCCTTCCTTACATCACTTGCGCTCACAAATAATTATGGGAATATCCATTTACAGTTATTAAAGCCTGAAAAAAGCATGTCTGCGATGCTATCGTCATGCGATGATTTGTAGTGTAATATCTTGTTATTTAATAAATAAATATAATTATTGTTGAAGTGGCAACGCCATATTTGTATTAAACCGTTGCTCAGCAACGTGAGAAATTGTTTTAAAAAGATTGAGTATTCTAAAGATTTTGCCAGCTAGGAGTAGTGTTAAAATTTTGCCACTTAAGAATTTTCGTTAAATTATCTATCTCCGCAAAATAAAAATAAAATATATGTTCTACTAAGAAGATTGTCTGTTTTGTAAATTACTGCAAAATACATTACAGTAGATACTTTATTTTTTACCACGATATTTTCGACGGCGATGTTTTTAAACTGCGAAGTTTTTGAACCGCTTTATTTTCGACGACGATGTTTTGTACCACGATGTTTTAGAACTGCGATGTTTTCTCTTTGCGATGTTTTCTCCCACGATGTTTTGTAGCACGACGTTTTCGCCTTGCGTTGTTTTCTCCGCGACGTTTTCGTCCGCGATGTTTTCGGCTGTAACCATGTTTTGTAGCACGACGTTTTCGCCTTGCGTTGTTTCCTCCGCGACGTTTTCGTACGCGATGTTTTTGCCGCGATATTATCGGCGGACACCGGAACAAGGCTTACTAAACAACAGTTATCACACCGCAATTTGTTTCATTATTATGCTCCATTAATTAAATTATCACAATTAAAACTAAGCCAGGGGTACATGAAAAATAAAGTTACGTGTGGGGTTACGTACAAGTGGCGTAATTCAAAATATGACTTCTGAACGTCCAACCGGTTTAAACAAGCTAAAATAAAAGTTAAAGCTTTGGTACTTTCAAAGAGATTTCAAAAATTGTGGGATAAAAGAAGGAAATGAAAATCTGCAGCTGGCAGACGAAAAACAGATTCTCACCAGCTGGGCTTATCACAGTCAGCTTTATCTTCACTGAAGGATTTATAAGGAACGCTAAAAAGACGCCGTTAAGACGACGAAAGATTTACGAAAATCAGAGCCCGTTTATCGTTAAAATCTGTCTACTCCTCCTTTGAACAAACTGCCTAATGAACTGCAAGTAATGGCGATAATAAACACACATAAACTCTGCCTTGCTGAGATAAAGGATAATTTCAACAACCCATTAAAATCAGGGGTGTCCAATTCGCGGCTCTCCAGGGCCCACTGATGTGATCAGGACGGATTGCGAATGAAAACAATAACTTTAAAGCGTTAAACTGATTTAAAATTCCATTAGCACATAAAACACTTCGTACAGTGGGAAATAAATAACTTAAATGAGTAAACACAGTGCAACATTTATCTTACTTTGAAGCATTTATCTTACTTCGAACAAAAAATAGTGGTTGAATATCAGACACTTTTCATCCCTCTTTGGCTAAATGTAGTTTACCATTCAAGCCAGTATGGCACTAAGCCTCTCATTCGAATTAAAAAAAAATCGTTAATGTTTTACAAAATATGAAATTTTATACTACATCCAAAGGGGGTAACATTTAAATTTTTCATTTACACGCACATAGGCGTTTTGAAAACATTTGAAAACATTTGAACATTTGAAACATTTGAAAACAGCATATCGTTAGAATTTCCGATAGACAGTCACGCGCGCAGGAGATAAAAATCTTTTTTTTTTTCCTCCTAACAGTGTTGCCATTGCGCGCTTTGAAATCATTGAGTTTGTAAATCAAAATTTCGTTAAAGTTTTACAAAATATAAATTGATAATAAAGCAAATTCGAAATTCGGGCTTCCAGGCGCCCATACTCAGGTGAAGGACTACATTATTCAAAATTTGATGGCTCTAGTTATCGTTCTTTCTTGACAAAGTGAAAAACATACATACATTCATGCAAATGCTTCATTATTTAATTTCTTTAAATATAATACAGAGCGATAATATTTGGTGGGAACAATTTGAAAAATCAAACGGACATTTTGAGTAAACCGACGGAAAAATGCCATGTCAAGAGTAATAGCCCCTTGTGGGGCTGACGGCCTTAACTAAAGACAGCAGACTTGCTTTAAATGTTTAATAGCTCAACTAAATCTTGTCGCTATTCGCTTCGACTGTTCAAAGTTCTACCAGCAGTTCTTTAGTTGCTAGAAAAATCTATGCAGCGGTTAATAATCAAACTGAAACGCGGTCCGCTCTGCATAAATTATTCATAGGTGTGATCAATATATAATAAAGGTGAAATATGGTAAACGCGTTGCTAGGTGCAGCAATAACTATTATTCTGCGGAGGAAATATATAATATATGGAGTTAGAAGATTTTTACTTACACTAATGGTGTAAACTTTTATAAAAACTATCAGTTAGATAAACAAAAAGTCCCTGTATGACGACCCTCACAGTTCCAGGTGATTTCGCCCTTAGTAGACCTGGTTGCCTTAGAAAGATAATGATGATATTGAATTTTATTTACGTTTATTAAAAATAAAAAAATAAAAACACTTTTAGAGGTGATCGCCATTAAAAGGTTCTCATGTTATAAATCATATCAGTTAGAAACATTGAAAAAAAAATTAAATTAATATGGTTAAATAAGAACAATACTTTTACATCACTTAATTTCTTACGTAGCTAAGCTATACACTACTACAACTGCAAATGTAAATTAAAGATCTTACATCGCTAGTAATAGCAGCATTTCCCCCGTTACGGTAAAGGCAATTTATGAGCCCGTATGCTTAGCAACATTTTACGAAATGGTACTTTAGTCAGCAGCGTAGATGATTAATGTCCCTAGTAACGTACCGTAACGCGAAATGAAGAATGAAAAGGCTAGAAGGCATTCCTAGTATAAAAATTATTTGAGTATTCTGCTCTCTATTCAGACAGGTACTTTTTCCCTCTGTTAATGCACTCTTAATAGAAGTCCAACCTCTCTTTGGAGTAGGTTCTGAAAACCATTGTTCCATATAATATGGACAAAGCAACAGCAGCAATGCACATTTAAGCCACTCTGATCCACCAAGGGCCGAGCGGTAAAAGCCGCTGACACTGGTAGTTCTGTCCGATGTTCGAGTCCCGGCGAACAGGCTGGCTGCATGGGCGCTTCTGCGGTTTTGCCCATGAATAATGTTGATGCTGAGCCAGTTTTCCTTAGAAAAGTTCTCCACGGGGCATCCCTCTCTTTCTGGGCGTGCCTAATGGTGGAGCACCTGATAAATACTCCCTCTGTCTCATAATAATAGCAGCAGTTGATGAATTTAATTTGTCCCATAATTATAGTAGTAAAAGTAAATAAATATAGAACGCAAGATTTACTATCAAAAGAGTAGATTAAATAAAACAATAAATTAAAAATATTACTCCTAATTTTTGAGTGTTCAAATGGTTTCTCGATTTTCCAATAATTTCGTTACTACATTTTTAACTTATAGGTAGGATCCTTTGGGTGCGAAGCTTCGCTTTGCCTATATGTGTATGAGCTTAAAATTACTGCAGATATCGTTCTTCATCGTCTGTAGCATAATTTGTTGAAGTGGCAAAAACGTATTATCCAGTATTTCGGGAAAAATAATATCAAAGGCATGTTTACTGCTTCTATGGTCCCTCTTCTACTAGAAAGATTACGTCTATGTTTGTCAAGTTTTTCTCCCTAATCTTTGCATTTATGTTAGCATAAGATTCACCTTGACAATTATTTTCGTAATTTATATCGTTTCTAAATTCTTGATATGGTCTTCTGTTGCACTTAAACTGTTTTGCAACTAACTGTAGCTTTCTGCAACTTTTTTTTTTTTTTTCTTTTTTGATGCATCAATCTGAACAATCGCAACTAGACTTTTGCTTGACAACTCATTTCTCCCGCCCATCTTACATTTACAATGGGTTGGTATTCAACTGAAATAAAACAATTGGCTTCGATCAGTGGATGAAATTTAGAAAAATAGTGATAATTCGTAATAACTAGGTAAACCTAAAAATTGAAAGCTCCGTCAAAACAAATGACAGATGATTTTGATAGAAGGCTTTCTAATTTTACGCCACAACATAATTTACAGTTTTATTCCCCAATAATTCTCGTTTAAATATTCACTTGCTACTGCTATTATGGGACAGAGGTGGTAATTAAAAAAAAAAAGCAGCCACACTGAAAGAAAATTATTCATATGGAATTTTAATTGAAATAATATTTGTTTTATTAATAAAATCCCATGCTAGAATACATTGCACAGCATTCATCAAGTTACACTTTCGAGAATAAAACAAAAAGTTTCACATTTTTCTGCTTCAGTTTCGAACTGATAGTAAACAAATAAATCAGATTAATTTTTATGATTAACGTCCCAATCATGTTACGTTACCCTTTTGCTTTATCAGAAAAAAAAAAAAAAAAAAAAATGTGAAAGCTTTCAAATTTTATATTACGTTCAAAGGAGCGTTTTTTATGTTTTGTGTGTTACTTTTATTTATTAAATATCATGTTCTTCACATTTAACCATTAAATTCAATTCAACAGCAATATCCCGAAATATTTAAAAGAGCATATCGTTAGAATTTCCGATACACAGTCTCACGCGCTGGAGATTAATTTTTTTTCCGGTACAGTGTTGCCATTGCTCGCTTTGAAATCGTTGATTTTCTTAATTAAAAACTCATAAATGATTTAAAAAATATTAAATCAATAATAAAACAAATAACTCATAAATGATTTTAAAAATATTAAATCAATAATAAAACAAACTCCAGATTCCAAATTTGGGCTTCCAGATGCTTATTATTCGGGTGGAACCTACGTTATTCAGACTTACATGGCTCTAGGCACCGTCGGTTTATCACAATGCGAGAAACATACATACATTTATGCAGATTCTTCATTATTTAATTTCTTTAAATATAATACGGGGTTCTAATATTTGGTGGCAACGATTTAAAAAGTGATTCGCCGTTTATAGCGAATCAACGCAAAATGCCAAAACGAAATTAATAACCCTTCTGGGCAAATTGACCGTTTGGGCTAAAAAAAAAAAAAAAAAAAAAAAAAAAAAAACAGAGTCTTAATTCTGCCCATTTCTTTCTGCGGCTTCAAAACTCATTCCATATATAACCTTTGGAACAACCAAATCTGATCTTTTGTTTGCTTTCGATCCGGCAGGGCGAGGTTAAAACCCCATTTTTAAGTTCAATAGAAGTTTCACTTCATCTCGGAAATTGTCAGGATGGATTGAATCGGATTTGCCGCAGGGATATTATTTACTTTGAATAAGGATTCCACAGGACTTTTAGAGCTTAGCTCCAATAACCACTGAAGCATTGCATTTTAGGCCAAAGACGGCTGACTATGAGTCATTTCAGATGAGTTGCGAAACACACAAATATAAATTTCGTCTTTCTGTCCACAAAAGCATTAAAGTGAATCACAGAGCTGTCAGCTTTTACGTGACGACCGGTGTGCTACGATGGCATTGCCTCCATCACGGGCGTGCTATTTACGCAAAATGGGAAACGATTCCATTGTTTTGGGCCCAGGTGGATGGTTATTTATATGGCCATAACGTATGAGAAAGAATTATTCTTAAATATAGTCAATTTTGGGAAACAGTATTTTCGTGGGAACGTCTTATTTATATAAATTGCATTTCAGATTCTGGCTGCTTCGTAAGCGGGGAATAAAGAGGTCGATTTGAATGTTTAGCCCCGAAAAGCAATGCTTAAATCGATTGTTTTAGTTTTGATTTATGACATTTGCGAGGAAAACTGTTCCGAGAAATGCAAAAATCGTGCTTTCAGTGCCCCGTTATTCGTTTCCGGGAACTTTTTTATTGTTTGAGCAAAGCAAATGAGATTTCGTATTGCATACGATAGTCAAAAAAGGAAGCGTGGGAAATCCTTTTTTTTATTCATAAAAATGATTAATAAGCACGTAATTTTAGTGATAATAATACAAATATTTGAAAATGTAACTGAAAAGCATACATCAAGCAAATTAATACATGAACTACATAAAAACAAAATAAGACATTGATCTGAATGAAGTAATCAATGTAAATCTTATTAAAATAGGGCTGAATCGATATTCTTCAGTTAGGGTTCTGCAAGATAGGAATTCTGTGAGGACTATTACAGGAAGTCCTACACTTAACGATGTTTCGTCTTACTATTTTTCGAGTCAGTTTTCCTTAAAATGTCCTTCATGAAGGCATACTTCCCTTTAGACAAAAGATTCTTGCATGCTTTGATATAATCAAATTATTCAATTCAATCAACTCACAATTTTATACGGTTTAACAATATGTATTCGCTGCTGTTTTAAGACACTACTGCACTTCTCCGAGCGTGTTCCTGAGGTGTAAGTAACTGGGTTTATGCGATTGGCGGCAAAGCCTCGAGGGCTATAAGGGAGGAATCCTTTCGTGGAGGACTTTCTAAGGGAAACTGGCTCGTATACACGTTACACATGGGGAATGAAACACCCGTTTGCACCCATGCAGCCCGTTTGCACCATGAAACACCCATGCAGCCAGCCCGTTTGCAGGATTCGAACCTCGGACTGAATTACCAGTGTTCAGCGATTTTACCGCTCGGCCGCTAGTGGCTGCGTAAGTAATTAAAAGAAATTTGGAACTAGAAACAGTGCAGCTCTTTTGTTTGTTTGTTTGTTTGTTTCCTGCTTCGAAAAAAACTTAATTAGTTTCTACAGGCACCGAAATTAAAAAATTTGGTTGGTTAGAAAAAATTATCGCTGCCCCCGTGTATATTGTTCTGGTGTAGTGGTTAGCACATCCGGCTAGCAGCTATAAGTTCCGTGGTGCGATTCTCAATGTATAATCTCAACTTATTTTTCATGCTCTATGCTTCAAAAAGCCTAATTTTCTGTATATAGTTTACTTAAAGTTAGCGTGGTAGTTTATTTAAATTTGGTGTATTTCGAAATTCAAATTCTAACTTTTTCGAACTAGCAGCAATACGTGGATAACGTATTGGCAACCAGGTATAGAATAGTTTTGTTTTTAAGCAGTACACTCTAAAACTTGACATCTTTCTGAGAAAACACTACACCTGATGAAGCTTCAACAAGTTTCAATACCTCAGTCTTTTGAACTGTGCTTTTTACACTATATAACATTACCGGTTACTTATATTTTTAAAATACAATTCATTAAAATTCATTTAATTTTATATTGGTGTAGACGGTATTTATACACTAGCGGGCATGCCCGCCAGATGAGCGGGCTGCGGCCAAAGTAAAATTTATAAGTTCTGTGCACACCTGAAATAAAAATACATAAAAAACATTTCAGTATGAATGAAATCAGTCCATTCTTTCCAAGCAACAACCAATTCGTAAATAAATTTTTTGTTGCCAAACCAAGAAACAAACTTCTGACATATCAGGTACGAAATTTAATATAAGAATTTTTTTCTCTGTTACATGTAGATGTACTTACATGTAACAAATCTCGAATAAATGATCTCGAATGAAAAAAATTCTTAATAATTAGATAAACAGCGGAAATAAAATTTGTCAATGCAATCTGTAACACATAATTGACAAATAAAAATAAATAAATAAAATTAAAAAAAAGCAAAAAAAAAAAAAAGCTGTTCGCTTACTCTATATTCTGTGCCAATTACTTTCATCCTACCTTACGGATATAAAATGTAGAGAATTCTTCCATGAATGAACCTTTTGAAAAGCAGTGAATAGTAAGTACTACGGCATTGTTTCCGAACTTCCGCTGTTTTCAGGATAAAAAATGGCCTTCGAATATTTTTATTAGTAAAATCAAAAGGAAATGACACCTGCTCGACTGATAATGTCGTTCCTTTGAAGACATGTGGGTGGTAATCTACCAATTAAATTATTCTGTTGTTGTTACTTTTTAGACGTAGGAAATCTCTCTACACGCGAAATTACTTTCGCAACGAAGAAAGCAATATTCTTTTGTTGGTTGCCTTACATTTAATTTGATTTTTATTGAAACAGATTTAATAAATAAATTAATTAAATTAAAATAACAGAAAGAGATCTTCTGTTTCATATAAACTTTTTTTTAAAATAATACAAAATTCTATTAAAAAGATATTTAAAACTAGATGCAGCAACTTTTTTTGACTATATGCGTAATTTGAGAAAAGATCTAAGTATATATAAGACTTTAAAAATATTAAAATTAAACATAAGTAAATAAACAACGAACAAGTGAAGTCCAGTTTTTTTAACCATTCCTTTCTGGACCGTTTTCATGGGACCTATGTTTCTTCCTTGTACCTTTCAATTGCAGAAAGTATATCATCATGCTTCGTGTCTAACAATTTTGACAAGTTTTCCAAATTCAAGGTAAATTTTCATTTTTTTACTATATACCAGCGCCTTTGTACGCCACTAATTATTGGCCGGAAATGGCCAGACATTTGTAACCTAATGCATTTGTCAATAACATCAGTCATTCAGCCGCCTCCTCAGAAGGGAAGTTGTCCAGGTTGATGCGAATTATACCTCGTGAGGAAAGGAAAGTACCGTCTCAATTCTTATGAAGAATAACCCCGGAAGACGGATCAGAGGATCACCTACCTTTCTTCTCCTACTACCAAACTTCTTAAAAGGAATTCGACCCACCAATATTTGAAGGTACTCGCATGCTGCGCAAACGCTATGAACTCATATATATCCGAGCCTTCTCTGGGATTCGAGTTCGGACATGGCAGCTATCGTCACTAACTAATATACCAATTCTCGTCACTAACTAATATACCAATTAGGAATCTAATAGAACGGCTCGAAAGTTATACATCATGGACCTTATACATACGATGACGTCACATGTGATGTTGCAATTCTTGCACAATCGTTACGTTCGTACGAATTGCAAATATGTATACATCAAGAAGTCTTAAGCATGCACCTTCGCTTTCATGTACAGTAAGACCCCGCTTAACGCGGGGGATACGTTCCATCAAAGTAGAGCGTAATGCGAAACAGCGCTAAACGAGGCTATTTTTACATGTAAATATTGGGGTTAGGGGAAGATGGCTAGGAAATTGGTTAGGTATTAAATTTAAAAAGTATGTTTTTTTAATAAAAATAAAACCAAACATTTATTTCTTAAAGCCCAAATTAATACCACATTATTATTTCTTGCAAAAATAAAAACAAAATATAAATAACAAAACGAATATTCTTAAAAAAACAAATAAAATTCTAAGTCAGTCATATTTAGTTAGCCTTCCGCGTTTTCAGTGTTCTGCCTTTTCGTGACAAAAGCATCTAATGTTGTTTGCCTTTTTCTTTTGCGTTGTTCTCTTAAAAGTTCTTCATAAACGGATAGAGCATCTCTAACACCACGCCTTACTTTTGAGCTCCTGTCAAAATTCGGATCATTTTCAATGAATTGATCCATTATTTCAGTTATGGTAGACAAACTCCGTTTTACAAACGCCATCGAAAGTTCTTTTTGCTCTTCTTCTCAATCACTGCTGTCAACATTTTTGTTTTCTTCTTGTTCAGTTAATTCCTTGAGCTCATCATTAGAAAGACTAGCCGCTGCTTCTTGAATTATTTCTTCGACATCTTCCACATTTACCCCTTCAAAATATGTCTGTACAATACCGCACCAAACAAGAAATACAAGTACACTCTTTCGGATATGTATTTAAAACCTATCGCTGCATAATATTTCGGGGAATCCCCGAGCGATTTCGTGGAATCTCCGGGTTGAAATAAAAGAGCGCTAAACCGAAACAGCGCTAAACGAAACAGCATTAAGCGGGGTCTTACTGTACTCACATGTATATTCTTGTACTGCCGTATGAAATTCATATAGGTATGCACTTGCTCTCTCTGACGCAGCGGTGTAGTAGAATAATGTTCTAATTACCCCCGACAGTGCAATTTATTTGCTCCACGCAACTGTCTGTGCTACAGCATTACCCCTTGCTATATCTTAATACAGTAGCATAGTCAGGCACAACGATACCTGTATCGTTAACAGCGAAGTCCTAGTATCCTTTTACCTATTCCCGACCTGCTTGTACAACGTATAAATTACACATGGTAAGATGTTACCAACATCAAACGAAGCAGTAAAAATATGTATTATACTTTTTACTGTACATTTTCACATGGCACTTTCTATGCATGGCAACAAAAAAATACCGCTTTTTAGATTAATAATGAGCCGTTTCAAGGAATGATAAAACAATAAAAACCAAAAGAACTGCATAAGTAAATTGCCAAAAGAATGGGAGGAAGTTGGACAATAAGTTAGAGAGTTCTTTGCCTTGGAAGAAGGTTTCTGTTAAGAACATTCTATGGTAAACCGATTCGTAACTGCACTACATGATGAGTAAAAACAGCAGAAGAAAGAACGAAAGAGGAGAAAGTGAATGCGATATCGTATACTCACATATGGATTTAGTTGGATGAAGGAATGCTAATAGTAATGTTGATGCCGAATCTTAATACCTCACGCAGAATCGTAGGTGTATGCCATCATTGCTCAAACACCATCAGCAGTAGTTGGGACAGTTACATTTAACCAATACTAATCCAACCTCCGGATGGGATCTAAATGTCTAATAGAACGGCAACTGAAGATTTTATACCCATCTTTTCAAACCAGCAAACTCTCAAAAAGGTTAGAAGGCATGATTACCATCGACAACCACACCAGTTGGGCTTAGGACTTTACTTTTAAAGGACATAAATCATGTGATAACTTCTTAGAATCCTGTTTTTTTTTCTTTTCTCACGAAACCAAAAGTGAGCATCGGGGGTGGGGGGAGGATCAGGGTCCAGACAGTCTTGAACGGGTTGTTGTTGTGACTTATCTCACATGTCTGACAGAAAAAATCCCCGAAATTTAATTGTGGTAAGGAGAGCAAGATAGCCCCTGTCGTTGGCAAAGCCTTGAGCATCATATAGGTGACAGTACGATTTAGCTCAGTTCTCCGCCCCCCCCCCAAATTTTGAAGGAAAGCACCCTGTGGGGGGACAGGTTTCTCCCCTCTTCCCCTACCACCAACCTCTGGAGAGGACTTTCGGCTCTCTGCATATTTAGAGCGTCTCCATGCCGCATAGACCCTATACATTTACAAACATTCATGCCTTCTCCAGTATTCGAACGCGGGCTCTTTGGTATCACAGTAGGCTCCCCTAACCACTATACTGTCTGAGCGGCTTTTAAATGGGTTCTATGTACCAACATATTTTATGCGACTCTCCTTCACCTAGGCACGATTATGCAAATGTCCATTGTTTAACCAAGGATTCAAATATGCGCTCATTCGAGTAGGACGAGGTCCGCTGATTAACATATGGGTAAAGCTTTCTAAGAAAAATTGGTTCGTATTCACGACTACTATAAAGAAAGAGAAAGAAGAAATTTCCAGGATGTTTATCGTCAATAATACTAGTTATTGATGAAAGATAATAATAAGGAACGAGTAACTGTGATATGACTTGAAATCAGTATAGAACTATTTAAAAAAGTAAAAACTGAAGGAACAGAATGAAATCATAAAGAAAATTATACTGTACATATACAGTAAGACCCCGCTTAACGCGGGGGATACGTTCCATCAAAGTAGAGCGTAATGCGAAACAGCGCTAAACGAGGCTATCTTTACATGTAAATATTGGGGTTAGGGGAAGTTGGCTAGGAAATTGGTTAGGTATTAAATTTAAAAGTTATGTTTTTTTAATAAAAATAAAACCAAACATTTATTTCTTAAAGCCCAAATTAATACCACATTATTATTTCTTGCAAAAATAAAAACAAAATATAAATAACAAAACGAATATTCTTAAAAAAACAAATAAAATTCTAAGTCAGTCATATTTAGTTAGCCTTCCGCGTTTTCAGTGTTCTGCCTTTTTGTGACAAAAGCATCTAATGTTGTTTGCCTTTTTCTTTTGCGTTGTTCTCTTAAAAGTTCTTCATAAACGGATAGAGCATCTCTAACACCACGCCTTACTTTTGAGCTCCTGTCAAAATTCGGATCATTTTCAATGAATTGATCCATTATTTCAGTTATGGTAGACAAACTCCTTTTTACAAACGCCATCGAAAGTTCTTTTTGCTCTTCTTCTCAATCACTGCTGTCAACATTTTTGTTTTCTTCTTGTTCAGTTAATTCCTTGAGCTCATCATTAGAAAGACTAGCCGCTGCTTCTTGAATTATTTCTTCGACATCTTCCACATTTACCCCTTCAAAATATGTCTGTACAATACCGCACCAAACAAGAAATACAAGTACACTCTTTCGGATATGTATTTGAAACCTATCGCTGCATAATATTTCGGGGAATCCCCGTATGCTGCGAGCGATTTCGTGGAATCCCCGGGTTGAAATAAAAGAGCGCTAAACCGAAACAGCGCTAAACGAAACAGCGTTAAGCGGGGTCTTACTGTACATATGTTCTTCAGCAGGCTGCATGTTTTCAAAAAATGATCGCTTGGCTTCGAAATTGTTTGTTTGAAATGAAAGGCAACGGAGGATGGTAAGTAACTTCGGAAAATTAATTTTTCTCGCAGTATCCCCAAAGTCCAGTAAAACTAGGATAATTCAACTAATAAATTTTAGAATAAGATTATTTTGCAGAAATTTTTGCGAATTTTGTAATGGAGAATAGTTATAGTTGTAACAGAATAAAAATTATTTAAATATAAAATAATCACATAGCAATCATAATAGAAATTTAAAAAATAATAAAACAGAGTCTGATATTCACGAAATCTTATAAAATCCTTTAAAATTCGTGAAAATAATCGCAGAAATTTCCCTGATATAAAGTTAGTGCTCTAATAACATACCCTAAAGCTTGATTCTAAATATATCAGTTATTTAGAATTAATTTTTATAGAGTATTAAACCATTAAAAAGGCAAATCACTGAAACAGAATCCTCATAAAATGATGATTATGCAAATCTATAATCGATGACAAGTATGTTATACAAACACGTATCAGTGAAATTATCGATGAACTTTTCAATCTGGCCTGATAACTATTATCTTTTCCGTGTGTGATTAACATAATCACACAAGATTACATATTTTTTCCTAGTCATCACTTCTGAAACTTTTAAGCAAACATAAGTGATTGATTTATTTGAAAGATTGTTGCGATACACTTTCATTATCCTCAATTATTTCTCTGTTTGATAGAGAGATAATTGAGGAAAATGGAAGTGTTTGGTTCCTTGTTTGGTTCGCATACGAAAACAACCTCCTCCAATGAAATCAAACAGAGTAGAATTCCAAAAATACCGGAACCTCTTTCTACTAGGCTATTTTACTAATTTGGCGTGCGCATAAAAGCAGCCTTATCCAATGACATCAAACAGAATATATATTTTCCAAATAGACTTACATATAATAGAATTCCAAGAGTATCGGAAACTTCCTCATCACTTATTCTTTTTCTATATCTTAAAAAAATTTAACCTTTCTATTAATTTATTAAGCATTTTAACTTTTTTTTCACTGATTTAAATATTTCTAAAGTGGTTCTTTTTAAACTTTTTTCGTTGATATCCTAAACTTAGTGGATAACTTTTATTACATTATATTAATTCTTTTATTAATTTAATGTCCATAAACATTTATACTATTTAAACCAATAAATTTTATTCAAACCTTGGCAAGTAAATAATATTCAAAGTTAAGAAAAAAAAAAAAAAGCTTAATCTTGCGTAGATTTTGATTGGTTTGTTTGATGCCTCGACTTTGGCTTCCAATGACTGAACAGGCTGTTTGATTGGGACCGCTCAAAACGTAGCCGCACTCATGGCCTCAAGTTGGTCGCTATTCGAAAAGACAAAAATCTTTATAGCAGTGCAGCGGCATATAGAAGAGTGTACAAACTGAACATCAGTTTCTTGCTTGAAACTGATCTGCGGCACCTATGCCAATCGGCGCTTTTCGTAAATAAATGTACTAAAATCAACGTCTTTTATTACGATGCCAAAGATTTATTTCATTCTCCACTTAATTAATTAATCAATAATTGAACAAAAATCGGGCTTGCATAATAGCGCGAGCACCTTATAAAAAAAATGCCAGATCGACATAAGGGTGCCGATGATCCGTTTCAAACGAGATACTCATCTTCAATTTGTGCACAATCTTTGACGACGCGGCACCGTTATGAAGATTATTGTCGTTCCGAACAGAGGTCGATATGCATAAAGGTACGGCACCGTTATGAAGGCGTCCCGTTTAATTCTAGACTGATTGCTTGGGAGTTTCATAATGTCCTTCTGTAGTACGCATATGAGGTAGTTTTCCTTAGTCTCCCAATGAAGATGTAGAGACATTAGGTATTTTTTTGGAAGTAGGCAAGATGAAAAATTAGCAACGCCTTCGCCGGGAATCGAACCGCGGACCTCTGCAATACCGGTCCAGCGTGCAGAACCAATGCACCACGAAGGCACGCTAGGAAGACGGGAGAAATACTTTATATACTCCCCCGTTTTAAAGGCCAACTGGGGTTGTTAGGGGACCCAATCGCCAAATCCTGGGTGAGGAGAATCATCACCGAACACCCTTTTAGTTCGGGCGCCACTTTAGAGACATTGGGTATTTTATTGGAAGAAGGTAAGATGAAAAATTAGCAACGCCTTCGCTGGGAATTGAACACGGACCTCTGGAATACCGGCCCAGCGTTCAGAACCACTACACCACGAAGGCACGCTACGAAGGCGGGAGGTATATGTGGTTCCGGTGCTTGCTAGGTGTTCAAACTGATCCTCTTTCCAAACTGACTTTATAAAGATATACAACCTAAGGCAGATCACCTTAAGTGTTATGTGCATAGATAATAAAGTTAGCTCATTATTTTCAAGCATTGGGAAAACTATTATTGCATGAAAATATTTTTTGAATTATATGCTTTAGAAACAAAGTTATGTGAACAATTCCTATGTACAGTGTTATGAAATAAGCAATTCTACATTTTCAGCTTCATTATAGTAAACTGAGGCTTGATTTTACTGGGTTACTTACTCGAGTGGAATGCGAAAAAAGCGTAGAATTTCAGACACAATGGATGTCGCAGTAGATGACGCATTCCAGACGAATGATGACGAGGAGAAATATGAATAATAAGAGTTAAATGATTAGGATCCCTATTACGAAATGGTAAATAACGAAGAGGAGGTTTCATCCTCATAGGGAGATGATTAAATGTCATAAAATTTCGAATAAAGTTTATCTCTCGTTGTTTCGCTATGCGATTTTTTATTTAATTTCGAATGATAAGTTTATTTTATGCTTTTTTTGTAATAAAGTTTATATTCTGTTTGTTTCATAAAACGAAATAGCAATACTGCACTAATATACTAGTTATAAATATGGTTTTAACCTATGCTAAATTCTTATACTAGTTATAAATATGTTTTAAATTATATATACTAGTTATAAATATGGTTTTAACCTATGGCTAAATTCTTATACTAGTTATAAATATGTTTTAAATTATATATACTAGTTATAAATATGTTTTAAGCTATGCTAAATTCTTACAAAATTACATTCGTAGCTATAATATAATAAGAATAATAGTTACCTACATAAACCAGGTATCTAAATCTGAAACGCATATATAAACCTAATATCTAGGTACCTATAGGAAAAAAATTAAACGCATTGTCGAACGTGCATATAAGTCGAAGTTTGGTTTTATGAGTCGAAGGTTTGGTTTATGAGCAAAGGTTTCTTCGAGTTTGTAAATCACCTTATACACAAGTATATATATGACAAAATACAAATATTTATTTTATTAAAATGTTTAATATATATATAAATACATTTGTTTACAAGTGTTAAAGGGGAAAGTTCATCAGTTTCCGTTCTAAGAGGAGGCTTTAGAATGTTGGTCGATTTAATTATTGCAAAGTAGAACAAAATTATGATCACGTAGAACTATTTAAAAAACAGTAATCCATAATCACATTATACACAGGAAAAACCATTACGCCGCCAGCCCATTCGCTGAAATAGTACAAATTACCAGATTCACAGGCTTTTGCCTCTCTTCCAATGATGGGCTATAAAATTAGGCAAAATTCATTTTTAGACGGATACTATTGTATGGAAAAATTCGACAAATTTTGAAGGACATAGGCCACAGCTGAATATAGAGACCATTTCTCTAAAGCCAATACCAGGCTAAAGATGAATTTTTTCTAATATTAAAAGGATTTGTTTATATTTCAAAAAATATACTGCAAAGTCAATAGATAAAGACACAGTTGTTATTAGGAGGAGAGAAGACAGCTATTTCGTACCGAGGAATGATAATCGACTGATAATCGTCAACGTTGACCGATAATTGATCCCATAAAAACAACTTTTTATCAACTACAAAAATAGTGGCATTGGTTTTAAAAATTTAAAAAAAAAAAAAAAAAAAAAAAAAAAAAAAAAAAAAAAAAAAATCAAACATATTGTAATTCACATCAGTTAGATGCATTATAAATTATATAAATTGAAAATATTATCAAAAACAGAATAAAGGTATAAATTATTTACAAGTACGTATATCTTTTTTATCACTATATTAATAAAATAATGTTACTTTTAAATCGAAAGTTCAATTAACACGTTTACACAACACGGGATGGCAACACTTCTAAGCAATTAGCAATTTTCCAAACAGAATAGATGATGAAAATGAAAGATACCAGGCTTATATTACAGAATATCAATGCTTGCCAAGCAAAATGCATGATAAATACCTGGTACCGTAACGTAACACGAAGACAAAAATGATGCTGTCATTACAGAAAGCAGAAGAAATCATATAAAAGTCTATGATGTCACTACAGAAATGTTTTCAAACAAGACTTAAATTCTCTCCAAAAACTAAAAATTTTGAAAATTCTGCATGCATTCTCCATGCAAGTGAAAAAAATCGCAAATAAAATTATGCAAACTAAAATTGTTGAATCGGAAAAGTTTTAAGTTTTCCGAACACATTCCTTCAGCAAACGTAAAATAATAATAATAAAACATAGAAATAAAATATAACATTACTTGGATCTCGTTTCGTACTTCATCGTATTTATTTGACGACGAAAAAATGTTGTTATTAATGAGACCATTTACAAAAAAATGAGGCTTATAAAGATGATTGGAACATAATTCCAACAAAGATTTCTTTCTGAATACATTTTTTATTGCGCAATATCTAATCAAGTGTATCAATAAATAACAAGTACATCCGCTGTTTCAGAGTCAATAAAAGCGGCATTAAAAAAAGCCCAGCAGAAGAAATCATACAACTAAAAAGAAAGGCACAAATGACATCATCTGAAAAAGTGACGGCGGTAGCTCAGAAGATTGCGAGGTCAAAAGGGGACATTGTCTCGTTGTGGCAGCAGCTGTGGCTGATTAATACCAAGCGATCAAATCGAGACAAAGAGATTCAAGTTTCAGGTTGAACAGGTGCTTACTGCACGTTGACCGATTAGACACTGTAGCATTTTCAGTTTGCATCGCGGATTTCGTTTCTTCTGCTCTTTTGATAACTGATGAAAAATCAAACGATTCTATAACAGGTACTTAACACAAAGCATTCGAAACAACGTTTATTAATTAAAATATTGCCGCAAATATTCATGAAACTATCAACGGGATGATTTATAAATTCAATGTATTTTAAACTGAATCAGTTATGAATATTATTAATAATTTTAAATACAAATATCTTATGATAAATATAATGGCTACTTTCTAGAAAATGTAGGATTTATAATTTGTCTTCTCTCTCCAGGCCGCGTAGAAGACAAATTATAAATCCTATATTTTACGCAGTTACAACACATACTAGATTGCTTAGCATGGCCTAGTAGCGTAACGTAACATAACCTGATATGAACCCAACGACCCAAAAATTTTAAAGATACTTCTGACATCAAAAATGATAATCCGAACTATTTTATACAGCTCTAATTAAATACTTAATTTTAAAATGGCAGTATAAGCAAATGGCATAATTCGTTTAATATTAATATCGGCAAACAACTTCTGAAACTTCTGAACAGCTATTTGAGAAGATCATAAAATGTTTCAAACCAACTGATCAAGAGGCGACAAAATTACATTACAAAGATTTTCATAGCGGAGGGGGAAGGATGCATCGAAACTTCCTTTGCCAGAATATGCTTCTTCATCTACAGAATCCAAATAAAGTTAAGTTTGATGTTGCTAAAAAAAAAAAAAAAAAAAAAAAAAAAAGAGGGTAAAACTGTAGTCATTAGGTTGTTCTGAAGCAGGAGACGGGATAAATGTGCAATGCCCTCTCTGGGACTCGAACTCTGGACCTCTCGAATATGCGCCGAGTGTGCTAACCTTACACCACGTAGGCATGTAAAAAGAATGGAGAAAATACCTTACAAAATAAATAATAAATAATAAAAAAAATCGCACTTAAAAATTCGTAAAATATTAAAAATTATCTACCCAATTTACTTTTTTTTTTTTTTTTTTTTTTTTTTTGTACTTTTATCAAGTTATATATTTAAGATATAGTGCATATTTTTTAAAAGAAATTTTTTAAAATTAATTTAATTAAACATACAAGAATATGTTTATAATATGTTCATTTTTATTGAAAGCCAATACGAACATGATAAACATTTATCTCATTTAATTGAGGTCCTTTTTAGTTCAGATAGCTTTTAGCAATTACTGTGAAGCAACACATCATTTGGACGCGTATGGTCAGAAAACCGGTCAGTCTCTGACTGAACAATACAGCAGCTTCGTTCTCTAATGTTCTTGAAAGCTAGTGCACTGACCGTTGTAATACAGATGATCTAACAGCACATAATTGAGATTTACCGTTGGAAAAAGAGAATTCATAAAAGATTCAGAATTAGTTTCTTATTCAAAATATCGAATCATAAGAGGAAAATCAGATTCACACTCGCAGCCAAAAGTTTGCAGAAAAGATAAGTTACGTGCGTGAAATTTGCTCTAATTAAATTTAGAAGTGATAGGGCATGAGCGTACTTTGTAAAGATGAAATGTATGACGTACCATCGTGAAGGGCAGCATAGCTCGCGTTGTAGTGCAAACGGAATTAAAGCATCTTTTGACCATTCGGCGTCACGACCACTTTATTCGCCAGATTTCTCGCCTTTGACATTTCCGCTTTCTATTATCGAGATGATTCTACGGGGTCAACGTTTCCGAACTCTTCTAATGCATTAAAGAATGTCAGGAATGCTACAGTAAGTTTGTGTGTTTTAATTCATGGTATTTTAAAGTTAATTAGCATTTTTAAATAATAAATCTCATATTTAATTAAGATAGGTAGTTAGTAATTTTTTACATTTCAGATGGAACTGTTTGTTCACAAGCATTTTTCATTTTCTACGAACACTCTGAATACATGAATAATCCAAAATTTTTACGGTTAGCGATCCAGGATGTATCTTCAAATATGATTTACTCTGCTGGCGTTTTTCAAAATGGATGTATAGAAAGTTTTGCAATAACTACAATAAAAGCCGAGAATACTAGAAAGAAAAGTTTCATAATAGAATATAAATTTATTCTGTAACACATTTTAGACCTATTTATTTAAATTTCATTGGTTAATTTCTTTTTTTTTTTTATAAACCAAATTAAATCAAAGCGAAAATAAAAAAAAATTTTTAATTCACTTTCGGGAAACTGTAGTGTTTGTTCTAAAGGTTAACTGTTTTTTGTGTAACATGCTGTTACTTTAATAATAATTAAAATAAAATTTAAAAAAAAATCTGAAACGCTTCAGAATTTCCGATACACAATTCCGCACTCGCTGGGGATAAAAAAGAATGTTTTCCCCCGCCGTAGAGTGTTGCTATTGCTCGCTTTTAAATCGTTGAGTTTGTTAACTCAAAAATTCGTTAACGTTTTACAAAATATGAAATCGATAATAAAACAAATTCCAAATTTCAAATTTGGTCTTCCACATGCCCATATTCGTAGGAGGATTACGTCATTCGAAATTCGATGGCTCTACATAGAGCCGTTGTTTTATCACAATGCGAGAAATATTAATGCAGATTTTTCATTATTTAATTTCTTCAAATATAATGCAGGACTCTAACATTTGGTGGCAACAGTTTGAAAAGTGAAACGGACATTTATAGTGATTCAACGCAAAATCGCAAAACGAAAACGATAGTCTTTCAGGGACAAAGCCCCTTTGGACTTACATTCATTTACAAAGTAAACTATGGGGTTTATTTTTAAGAAAAGCGAAAGAAAGTTACTTATATTTCGGATCTAAAAAAAAAAAAAAATAGATAGAGCAAAACAACTAAGATCATAACAAACACTACACTCTTCTATACTTATGATCAGATAAAAATAGTCTGACAAGCAGATCTATTATTATAATGCTACAAGAGACTAGCAGCTTCATTAATACATGAATAATGCATTAATTGATGAAAGAGGATAACTTCAGGTTTTTGTTTCAAGAATTGAATGGACAGCATTTATAAAATTAGTCGATTCAGAAACCGGATCTGGTTGTTTTTTTTTAACTTGAAATAGTGACGAATTTGCTTTTTATAAATATATCTCCAGTTTTCATACGACAGCTATATGGAATTAAAGTTCCATGCGATTTCGAAGATCCTCTCTCTTTATACATTCATGAATGCTAAATATTTGATGGAGTCACAGGTTGTATATAACGAAAACAACTAGGAATTGGAAAGAAAAACGTTATCATGTTCATTCTGCTATAGGAATTTCCAGAACGGTTTTACAGACATATATATATTAAATTCACTAACCGAATTATTAAATTTTATTACTACCAGTTGAAAATCAAAATTCGTATTTTATGTTTTCATTTTAAAATTAATTTAAATACAATAAAATATACACTGTCAATTGTTATGATCTTAAAAAAAAATTAGCCCTAAAGACCGTTAGCTGAGAAAGGCTATTATTCTCGAAACGGGATTTTGTGTTGAATTATTATAAGCGGCTGAATCACTTTTCAGATTGTTGCCACCAGATGTTATCGCCCTGCATTATATTTAAAGAAATTAAATAATGAAGAATCTACAAGAATGTATGTATGTTTCTCAGATTGTGTAAAAACGAGGGTACGTAGAGTCAACGACTTTTGAATAACGTAGTCCTCTATCCGAACATGGGCAGTTGGAAGCTCGAATTTTAAATTTCGCATTTGTTTTATTACCCATTTCATATTTTGTACGACTTTAACGAATTTCTGATTAACAAATTCAACGATTTGAAAGCGAGCAATGGCAACTCTGAATGGAAAAAAAAATCATTTTTATCTCCAGCGCGAGAGACTGTGTATCGGAAATTCTAAAAATATG
Source organism: Stegodyphus dumicola (assembly GCF_044657685.1). Lineage (NCBI taxonomy): Eukaryota > Metazoa > Arthropoda > Arachnida > Araneae > Eresidae > Stegodyphus > Stegodyphus dumicola. The sequence continues at coordinate 173,317,747 of NC_140774.1, read as the reverse complement.
CTGTTTTTAAATAGTTTGTGGTATTGCTGTTGAATTGAATAATTTTATATGGTTAAAGTGCGAAGAACATTATAAACAATTAAGAAAACGATCTTTTGGGCATAATAAAAAATCTGAAGGCTTTCAGATTTTTAGTCCAAAGGAGCTTTGTCCATGAAGGACTATTGTTTTCATTTTGCGATTTTGCGTTGAATCACTATAAAAGGCGAATCACTTTTCAAACTGTTGTCACTAAATGTTAGAGTCCTGCATTATATTTGAAGAAATTAAATAATGAAAAATCTGTATAAATGTATGCACATTTCTCGCATTGTGATAAAACAACGGTACATAGAGCCATCCAATTTTGAATGCGTAAAGCTTCTACGAATGTGGGCATGTGGAAGACCAAATTTGAAATTTGAAATTTGTTTTATTATGAACTTCATATTTTGTAAAACTTTAATGAATTTTTGAGTAACAAACTCAACGATTTAAAAGCGAGCAATGGCAACACTCTACGAGGGGGAGGGGACCTTTTTCACTACAAACGGCGAAACACTTTTCAAACTGTTGCCACAAAGTATTATAGCCCTGTGTTATATTTAAAGAAATTAATAATGAAAAATCTGCATATATGTATGTCGATTTCTCGCACTGTGACAAAACAACGGTACATAGAGCCATCGAATTTTGAATGACGTAATTCTCCTACGAATATGGGCATGTGGAAGACCAAATTTGAAATTTGTTTTATTATCAATTTCATATTTTTTAAAACTTTAACGAATTTTTTAAGTCAAGGATTTTAAAGCGAGCAATGGCAACATGCTGGGGCGGATTTTTATCTCCAGGGCGCGAACTGTGTATCTGAAATTCTAAAGATATGCTCATTTAAAAATTATTTTGCGACATTGCTATTGAATTGAATTTTGTGTTTTAAGTGCAAAGAACATGATATTTAATAAATAAAGGCAACACACAAGACGTTAAAGAAATGCCCCCTTTATACGTAATTTAAAATCTGAAATCTTTCAGATTTTTTTAAAATTATTATTATTTTTATGTTTCTTATACGACACCACTTATTATCGAAAATACATACACATACTACAGATGGGTCATTAAAATAAATGAACCTGGCGAATACTGAAAACAATTTCAAATTCGAAAAGTCGAATCTTCGCCAAACTTTTGAACTCAGCTCTAAGATTGTTTGTTTAATTAAGTATAATAGAAGTATTCTGCATATATGTAAGTATGTATCTATGCTTTTGCACTGTGGAAAACGGTGGCACCTTAAACCTCCAAATCTTGAAAACACACAGTTCTCCACCTAAACATGTGCACCTCGGACCCCGAATTATGAATTTATTTAAAAGAATTATTTTATGTTTTGTACGAACGTAATAAAATTCTGATTCTCGAACTCGCGATTTAAAAGCAATACGTTGCAATTCGGCAAAGAGCACAATATTTATGCTTCAAATTTAACCACAAAACTCGTCAATTTAAAAGAAACCTGTTGCCACTTAGCAAAGCGTAAGATATCCAAAATTTAATCAACAAACTCAGCGATTTAAGAGAAACGTATTTCTATTATCCGAAGTAAAATACTTTTATTTTTGTTTCCGTTCGGCAAAGCGCGAGAAATTTAATTTTTCTTTCAGATTACATCTATGTGTGTCTAGTCCATTACTTCAGAACAGGAAGTTCAAGGCCATTATTCCCTTCCTCCTCCAAATGGCGAATCACAATACCGGCAACGATTTTTCGGGGTGGGGTGGGGGGGTCAAATCCTCTGAATTGCTAAAACCCTCTAATGCTAATGCTCTCTATTCGCTGATGACGACATATGTTACGTATTACGTTCGTAAATGATGGGAGGGTTTACTGTAACCTTGAAGCGCCTATTTTAAAATAACGAAATGTAAAAAATTAAATGATTTAAAAGCAATAAATTCTGTTATTCATTTCTATTCTTACTACTTACTAGACGCATTTATTAAGATCACTGTATAATTTTTCGTTATTATAATAACTTTTTAGGCGGCTCGTTTTTAAATATGAACGCGAATACTGCAATTTCAGTGGCCATGGTTTATCAGTTAACCTCGTGGCGATCGTCAGCGCTAAGATGTAATGCTAGTAAGCCATATCCACTGAATTTATTTGAAGAAAATTTAACATTCCGTACTCGTTGCTTATTTGCGTTAATTTTCGAAGCAGTTCTTTCATCTCTACACTTGACTGAAAGAGATCATTTAAAAATATCAAGAAATTCAGCTGTTTCTCCAATTATACGGAGAATATGAATTTCAAGATTCAAAACTTTTAATTATGTACTTCAGTAACTAAATTTTATTTGTATCTTCTTAAACTTTACTTTACTTTGCTGTACTTTATTAAACTTTATATACCTTATTATACTATATTTTTAAATACTGTACTACATTTTTAAATTCTACTTTATTTTTATTTTTTAAACTTTGCTATACTTTATTTGTATCGTCTTCTATCAACATTCTTAAATTTGCTTCTCATTAAAGGCAGATTTCAAATTTTTTTTTAATTAAAAAGCTTTTTTAATATTAAGAAAATTGTTTTTTCCCTTACTATTTTTATTCATATACGACAAATCTTCGAGATTCGAAGATTCATGAACCGTTTAGGATACGAAGTCGATATAATTTAGGATTCGAGCTATCTCTACCTACGCTCATAAATTTCAGCATTCAGAAGAAAGTATTATTCTCAAAATTAAAAAAACTTGAAAATATATCATTAAAATAGTATCATTTACAGGCCTTTTCTGAATCAGAAATCATTTGATCAATTCTCATTTAAAAACAAAAGAAAATAACACAGATGAATGGCGATAGAGGTTCAGAACCCTAATAAAGGAAGTACTGACACTTCATTTATAACCCGTTTAAAGAGAATGATTAAAATAAGCAGTGCCGAGGGAAAATATAGGCGTAAATAAAAAGATAGAAGAAAAGATACAGAGCAAGAACTATGTCAACTCATTTAATTGTATCACTGAGTAGTTTGCTACATTTTCCTGTTTAATTATCCGAATTTCCTTGTTCAAGTCTTCTTTTTCGTTTACGCATATACATCGTTTGGTTATGATGGCTAAAAATCCGTAAAATGTTGCCACAATAATTAAAACTCTGTTAATATTCAATTATTATTTATAATTCAGCAAGAAACATTGGTGTGGCACCTTCCTTAACACTCGCAGTTTCTTATTAAATAAAATTCCTTTCAGCGTCCATTCAAAAATTTTTTAAACTACACTTTGCTAGCCGTTATTGCCATATTAACCACTTTATGTTTCATTTATTTTTATAAAGAAAACACACAAAACGTTTTAATAATAATATTAATGGCATCAGTCGTAATTCGATTCTTATTACAATCTTTACAGCCAAACAGTTACCAGGTCTACCATTTTAAACTTAACATGTAGAGTCATTAGGCTATTTTTGAAAGAGGAAGAAGTGAAAAAATGAGCAACGCCTTCGGCGAGAATCGAACCACGGACCTCTGGAATACGCGCTCAACGTGCTGACCACTACACTACGAAGGCATGCTAAGAAGGCGGGGGAAATACCTTATAAACTGACTTCGAATCTACTGTGATAAAATTTCTTTTGCACATTGAATCCTGTTCGTAACTTAACCGTCATCGTATTCAGATCATCTAATTACTTCTAGTATAACATCCAAACTTACCGTTTTCTTCTTCGACCAACCCGCTTACTCAACGCAGGACGGCAATGATATCAATAAAATAAACATAAATAAAAACAATAATGTTAACTATAATAGAAACAATATGTTCTGTTGCGAATTTTGTATGCATGTAAATAATTTTCGTGAAATTATACGTAAAACTGTGGTAAATCTTCTATAATATGACACAAAACGCCTCAAGAAAGTGAAGCTTCGTCGAAAAAATACTGTTACAGGGGCAAGTCCTAACGCCAAGCCAACGATAATTTTGGCAAAAAAATTTTGTCACCAAATTTGGCGAGAAATCGTCAAATGCCGTTTAACTTGGAGAGCATTTGGCGACATTTTGGTTCGATTCCTGTATAACTATAATTGATCTAATTCCTAAGTAACTGTAACTATATTCGGTCCTATATGAAACTAACTGTCTATGCTGCCTTCCAGCAATTTCGAGAAAAAGGTGCTGGAAATTTCTCGACAGACGGGGCAAAACTATTTAAAACTGGAGAGAGAATCAATTTTCAGTTTTTAGATCAGCGTCTAGTTCAAAGTATTGAGAGTATTTAGAGATCACTCTTGAATGAATGCGCGCATTCATTCAAGTTGAGTAGTTGATTCATTAAGTAGTTGAGGCCTTTTATATTGTGTTTAACGTTCTTAGTAGTTTGAAGTGGTAACTACTAATTGTGATCTTTGATATTGAGAAGAGCTGTGCGAGTATTTTTGTGGAAACTTCCAGAATTGCAAAGTGCTTCTTTTCGGAAACCAACGAAGCTATCATCGGTTCAACTAATTTAACCAAGCTATCATCGACTCAACTAATTTAACCAAGCTATCATTGACTCAACTAATTTAACCAAGCTATCATCGGTTATGTGTGCATTCAATCCATTACGAACCCGTCCGCACATAACAGTTTGTTTTCGACAGCAACCGTCTAATCTACTAAGTTGCACAACCTTCTGAACCACATTCTGAACGTCTAGCTCAAAGAATAGCTGTAAGAATTTCCTGTTGTTGTTGCTAATTGCATGCCTGGCTAGACTAGACTCATGAATAACCAAGAGTGGGACAAAGAATAAGCCTGCAATTAGTCACAGGTCTTCAGCAAATGATAACAGTGTGGCTTACGACTTCTTCCAGCTTCAGATCGTGAGCAATCCGAGGGACAAAATCCTAAAGATTTTGTACTTGTCTTTTGCTAGCAATAGCTTGTCTAGTGTACTTCCAGATCACTGGATTTTATAGCGTTTCCATTCTGCAACGGTACTACAATCGCAAATGGCCATCGCAAAATCCAGAATGGGAAGTCACGCCTGCAGATGTAATAAACCATAACGATCAGTACCCTATTATCGATACGTTCATGTTATTCGAAAATGTGTTCATCAGAATCGCGTTACACAAGAGTATTTAGTTACCGTATATACCCGCGTATAAGTCGATACCGCGTATAAGTCGACCCCCCACTTCGACATAAAAAATTCGTAGAAAATAAGAAACCCGCGTATAAGTCGACCCCCCACTTCCAAAATCGATCGAGAAACTTCGAAACATTTTTTTTTAAGTACTACATTTATTCAAAATCATCTGAAAAAAAAAGTAAATATACGATAAAAAATACCTTGGTAAATAAACAAAATCAAAATCCTTCAATGTCCGATTCATGGTCAGATTCGCCAAACATTTAATTGGAGAAAAATGATCGTATATAGTAATCTTCCAGAATTTGTTCCGGGAAAGATTCACGTACGTAAAATCTATTTGCATTTTTCCTTTTTAAAAGTTAAAAGAAATATTCAAAACTGTTCAGTTATTGCGTGGGCTATTTTTTTAAATTTTGACGTGTACGCCTGTTAACAAAAGTATTTCATGAATGAACAATAACTATTATAAAGACCCCCCCTTATACGTACGTAAAAACTATCTGTATTTCTCTTTTCTATTGTTCGATATTGATCGGTTGTTCGGGGGCCGAAAATTCTTTGGTTTAATCGAAACTTACTCTAGGTAAAGTATGAAACTCTGTGATTAGTTCGTCACATAATTTAAGTCACGAAATTACTTCAAGTAAGTGACTTATTTGATAAGTCGTCCAATTTGAGTGCGGGAAGAAAACCACTGCATTATATAAAGAAATTTTTGAACTTCCGATTCTTTTAATTTTTTATGGCTCCGCGTAAAAGTCGACCCCCCACACACACTTTGAAATCTTTTTTTTTGTCCAAAATATCTCGACTTATACGCGGGTATCTTATCGCAAAGAGAGTGAAGGATGCTTACAGATGAAGTCACTAAGCAGGAAGTCCTAAAGGAAGTTTTCTTTCACATTAAACACGGTATAAATTAAATAGAAGTCCAACCTCTCTTCGGAGTAGGCTCTGGCAACTATGCTATATGAACAACAACAACAAGAACAAGAACAACAACAACAACAAGAACAACGGAATGAATTGGGTAAAACGAGTTTAACACGTCTTTTGAGTAAAATTATGTTAAACCCTAACAAAATTTGCACCCTGTTCACCTCTCAGAATCGAACCTGACATAAATCGGAAATGCTTCGTCGCTTTAGCCGTTTAATTACAGTAAATATTAGCAAGAATACTATCACATATTGCAATTCTTTAATATTTTACAGTCATCCTTAAATAATCGAACGTTGTATGATAACACAAGATCCAATATTTATTCATATAAAATTAATTTATAACATATTTGAAAAACTGTAAAAGTATAAGTTCTACCTGTACCCCTCTATATACCCTTCTTGATATTTAATTTTTTTTTAAATTCAAAAGTGACATATTCTCCCTATTCAAAGCAAATCGATTTCATCTTGAGAGATAATCGATTGATCCATTACGTAAGGAAACCGATACAATGACATCACAAACGCCTACTAAGTGCAGATGCTTGTTCTGCAATTCCACCTGTCTAGAAATGCGGAGGAACAATGATAGGGTGGATCGAAAATTCCTTGCTGAACAAATCTTGCCAGACCAAGGTCTACAAGAACCCAGAACAATGGCCTCCGAACGCTCACGTTCATTTAATTGCCTAGCACTTGCAAACAAAGTGCTTTCTTACCAGTTTTAAAGAATGTTTCCTAAGAGTAATCAATCATATGTAAATCCGAAAATTAAAATATTTAAATTATTTAATAAGATATGCCTTATGTAAACTGATAAAATACTTTTTCTTACTCAGGAAAGGGAAAGGAGAGACGAATTCTATAGACCTTTTTATAATAATAATAGTCTGCAATTGTAATATAAAGAAAAAAATCTGATGTCTACACCACATGACTTCCTTGTACGGAATATTAAATTATACGCATTTTTCTTGCATTTCATTAAAACTTATTAGATTCAATTAAACCTACTTCGCCGACAGCGCATAAACCACAATAGAATAAATGTATTCTTTAAAATTCACTTTGTTTACCATAGCGACACTCTGGCGCTAGGTTTACTTAACAATATTATATTTCGTTCATATTATAACTCAGAATGCACAAAATTTATATCATTTAAAGAATTATCTAATCGTTGCCACATGTTCTATTCAAATACTATAATAAAGCTAGAATGATGTATAAAAGAAATTAAGCAAACAAAACAAAAAAGAAACAGTTTTTCACAGACGATTGAGTATTTCTCATTCAATTAATTCAGTTTTCACTTCGCGACAAGGCAAAAATACATAAAAACTCAAAATATCTGTATTAAAAATTACGAAGTAAATCTTAAACGCTTATTTCCTCGAAAAAATTTCAGAAAGGATTAAGCATGCTTTAAATAATAAATGAAGGCGTTATCTTTGTTGTTGCGAAGCTAAGTTTCTATAGATTGGCAACAAATCCGCTATGCTGCTGTTTCAAATGTAAACAAGGGTAATGGCCGCCATCAAAAACATTATTAGGCTTAGCGGCACTTAAACAATTTTAAAATTGTTGATAATTCTAAAAATATTGCATACAGATTTACTAAAGGCATAAAAACCTTAACCGGAAGATAAGAACAACATAATTCAATCATTTTTAAAGCAAAAAATGTACAATTTACAAACATATAAGAGTAAAGCAACTGAGATCACTGAGCCGGGTAACAGAGTGGATATATATATAAATACATTTATATACGTTTGGTGCGGCCGATTGCAACCAAAATACGAGGTGCACATCTACATGTTACAGCAGTCCTATATACAAAATTTCAACGTTCTGAGGCTACTCGTTTTTGAGTTATGCGAGATACGTACGTACGCACGTGTATACATACGTTCGTACAGACGCCACGAAAAATTCTCTTCAGAATTCATTTTAAAGCAGTTTTATAATTTTTTGGAGGAAAAGAGTGTTTTATTCTGTCCTTACATACAGATATCGCGGAAATACATCGTTAAATTGCATTTGAAAGAGGTCAAAATGGGATATTTTTGTTGAAATATGCTGCCTGAAACTTTTCGCGATTACAGTACCTCCTTTTTACTTCGTACAAGGAAGTAAAAATATAAAATTCACAATTTAACTTGAATAATTTTTTATTACTTATGAAGCAATTATTATATTTTATCTAACCAGTTTTCAGCGAACTGACGTTTGTGCAGAACAGTTTCTAACTTGAAAACTTAATCTTCACAAAGATCAGGGCACCTTTATATCGGGGCACGGCTGTGTACATAGAATTTTCGTTTGTTTTATTAAAAGTAGTAAACTAAACCCTTTCATACGGATGTCCCTGCATAAAGGTGCGTGTACTTCTGAGAGGAACCCCCGCTTCCAGTTTAGAAATGTGCATTAGAGTGTGGGCACTTTTATGCCGGCACACTTTATAAAGTTTTTTTTTTTCTTTCTCTCCAAACAGCGGCTGGTTTGAGTAAAGGCACCTACATTTCTTATACTGGGCAGTAAGTAATATGAACCGGTCCCTTCTTCAGCCTGTTCTCCGTAGGCACAAAATTCTTGTTGCCTTAAATCAATACTAATCCATTATATGCCAGGCTGTTCCTTTTCCCATTTTAATTGACCATTATCCAGAAGAAAATTTGGCATTCACACATAAAATAATACTTTACTAGCGAGCAAGCCCGCCAAGTGAGCGGGCTGCGGCCAAAGCAAAATTTATAAGTTCTATGTACACCTGAAAAGATAATGTATAAACACTTTTCAGTATGAATGGAATCAGTTCATTCTTTCAATAACCAATTCGTAAAAGAATGTTTTGTTGCCAAACCAGGAAACAAAAACTTTTGACACTCCAGGTTAATACGTATTCGTATGACGTAATGATTTAAATTTAATGTAATATAACAACTTTTTCTCAATATCAGTAAAAGAGTTATCCTGGCAATAATACATCGTGTCAGTTATCCAAACCTGAAACAAAAATGTTGCCAACAGCAACTAGTTATTTAAAATGCTGATGTTAACGAAAACCTTTCGACATACAATGACGTCACATGGAGTTGTTTGCTTTCGTCAATGTCAGATATGACCTTATATAATAATAATAATAATATATTTAATGTTTGGAAATGTTATTATTATTACATATTTTGTAAAACTTACAAATTTTTGATTAACAAATTCTATGATTCGAAAGCGAGCAGTGGCAACACTTTTCGAAATAAAGCAGATTTTTCTCTCCAGCATGAGAGACTGTTGCCACTCAGAAAACTGAGGGCGAAAATTAGCGTTTTCGGAGTTTTTAATTAATATTTCGGCTGTTTGAAGTAGTACGAAGTTGAGAATGGTCGAAATGGCTTCCCACGAATTTTTGGAATCTGGATGTATCTCTCTCGAAATTCAACTCTCCGCCGTTCTGGACGAAATAATGTCACAAATAAACAAAACAGGAAGCGCACAGATTTAATAGTATACATGCCGCCTGCTTTATATTTCTCAATCATTATTGCAATAAATGAATCAGTATCAACAAATGGGTTACAAGCAGTTTTACTTTAAACGTCATTAAAGTGTGTTGATATTTCCATATTAAATCAGACACATGCAAAATGTCAGAAACACAGGCCTCCGATAAATTTAAATACATTTCGATGAATAAATCTTAAAAAATTTTATAAATCTCAAAATGATAAAATAGAGTGCAATAATACAGGTTAATTTTAACTTAAAGGAATATATCGCATAAAAGATATTTCAAATTAAAAATCAGTTTCACAATTCTACATTTTTGAAAAGTAAAATAAAAAAAAAAAAAATATTTACCATAAAAACTTGCTCTTGAATATTCTTTCACTTATTAAATTAGTCATTTGTATTTGAGAGAAATGGCAAAGTCTTTTAAAATCTATGAAATAAATTATAAGCCGAATTCTATTCTATTAAAAAGACATATATTGCAGATTGCGTTTTCGTAGGAAAATTACACGAATCCGGTTTTCCAGAAATTCAATCAGAATCCAGGCTTATGACTTAACTAGCAGCAAAAACCAATCTAGAGACAAATGGAAAACCATTCCCAGAAATTCTGTGCTGCCAGAAGTCATAAGTATTATTATTTCAACAAAAAGAACTTTATTTCGGAGGCTATAAAAGGAGCGCCGAGTCGAGTTATCCAACTTTATCCACCTATTGGTGCCTGGTTTGAGGCTTAATGATCCGGCAACAGCATCAACAAAATCTCATCTAATACACATGGTTGCACATCCAAATGCATACATGCTATTTTATCGTAATCACTTAACTGTCAATATCATTTCGCGCATCGCTTAGTCCTTCTGTATCGTATAAAATAATGTAATACACAGTTTTTTTTTTTTTCACCTGCTTAATTTAGATCCAATTCTACGCTTGAAAAGCTTGATTTCCTATTACTTCCGTGATTTTTTTGCATCGTCAAGGTAAACCGACTGAAAACAATCTACCTACATTACAGGATATTTATATAAAACACTCTGAATTGGAGAATTTAATTACAGATTATTACGCAATTAATTGTAACACATCCATCCATTATGGGAAAGAGATCTTAATTACTAATACTGTAGCGTGCGTACGGTTTCGTAATAGATTGAATGCCACACAACCCATAACAGTTTGATAAAATTTATTTTGCCAAAAGAAACACTTAACAGTTCTGGAACTTTCCACTAAAGTACTCGTACAGCTCTTCTCAGTATCAGAGAGTGCAATAAGTAGTTACATTCTAAACTACTAAGAACGTTAAACAAAGCACATCTAAAAAGGCGAAGCTCGGAATGCTCTTAATACTCCTTCAACTGAAAAACATTATTCAATTCCCCAGCTTGGCGATATCTCGCCAATTTAGCGAAACGACCATTTACACAATGTTGAATAGAGTTGTCCCTATATTCTTATTTTTCCAGCAGAGTTCCGTCTCTTTCAAACCTTTCATGGTACAGTATACAAAAGATACTACAATTTTACCTATGATTACAAATCATTTACATATATTAAAAATTCGTAACAATATTTATCCCATTTGTTTAGCACTGTTTAAAAGAAAGAATTTTCACGAAGCTTTAAGAGTTCAGAATCCAATATAATACCTTTTATGGTGCCATTTTGCAACAAAATTTGTGGGTACTTGCGTATTATCGCACCCCGCAACCATCTTCATTTATGTCGCTATATTTCGGAAATTGCCAAACTATGGCAACCATGCGCATAACAGTTCTTCAGATAACCATATCCACAAGTTTCAACAAGCAACGTCGCCATTTTCGTACGTGCTGTTTTCGTTACATTAGAAGCTTTAAAGACTATAGAGTCATTAGGTTTATTGGAAGCAGAAAAGATGAAAAATATGCAACCGCCTTCGCCGGGAATCGAACCACGGACCTTTGGAATACCGGCCCAGCGTGCAGAACCACTACACCACGAAGGCACGTTAGGAAAGTGGGAGAAATACCTTATAAGACAAACTACGATATTTCTGGTTCTTCAGCTGAATTCTGAAATTTGCGCTTGTGCGATTTACCGGCAAATGAAGAAAGTTCTGTGAAATGTTTTCAGGAATACAATATTTTCTCACAAAGGTACGAATGCTCAGATTCGCATTTGATGATAATTCGATTCGCATTTTGAAAAGCAACCTTTTTCGAAATGCAACGTGAAAAAATGTAACAAACACGTCGGAATTCGAACAGGTAATTGGTTCGAGAATAATCGTCTGCTAAATAGTGATATAAATCTGATTGCTGTAATACAGCAATCAAATTTATATACTCCTGGAGTAAAGAATGAACAAGCATTAAATTTTGCTTGGAAAACTTAGAATACATTTAATTTGCCACTTTGGATGGAAATTGAAGTGTGTAGCACAAATGGATTTTGCTAAAAGTCACAGACTTTCCATTTATCTCCTTTTCTTTCTTTCTTCCTTTATCTTTTTTAACTTCCTTGCACGAAGTAAAGGAAGTATTGTAATCTTGAAAAATTCCGGATATCATATTTCAATGAAAATATTCATATCAAACGCTCTGAAAATCATTTCAACGATATTTTTGCGTGACATTTGTACGTACGGACAGAATAAAGGACTGTTTTTGCCAAAACGGATCGTAAAATGGATTTAAAATGGATTCAGAAGAGATTTTTTTTTTTTTTTTTTTTTTTTTTGACGTACGTACGTATGTGTCTTGCATGAATCAAGAACGAGTAGTCATAGAACGCTCAAATTTTGTACACGGAACTGATTTAACATATAGTTGCGCACCTCCCTTTTTTGTTGCAATCGGCTGCACCAATCATATATAAATATAAAGTATATGTTTCTACTCTGTTACCTGGTGCGGTGAGCCTAGTTTCTGTGTTCTTATGTGTTGGTAAATTATGCATTTTTTGCCTTAAAAGTTATTGAATTATGTGTTTTTATGTTCCCGTTAGACTTTTATGCCTTTATTTAATCTGCATGCAACAGTTGTAGAATTATCAAAAATATAAAAGTGGCGAGTTAAGCCTAACGAAACGCCATTTGTTTACATTTCAAAATCAGGGGAATAGTGAATTACGTTACTTTCTGCACCTTTAATGTCTTTCTGTCGAGTGGGACCCAAAATAAACTTTCAGTTTTGTGTACCGAAAAAATCTGTTTTCTTGCCCGCTAGTCGAATTTCTAGTTTTTGCGAGGAAAATCTCTTTTTAAATGTAAAAATGATTTTTAACTGTATTTGGTGTTTTTCTATATTTTACAACTTTTAATGAAGAAATTTTGAGTTTTTATGTATTTTTGCTTTGCCTCAAATTGAGAACTGAACTAATTGAATGAGAAATACATCTCTAATGAAATTCGAGGAAATAAGTTTAAATGAAATGCAGCAAAAAATGTGGATAATTTAATAGGCCAAACAAAGACGTCATGTGGAGTCCACATTAGATTTTGATTTTTTTTTAATGAAAAATGACATCTTAGTATGTTTCAGGTATTTTACAGTTTTAAATTTTATTCACCCAAAAACAAACCATTTGTGAATGTAAATTTCATTAATAGTCTTTATAAAACGGTTAAATTTTATACAGTTAAAAAGGAAATACCAGTCTAGTGAAAGCTTTCTGAAGTTGATAAGTAACAAGTCGCTGAGATGCAGTCGTGAAAGGTTTTGATCAATACAATTCTTTTTTCAAAAAAGAGATCTTATTCACAGAATTTTAAAAGAATTTGTGTTCCAGAAAGAGATGGCAGACTTTGGCTATTGGCACATAGCCATCTCGTACCATTATACTATATATTAAAAATAAAACGCGTTTCTATTCCAATCCTCCCCCCCTGGTATCCACTCTAAGTTTATGATCCGAAACTACATGTAAATATTAACACATTTTTATTGTTTGAAAACTTATCAATAACTTGCCTCCGTATAGGAAGTATAACAAAATTATAAATTAGTGATCTTATACAGGTACAGATAGAAATGAGTAGGATACTAGAATTTCAACAATGGTCATACAGGTGTAGTCCCACTGCACTAATTGTGCAGTTGCGCCCCAATTTTGATAAATCCACCGGGGGATAGACACTGACTCCACCAGGTTCTCCTACCACCAACTATTCAAAAGACCTTTCTGCTCGCCAGTACTTTAAGTGCCCCCATACTGCACAGGCACTATACACTTACAAATAACCCTACTTTTTTCGGGATTCACATTAATCACCTTACTTTTTCTCACGTTACCTCTTACGTGTTTCTCACGCGTCATAGGCTTACATACCCTATTCATCTATTTTTGTTAAGCTGAAGGAAAGTAACGATTAAAACTTACGTTTAATTTACATCGAGTATGTTCCTTTGGTAAGCAACCACTTTCGTATCACCCTAAACGACACCAAAAAACGACTAAAAAAACTACAATAGCATTTAGATAATTCATTGCCTAATTTCAGCCTCTACTAAAGCTGAAATTTAATAATTTTTTTATTCTGTTTTAAACTTAATTTAATTTAATCTTTAAGAAAGGCAAAAAGTATCATTTATCCTAAAATATTCAGTAAAGGCCGTGAGTATGTTAAAACAAATGAAATTTAAAAAATACAGAGAATGTTCTCGTCGCAAGAACCTCTCTAAGACGACCACCTCTGAGTTTGTCTAGTTTCAGAGAACGTAAATAAATATTGGTATTGAACATCGCCTTTCTAAGACTACCTGCTCCAGATGACCCTAGGTCATTTGAAAGAGTAGGTGGTCTTCTTAGGGAAAGTTCACTGTTGTTGCATTTTTTCATCTCGGTGTCATATTCTGTTGTTAATTTATTTCCTTCTTTTCTATTTTACATTGAATTAAAATTTTAAGCTATGATTTGAAGTTTTTAATTTATTAAAATTTTAAATCTTAATTTAAAAGAAAATTTACGTCTTTATTTATACTATTATTATTATTATATAAATTTCCTTCCATTTTTAATCTCCTGCGTACCATCTGTTGGTGTTATGGCACATTTATTTTATTAAGAAGTATATTTCCACAAATAATTAAATAAATAATAATAATAACAAAATATTATACCCAAACGGTCGTTTTTCTCATTTACAGACACACACGTTTCGAGAGCATTTGGGCAAACGCCATATTGGGCTAAAAATATTTAAAAACTGCATATCTTTAGAACAGTCTCGAGTGATGGAGATAAAAATGTTTTATTCCCTACAGTGTTGCCATTGCTCGCTTTGAATTTTTTTTAATTAAAAATTTTTTTAAATTTTACAAAATACGAAACAGACAATAAAACAAATTCCAAATTCGGGCTTCCAGATTTCATTTTCATTCATTTTTGGAGGACTATGTTATTCAAAATTTGATGACTCTAGGTACCGTAATTTTTCCATAGTGCGAAAAACATACATACATTCGTGCAACTTCTTCATTATTTAATTTCTTTAAATATAATGAAGGGCTTAAATAATTGGTGGCAACAATATGAAAAGTGAAACGCCGTTTTATAGTAGGCGAATAAAATTTCAAAAACAAATTAATAGCTCTTCTGGGCAAATTACCCCTTTGGGTTAGTAATAATAATAATAAGAAGAAAAGAATTATTTATATTGTGTTGAATAATTTCACTGAATTAATTATTTACAAATATGCATACAAATATCTTTCTTCTTTGTGCAATTGTTAAATCAACAAACGAACCATTTTCGATAAAATGCTTCATATAAAAAAAGCACTTTGTCTTCCATTCCTTAAAAAGTTCGTCCTGATTTTTTCATGTATTGTTTTATAAAGCTAAATTATGTTAAAAAGTAACATCAGTTATTTTTGCAAACGTATATCAACCATCACGAGAAAAACAAAATATGATCAATCGCTGATACTTCACTTCTTTTCTATGAACTAACGTCATACACTCCTAGAAAATTATGTTAATTATAACACATGAATACACATTATACTGAAATATGCATTTTTCATATACAACAGGCAATCAATTTTTTTCTCTGATATCAATAGAGATTTCTTGCAAACCTAGGTATAAGTGTATCTAAAAAGTCAGTCTCTCAAATATATTTAAAACTTAACGCAGTTTTACCTCCTTCATTTTTTTTTCCTAATCCCTCCCGACAAAATCAATCTAACTTAAACAAAATTTCTTCTCCCCACGCAACAAAACTAAATTGCCAGAGGAAAATATACTGTTTAAAAACATTCAAGATTTTTCTGCTTTCATATTTAGAAAGCAGTTGCATGATATTAAAAAAACTGCTGAATTAAAAATAATACAGTATGTCATGTAAAAAATAATAAATTTTTACACGTTTTAATTTTAATGGGCTAAGAACCTATTAACAAAATTTCCCCATATATCAAAAATTAGTTATATGAAATAACAGGTAACATCACAACCTTAGAAAATTAAATTTTACCTTAACTTCATATATATATATATATATATATATATGTTCAGAAAGAAAAAAAATTATACTCTTCTAGGCTGTCTTTTCAAAAATACAACATAATTAAACATTACGTTACCTTAAATATTCAAATCCGTAAATTTAGAAATCCAATCCTTGAAAGAGATGATCTTAAAACTCATACACTATTGTAACTGTAGCCAGCTGTTATTATTTACATACACAGCTTTCCGTCGGAACACCGAATTACAATCACTGCCGCTGGCAATAGCAGCGTGCGCGCTTTTGCGTGCTATTGAGCTTCAAAAAAACGACCGAGAGAACGAACATCTGACAAGTGAGAAAGCGGACGTGATATAGCAGATGCCCTTGCTTGCTGCAACAAGAGCGACCATCACACAAACTTCGCCCGCTGTAGCCGGCGTTTAACATATTTGGCTATTTATCGCCCTTTCTGCTATTAAAACGGGAAAGAGCAAACATAGGTTTATCAATTTAAATTTTGAAAGCACATAATATTATATGTTTAATATTGATTAAGCATTTTAAGTTATTATAATTTTAGAGGATTTTTTTTCGCACAGAAAAGTATTTTAGATGCTTTTATTGCATATAGGTAAGGTAGTAATTTAGGGAAAAAATGAGAAATTAATGAACAGCAGTCGTGAACATTTGGAAAATTTCTGAACCCCCCCCCCAAAAAAAAAAAGAAAAAAAAATCCGAGAAGATTTCTTTTTAGAGAAATTTAACTAACAAAGATAAAAAAAGATATTAAGAATATGTTCGTAATAATTCTAATATAGCAATCTGAAATGATATGCATTTTCTCTTTTTAACTCAGGTACAGCTAGAGGTCTGCACCTCTGTACAGAGGCTGTTCACACATTTTTTAGACGATGTATATTGTATTCACAAAACTAAATTACATAAAATTCTTGTGTTTTAAATGTTCTATTTGACATCCCTTATTCTGAACTATCTTTCGACACCACAATTTCCAGGATAATAATGCCTTTTGAAGTGGCAGAAGAGGTATTCTATCCCATTCCTCCCGAACAGCTTTCTAGAGTCCCGTTAGGATTTTGGGACAACGTTTGGATAATGCAGTTTTTAAAGTCCGAAAGCACAAAAATCCGTAGGTGACACATCGGAAGATTTAGTAGGGATATCAGTGAAGGGTATGACCTTGATACCAGGTTTTTGTTCCATTTCTTTTAGAAAATTTACAGTGGATTTTGATGTGTGACTGCTAGCTTTGTCCTGATGGAGTCTCACAGATTGATGGCATTGTGGGTAACGCGATGGTATTTCATTCAGAAAAATTGGCGATAAAATATGTTCCTGATAGTATTTGGAGTTAATCTTGACATGTTTTTGCACTCTCTTTATTTTTAACTTGCCATTATAAGAAAAACCAGCAACAATCATGAATCCCTTAGAAAAAGTTTCTGTCGATTCTTTGAACCATGTACTTAAATTTTTTCTCCCCTTTTATGATAATAAATGGCTCTTTTTTTTTGTTACAATCATTTAAATACACCCATGCTTCATCTATTGTGACAATTGTTTTCCATTTTTCTTTGGATAAGTGTTTCTCGTATAGAATTCTGCAGCGTGTCCTGCGTTGAGAGATACGCTTTGGAAGAAGACGATGCACATTGCGTTTTTTCGCTTTCTTAAGATTTAAATCAACGTTTATCATTTTGTTTACAGTGGACACCGAGTATTTTAATGATTTTGCAACTGTCCTTTGACTAGGGGGATTTTCTTTTAACATTAAACAACGTACCTTTGCAATAGTCGAAGATGTCCGTTTTTTCTTTGGATACTTGTTTGGAATTTTTGTCTCACTTGAGGCTCCAATTTGACGTTTTTTTTCTTTTCTTGTTGATGATGTTACCTATCGACGCTTTACATATCACAAAACCATGACTCTCACGTCGTTTTTGGATAACGGAGTATGCATATTTCTCTTCGAAAAGAGAGTAAATGTAGTCTTCGAACCACTGCTTTGTTAAATTCGCCATTTTGAATAAAAACAAAACTTTCAAGCCACGGACGATAATTTTGACTTTTAAAAACATAGTACAATTGCAATTACGTCTTTTGCAGCAAACGATTTTTTATTAGCGCTTTCCAAAATCGTCTAAAAAATGTGCGAACAGCCTCTGTAGTATCGAAGGTGATTTGCATATTGCTATATTTAGCTAACAGTTAAAGCTCCGCATGAAAGTCCTCCACACAGGCACCCCTCCTCTTAGGCAGATAGTTCTCGTGCCCTCCAGCTGAAGAAGAGGGTTCTATTTAACCTTCGAAACTAGGTGATTTTTGTTAGTTTAGTATCGTTAATAAAAAATCAACTTTCGATTAATCAGGCCTTGCATAAAGAATTTTGTTTATTGTGAAATGATAGAAAAACTACATTTAGAGACCATCAACTTCAAAGAAAAAAAAATTGTTTACGGAAAATACAAAAAGGAAAAGATAAGTAGAAATTTATAACTTAATTTCTTCATTTCTAATGACATTTATTCTTCAGAAATTTACTGTGTGTTCTTTTTACTTTGGATACTAATTTAATTTATGTAACCAAATGAATTTATTCTGCATATTAAACTACCTGAAATTACACTTAAATTGTTCACAGTAATTTTCTATTAATTAAAATATGGATAATTCTTTTTTTTTCGCCCCTGTGTTTTTTAACCGCTCTTGGATAAATCGTGATTTCGGTATAACCGTGAATGTTGTTCGGGGTACTGCTTCTGTAAATCGGAATATCAGAATACGCTGAAAAGCTTTTATTCCAATATAAATCTCAATTGCGCACGAAAATCTGTCAGTATACAACCAATTATTAACAGAATTGTCGACAACTAATTACAGCTGCTCGCTATGGCTTCTAAAATGCATTTCACATATTCTGAAGCCATACAAGTCCTCCCATTTCCTAGTGTTAAGCAGAACGAATCCCGGAGGCTAAATGCAAGTGTCCTGAATACTAAATTACATCACATGCTCAGGCAATAAAATTGAGGAATGCACCAGTTTAAAGAATTGAGCATTCGAAGAGATTTTGATTCCTATTATATGTATTTTTACTTCCTTGTACGAAGTAAAGGGAGTATTGTAATTGCGAAAAATTTAGGGTATCATAGTTAAATGAAAATATCCATTTTGACCGCTCTCGAAACCACTTGAACGATGTTTTTGCGTGACATCTGTACGTACGGCCAGAATAAAGGACTGTTTTGCTCAAAATGAATATAAAATGGATTCAGAAGCGATTTTTTTTCTTGACGACTGTACGTACGTACGTATGTATGTATCTCGCATAATTCAAGAACAAGTAGCTGTAGAACGTTGAAATGTTTTATATGGGACTGCTATAACATCTAGTTGTGCACCTCCCTTTTTCGTTGCAAGCGCTTGCACCAATCATATACACATTCTCACTCTGTTACCTCGCTCGGTGAGCTTAGTTTTTTTTTAAATTTTTATATGTTGGTAAATTTCGCATTTTTTACTTTAAAAGTGGTTGAATTATGGGCTTTTTATATTCCGGTTAAGGTTTTTATGCCTTTAGTTAATCTGCATGCAATAGTTGTAGAATTGTCAACAATTTAAAAGTGGCGAACGCACGGCCGTTTCTTTACATTTGAAATTCAGTAGAATAGTGAAATAAGTCACTTTCTGCAGCTTCATTGTCTTTTTGCCGAGTGGGACCAAAAGTAAACTTTTACTTTTCTGCACCGAAAAATTTGCCTTCTCTCCCGCTGGCCGAATGTTTGTTTTTGCGTGGAGTCTCTAATTTTAATTGTAAAAATTGTTTTTTTAACTGTATTTAATGTTTTATGTTTTTCTGTATTTTGCAATTTTTAATGAGGATCTTTTGAGTTTTTATGTATTTTTGCCTTGCCGCGGTGTGAAAATTGAATTAATTGAATGAGAAATACATCTCTAAGAAATTCGAAGAAATAAGTTCAAATGAAGCACAGCAAAAAATGTGCATAATTTAATAGGCCGTACAAGGAAGCCATGTGGTGTCCTCATCAAGATTTTTTATAAAAATCTGATGTGTACAATCTCATTCAATTAATTCAGTTCTCACTTCGCGACAAGGCAAAAATACATAAAAACTCATATCTATATTAAAAATTACAAACACTTATTCCCTCGAAAAAATTCCAGAAAGGATTAAGCATGATTTAATTCGCAATAATCTTTGTTTTTGCGAAGCTTAGTCTCTCTCGATCGGCAACAAATCTACTATTCTGCTGTTTCAATTATAAACAAAAATGTCCGCCATGTTATTTAAAAATTAATTAATTCAGTTCTCACTTCGCGAAAAGCTATTTAATAATAAGCTGTTTAATAGGCTTAACCACACTTAAACAGCTTTTAAATTGTTGATAATTCCACAAATATCGCTTGCAGATTTCCTAAAGGCATAAAAACCTTAACCGGAAGATAAGAACAACATAATTCAATTATTTTTAAAGCAAGAAATGCACAATTTACAAACATATAAGAGTAAGGAAACTGAGATCACTGAGCCGGGTAACAGATTTATATACGTTTGGTGCGGCCGATTGCAACCAAAATACGCCGTGCACATCTACATGTTATAGCAGTCCTATGTACAAACCTCCAACGTTCTGAGGCTACTTGTTTTTGAGTTATGCGAGATACATACGTACGTACGTACGTACAGACATCACGAAAAATTCTCTTCAGAATTCATTTTAAAGCAGTTTTGTAATTCTTTTGGAGAGTCTTTTAAAGAGACTTTTATTCTGTCCTTACGTACAGATGTCACGCAAAATCATCATGAAATTGCATTCGATAGCGGTCAAAATGGATATTTTCGTTGAAATATTCTGCCTGAAACGTTTCGCGATTACAATACTTCCTTTTTATTTCGTTCAAGGAATTAATAATAATTCAGTATTTTAATAATTTTGCTTTCAGTGCAAATTACGGTAAAAAGTAGAGCTACTTTTAGCTGTATTGTATAAAGACTTCCAAGTTTCTTTTTATCTTTAGCAAATGCTACAGAAGGATGTCTTCCAATAGCTGAACGATCAGACATCAGAACACTGGTAGTTCTACCGGTTTTTAATTCTGAAGCACAAGCTGGCGGCATAGAGTTTGTGATTTACCTCATGCGTAATCGATATACGAGCCACTTTTCCTAAAATAATGCTCCACGAAAGCATTCCTTCTCTTTAGCAGTATACCCTTTCTTCAGCAAATAAGCCAAGTCATGGTTTTAATTTATCATATTTTTTCATCCCATTTACAATACTTAACCATTCATTCTCAGAACTGAGTAAAGAAAAGTGGTACAAGAACAAAAATAATATAAAATCTTTTGCGTTATTATAAAACTCAAGAAACATTAACGTGATTCGTGCATCACTTTTCTCATTTAACGTTTTATGCTGTAAAAAATCAATGGCTGCATTCTGTCGTCATAATGACGTAAACAAATTAAATATGGACATCATTAGCATTTCAATCTCATTAATTCATTTCTTCTTAATCAGTCTAATGTACCAGAAAGATTCCAAATGCGTGCTGTGAGATTTGAAGTTTTAAATACCTTTTAAAATTCGCTCGCAGCTTTTATCTATTGTTTCCAAAGGGAAGTAAAACTTTAAGTATCTTTTCAGAGTGGACCCAAATGTATCATCACCCTGAAAAGCAATTAATTTATCGACTGCTGTTCTTTCTCTATGGAGTACTTCCCCTTCTTTAAGTGTTTTCACTCTCGCTTCCTTAAACGTTTTATGAATTCTGGAAAGTAATTAAAACTAAAGAAGAATATGTAGAAACTCTGGTTAAAAAAAGCTATAATTTTACTATCATATTCACTTGCTACAGCAGCATTTCTCAGCCAAGATTTAGTAAAGAAAGTATAATTACGAATTCTATCGAACCTATATGTATGAAAAGTTAAACCTATTTTAATTTAAGGGTGTTAATAGAAATGTATTATATTAGCCATTTTTTTTTTAAATTTATGAGCAATAAAAAAGAGACTAATTTCAATAAACGTAAACTTAAATTTTCTTCATCAAAGTTAAGAAGACTGGTACGTTGTAGTCTGAATCGCCACTTTACCGTCATTTTCAATTGCCTGGCTTGCCTTGTAACTATGGTAACGACAGCGGCAGATGGTGGAGTTACTTCGCGGGTTTTTTTTTTTCCCTCCCCTTCTTCTTTTGAAGAAGATTTTTCAATCCCTCTTGCTTTCATTCCCTAATTTTTCAATCCTTCTTGCTTTCAATTAACCTAATGACACTACAAGTGACGCCCGAACTAAAAGGGTTGTGGATGATGATTCTCCGCACCCAGGAGTTGGCGACTAGGTCCCTTAAAACCCTAGTCGCCCTTTAAAAAGGGGAGTATATAAGGTATTTCTCCCACTTTCCTAGCGTCCTTCGTGGTGTAGTGGTTCTGCACACTGAGCCGGTATTTCAGAGGTCCGTGGTTCGATTCCCGGCGAAGGCGTTTGCTAATTTTTCATCTTGCTGGCCTCTAAAAAAAATCCTAATGACTCTACAACTATAATGTATTTTGTCCTTCCTTCCACCATGCCTTTGTGGTGTAATGGTAGCACACTCGGGGCACATTCAAAACGCGCAGTTTGGGGGGAGGAAGAGTTGGTCAAAATAGCAAAGCTAAGTGGCTGAAAAGAAAAAAATATACAATAATGTTTCATCATAAATTAACCCCAATTCATACAATAATGCTTCATCATAAATTAACTCCACATAGAGGCTTTCACACCTACTTAATTGAGAAAAGATTTCATTATTCAAGAGATAGTTGTGCATTTAGTTCAATGAATCGCTTGCGCATGAGGCTTGCAACAAATAGTTTCCTCAAGAGGGACAGTTAGTTTTGCCAGGATGCGAAATCTGCGAATTGAAGTCAATTAAATACCAAGAAGTTTTCTTCGACATGCTAAAAATTTCATTTTTGATTAGTAATTTTAAAATATCAAAAACGTTCTTTCTACCTTTTCTAAAATAGACGGCCACAAAATATTCCTCCGATCCCTTAAAACAATGACACAGCTTTCGAATACAACTGAAAAATAATTGCGCGCAATTTATTTCACGTATATCAATGTAATTTACGGCTGTAGATAATTAATTATTGCAGTGTCATGAAGAGCAGCTCTTTCGGAACCTTAATATTTTAAAGTGCTTAATAAAGTGGAGATAATGTCTTGCACACCAAGCGGCGATAATGAAGATAATAACAAGGGAAGGATGTTGTCATTGTAATTCAACATAATTACTTTCGTTAACGAGGCTAGTCGTTTACAAACAGATCGCCCGCTAATCAATTATAGATTAGAAGAGATTAGGCTCCTGAAAAGTTACGAGGTTGGCGACATTTCGTGTAATCCGAGAATGCAGTTGCGGCGAAAACTTATCTTCGCCGCTGTCATAAAACTTCTCGGATAAGATGCGAAGTGGCACGAATTTTGAATAATGTAAAAGTGCAAATACTTTTTCAAAAGCTAACAAAAAAATTACGTTATCACTTTCGTTTATCGGAATGAAATATTTATAACTGAAAGAACTGTCTGATACGCAAGATAATAGTCATTTATCTTGCTGGTTAAAAATTTAAATGCAAACAAAAATTTGCCAAAAATAATTCTAAATGCTTGAAAACAGCTAAAAGACATCTTACAGATAATAAATGTTGTAAAAAAAATAAAGCTGATTTTAATTCTTTTGTAAAGTGCTTCTTTATAAGGGTTAAAATAGTGCTTTTAAGGGCTTTAACGTTCCTGTCAGTATAGACGTGCAAGCAAAACTTTCTAGAAAGAAGAAAAAAGATTGAAAACATTAGGTTTTTGAAACAATGAGACACTAGATTTTGAAAACATTAGGTTTTGAAATAATGAGACATAATTTTTTTTAAAGTTTTAAAAAAGTTTAAAAATAAGTTTAAAAAAAAAGCTCAAAAGCATTTTGGCATTTTGCATTGGTTCACTATAAACGGCGAATAACTTTTCAAATTGTTGCCACCAAATATTATCCCTCTGCATTATATTTAAAGAAATTAAATAATGAAGAATCTGTATGAATGTATGTATGTTTCTCGAATTTCTAAAAAACAATGGCACCTACAGATATCAAATTTTCAAGTTGTCCTCCACTAAAATACGGTCATCTGAAAGCCCCAACTTGGAATTTGGAGTTTTTTTTATTATCTACTTGATATTTTGTAAAACTTTAACGAATTTTTGATTAATATACTCAGCGAGCAATGGCAACACTTGGATGCACTTGGATGCAATGGCAACACTGTTTTGGGGAAAAAATTCTCCAACGCGCGAGATTGTGTATGAAAAGATATGTTCATTTTAAAATTATTTTGCGATATTGCTGTTGAACTTAATTTTATGGTTTACGTGCGAAGAACATGATATTTAATAAATGTCACATAAAACGTTAAAAAAAGCCCCTTTGTGCTTTATTATTATTAGCCCACCAGCGGCCGAGCGGTAAAGTCGCTGAACACTGGTAGTTCGGTCCGAGGTTCGAATCCCGCGAACGGGCTGGCTGCATGGGTGTTTTCGTGGTTTTCCCCATGTGTAACGTGTATACGAGCCAGTTTCCCTTAGAAAGTCCTCCACGAAAGGCATCCCTCCTCTTAGGCAGATAGCCCTAGTGTGCTTTGCCATAATTAAATACACACACACACACACAAATACACTTTATTATTATTATTTTTTAAAGCACGAGATGTGAAAAATGTGCAATGCTCTCGTCGGGACTTGAACCTGGACATCTCGCATACGCACCGAGTGTGCTATCGTTACACCACGAAGGCATGGAAGGAGGGAAAAAATTTCTTACAAAATTAAAAAAGACATCAATAAATTTGTATATAATTATTCAATATGGGGAGTTAGCCAGAACAGTACAGAATATACAGTATTGCAGCAATACGAAATTAGATCTACTAAACCCATGGAGGACCTCCATGACTAAACCAGGGGTTTCCAAACCTATGCCCGCGGGTGCCATGCTGCCCGCCGATCGTTTAACGTGTGATTGTCGCTGTGCGATTACAGTAAAAATGTTTTAGTTTTCAATAAAGTTATGTGTGAAATTTTTTACATTTTTAATGAAACAGAACTGCGTCCAACACAGATACCAGCATAAAGCGAAATGCGACCGATCTCCTTTTTTATATGCATGTATTAATTATTAACTGTATACAACTGTAAATTCACCTTGGAAAAGTAACTGGTGACCGCCATCTAACAAATATTCTAAAATGTGTTCTTAAGGACAAAAAGGTTGAGGATCCCAGTACTAAACATATACTTTTCATTTATCAACACAAACACACTTTACAGTTAATTCCACAGTGTGTGACAAGTAGCTCACTTGCCTCTTTTTGAACATTGTATTCATTATTGTAGATTAAACTGCCACTCTCTTCCAAAATAAATAATGAAAGAAAAAAAATTTTAAATATAAAAAAAAAAAAAAAATCTGAAAGGTTTCAGATTTTAAATTACGTTCAAAAGGGCGATTTTTTAACGTTTTGTGTGTTACCTTTATTTATTAAATATCATGTTCTTTGCATTTAAACCATAAAATTCGGTTCAATACAATGTCGCAAAATAATTTTAAAATGAGCCTATCTTAAGAATCTCCGATACACAGTTTCGCGCGCTGGAGATAAAAAGTTTTTTTTTTTTTTTTTTTTTTTTTTTTCCCGTAGAATGTTGGCATTGCTTGCTTTGAAATCCTTGAGTTTGTTAACCAAAAATTCGTTAAAGTTTTACAAAATATGAAATGGATAATAAAACAAATTCCAAATTTCAAATTTGGTCTTCCACATGCCCATATTCGTAGGAGGATTACGTCATTCAAAATTCGATGGCTCTATGTACCGTTGTTTTATCATAATGTGAGAAATATGCATACATTTATGCAGATTTTTCATTATTTTATTTCTTCAAATATAATACAGGACTCTAACATTATCAGGTTCAATGTTCCGTCTTACTTTCTTCGGGAACATGCAAGGACCTGACTCGGAACAGAGAGCTTACTAAAGCTATGTTCAATAACTATGGGAAGTAGACAGGATACACAAGAAGGGTATACAAAACCCTTTATTTTTCTCTATTTACAATTATTTCCGTACTTCGGAATACAAAGACCCACTACTCGTGGTCTAAACGTAAGAATATAAAAATAGAACTAAACTCTAACTTAACTCTGAAATAATAACGTGGAAGATTGGCCTTATATTAACAGGAAGCCGTATGTAGTACAGAGAACTGCTAACACTACAATACGCTTAAAGTTATCAAGAGGATTAAACCTTTGGCCACGTGTATACGAGCCAGTTTCCCTTAGAAAGTCCTCCACGAAAGGCATCCCTCCTCTTAGGCAGATAGCCCTAGTGTGCTTTGCCATAATTAAATACACACATACACAAACCTCTGGCCTGGAAGGCAACCAGCAACTGACTAAAACTTCTAAGGTAAGCGGCCTGCTTCGACTAACTGCTTCCTCTCTCTCGCTTGGCAAAAAGCCACAACTTAAGTACTTGGCGTTCGCCAGACAAATTTTGCATAAAATACGTTAACGCTTATAATTCTGGCCGGAAGTAGAAAATAAGAAGTGATAGTAAAGATTTAAAATAAAATAAACGTTAGTAAAACTTAAGATCCTTACAACATTTGGTGGCAACAGTTTAAAAAGTGAACCGACAATTATAGTGAATCAACACAAAATGTCAAAACGAAATTAAAAGCCCTTCTGGGCTAACGCCTTTTGGACTAACAAAGTATGAATTTATTTAGAAGAAATTGAATATTTTTCATTTTACGCATCTTTGGTCTTTTAATAATCATTTTCATTTTTCTTCTGCTAAAACTAACGAAAAAGCTGGTGAATTATTTAAATTTTCAAGTTCGTTAAACTCTGTTAGTTTCTCTTTTACTCGTTAATGAAATTACATGTGTGTGGATATGTACAAAGAAATTATATAGGTTGTTACCTATAGAAGGAATTTTGAATGTCAGCTTTTGAATATGAATCCACAGTATTTGAAAAAGTCTTGAGTCAGTAGAAATCTCTGAATATAACTTACGTACTACAACGTAATTTTCTAAAGGTGTAATTACATTTTTCGTAAAGGTGTTGAACTATTTGCAATTCAAAGCTTTATTTACTTAATATAGTACTTTCGTATCAATTCTAAGTGAGCTATTACTAGTCAATACAGAGCTTAACACAAACTAATGCAAAATCAATCTGAAAACTGGCCTAATTTTCGTCCCCCCCAGTGTCATAATTTGCATACTGTAGCTCCTTTACATAACTATACTGTAATGTTAAAGATATCTACTGCCTGGGGATTGCCTGAAAGACCAATGAATTCCTGCTCAACAGTTGAATTGAAAAATTCCGACTCCTCCAATTTAGGTTTGTCGGAAACGATCAGAATAAATTTGTATACTCATGCATACAAACTAATGCGTAAGCACAAAATAATTTGCTTACGAAGAAGAGAGATCCTGTTGATTTTCGCCTCTCAGAATGCATTCAGCCTTTTTATTTGAAATCACTGATATACACAGAACATGTTCCGTTCCAATCATGTAATTCACACTTGCTCTAGCATTCCTGACATTCCTGGTAACAATTGCAGAGTGTCTCGTTTGGTATCTGGCACACAGACTGGCTGTCGCGTAGTTTTGGATAATTTGAATTGTTCAGTGGTGAACATCGTTTTCGTGTAATGAATTTTTAAGAGTAAAACTTTAGTTGAAAGCAAACTAATTTCATTGTGATTTTGCGTGCCTTCCTTTCAATTCATTTTCAAAGTTTCGATTGCTCGAGTTATGTTCAAGAAACTGATTGCTTCGTTCATGTTCACAGAGAATTTCAATTTTTAAGAGCTTTCGGAAATAATCTTTGCTCACCCCTTTCACAAAAGTATAGTGAAATTATATGGCAAATGAAAGGGAAGAATAAATAAACGGATCCATATGACCTATTTAGATTTTTTTTTTTTTCGCTTGACTTGTAAATAGGGCACAGGCGTAGGCAAATGCAGAACAAAAGCTCCCACACAATTTCAGAACATGAAGGTTTCATCGGGTTCAAAATAAAAATCTATATAAACGACTACTAAGCTCTCAGTGGTCTACTCTGAGTGTGATGTCACAGAATTATGCAAAACATAAGTTAAAAACCGCTTTATATGTTTTACCAAATGAATACATAGATGTCTAACGTTCAAATGAATTAATAACGTATTTTAGTGTCATCATGAATTAATTAATATGTATTCTAATTATGGTAAATTATTATTGGATTCGAAAGATATATCCGTATATATTTTCCAATTTAAGCATGCTTAGTTAAAGTTCTTAAAATGAATAAGGTTTCATTTTTACTATTAAAAGTTTAGACCTTCACGTTGACGAGTCAGCTATTTTTTAGTTGTAAAGTTGACTAATGAGAAGTTTTAATAATTTAAAAGAATAACGCTTTCGAAAGTATTTGCGTACAGGTTTTCGTTCTATTTCCTATCATTCTGTATTTAGTATTATTAGTCAAGAGGGGCTTTGTCCCTGAAAGACTATTGTTTTCTTGCGATCACTATAAATGTCCGTTTCACTTTTCAAACTGTTGCCACCAAATGTTAATTATATTTAAAGAAATTAAATAATGAAAAATCTGCATAAATGTATGTATATTTCTCGCATTGTGATAAAACACCGGTACATAGAGCCATCGAATTTTGAACGACGTAATCCTCCTACGAATATGGGCATGTGGAAGACCAAATTTGAAATTTGGAATTTGTTTTATTATAGATTTTCTATTTTGTAAAACTTTAACGAATTTTTGAGCAACAAAATCAACGATTTAAAAGCGAGCAATGGCAGCATTCCACGGTGGGAGGAACCTTTTTGTCTCTAGCGCGCGGAACTGTGTATCAGAAATTTTAAGATATGCTCATTTGAAAATTATTTTGCGACATTGCTGTTAAACTGCATTTTATGGTTTAAGTGCAAAGAACATGATATTTAATAAATAAAGGTAACATACAAAACGTTAAAAAACGCTGCTTTGGACGTAAATTAAAATCTGAAACCTTTCAGATTTTTTTTATTTATTTATTACAGTTTAATTTAATTTGACTTAATTTTATTATATTTTCTGTGCTTGTGATTCCAGGAGCGACGGGCAGCATGTAGGGATGGTTCTTTATACGACTATTTGAAAAATAATTTTACAAAAAATTAATTTGCAATGGTTTGAGTCCTATAATGTCGAGAAGAGCGGTGTATGGTGTGTATTTGATGTATTTAATTATGGCAAAGCACACTAGGGCTATCTGCCTAAGAGGAAGGATGCCTTCGTGGAGGACTTTCTAAGGGAAACTGGTTCGTATACACGTTACACATGGGGAAAACCACGAAAACACCCATGCAGCCAGCCCAGTCGCGGGATTTGAACCTCGGACCGAACTACCAGTGTTCAGCGACTTTACCGCTCGGCCGCTGGTGGGCCACGTGTCGAAAGAGAACGAAACAATGAGTGCCGAACAACATGTTTCGTTCTTGTCGGAAAGAACGAAACATGTTGTTCGGCACTCATTAATGGTTCCGGTTTAATGCTTTAAATACTAATTCCTTGAAAAGTTCTGTTTGAAACATTAAACAAAGGGTGATTAATATATTTTTTTTATCATTCTTTAATTTAATTGTTTGCATTACTTCTTACATTTTTTTTTTCGCTTTCGTAACAAAAGTTTGGTTTACATCTTACGCTCAAAATACTTTTTCACTCTTAATATACGAAACTATTTATTGGCTCTGTACATTTTTCTTCAGATAGGATAACATTTAAAAAAATCATTTTATTTTGAAATAAAACTTGTAATATATATGTATATATGTACGATAAAAAACATATACATCAGCTGTATAATTTAATTTAGTAATAGCCTTTGAATTTAGCATTTTTAATTTGGGTATTTCCTCGGTGTATTCCAAAACAGTATTAACTTTCCTGTACTGCGCCATTTCTAGATTAAACTATGTCATATGGCTTGTGTAATGCTAATGACGTAGCTAATTCGGAACTTGAACTCAAAACTTTGAGAACTGAGACCTTTCCAATTTAAAACCAAAACCTTTTCTTGGTGAGATTCCATACTGATTAATTGCACGCTTTTGCTTCCATCTTTGTTGAATTCTGTTATACAATCGGCTATTCGAAGAGATTGTTAATTAATTATATAGACACTGCCACGAGGTTAAAAATAATATTTGTAACGCACTTATTTTAGAACGATTCGCACATAAAATAACACAGACTGCAAATATCTTGAAGGTTAGAAGAAGTGGACGAATAAATTTTTCTTTTCAGGTTTGTAGCATCTGGTCCAATCCTGTCCTACTCAAATGTAATAAAAACAAAGTTTAGAAGTACTGATGTAGAAACGTTGAGACGTAGAAACTCAGAAATACTGATGGCGCAGCATGTAGATAGCATGGAGTGTAGATCCATGTTGAAAGAGATTAATTCTGGTTGCGTAGAATGCTAAAATATTGATTCCGTAATGACTAGGAAACTTGGCAGTCGACGCGAATTAAATTTCATTTTTATTTCAAGTGACATTTGTGGCCACAATTTAATTGGCACTCTAATTCAAGAACATTTACATTTGTTATAATGTTGCCATAGAAAGAGAGCATGGTGAAGTAGCGTTCAAGAGGCAAGAGGCAGAAGCAAAAGTGCGCAGTTATTCAGTATGGAAGCTCACCAACAGAAGATTTGGGTTTAGGTTAGAAAGGTTTCAGTTCTTAAAATTTTGAAATTTCAGATATTGCTATTTGAAGATATGCGCTCGAGATTGTGGTGATTTAAAATAATCTGACGGTTACAGCTGCAGTGAAAAAATTCCGAAATTTTCGAACGGCAACACCCACTTTTTCCCTGCGTAAATTATCAGCGCATTGAAAAACCATAAACGGCGTTGAGACAAAACACGTACGACGAAAATTGCCGGTGATTTTCATTTGCAAAGAAGAGCATTATAAAGGCTAATGGCAACAAAGAGACGACGGAGGGTGGAGACTTTTATTGGAATTACAAGCTTTCAACTTGTCCACCTAGACGCAAATGCATTGCATACGAGATTGTTGAAAACAATTACGAACTAATATTGCGGAAGGACTCTGTATAATTTCAAGCTTTGCGGCATCTTTCAATTCTGACAAATCTCTTGGATGTGATGTGTACAACTTAGATTTCAGATAACCCTAGAATCAGAAATACTTTGGAGAGAGTTCGGGGGGATCGCGGTGACCAGGAGACTGCAAAGTTACAAGAGATAACTCTATCTTGAAACGTTGCAAACTTGTAATTGTAATAAAAGTTATTTTATCTTTCCTCTCTTGTGTTGGCATTAGTCCTTTACAATGCTTTTCCTTGGAAAATATTTTAACGTCGGCAGCTTTCGTCATACGTGTATCCTCCCAACGTCATTTACTGTTTTTCAATGCGCTGATCAATTCGAGTAAGGAAAAAAGGGAGTATTGCCATTCAAAAATTTCGAAACTTTTCATCGCAACCGTGAGAGCTCTATTGTTTTAAATCATCCACATCTCGAGCGCATATCTTCAAATAACATTATCTGGAATTTCATTTCGATAGGGCGGTAGTGGTTCATATCGGAGAAGTTTTTTATGACCACCCTGTAGTTGCTTTTATTTAACAAATACTCACTCTTATTGCCAATACTATTATTACGGTTTTTGTATTGATTTATTTAGTTTGCTATCTTCTCTACATATAATAAAAGAAAGAGTCTGTGTGTGTGTGTCTTTTGTTTGCTATCTTCTCTACATATAATAAAAGAAAGAGTCTGTGTGTGTGTGTCTTTCGTTTGCTATCTTCTCTACATATAATAAAAGAAAGAGTATGTGTGTGTGTGTCTTTTGTTTGCTATCTTCTCTACATATAATAAAAGAAAGAGTCTGTGTGTGTGTGTCTTTCGTTTGCTATCTTCTCTACATATAATAAAAGAAAGAGTCTGTGTGTGTGTGTCTTTCGTTTGCTATCTTCTCTACATATAATAAAAGAAAGAGTCTGTGTGTGTGTGTCTTTGGTTTGCTATCTTCTCTACATATAATAAAAGAAAGAGTCTGTGTGTGTGTGTCTTTGGTTTGCTATCTTCTCTACATATAATAAAAGAAAGAGTATGTGTGTGTGTGTCTTTTGTTTGCTATCTTCTCTACATATAATAAAAGAAAGAGTCCGTGTGTGTGTGTCTTTCGTTTGCTATCTTCTCTACATATAATAAAAGAAAGAGTCTGTGTGTGTGTGTCTTTTGTTTGCGCTGCGCGTAAGCTAATACACCCACGGCTACGAAATTTGGTACATAGGTGCATCTAGACAAAAGCCAGTGCACCTCGAAGCGATTTTTTCGAAATTCGAATTCGAATTTTTTTATTTTATGTTTAGTGACGAAATCGCGTCATTTTGAGACATAATGGGCTATAGGAAAGCGAGATTTTACTCTACACACTCCATTTTCACATCGTCATGAAACGTAGGCACTTAGCTATTTTACGAACTTAAAATAAATTTCGTGTTTCTATAAATCGATTAACTACGAATTTATTTAATAAAGTGAGCTTAACACCTTTTCAATGGGATTTTTTCTAAAAAAGTTTATTTTTAAAAATGTATAGATTATTTTTCTTTGATTTTTGGACACGTTAAACTTTCATCCTTGCGAATGCTTTTACAAAAAAAATGTTGGAAAAATGATAATATTTTGTATTTTTAAAAGATTTTTTAAATGAAGCTTCCGAGTACATTTCTCACATCTCACATCTTTAAAAATGTGATTTGGGCAACAATTTTCCTGTCTTATTGTTGTTGATAGATTTTTGATGATATCGCATCATTTTGAATTGTTTCATTCTTTTAGAAATATGGGTTTGGCAACAATTTTTCATCGTATTTCTTACGTCGCTGTTTTTAAGAGATTGACATATTTCATTGTCATTTTTATACATATATAATCCATTTTTATTAATTTTTTTTGATAAAGTTGTTGTGCAGAGTAAAATTCTGCGCGGAATTTTATGTTTTTTGAGATGCTTTCATGTTATTTTTTTGCTTATTTCACTGTTTGTAATATATTGAAAAGTTTTGCATGATTTTTTTTTTCAACGGAAAGTTGGTTAATTTTTATTAGGATAATTAATATTTGCATTAAGGGATATACCTTATTTCCTTGTAATTTTTGCTCTTGAAAATATAAGATAAAATATCATTAATTATACTTTGCTTTTCAGAATTTTTTGTATTCTTTTATGTTATTTATTGCTTCTTTCACTCTTTTTAAGATATTGAAAAGTTTTGAGTGATTTTTTTTAGGAAACAAAGTTCTTAACCTCCTTTATACCATTTGAATTCTTAAGATTTTGCAAAGGGAAGTTGGTTAATTTATTTATTAGGATAATTAATATTTGTATTAAGGGATATTTATTTCATTGTAATTTTGTTATACGTAATAACTTTTTTTTATGAAGTAAAATTCTACGCAGTTTATAAATTTAACGTTTGGTGTTCCCTTCAGCCATTTTCCCGGTAGCATATAAGCAAAATGTACACTGTTAGGACAACGGCTTGAGTTTGGCCAATGACAATCCAGATAAGGGTCACCATTAACTCCGCCCACATGAGTGATGTCACATTTCTGACGTTTGTTTACATTCTGCTATTCGTCGTTAAGAAGTGCGTTGTTTGAATGAAAAACATTTTTACTTTGCAATGTAAATTCGTTCTAGTGATACTATTTTTTAAAATTTTCCTTTAAAGTAATATTTCCTTACTGTTCCAGAAGGAATATAAATTTATGTCTCAAACTTTACAAAATTTCTCACTATATGCGTGAGTGTGTATACATACGCATGCACACATACATATATTTTCAATATATAATTAATCATACGTGAATTATATCTATCAATATGTGTGTGTTTGCATATAAATATGGTGAATGTGTGTGTATGCGTGTATTCATTTTTCAGAATGTCAGATTTCTAGCAAATAATCTACAAAGCTTTTTTTCTCTTAATTTTTCACATCTTCATATTCAGTTTATTTTTTTAAATAAAGATGATTGTATTCATATTTAATATTTCTGCACAACTTGATTTATCACTTAAAAATGCATTTATTTAATTTGGGATAAAGTGGGATGTTAATTCCAGTCGTATATGATTTTTAATAGTAGAATAATTTCTCTAAAGAAGCTTTTGCTTGTTTTTATTTTTTAATTCCTTTATAAGAAAATTACTTAATATTAGAAATAATCTGTTATTCCTTACACATGTCTGAAATATGTTAACAGAAAATTTTCATTCAATAGCTTTATAAATTTATTTTATGTAGTATTTTAATTTAATAAGAACTAGTGTTGATAAGGGAATTTCCATTGCTTTCTTTATACATTTAGTTTAGAATTCAGATTTCAGTGCATGTAATAATTCTCCTTTATGGCCCTCGAACCCACCAGCAGCCGAGCGGTAAAGTCGCTGAACAATGTAGTTCGGTCCAAGGTTTGAATCCCGCGAACGGGCTGGCCGGCTTGGTGTTTACGTGGTGTTCCCCGTGTGTAACGTGTATACGAGCCAGTTTCCCTTAGAAAGTCTTCCACGAAGGCATCCCTTTAGGCAGATAGCTCTCGAGGCTTTGCCGTAATTAAATAACCTAACCTAGCCTAACCTTCATGACCCTCCACACACAGCGTGATTGAAGCGCTGTGTGTGGTGACTGGAACGCTGATAGTTCGATCTGAGTTTGATTCCAGTTGGACAGGCTGGCTGCATGAGCACTTACCTGGTTTTCCACATGCGTAACATAAATATGAGAGTTTTCCCCCTTAGAAAATCCTCCGCAAAGACATCCCTCCCACATAGACCTTGCATGCTTTCCATAATCAAAAAAACCAAACCAACCATACAAGCAAAACAGCTCCTCAAAAGAAATTCTTCATATTTGTCAAGCAAATGACATTCGCTAATGTAATAAACTGTCATCATTCAAACTCGGAAGTTGTTATTAATTATGCTTACAGTAACAAAGTACTTAATACCAGATTGTGTTGATTAATTTGCATTTTTAGAAATAGTTGAATACATTTCTGACCTTTAATAAATACAGTGAACCCTCTCTAAGATGACCACCAGCAGTTCTACATGATTTTAATTTTGTGTAGAGTTTGTCATTTCAAAAAGATATTCAGTACCAGAATTTGTATATTGAGGAGAAGGAGTCAGTTTCAGAAGTGATCACAAAGAAAAGGTTTACTGTGTTAAAAGGATAATCTGTTTCTAACCTTTTTGCAGGGTTTGATTTGGCTTATGTGATTTATGGCAATGCCTCGAGGGCTATCTGTCTAAGCAGAGGGATGCCTTCATGGAGGACTTTCTAAGGGAAACTGGCTTGTATACACGTTACACATGGGGGAAACCATGAAAATATCCGTGCAACCAGCCTGTTCGCGGGATTCGAACCTCAGACCGAACTACCAGTGTTCAGCGACTTAACCGCTTGCCATATTCATACTGAAACTGGTGGGCCCCTTTTTTTTGCAGGGAAAGAAGTGTTTTCCAAGTGTAGGACATAACATATCTAAATAGTCCATGTTAAGATTTAATCTAGGAAATGAATAATGTTGAAGCTGAAATTAAAATTATACAAATTTGAATATCATGTAATGTTAATCTCAAATTTCGTTTCCTGTGATGTGATTTTTTTTAATGTAAAGATCAGGCTCTGGTATATTGATATATATATAAACTTTAAATATAGCATGAAGTCTTATATTTGAGTATAATACTGAAACAAAGTTCGACATATGAGAAAATAAATATATGTTTTCTTCACATGTTGTGAAATATTCATCCCTGACTTAAGGGAACGTGAAGTTACACAGTTTTAAATCCACCAGAAAAATGTATGATAGTCACAAGTTTGACAAAAGATCCTTTGCTCAAATGATAAAAGGCTTTGGGGTACATAGATGCTAATTAGAAATGTGTGCTAAATACGAGGCAATTGGCATCCACAAAAATGCAGTGTATTAATTTTAATACTGTTTTAGGTTCTTGCATATTATCCCTTTGACCGGCCAAATAGCGTGATTTAGTGCCCTCGGTTTAGTGATTTTTTTGCCCTTGGTTTCGTTTGGTTTATTTAATTATGCAAAGTACTCGAGTGCTATCTGAGTAACAGGAGGGAAGTCTTTTATGGAGGACGTTCAAAGGGAAACTGGCTCTTAAACACATTACACTTGAGGAAAACCATGAAAGCGCCCATGCAGCCAGCGCATTTGGCAAAATTTGAACCCTGGACTGAATATCTAGTATTCAGCGACTTTACCACTCGGTGATAGTGGTCTGGCCCTCGGTCCTATTAAACTAAAATTCATCTATATTTATAAAAGGCCTATCAGAAAAATGCACACACTTTAATAATAAAAGAAAATTTTTGTGCTTTAGTATTGAACTTAATTATAAGTTAATTAAATCATACATATCATAGGCTATACTAGGTTTAATAATAATATTTATGAATATGTACCTGTACAATTACTTAGATTGCTCAGTCACAGCAGTAGCCATTAACAGCTAGAGATATAGCACAATACTGAACAGTTATTTGAACAATGTTTAGTCGATGTGTTTGAGGCAACTGCTGCACATTCTGCCATAATGTTTTGATGAAGGACCTCTAGCCTAACCGATTTCTTGTACTACAAAACATCCCTCAAAGTCCTCCAAATGTATTTTGGTTCACTGTCATGTGTTACATATATGTGAGAATACGAACATGTTAAGGAAATATCGTACTACATATTATAAAGATAATTCAACTTTGAAACCTATATATAGATATCATCTGTTAAAGTTTCTATGTATTTTTCTGACAGATCCTGTATGTGAAGTTGTACTTTTCATTAGTCCCACCTATTAATTAACTTAGAGGTTTTACTGTACGGAATATCTATGAAACTGAACTGATGAATTTTCATATCTGTTCATTTGTCTGCTTTTCATATATTTTTTATGTTGCTTTACATGACGTCAATTTAAACATAAGATACCAGAGAACAAAAGAAATTCATACTGAAACTAAATTTAAAATGAGTCTGACGATTACTGATGTAAAATAAATAGTGGCTAATTTATCAAAATTACATAAGAGGGCAAATAAATAATTAGCATATTCAGATATTTATTATAAGTAAAAATTTTATATTCCTAACAGTAAAAAATGCACATATTACAATGCAATTAATTTATTACTTGCAACCACCTCAGTAGAACTCGTCAAATTTTTAAAATGTGTCAAACTCTAGCAACCAAACTCATAACAATCCTTTAATAGGGCAATGTCGCCATTTTCGTATATATTCTTTGTGTTGTATTTCAAGTTTCAACATTTTTTATGAACAAATTGTGATATTTTTTGCCTAATTTTAAAATGTACTCTTTGGAATTTATCAACAATGGAGAAAACTACAGTGGAATCTCTACAGGAAAACAAAATTTTGCCACAAAATTTCTAAAAGAAACAAAAAGGAAATGCATTTGGTAGATAGCCGATGCTGCTGAAGTTTGTGTGATGCCGAGTCTCTGAAATTATTTAATTTTTTTCCAAGCAAAAACAAACCACTTAGGGAAAAGAACAGGGCAAAACAATTACAGAAAGATTTGGAGATGAACATGCTTTATTTCCTTATTGACTAATTAAAATTTATATTTTAAATTCTAAAGTATTTTTTCTTCTCATAATTTGATAATGTTAGCCAACTTATGATAGATATCAAAAATTTGGATATCTATTTAAGAAAAGTTGTGAAAACCCTCAACTTGCACCCAATGAATAATTTTTACCTCTTCATGTGTTAAATCCAAATTGGGCTAAGGTGGTTGTGTTAATATGTAAGTATAATTAATTTTACAGGCAATACACTATATTCTTTTACATACTGTAATATTTAGTGTGTGCTGAAATTATGTAGTGGCAATAATTTTACTTCAGAGAGAAATTTTTCAACATTACAAGTTCACATTTTGGTTATTTTTTTATGCGATGACTAATACAGAAATAAATAATTTAATTCTGTATACTCGAAGGAAATCATTTCTGACTGGCATAAAAATCAGAATTTGAAACAGTAGTAAAAAATCATTAAAAATATTTATTTTTAAAACTCGAATGCAATAAAAACAGGTTAGCATGAAATGTCTGAGTAAAAGACAACTTGTGATCATTATGTATATACAGTCATTCTTATGTAAATAAATATTACACAATTTCTTAGACCTTTGCTTTTCAAACTCTATCTATTAATCTGAGAATTTGATTATTTTAGTATAATAAATAAATAAGTTTTAATAAATGTATTATAGACATCAATATGTTTGTTTTCTGTAACATATACTTTGAACATTTTAATTAAATAATTTTTCATCAATAATGTGTGCATATATTTTACTTATGATGAAGAGAAATTAACATTTAAAAAAGGAATTATAGACAAAGTATTTTGCGAAAGAAGATATTGGAAAAGGAAATTATTGCAATTTATAGAACTTGTAAATAAATAAATGTAATAATTAGTATCATATTGTTCTTGTTTATTAAAAATGAATATTAAATTATTGATAATAGAATGGACTTCTAAATTTGAAGCACTTATGCGAACAATAATACTAATTCATAACATTCTGATCTTGATTTCAGTACTTAATGTAAGTATAAAGCATTATTGACAGCTTAGTGGAATTCATATTAAATAGTTACAGTGCAATCTTAAATCCAATGTATTTATTACAAGACAATGAAATTATAGTCTGGATTTTAATTCAAAACTCTTTTCACATATCTTTAAAAGCTCAATTTTAACCGATACTTTTCTGTTATCTGGACAGGATTCAGACATGCAATGTATGTATGTATCCACGAGTGGTTTGGGTTTCATTTTAGTTTAGTACGGCAAAGTACACTAGGTCTATCTGCCTGTGGGAAGGGATGTCTTTGTGGAGGACTTTCTAAAGGAAACTGGCTGGTATAGACTTTACAAATGGGGAAAACCACGAAAACACTCATGACGCCAAACAATTTGCCTGGATTTGAACTCAGTGTTCAACGTGTGTATAAGTGTATGTGCATACACACACGTAACATGAATACATACATCCATACAAAATCTGGCTCCGAAAATAGAATAGTACCTTTTAACCAGATATCTTGCAGTTTTGATTAATTTCATGTACTTTCATCAATAATACATCTTATTAGATACATCAGTAATGCATTTTATTATCATTAATTGCTTACTAACAATTCAATTTCAATTGCCATGAGTTGATGCATGGCTCATACATATATAATATATAAGTTGTTTCAATATATATAGAAAGAGATTGAGGTTCGAATCCAGCGAACGGGCTGACTGCATGGGCGTTTTCGTGGTTTTCTCCATGTGTGAAGTGTATACGAGCCATTTTCCCTTAGAAAGTCCGGTACTATTCCGTTTTAATTTGGCGCTCTCGCACATACATTTTCGCTGTATAACAAACTGCAGCGAAAATGTATGTGCGAGAGCGCCAAATCTAGCAAACACGCTCATTTAACAGCGTGCCAAACCTAGCGTACGTGCTGGTTTCAGATTGCGCAAGTTTATAATAGTTCTATATTTCTTTAGACGCCATTAAAATACTAGTTCAATTTTTAATTCTTTTTTGATATCCTATGGATTTAACAATCTGGGAAATGCACATGATGAAAACTCTGCGATAGAATTTCGGGTAAAGTGCAGAATCCCCCACTGCTTGACACGTTTTTAAGAATTGCACATACTCGGTATCCATGTACACATCGACTTATTTTCACTTTAAAAAAATCTCAGAATTGCACAAAAATGGCACAGAAAATCAATATGAAATGCTTTTTCTCAGAA
Source organism: Stegodyphus dumicola (assembly GCF_044657685.1). NCBI lineage: Eukaryota > Metazoa > Arthropoda > Arachnida > Araneae > Eresidae > Stegodyphus > Stegodyphus dumicola. The sequence continues at coordinate 173,277,619 of NC_140774.1, read as the reverse complement.
AAAAAAATTGTCGGTGCAAGACATATTTTATCAAGTCCAACCATCAGTGGAAATCCAGGTAATCTTTAATACGACAAAATGTAAAATTCGAAATACAACTTTAAGTTATTTTTTTTTAATCCATTCAGTTTTGGCTTATGTAAGTTTTACTGCATTTAACTAGATGTAAATAACTATAAACACACATTCACACAATTCACTTGAAGGTATGTTTCCAGAAAATAAAAGTATACTTATTGGATTCAATTCAGCATTACACCTTAGAACACGTAATGATAACTCATTGTTAGGCATTTTCGATATTCTTGAAATAGGTGTAACATATCTTTCTAAATTCAGTTCTTGTTAAATTATGTTCAGCATCATTTAACATTTGCAGTGTTAAAACTAAATTAAATTTCAGTACGTCTATTACATACACAGTTATTCACTATTATTTTCTTAACATTTAAAAAAAAACAATGAACTTCCTTTCTAAGAATGCATACTGAACAATGAAAATTCCAAATATCATATATGCTTTACCAGAACTATAATGTCAGTTAATAGTGATTATTTTTAATTGAATTTGATTAATTCAAGCAATTCACTTGAAGGTATGTTTCCTGGAAATAAAAGTATACTTATTCAGTTCAGCGTTACACTTTAGAACAGGTAATGATACTTCATTGTTAGACATTTTCGATAGTCTTGAAATATCATTACTGGTAACATATCTTACTAAATTCAGTTCTTGCTAAATTATGTTCAGCATCTTTAGCATTTGCAGTTTTATAGCTAAATTAGATTTCAGTAGGTCTATTACATTAAGCACTTATAGTTATTCAGTATTATTTTCTTTACATTTCTGAAAAACAATGAACTTTCTCTCTAAGATTCCAGATATGATATATGCTTTACCAGAACCATAATTTGTCAGTTAATAGTAATTTAATCTTCATAGATAAGCATATCCAACAGTCTTGAAATATCAAAGCTGGTAGCATATCTTAAATATATTCAGTTCTTATGAAATAACATGTTCATCATTTAACTTCAGTAGTTTCACAGCTAAATTACATTTCAATATGTTTATTAGAGTGGACACACTTTTCATCTTTTATACTCTTTACGTTCTAATATTGAAATGAAGTTTATTTCTAAGAAAGCATATTGAATCCTGTAAAGCATATTGATTTCTTAATCAAAGCACAGTTAATAATGTTGTAAATATTCAGAGAGATATATATGAAATGTATTTTAAGGATTTCTTGACACACACTATGTCAATTCATTGCAATAGTTACTGGTGGCATTTTGATTCAAAATATTTACTGCATTAATTACTGACACAAAATAGCATTTGGATTCACTAACTTAACATTAACTTCACTTGGTTTAATTCCCGTAGGTACATTTTATATATTAGATGATTTAAGTCGTTATCACTTAAAAGTTTCTGATTATCAATATGCAGAATAATTTGTAAACCACACTTTACATGTATCTTCCAGCCATCAGTAACTTCCATCTGAATAGATCGAATTTTGTATTGGAACAGTAGAATAATCCTTAATATTCCGAAACAAACATTAAATCGTTATATACAGATATATACGCATCCGAAAAACTAAATGTACATTCAAAAAACGCACTTCGTAACTCCGAACAGTTAGAATGTAAACAAACGTCAGAAATATGACATCACTCATGTGGGCGGAGTTAATGGTAACCCTCAACTGGACAGTCATTGGCCAAATTCAAGCCGTTGTCCTAGCAGTGTACATTTTGCTTATATGCTTCCCGGTACATTTAAAAGCCAGACGAAGGCTGGCAGCGAAGCTGCTAGTTTTTAATGTAATTGTTATTAAATTGTTTCAGTTCCCCGTGCAATGCTGCACTAGACTTATTCGAAGATAAAGCTACGCCGAAAAAATTAAAAATACAGGAGCACCCGCATTTAATAAATATATATCTCGTAATTGTATGGTTTTATATTTCGGGAAAAATCGAGAAAACACTAGAATACGCTTGTGCGTGATTTAAAAAGCTTATAAAAGGAGGGAAACATCTCAATTCAGTAGTTGTTTTATGAGTTTTATTTAGAAAACTGCTGTTGTTTACTGTAGCGAATTCGTGGCGACAGCGGATTAGCATTCTATGTTTTCAATTCAGTTTTGTTGAACGTTTGAGTAGTTTAAAAGATAACTACTGTGAGATATTGCAATATTGTACGCATATCCGTAAAAATTTAAGCATTTTGTTTTATTTGTTGTGATAATAAGAAATTTTATTCATTTTTCATCGGACTGATGCATTCAATTCATAAGAAACCCGTACGCACGTAACAATATTGTTAATTTGCACCATGCGTTTATTTAACTTCATTGGTTAATAATTTTAAAATGATAACAGCCCCAAAAATTGTAAATATTAGATCTTTTTAAAATATTAAATGGATATTATTTTCTTTGCTGGATTTAAATGAAGGTAAAAAACACTTAAGCGAAACTTACGAAATTTATTTAATGCCGAATAAATTTTAAAATAACTCCAGACTTAATGTAACACAAATTACGTATATGAAAATAATAAAATAATTACATTTGTTGATGAAAATTAGTCTAATTATAGATTTCCCGAAAAATGAGTTATTGAAACAATCTCAGTTAGTTCGGTTAAAGAGAGTTCTGTTACGTAATGAGGTAACGCAATAACAAAAGTGGAGAGGTGAATTTTATCAATACAAAAATGGAAGTGGATAGATAAGTTTAAAAAACAGAGAGAAGAAAGGAATATACTAATTAAGGTGCTCAAATATGTTAATTAATTGATGACAGATTTTTCCCCGCTGTTTAATTAGATGGAAAATTGTTTTCCATCAGCATTTTTTTTCTTTCTGTTCTTTATAATTAGCTTGTCAGCTAAATAGGAAACAAATATGATCTCATGCATTGTCAGCGTCCCCCCCCAAAAAAATTAACATTTTGTTAGGCTCGTTTATTTATTTAATTATTGTTTTTACCCTTCCCTTTTCTTTTTTGCTACTGTTGGTTCTTTGGTACGATATATTCTTGCAAAAAAGTGTTGAAAAATATCATTTGCACATAAAGCTCAGCGGGGTTATTTCAGCTAACGAGTTATTTTTATGTTAATTTATTTCTGTGCCTTCTACATCGGCTTGTAATTCTCGCATCATAATGCAAATTAGTATAAGCTAAACGAGCATACGAAATTGTAATTGAGCAAAAAAGAATGCTATAACAACCAAGTTTACTAAGCTCCGAAGAAAAACTAGCCACCTAGTCGACCTGTGGAGTGGTAAGAGACTTTTATATCAGTTTTTTAGTCGAGTCCCTATTGCTGCTTTGGTTTATTTGATTACGACAAAGCTCTCTAGGGCTAACTGCCTAAGAGAAGGGATGCCTTAGTGGAGGACTTCCTAAGGAAAAATTGCTCGTATATGTTTCCCAGTTTCAAATACATGAGTTCTTCAAACCCCACAAGAAACTGTGGATGTTGTTTGTTAGTGTTATGTCGTAAATTACGAGCAGTAGCCTAATAAACGTTATAGTTAACTTTTATTTCTTATTTGCGTTACTAGATTTCAATTGGATTTCTATTACTTCTGAAAAACAATAGTTCGAAGTACGGAAAATAAAACAAATGCTCTTACATAGTCAATTTTATTTAACCTTGTAGCGACATTACGATTTTTCGGAAGCAGGCAAGATGAAAAATTAGCAAACGCTTTCGCCGGGAATCGAACTACGGACCTCTCGAATACTGGCCAGCATGCAGAACCACTACATCACAAAGGCACGCTAGTAAGGCGGGAGAAATACCTTATAACCTTACAAACTAAGTCCACTAATCTTCTCCTAAAAGTAAATTTAAATTTACGCTGAAAAGTTTTTGAAAACTTCTAGCTAAGTTAATGAGATTTATGTAACACACCGTTTACATCTCTTAGGAGGACAAGCTGGATAGCTATCTGGATACGATAAAGCCCGTTAGGGCTATCTAACTAAGGGGAGGGATGCCTTCGTGGAGAACTTTCTAAGGGAAACTTCCCCGTATTTCCATATAAGAGGAGAGATATGCTAATAATTTCTACGATTCCAGTGTTACTGGCTCTGATGACAATTATAAAGGAACACTGCATTTCGAAAAACGACATCTTTATATGAGTAACGATTTTAGAATTACATCTGTATATGAGTAACGATTTTTTTGGTCCATGATAACTCTTATATGTATACATTCTTAAATTTTTATTTTAGGATGTTACGTATTTTAGCTTTCTACATTAATAATACAGAGTTGATTAGATTTTGGGTAAAACTGGGCAGCCAAAAATGATATATGAAGCCCATAACAATATTTAATGGATGAACGGAGTGGTACTTTATTTGAAGCCCTTAATAGATTTAACGAAAAAAAAAACCTTAAAATGTAATTCAAAGTTTTTGAATTTTAATATTTAAAGCTATTATATCAATGGGAGCAACATATTTATAGTGGCTAAAATCGCTGAATCGGAAGTGATACTTTACTTGAAAGTCTGAACGGCCTTTCGGAAATATATATATATTAAAAACTAACACAAAACTTCTTAAAATTTTTATTTAAATTAGGTATGTGATTCAGAATATATTATATTTAAAGGTATTAAATAGTGGTTTGACTGGTTTATGGCAAAGCACGCTAAGCCTATCTGCCTAACGGGAGGAATTGCCTATCGGGAGGAAAACTGGCTCGTCATACACATTACACATGGATAAAACGACGAAAGTGCCCCTACTTCGAATAATTTAAAATGATTATTTATGTAAATTATTAAAATTAAAAATGATTATTTATAAGAATTATTATTAAAAGTGTTTATAAGTAACGTTGAGGCATAAAGTTTATAAATAAACTAGATTTTATTTACCCCCAAACGGTCAACAAGAAGTGATAGTTTTCTTAACTCGCTGCTATTTCGCCAATTCTAAAAATTTTTATTTTGTAATGTTTTTAACTGGAAACACTGGTATAGGTTGCGCAGTTGGACTATACCAGGACGAGGGGGGATTTTCATTCGCGCACTTAGAGTACATCCACCCTCAAATGACAATAAAAATTCAGACAAATTAAAAGATCATTTAATTCTCATAGAATTAAATGCTTCCTTAATTGAATCCTTTCCGCACTAGTATATTTGTGCGGAGAAAATTTAATTCAAGAATTAACTGTAACCTGTAAAAAACGCAAAGGATGTTTCTTACCCAGAATGGATAGATTTGCTTCCAAAATGGAATTTTTTTCAATTCAATAACTAAATATTGAAATTTTTATTTAGGGCAGGAAAAAAAGCTTTAAGCTGATCAAAATCTAATAATAACTTAGAAATCTATTATATATATATATATATATATATATATATATATATATATATATATAATTTCTCGTTTTACGGCGAGATTTTTAATGATACCGATCATATAAAACGCCTGTACACACATAGATGATAATAATATGGAGAATTCCGGATATTTCCGTTTTAAGCAGCTGAGTAATTACAAATGTAAGATGATCAAACATGTACTGCACACGCAAAACGAAAGGAAAAGAAATACATATATTGTCAGAAACATCATGATAGTCAAAATGCCTTTTTGCCTGAAAAATACGTTGAATTATTTCAATTTATTATTTTATCTGTAAAAACAAGAAATAAAAAATATAACACAAACAAACAAAAAAATTTGAAAGCTTTCAGCTTTTATATTACCTCAGAGGGGCGTGTTTTAATGTTTTGTGCGTTATCTTTATTTACTAAATATCATGTTCTTCGCACTCAAAACACATGAAATTCAATTCAACAGCAATATCACAAAATATCTAAAAACAGCATTGCTTTAGAATTTTCGATAAACAGTTTCGCGCGCTGGAGATAAAAATGTTTTACCTGTACAGTGTTGCCATTACTCGCTTTGAAATCGTTGAGTTTGTTAATCAAAAATTCGTTAAAGTTTTACAAAATAGGAAATAGATAATAAAACAAATTTGAAATTCAAAATTCGAGCTTTCAGGTGCCCATGTTCGAGTGGAGAATTACGTTACTCAAAATTTGATGGTTCTAGGCACCGTCTTTTTTTTTTTTTTTTTTTTTACAATGCGAGAAACGCACCTACATTCACGCACATTCTCTTTTATTTTATTAGTTCGAAGGAGTTTTGTCCCTGAAGGACTATTGTTTTCGTTTTGCGATTTTGCGTTGAATCACTATAAATGACCGTTTCACTTTTCAAACTGTTGCCACAAAATGTTAGAGTCCTGCATTATATTTGAAGAAATTAAAAATGAAAAATCTGCATAAATGTATGTCTATTTCTCGCATTGTAATAAAATAACGGCTCTATGCAGAGCCATCGAATTTTGAATGACGTAATCCTCCTACGAATATGGGCATGTGGAAGCCCAAATTTGAAATTTGGAATTTGTTTTATAATCAATTTCATATTTTGTAAAACTTTAGCGAATTTTTGGGTAACAAACTCGACGATTTGAAAGCGAGTAATGGCAACAATCTACGAGGGGGAAAAAAAACTTTTTATCTCCAGCACGTGGAACTGTGTATCGGAAATTCTAAAGATGAGCTCATTTTAAAACTATTTTGCGACATTGCTATTGAAGTGAATTTTATGGTTTAAGTGCAAAGAATATGTTATTTAATAAATAAAGGTAACACACAATTAATTTAAAACATGAAACCTTTCAATTTTTTTTTTTTTTTTTTCTTTTAGAATAAATACATGGAGATAATATTTGGTGGCAACAATTTGAAAAGTGATTCAACGGAAAATCTCGTTTCGAGCATCATAGCTGTTCTGAAATACTGCTCCCTTAGGCTAAAAACTTAAATTCCAAATAAAGTAAATGATGATTATTTTCTTTTTCGTTAAGAGAAGTAAGTTGGTAACTGATTTTGCATTCATAAGTTTCTTCTAAAAGCTAATCTTAAAACTAAAAGATTATTTTTGGATGACAAAATAATTAGTTAGCTTTCATTGCTTTAATAATCATATTAACTATTTCTTTAAAAAATTGAAAATGAGCAAAAATTTGTTAAAAACGATTACTTAATGCAGAACTAAAAATAACTTTTAATACTTGTCTAAAATTAGAAAGATACTCTAAGAAGATAATTTTATTCATAATGGAGCAATTAAATTATCAAACATACATTTGTATAAATACACTTATATTGAAACAATGCTTAAACTAAAGAGTCTTCTCAATAGTAGGCAACATATTTCCGAACAAGCTTATTCGTTCAAGACGTCTATGGCGTCTGCACTAGTGCGTTTACAGAAAGAAACATTTTTCCTGTTGCGAGCCGCCTGCATTAGGATTAGTAACCGTGAACATGACAGGAAACAAAGTTGCTGGTGACTTGAACAAGGCAACAAAGTTGCTGGTGACATGAAACAAAGTTGCTGGTGACAACTTCTAATGAAATTTCATAGGGAAATTAAGAACTATATAGGCAGGCTCAATTTCATTTTGCTATTCGTTTCTGTTTGTTTTATTACTTCATTTAATTTTTGTGTTCTTTATAATGCCGTTAATTAAACCGGCTGCTAGTTGTTCATCATAAAAAGCATCCTTGTCAATACTCTGATATTCGCTAATCAAAGATGAACAGAAGCTATAGAGAAGCAATGTTTACACTCTCATTAATTTCTACGAAATTTACGTTTATTTGTCGATGCAATAGAAGTCCCTATTGGACAGAAAACACGTCACATACTTTATCTCTCTGACTAGCTTAGTAGCAAAATTGCTCTGTGAATGCAAACTATTGTGAGACAACAAGTTTAGGAAGAAAACATATTGCGTTGCCAAGCAATTTTGTCGCCTCGTGTAGACGGGCCTTAAATCAAGATTTTTTAATCAACAAACTATGTTTTTAAAAAGCGGGCCTAACATAGTGTTTTTCGTTCTCTTTTTCGTTACATAAAAAAATAGAAAAAAATTTTCCAATACAGCGCAGTAGAATGTCCAACAGACTTTCATTTTTATACAATTCCTCTACTGCAATAATTTATAGGAACTCATATTAATAACAAATTATCATGTACCAAAATTCTAAATAAGCCCATTTTTACTTCCTTATACGATGTAAAGGAAGTATTGTAATCGCGAAAAATTTCGGGTATCATACTTCAACGAAAATACCCATTTCAGCCGTTCTCGAAATCATTTGAACGATGTTTCTGCGTGACATCTGTACGTACGGACAGAATACAAGATTGCTGTTGCCAAAAAGAATTCTAAAAGGAATTCAGAAGAGATTTTTTCCTTGACGTCTGTACGTACGAAGGTATATATGTATCTCGCACAAGTACAGAATCAGTAGCCGGAGAACGTTGAAATTTTGTACATGGGACTGCTATAACATTTAATCGTGCACATCCCTTTTTTGTCGCAATCGGTTGCAACAATCATATATAAATATATATTTATATACTCCCAGTCTGTTACTTGTCTCAATGAGCTTAGGTTATTTTATTCTTATATGTTGGTAAATTGTGCATTTTTTGCTTTAAAAGCGATTGAATTTAATTTGCATGTAATAGTTGTAGAATTAGCTACAATTAAAAAAATGGTTAGTTAAGCCTAATGAATTACATTTAAAACTCAGTAGAACAAGGAATTATGTGAGTGTCTGCACCTTTAATGTCTTTTTGTCGAATGGGACCAAAGGTAAACTTTCGATTTTCTGTACCGAAAAATCTGCCTTCTTGCCCTCTGCCCGAATTGCTTGCTTTCGCAATTCGGTGCGTTTATATACTTTTCGCAATTTTTACAACTCTAATTTTAGTTGTAAAAATTGTTCTTTTTTAAACTGCATTTGGTGTTATATATATACATATATGTTTTTTTTTACAAATTTTAATGAAGATGTTTTGAGTTTTTGTGTATTTTTGCTTTGCCGCGAAGTGAGAAGTGAGTTAATTGAATGACAAATATATCTCTAACGAAATTCGAGGAAATAAGTTCAAATGAAGCACAGCAAAAAATGTGCAGAATTTAAAAATCCATACAAGGAAGCCATGTGGTGTCCAGAACAGATTTTTTTTAAATATAAAAAGTCTTATTCTTACGAATTTCTAATTTCCAAAGTTTAATATTTCTGAAATTTTTCTGGAGGGGAGGGAACTAGATTAACAAGTTACATTTAATTAATATTATTACAAAATATTAGATACAGAGATATTTTAAAAGAAATGCATAATTTTGCGCAATAGCCTCACCTTTAATTTTGAAGAATTTTATAAAAATAAACAACACGCGTTTAAAACATAAAAAAATTCAACAAATATTAACAGCAAGCAAGCCAATAAATAAACATATTTAATGAGATACATCTTTGTAATCAACGATTACAATTACAAAACATGGAAAGGTATTCTCAGAATGAAGTAACTTGATGTACCAAAATTTTAAATAAGCCCATTAAAGATGTTATGGCTTCAGGTGCAGGATAAGCGTCACATTCTAGTATACCTAATACTCATCCAAAATACAGCATTAATCCTTTTTAATGCTATAAAAGAAGAGAAGATGCTGAGAAGGCAGCCAAGGTACCTTTACATCAAACCCTAATCGGCTTCATCTGTTAATATTTCAGTCAAATCTGCATAACATAAAGATAATAGTGAAAGGATAGTGTATGTCGCTAGAGAATTTTCAAAAACATCTTGTAGGTTTTATCGAAGATGGGTATTACCAGACATAACAAGTATTAAAAAGCATGAAAATGAATTGAAAGTCTACTTCCCAAAACGCATATTTGTAACGGTAGTTATAAGGTACTTTCCCTCCTTTCTGCATGCCCTCGTGGTGTAACGGTAGCACACTCGGCGCATATTCGAGAGGTCAAGGGTTCGAGTCCCGGTGAGGGCACTGCATATTTTGCATATCTCTCGCTCCAATTTAACCTAATGACTCTACAGTGGCGCCCGAACTAAATGTAGTGGATGATGATTCTTCACCACCAGGATTTGGTGATTGGATTCCCTAATCCCCAGTCACCTTTTAAAAGGGGGAGTGTATAAGGTATTTTCTCCCTTCTTCCTGCATGTCTTCGTGGTGTAACGATAGCACACTCGACGCATATTGGAGAGGTCCAGGGTTCGAGTCCCGGCGAGGGTATTGCACATTTTTCACGTCACCTACTTCTAATTAACCTAATGACTCTACAAGATGAATAAATATTAAGACTTGAAGTAACTGTTTAAAGGAGTTCTAGAGCAATTGTAAACTCCTTAACGGTTGCAATTCAAACAGTTCAGAATTAATGATAACTTTCAGTTATGATTCAGAATTAATGATTCAGAGAAACTTTTTTTGAAATTTAGGTTATTATTAAGACCTTGCAAGATTTTAATGTCGATATTCATTTTGCTTATGGTAGTGGACACTGTGGAAAGTTTGGAAATGAGAGGACTGATGATCTAACAAAGCTAGCCACGAAATTTCACATTGCTTTAAATCTCAGTGCTCCTATTTCTCACTGGAAGCACTTTAACAGAAATGATGTTATCTGTATTTGGAACAAAGAGTATCTGTCCTCACCAAAAGCATATTTCCTACAAATTTTCACGGAATAAAAGTTGACCAGTTTCAACCGATTTTAAAGTAACTCAATTTTTTGGCTGAACATGGCAATTTTAAGAGCTATTTAAAGCGATCTGGAATTGCTTCAAGTGCTTTGTGCAACTGCAGTAGCGGGGATGAAGATGTTAAGCATCTTCTTCTTGAGGACGTTCATCATGTTCAGCAGAGAAAGATACTTCAGGCAAATTTGAAGCACCTGTCTGTATCCTGGCCATCAATTTTTCTGAAATTTGAAGGACTAAAGAGACAATCTCTACTTTTCGGAATTTCATTCTCAATTAAGATTATTGAGTTCTCTTTATTTTATTACTTTCTCTTTTATTTAATTTTTCCTTTTTCATAATTTTTTCCCTCCATTTGCAGTGCTATTGTACACTTGTTTATATATTTTGTTAGTGATGTTATTTACTTGTGTAAGCCTCGTAGTATACTTTGTGAGACAAGAAAAGTTGAAATTATAGTTAAAAAAAGTAAGATAAAAAAATTAAAAGCTGAAAGCTTTCAGATTTTATATTACGCCCAAAGGGGCGCTTTTTTCATTTACATACACATGCCCCTTTCGAGAACATTCGGGATAACGCTCCTTTGGGCTAAAAATATATAAAAGCAGCCTTTCATTAGAATCTTACCATTAGAAAAATAATAACTTTGACAAAATGATGTCAAGATAATTATATCAGCATGTTTTATATTTATATGTTACGTCAAATATCATATAGAAATATTTCTGGAATTTAAGTAAAAGAATCTCCATTTGTGTAACACAGAGCAAAAATTAATAAAGACAGGGGGGGGGGGAATCTGAAATGTTTCCGATTTTACGTTACGTCCAAATGGAAGTTTTTTTTAACATTTTATGTGTTACATTTATTTATTAAATATCACGTTCTTCTCACTTAAACCATAAAATTCAGTACAACAGCAATATCGCAAAATAGTTTTAAAATGAGCATATCTTTAGAATTTCCGATACAGAGACTCGTGCGCTGGAGATAATTTTTTTTTTTTTTTTTTTTTCTGTACAACGTTGCCATTGCTCGCTTTAAAATCCTTGAGTTTGTTAATAAAAAAATTCGTTAAAGTTTTACAAAATAGGAAATCGATAATAAAACAAATTCCAAATTTGGTCTTCCACATGCCCATATTCGTAGATAAATTACGTCATTCAAAATTCGATAGCTATATGTACCGTTGTTTTAGCATAATGCGAGAAATATACATACATTTATGCAGATTTTTCATTATTAATTTCTTTAAATATAACACAGGGCTATAATACTTTGTGGCAACAGTTTGAAAAGTGTTTCGCCGTTTGTAGTGAATCGACGCAAAATCGCAAAACGAAAACAATAGTCCTTCAGGGTCTAATAAAATAGTCTAATAAAACTTTAACATGAAAACAGTAATAAATAAATTTTAAAAAATAAAATCTAAAAGCTTTCAGATTTTATGTTATGCCCAAACGGGTGTTTTTTTTATTATTATTATTTACAGATACATACACGTTTCGAGAGCATTTAGGCTAAAAATATTTGAAAACAGCATATCTTTAGAATTTCCGACAGACAGTCTTGCGCTCTGGAGATAAAAAATGTTTTACTTCCTACAGTATTGCAACTGCTCGCTTTGAAACTGTTATTTAATCAAGAATTCGCTAAAGTTTTACAAAATATGAAATAGAAAATAAAACAAACTTGAAATTTCAAATTCGTGGTTTCAGTGTCCATGTTCGGGTGGAGGACTACGTTATTCAGAATTTGATGGCTGTAGGTACCGTGGTTTTTTCACAGTGCGAGAGACATAGGCACATTCACGCAGATTCTTTCTAATTAAATTTCTTTAAAAGTTATACAGGGCGATAATGGCAACAATTTGAAAAGAGATTTAGACATTTAAAGTGATACACAGCCAAATCTCATTTGGAAACTAATAACCTATTCGGCCTGACACCCGTTTTTGCTTATAAATGAATAAAAATGTAAAATATAAAAAATTCTAATGCTTCTCTTCTTAATTGGCTACTATTCTAAAAGCAAAAGTAAATATAAATTAAACATTAATATACGCATTTGACCGTATTAGAGGAAAACCTCTAGTTCCTTTTCTTAACCAGAATAGGATAAAATGGCTAGAAAAGCGAAGGTAGAAAACAAAATGAAGGTAAACAAATTAACAACGAGTTTGTGGCGTAATCAGTGAGCTCAGAGCCGCTTAATTCATTGATTACGCCATAAACTTGCTGCTAATTTATTTACTTCCGAACAGGGCCAATTTCTTTATGGAAAAAAATGGCCTTCTTTCTTTATCACCTTGATTAAATTTTACGCCAGCGTTACTAAACAATGAAAGCATCACAAAGAATTCTGTTTTTATGCAGACGTATTTTAAATATTTTGATTTAATACGATTTAGGAAAAAAATAAAAACAAAAACGGTTTCTTTTGTTTTTCTTTTACTCTTTTCTCTCTCTTTTTTTATTCAACATGGTTTAACTACAGCATTTGTAAGAGTTCGAATTTGAATTTTTTGGGAAAAAATATTCATATTTATTAAAAAAAACTTACAGATTACAGTTAAAGTAAAAACGCCTCGTTTATGTTTCCAGTTTGTCTAATATTATTTTGGAACTTTAGAAATAGAAATAAATTTTGCATTCCGGGAATTCCCCTGAATGTCTTTATTTGGATACATTGAATTAAGGCATTGCCTAAAAAGCGGTACACTTTCGTAGAGGACATATCTGACGGATACTGTTTCGGTCATTTTTAATTTATCTATTTTTATTGAATATGGTGTAGCATACGAGAGTTCTCAGGAGAAGAATACTTTAATGGACAGCTTCATAAGAGAAAATGTGTGTAACGTGTATACGAGCCAGTTTCCCTTAGAAAGTCCTCCACGAAGGCATCCCTTTCTTTAGGCAGATAGCTCTCGAGGCTTTGCCATAATCACACACACACACACATAAGAGAAAATGGCTCGTTTTCACATCGGATGTGATAAAAACCAAGAAAACGCCCATACAGCCAGTTTTTTGACAGGATTTGAGCTCTCGTCAGATTACAACTATCCAGTGCTAATCCGCTTGACTAGCCAGTGGCCTCAATGCATTGATTTATCCAAAATTTTCCTTAATATTTTCATCAGTGATATCTCTTAAATAGTTATATGTTATCTCTATAATAAAAGCGTAGGATAATCTTAGTCGCCTTTCTCATTTAATGTTACGTTTATGAAAAACATCTAAAATAATTTTGCTTTGAAGTTTTCTGTATATAATGTAAATTTAATAAATTTTGTTAATAAGATATCTGCAATTTTTCGTCGTATGAGTTTAGCAACAAGAGTTTAAATATTTTTCTATCAGTAACATTGTTAATACTAATAACAATGATAGATAATTCAAAAGGAAACTATTTTCTGGCTACTAAGATTCCAATTTTAAATCAATTTAAGAAAGAAGTTCCACAATTCAATAGTTTTGCCTGGTACGAAGGATTAAGTGTAAGATCTATTAAAACAAAATTTTTTAACTAAAAATTTTATATCATTTATTTGAAAATAGTTCTCTTCGCAATATTTTTCCCGTCTGGAACTATTTTTTTCATATTTTATCATATGAGCCGTATTTTCTTTTATGCATTTCCCTTTCCCTCTCGTCACAGTTTTCACCGCCTTCAGAATTCATGAAAATAGAACAAATATGTACAGCAAAGAAAAGGGGGGACTTAAATAAATTCGGCGCAAAAAGTAACGCAATGTATTTATAAAGGAACTAAAAAAAATTATGAATCTAATTCGTAATAAATTAGATCAACGATTTATTACAATATTATTTCTTTAAAAGAAACCGGCATTCCAATAAGCATACACAGTAATATTAACATTATAATATCTAAAAAGCTATCTTCATTTTCCCTCCCTGTTACTTGAATCTTGCCTGTTCTTATTGTTGTCTCGGCTACTCTTTGACCTAAAATAATCCATAAATAATTAATTAGAGAAGGTGAGTGTGCAGTTGAATGTCTGTTCGTGTTTACTTCGCTATGATTGGTCGGTTTTTGTATGTGGCACAGTTTAAGAGTTAGGGTAAAGGTTCGGCGTGATCCTCGCAGGTAGTTTGCGAGTGTTTGTTTTTTTTAGGAAGACGAGAGCAATCACGACATGGATGAATCGATTTTAAAATTTACAGAAGTTCGTTCTCTGAATGTAGTGAAAAAAGGGAAAATTACACGAATTTGTTTTTCCCTTTTTTTAATTTTCAGAGCTTGGTGCTAAAAAGCTAAAAAGAAAAATAAGCGAGGAAAGACAGTAAATAAGAAAACTTATTTTTCGTCAAATGGCAACAACTTTCTGTTTATATCACAAGCGATTTTATTAAAACTCAGAACTGTAACACTTTGAAGAGGGTTCTTTGAAGTGCTAAAAAATTCTATGTAATTACATTAAATTATTTTCTAAGACTTAAGCAGTCCCAAGCTGCTCTTGTTTATATTTTTAGCATAGTCTAAAAACTTTGAAGTCAAGAAAGTAAACACAGTCTGTACTCAGGGTTCTAGTCCAAGCAGATACATAATGATGTTAAACGTACTCACAATCTAAATGCTAATGTAACTTACGGTGCAAAAATCAACATGGTCAATGGTTTATACATGTCTCTTGAGATTATTGTTGTATGATTATGGTCTCTTGAGATTATTGCTATATGGTTATTGTCTCTTGAGATTATTGTTGTATGATTATGGTCTCTTGAGATTATTGTTGTATGATTATGGTCTCTTGAGATTATTGTTGTATGATTATTGTCTCTTGAGATTATTGTTGATCTCTTGTCTCATTGTAAAATTGTTACTTCTTTTGCGATACTATATAATAAACCTTTTGCAAAACAAATAAGTAAAACACTTCCTAATTAAATCTTCTGTTCAATAAAATGAAAAATGGCGTGGAATTGATGCTGAGGTCAGTGAGGAATGATCCGGAAGCTACAGGAAGCAGATGATAAACATATCAAAGGATGACCTCTTAGAAATTTCTTAGAAAAGAATACCAAACACTCTGAACTAGACTATCTTCTGCAACTGTGTGAACATTTTAAGCAATTTAATAAAACGTAGTTCGTTTTCTACGTAACCATTTACCTCCATTTCCCCTTCTTTTTTTAATTTTTGCACTAATAGAGTAAGAAATTTGCATTCAGCGTTTATAATATAAATAATACTAAAAACAGAGAAAACATTCTGAATTTTAATCGCATTAACTACAAAAGCATACGAATATTGTACGTGTACGCTGAGTTTGCTCTGCATTCTAAAAAAAAAAAAAAAAAAAAAAAAAAAAAACACTGATGTGTACACTACTTGACTTTCTTGTAGTACGGAATATTAAATTATACGCTTTTTTTTCCTGCATTTCATTTAAACCTATTTCCTCGAATTTCATTAGAGATAGATTTCTCATTCAATTAATTCAGTTCTCACTTCGCGACTAAACAAAAATACACAAAAACTAAAAATATCTATATTAAAAACTGAAAGATATAGAAAAACGTAAAATACCAAATACAGCTAAACAATTACAATTAAAACAATAATTTTTTTTTTTTTTTTTTTTTTTTTTTTTTTACAATTAAGATTGCAATTTCTATGCAAAAACAAGCAATTCGGCCAGCGGGCAAGAAGGCAGAGTTTTCGGTGCACAAAACTGAAAGTTTACTTTTGGTCTCACTCGGCAAAAAGATACTGAAGGCATAGAAACTGAATTTGTTGTGGACGTTAATATGGGATAATTTAATAACTTAAATGATAATTCCAGAGTAGATTAAGCATAATTTAATTCGAAATAATAAAAGAAGACGTTACTTTGTTGTTGGGAAACTTAGTTTCTCTAGATTGGTAACAAATCCACAATTCTGCTAAGTTTCAAATGTAAACAAATATGGTTGCTATGGCAAAAACATTAGGCTTAGCCGCATTTAAACAACTTTTAAATTGTTGATAATTCTACAACTAAAACATGCACGTTAACTAAAGGCATAAAAACCTTAATCAGAAGATAAGAACAACATAATTCAATAATTTTTAAACAAAAAATGCACAATTTACAAACATATAAGAATAAAGAAACTGAGCTCACTGAGCCGAGTAACAGTGTGGATCTCTCTCTCTCTCTCTCTCTATATATATATATATATATATTAGGAGATAATATAATCAATATTTCTTTAGTAAATAATAAAAAAATATTTATATATATATATGTTACCGTGAAAGACCGAAATTGGAGAATGTCAACTTTCAGCGGAGAATATCAACATTCACCAAATACGTCGGTGAAAGACCGAATATTTCACTACATTTTTGTATATATTCGGACCCTCACCGGTGTATGTCGACAATCACAGATATGCTCTGATGAAAGTCGAAAAGAGAGGTAATAAAGTGCCATAATAGTTTAAGTTGTTGCAATAAATAAGATTTGAATCACGTAATTTAGTAAGTTTTTTATTACTGTTATTTTATTTTCTCATTTAGAACGTACTGTATAATTAAGTAAGTTTTTAACTTCTATTATTTTCCTTTCTCATTTTTAATGTATTGTGTGTTTTAGGTTCTCGTGTTCTTATGTTCTTATTTCAAGTCTCATGTGAGTTTATTCGCGACTGAATTACGGAGAAGAAAATATAATATTGTTATATGTTCAACATTCACCATTAGTACACGGCGAATGTCGACATTGACCGGTGTAAGTCAGAAATAAGAGTATTTGGAAAATATTTCGGACATACACCAAGAGACTATGTGAGTGTTGACATTCACCGGTGAAAGTCGACATTCTCCAGATTTTGGTGTTTCACCTTTACATACATTTATTTATATACTTTTGGTGCGGCCGATTGCAGCCAGAATGTGAAGCGCACAATTACATATTATAGCAGTCCCACATACAAAATTTCAATGTTCTGAGGCTATTCGTTTTTGAATTATGCGAGATACATACATACGTGCGTACGTACATACAAACGCCACGAAAAACTCTCTTCTGAATCCATTTTAAATGTTTTATAATTCGTTTGGAGAAAAAGAGTCCTTTATTTTATCCTTACGTACAGATGTAACAGAAAAACATTATTAAACTGCATTCGATAGCGGTCAAAATGGATATTTTCGTTGAAATATTTTACCCGGAATTTTTCGTGATTACAATACTTCCTTTACTTCGTACAAGGAAGTAATAACGGTAAAATCCCCAAAAATGTAATCGTCTGCGTTTTGTTCAAGCATATGAAAACGAGACGTGTTAGAGTCCTTTGAAATATTTAAAATTTTCTTATAACATCAATAGCAGTTTGTACAGTTCCTCACTGTTTCTGTACTAAAATGAACATTAAGGAACCTTTTGAACCTTTGTTAGTGACTTATCGCTGAGTTCAAGCAACTAAGACGTAGACTCAAGAAGGGTTAAATACCCTTTCTTTCACTTAACAGTTGGCCCTTTCTTAGGTTTACAATAGAGCCTCCACTTGGACTTAAAAATAAGAAATAAGAGCTAACTTAGGACTAGCTAAAAGAGACTTAGCCGAAGCTAACACAAATCTAACTTAGTTGACCCTTAATTTAAACTAGCCGACGAATATCAAAAGGTACGTAATATACGGCCGAGCATAACCACTTTTAAAGATACTTACGCGGAAGGCAAACGCGCGGTACTCAGAATTCCTAGCTCTGTTTCTCTAGAAGTAAACTGAACCTTTCTTTAATACTTCTTCTAACGCATTTGCACTCAACGCGGTTTTAAAAACTTATTCTGGTAGAGAGATGTAAGCTCGAAAAACCAGAATTGAAAGGAAAGGTTATCTAAATTAAAATAACTATTATAAAATTAAAATATACCTTACAAGCTCTAAATTTCAATTATTTTACACTTAAAAACATTCAATAAAACTGTTAATAATGTGCCATTAGCTAAATTCTTATACAATATGAACGTATTTGATTAATTCAAAGAAGGAAAGCGTATTTAAAAAAAATTAACATACAATGATTTCTTTCTTTCCTTTTTATATGTTTCTTTCGCTCTCTTGCTTTGGTTTTTGAGCTTTTATGGCTTCGCTATTTCCGCAATGCAAATTCCTATAAAAGATGAATAAAAGTTTTTAAAAAGTGAGATCTAAAAGGAGAAAAATCACAAAATTAAATAAAAATCTGAAAACTTTTGGATTTTATATTACTTTGAAACAGGCGTCTGCAGACACATTCGAGAGCATTTGGGCTAATGCCAGATTGGGCTAAAAATATTTAAAAACAGTACATCTTTAGAATTTCCGTTAGACAGTCTCCTGCGCTGGAGATAATTTTTTATTTTTTTTATTTTCTAGAGTGTTGCCACTGCTCGTTTTGAAATCGTTGAGTTTTTAAACAAAAATGCGTTAAACTTTTATAAAATCCGAAATTCGGGCTTCCAGTTGCACATGTTCGGGTAGAGGACTACGCTATTCAAAATTAGATGATTGTAGGTACCTTTTTACTTCCTTGTACGAAGTAAAAAGGAAGTATTGTAATCGCGAAAAGTTTCAGGCAGCACATTTCAACGAAAATATCCACTTTGACCGCTTTCGAATGCAATTTAACGATGTTTTTACATGGATATCTGTACGTAAGGACAGAATAAAAGACTCTTTTCCTCCAAAAAAACTAAAAAATTGCTTTAAAATGAATTCTGAAGAGAATTTTTCGTGGCGTCTGTACGAACGTACGTACGTACGTACGTATCTCACATAACTCAAAAACGAGTAGCCTCAGAACGTTGAAATTTTGTCTATGGGACTGCTATAATATGTAGATGTGCACCTCGTAGTTTGGTTGCAATCGGCAGCACCAAACGCATATAAATATATTTATATCTATATCCACTCTGTTACCCTGCTCTGTGATCTCAGTTTCTTTACTCTTATATGTTTGTAAATTGTACATTTTTTGTTTTAAAAATGATTGAATTATGTGGTTTTTAACTTCCGGTTAAGGGTTTTATGCCTTTAGTAAATCTGTATGCAATATTTTTAGAATTATCAACAATTTTAAAATTGTTTAAGCGCCGCTAAGCCTAATTTGATGGCGGCCATTGCTCTTGTTTACATTTGAAACAGCTGAGTAGCGGATTTGTTGCCAATCTAGAGAAACTTAGCTTCGCAACAACAAAGATAACGCCTTCATTTATTATTTAAATCATGCTTAATCCTTTCTGGAATTTTTTCGAGGAAATAAGCGTTTAAGATTTACTTCGTAATTTTTAATACAGATATTTTGAGTTTTTATGTATTTTTGCCTTGCCGCGAAGTGAAAACTGAATTAATTGAATGAGAAATACTCAATCGTCTGTGAAAAACTGTTTCTTTTTTTGTTTTGTTTGCTTAATTTCTTTTATACATCGTTCTAGCTTTATTATAGTATTTGAATAGAACATGTGGCAACGATTAGATAATTCTTTAAATGATATAAATTTTGTGCATTCTGAGTTATAATATGAACGAAATATAATACTGTTAAGTAAACCTAGCGCCAGAGTGTCGCTATGGTAAACAAAGTGAATTTTAAAGAATGCATTTATTCTATTGTGGTTTATGCGCTGTCGGCGAAGTAAGTTTAATTCAATCTAATAAGTTTTAAACGAAATGCAAGAAAAATGCGTATAATTTAATATTCCGTACAAGGAAGTCATGTGGTGTACACATCAGATTTTTTTTTCACAATGCGAGAAACGTACATACATTCATGCAGCTTCTTCATTATTTAGTTTCTTTAAATACAAAACAGGGCAATAATAATTTGGTGGCAACAATTTGAAAAGTGACACTGCCGTTTATAGTGATTCGACGCAAAATGACGTTTCAAGACTAATAGCTCTTCTGGGATAAATAACTTAGAGTGCAATATTAATTCTGTATTTATTCAAAAAAAATGATAAAATGACTTGAACTCTATATATATTATTGAACTATTCATTTCGAATTTGCAAAGCTTAGCAATAACATTTCTGTATTATGCCTAGCTAATTGGACTATTGGATTTCAACTATTTCAATCGAGTTACAGAGTTTAACTCAGATTCATTAAAAACAGGTCAATGGAATAATAATTAAACATTTATTTCTAACCAGATCGCTGCCAGTTGCAAAATTAAAAGTAGTTACAAACTAAACCTCTGGTATTATGAAGCATGTAACAAACTTAATAACAACCAGCAATTATATGTTAATTAAAGGTTTGTAAACCTATTTTCCTGAATGGATAACTTTGGAGTAACCTGTATTATTAGTAATTAAGTTATGCTACATCTTCTTAAATTATAAGAATTCCTTAATGGAATGAAACAATTTAGGGACAGAAGAAGTCCCCCCGCTCCCAGTGGCGGGCCCTAGCCGTTTATATGCGTTGGTCACGACTAAGGCCGGAAGCGGTAGTCATTTTATTATGGGGGCACCTAATAAGTGGGCGGTCGTCGCCTCCTATGAAGGGACAGACAATTTACATCCATGTCTTCTCCAGGATTCGAACTTCGGCCCTTTGGTACGGCAGTCTGAGACACTAACTGGTGTCAACTAATATATTCTTATCAATATAACTAATACATTCTCATCTGGGTGGCGAGAGAGAAGAAAATAAAAGAACAAATTAATTCAAAGTTAATGGATGCATGGTCACGCTATAAACCAAAATTAGTTATGCGACTTGAATTAACTCATTAGTAACAAAAAAGAATAAAAAGTATATATACCTATGATTGCAATGTCAAAGGGAAAAAAGTTTCAGCCATCAACCTATATTTTTTCCTATATTTTGTTTAATAAAAATAGCATTCTTGAATAGACATTGCCATTTCAAGGAGAATTTTTTTAAAGAAACATATGAACCAAATAAATTCAGCGAAGCAAACAGGAAAAAAAAAAGTGGAAAAACATATCATAAAGCGTCAAAATAGCGCATGCGTGGACCACATCGTATTTTACTGATAAAAACTGACTGACAACAGGATGTTCTAAAATTTAAGCTTTAATCATATGAAAGAATATTAACTGATAAATTTCTTATATCATCAAAGAAGACTGTTAAATTCACTTGTTGCCATTGCTCGCTTTGAAATCGTTGCGTTTGTTAGTCAAAAATTCGTTAACGTTTTACAAAATATAAAACAGATAATAAAACAAATTCCACATTCCAAATTTGGGCTTCCATATGCCAATATTCGAATGGAAACGTACGTTATTCAAAGTTTGATGGCTCTAGGTACCGTTGTTTTATCACAATGCGAAAAACATACATACATTTATGCAGATTCTTCATTATTTAATTTCTTTAAATATAATACAGGACTATTTGGTGGCAACAGTTTGGAAAGTGAACCGACATTAAAAGTTTTTAACGCAAAATGCCAAAACGAAATTAATAGCTCTTCTGGGCTAACGTTCTTTGGACTAAAAATGCATTGCAAATTGATAAGGTTTTGATACATTTTATAATTTAATTAAAAATTTTAATGTGCAGAAATCCGCTCATATTTGGAATATCTGAAATTCATGTCGCCTAGAAGGGCGCCAAATGTTATGGTAACCTTTTTACTTCCTTGTACGAAGTAAAAAGGAAGTATTGTAATCGCGAAAATTTTCAGGCAGCATATTTAAACGAAAATATCCATTTTGATCGCTATCGAATGCAATTTAACGATGTATTTGCGTGATATCTATACGTAAGGACAGAATAAAAGACTCGTTTCCTCCAAAAAAAATTATAAAACTGCTTTAAAATGAATTCTGAAGAGAATTTTTCGTGGCGTCTGTACGAACGTATGTACGTACGTGCGTGCGTACGTACGTATCTCGCATAACTCAAAACCGAGTAGCCTCAGAAAGTTGAAATTTTGTATATAGGACTGCTATAACATGTAGATGTGCACCTCGTATTTTGGTTGCAATCGGCAGCACCAAACGTATATAAATACTATATTTATATATATATCCACTCTGTTACCCGGCACAGTGATCTCAGTTTCTTTACTCTTATATGTTTGTAAATTGTACATTTTTTGCTTTAAAAATGATTGAATTATGTTATTCTTATCTTCCGGTTAAAGTTTTTATGCCTTTCGTAATTCTGGAAGCAATATTTGCACAATTATCAACAATTTAAAAGCTGTTTAAGTGCGGTTAAGTTTTAAATAACATGGCGAACATATTTGTTTGCATTTGAAACAGCAGAATTGTAGATTTGTTGCCAATGTAGAGAGACTAAGCTTCGCAACAACAAAAATAAAGCCTTCATTTATTATTGCGAATTAAATCATGCTTAATCCTTTCTGGAAATTTTTCGAGGAAATAAGTGTTTAAGATTTACTTAATTTTTAATAATTAGTAATTTTTAATAGAGATATTTTGAACTCTGATGTATTTTTGTCTTGTCGCGAAGTGAAAACTGAATTATTTGAAGGAGAAATACTCAATGGTCTGTGAAAAAATGTTTCTTTTTTGTTTTGTTTGCTTAATTTCTTTTTTACATCGTTCTACCTTTATTATAGTATTTGAAAAGAACATGTGGCAACGATTAAATAATTCTTTAAATGATATACATTTTGTGCATTCTGAGTTATAATATGAATGAAATATAATACTGTTAAGTGAACCTAGCGCCAGAGTGTCGCTATGTTAAACAAATAGAGTGAATTTTAAAGAATGCCTTTATTCTATTGTGGTTTATGCGCTGTCGGCGAAGTAGATTTAATTAAATCCAATAAGTTTAAAAGAAATGCAAGAAACAAATGCGTATAATATAATATCCCGTACAAGGAAGTCATGTGGTCTACACATCAGATTTTTTGCTTCGGTAGAACGCCTTTTGACAGCAGCGAAAGCTGTTGATAGAATTTGAATGCAACAGGCATATTATTTTGCCATATAAAATTGTTTATTTGAAAGTATCTTAGAGTATAGTTTGAAGATTATACATCTTAGAGTATACCTTAAAGATTATTCATATTGTATATAGTTGCATAGAATAAAAAATTTAAATGACTAAGACGATTCAGTTTTCAAACTCCGAGATTGCATAATATTAAAAGGCAACTACAGCAATAATCATTTTATTCATAAAACTACTATACTTATTAAAGCACTAATATAAATATGAAATTGTAATTTTCTTTATTCTTATGCAAAATTAAATACATTAAAGCAATATTATATTCTTTTTTATGAGACTTTAAAATTCTAATATCCGAAAACGTTTCCGTTATAAAGATTTGATTTTTTTTAAACTTTACAAAGCAAACTCTTCACTCTCTTTTAAAACAATAATGAAGATATATTAAAGATAGAGTAAAGATATTAATTAGACGTCTTTTTACAATTATTAAAACTAGCTGCGTTTTTATAAATTTTTCTTTTTTTTTTTTTCTTTTTCTTTTTTTCTCTTATTATTATCTTTTTAACTCGGATATGATATTTGCCGATACGGTCCAAACTTTGTCATCGATTTTTTAAACTATTTCTCAATAACTTAATCAGCTCAAATTTTGCACATATACTTCCTGTGGATCACAATACAACGTAGTGCAGTGATAAGCTTTTTTTAATTTGATTCAGATTTCTTAAAATTTAATACTGAAACGATTTTTCGCACATATTTTTGTTTAACCAACAAACTAAAACTCTCAAAATTTTTCTATTTGTACTATGGATTTGAGCTAGAAAAATATTTTAAGTGAAATTTATGTGAATTTTTAACGTAATTTTTGATTTTCTGCCGAATTTTCCAAAAATCGCTCGATTTTTTCGACTACCTGACAAAACCAAATTATTGGAAGAAAAAGTTATTTTTCATTGCTGAAAAACACTTTTCAACTGAATAATTTAATTAACAATGTCATTAAGACTAAAATTCTGAAAAAAAAAATATAAAATTAAGGAAAAAAACTACAAGTTATCAAATTTTATATTGCGCTCAAAAGCGTGGTTTTTAAATGTTTCGTGCAGTACCTTTATTTTTTAAATATCATGTTCTTCACACTTAAACCACATAAAATTCAGTTCAACAGAAATATCACAAAATATTTAAAAACAGCATATCTTTATAATGTCCGATACATAGTCTCGGCAACACCCTCTTAAACAGGGACTTGTTTAAGAAGGTGTTGGTCTCGGGCGCTGGAGATAAAAATGAATTTTTCTGTACAGTTCTTCAGTTTGTTAATCAAAAATTCGTTCAAGTTTTACAAAATATTAAATAGATAATAAAACGAATCTCAAATTCCAAATTTGGGTTTCCAGATGACCATATTCGGGTAGAGACGTATGTTATTCAGAATTCGATGACTCTAGGTACTGTTGTTTTATCACAATGCGAGAAACATACATGCATTTATGCAGATTCTCCATTGTTTAATTTCTTTAAATATAACACAGGGATCTAATATTTGGTGGCAACAATTTAAAAAGTGATTCTCTGTTTATAGTGAATCGACGCAAAATGCCAAAACGAGATTAATAGCCCCCTTCTGGGCAAACTGTCCCTGTAGTCTAACAGTAATTGATCATATAGCTTCACGGCAAAAAGAGATTAAATAACTATCTTTATAATATTCACCTACAGTTTTATATAACGAATAATTAAGCATGGGCGCCTAAGTAACGGAATATATTAATCAAATCGCATTGCGAAAAGCATAAACCTTAACAAATTTGTTTTAAAAAATTTTCTTAAAAAATTTATGAAAGGCGCTCCACGATTTTATTATTCTTGGTATAAAACTGTACATGAATTTTGTGAAGGGAATTATTTAGTTTATTATTCTCATGAAACTATGTGATAAATTATTTTTCTCCTTTCAGTTCATTAATTATTTTATGAGTTTTAAAAAACGGCTTTTATAACATTTGTTTCTTACCTTATTTTATTGTCAGAATAAGCAACAAAGCGAGCAACTTTGCCTTTATAGCTTACTCGGATTAAAATTACCTCGAATATCAGCACATTTATTTTTTACATTACACTGATTACCTACACACTTCTTTTTTACTTTACATTGTTTTAATAAGTCAAACTAAGCATATCAAAATTAAGAACCATGTCGTGAACACGTTGAAAATAATGTTAAAAAGCACTTAACAATGTATTTCGTTCTTCCTCAATTTGTTGGAAGTCTCGCATGGTGTACCTCGAATTTGCGTCACGAAGATGTTGATGGGGGGGGGGAGTAAAGAAAAAATTAGTTTCGTCGTCTTAGGTCGAGGAATCTAAATATAAATGTAACAAGAAGCATTGCGGCTATGAACGAAGGTAACGTATCTCAAAATAGGTCGGAAACTTATCTCGCAAGTCAAGGTTGTAGTTTAGATGCACGGATTTTTCATTACTAAGTTTACAAGGTTATGTTTATTACTTCTTTTATTGGTATATTAATTAAAACAGAAAGGTCACGCAGATGATTATAGATAAATAAACTAAGACATATTTAGATAATGTTGTAATGACTTTAAAGAACTGGCAGGTAGATTAGTATTTCACGGAGTAATGAGCGAATAAAAAATATTAAAGGAAGTCGTGAAGCTTTTCACACTCGAAAGATTAAAAACTAAAGAAGATTACAAAATCACAATCTGCTTTTTCAGATTTTAGTTTTAATTCTAAACAAGGTATGTAGATGTGGCACAGTTATTTTTGATAGCTACAAGTCTTTAGTTATTAATTTAGGTTTAACGTTAATCTTTAGTTATTAATTTAGGTTTAATTATTTGCACGTTGGCAGCTGAGGAAGATGGTTCGGTAGATAAACCATGGAAAGTAGTCCTGGAAAATTAATAAATATAACGTTGATTCTTGTTGTGTGACTTCTCCGGTAGTCTTTAGTTATTAATTAAAAATTATGCCATTCGTTTGCAAAATTATATAAAAAATTAGGTATAACTAGATGCTTTGAAACTTTTTATCATGGAATATGTATGTTATACATAAGCAAATGTTTAATTAGCCCTGGGCTAATTAAACATTTCCTTATCTTATTTGTTAGTCTCGAAACGGCATTTTGAATTGAATCACTATGAAAGTTCGAATCACTTTTCCAATTGTTGCCACCAAATAGTATCGCCTTGTGTTATATTTAAAGAAATTAAATAATGAAGAATCTGCATGAATGTATGTATGTTTCTCGCATTGTGAAAACACAACGATATCTACAGCCATCCAATTTTGAATAATGTAATCCTCCAACCGAACATGGTACCCCGGAAGCCCGAATATTGATTTTCGAATTTGTTTTATTATCTATTTCATATTTTGTAAAATTTTAACGAATTTTTGATTAACAAAACGATTTCAAAACGAGAAATGGCAAGACTGTACAGAAAAAAGCATTTTTATCTCCAGCGTGGGAGACTGTCTGAGAAATTCTAAAGATACGTTGTTTTTAAATATTTTGTGATATTGCTGTTGAATTGAATTTTATGTAGTTAAATTGCGAAGAATATGATATTTAACAAATAAAAGTAACACACGAAATGTTAAAAAAAAAAAGTTTTTCTGTGCGTAATATAAAATCTGAAAGCTGTCAGATTTTTTTTTTTTTTTTTTCTTTTTCAAAATTTCTGTTTAAATTTTAACTAAGAAACAAAGATTATGCTTCTATAGAATGGCAAATTGATAACGTTATTTCACATTTTGCAACAAAGCAAATTTTTTCTTAGTTTTTGTTTCAGCGTCAGCAAATAAAAGTCATTTTCTTATTAAAAAGTAAAGCTGCCTAATTAATATGATGGTCAGTATGGTTACACTCATATCCACAGAAAGGAGCTTGAATCTCAGCAGTGGGCTCTTTACTTTAATATTTATGAGCAGCAAGTCGATTGCTTTTTTAATTCATTAAAGTAAATACTCAACAGTAGTAAGCATACAGGAAGGGATGCCTTCGAGGAGCACTTTATAAGGGACCTGCTTCGCATTCATATTACATTCGGAGAAAACCATGAAACCGCAATCAGCCATCCCATTTAATTCAAGTAATTCAACTAGTGTTCGACTTGGTCATTGGCATGCCTTAGCGGACTTAGATTACGTCGATGAGAAACTCCTTTTAAATATGGTGTGTATATTTAATTATGGCAAACCACACTAGGGCTATCTGCCTAAGGGTAGGGATGCCTCCGTGGAGGAATTTCTAAGGGAAACTGGCTCGTATACACGTTACGCATGGGGAAAACCACGAAAACGCCCATGCAGCCAGCCCGTTCGCGGGATTCGAACCTCGGACCGAACTACCAGTGTTCAGCGACATTACCGCTCGGCCGCTGGTGGACCTCAAATAAGGTGTGAAAGAGGAAGAAAGGTGCAAGACCTGCGGACTTCATCTCCGCAGATAGTTCGTTAGTTAATTGCTTAAATCAGAACAAACGAAAGTTATACGCCTAAGGTGAGGGATACCTTTATGGAAGTATTTCCGGTGGATTTTGGTTTATTTTTTTATTTCAAAGCACTTGATGGTTATCTGCCTAAAGGGAGGGATGCCTTCGTGGAGGATTTTCTAAGGGAAACAAGCTCGTGTACATGTTACACATGGGGAAAACTACGAAAACGCTCGTGGAGCCTGCCTTTGTCCCTGACTGAACTACCAGTGACTGCTCGGCAGCTGATGAGTCATATCTTTTTGATGAAACCTGGCTCGTATTTATCTCTTGCTTGCTGGATTATTTTTAGTCAACTAGCTACGAAGCTAATTAATTTATAATTATTATAATCTTGTTGGATGACGATGACATTGCCATTTTCATTGGAAACTACATCCATTTTCATTGGAAAAAGTGATGTTATCACATGAACAATATGTAAGGAA
The DNA here is from genome assembly GCF_044657685.1 of Stegodyphus dumicola. Classification (NCBI taxonomy): domain Eukaryota; kingdom Metazoa; phylum Arthropoda; class Arachnida; order Araneae; family Eresidae; genus Stegodyphus; species Stegodyphus dumicola. The sequence goes on along the minus strand of NC_140774.1, from coordinate 173,249,102 downwards.
TCCAAAAATCGGACGATTAAATGCAATAGTTGGCTAATTGTTATTCCTTTTGTTTCAGTTTAGAAGCAAAAGAAAAACATCAATTTTAAATAGTTTCTTTACATTTATCGAATTATTTTACGGCTAGAAAAAAAAAGACACGAAAACATGAAATTTGAAATTTCGTTATGATTAAAACACATAACCGTTATGATTAAAACACATTTTTACAGCATAAAAATATAGTCTGTTCAATGAAAATAACTCTGAAAACTATTATTTATTTTTCATGATGAAATATGATGAATTTCATGATGATGTTCATACACTGAACCTAGCAAAAAGTATGAGGTAAATACTGAAGAAATGACTTTACGCACATCTGCTTGCGAGTTCTCAGAATATATCTTAGGGATAAAGAAAGAAACTAAAAATATTTTCGGCAAAGGAATATGATACTTTTCGAAAGGCTTCTAGTCTGAACATTAAGTGCATTAACTTTTACAAAAGGAACATGTCTGAAAAACTTTACGGGAGAAATTACCACCTCAATCTTTCTTTGACAAAGTCTCAGTTTAACAAGAACAGCGTCAGCAAACTTCTTTTATAAAAAGCTAGATTTTGATATATTTTTAGACTTTGTCAGCTAAGAGTTAATGTTATTATATTAGTCTATTAATTAATCTATTATATTAATCTATTAATTAAAATTATCATCTCAGTCTTTCTTTGAATAAGTCTCAATTCAACAGCAATAGCGTCGGCAAACTTCTTTTATAAAAAGCTAGATTTTGATATATTTTTAGACTTTCTGAGCTAAGAGTTAATGTTATTATATTATTCTATTAACTAATCTATTATATAAGTCTATTAATTAAAATTATCATCTCAGTCTTTCTTTGACTAAGTCTCAGTTCAACAACAATAGCGTCGGCAAACTTCTTTTACAAAAAGCTAGATTTTGATATATTTTTAGACTTTGTGAGCTATGAGTTAATGTTATTATATTAGTCTATTAATTAATCTAGTATATTAGTCTATTAATTAAAATTATCATCTCAGTCTTTCTTTGAATAAGTCTCAGTTCAACAGCAATAGCGTCGGCAAACTTCTTTTATAAAAAGCTAGATTTTGATATATTTTTAGACTTTCTGAGCTAAGAGTTAATGTTATTATATTATTCTATTAACTAATCTATTATATAAGTCTATTAATTAAAATTATCATCTCAGTCTTTCTTTGACTAAGTCTCAGTTCAACAACAATAGCGTCGGCAAACTTCTTTTACAAAAAGCTAGATTTTGATATATTTTTAGACTTTGTGAGCTAAGAGTTAATGTTATTATATTAGTCTATTAATTAATCTAGTATATTAGTCTATTAATTAAAATTATCATCTCAGTCTTTCTTTGACTCAGTTCAACTAGAATAGCATAGGCAAAATTCTTTTAGCAAAACAGCTAGAGTTTTATATATTTTTAAAATTTGTGAGCTAAGAGTTTACGTTATTATGTTAGTCTATTAGTTAATAATGTTCTGAAAATTCTTTTACGGGTGGAATACAACAGAAATTCATGATGAGAATAATTATCTTTACTAATGCGCTTGAGGCGAGGAATGTATTTAAGCATATTTTATTTAATTAAGATTGAAAGTTTGTTTCCGCAGTTATCAAAACGATTGCAAATTTAATTTCTAACTTCAGGCTGTAGTAGGATTTTGTATTTTGAATTGTTTTTCTCAAAATTGCAATCCGCTGAATGTTGATATCAGTTTAGAAAGCATATGATTTTAATTTAGCATATTCATCACTCGAGTACATTATGACGTGTCGTTTACTTTGGTGGCATAAACTAACTAGACATTAGAAGACTATCTAAGGAATTATCCCTAAAACTTAAGGTAACACAATGTCAGAATAAGGGTGCAAAGAACCCTTTAATTAACTCATTTAAAGCTCACCGATTGCACAGATTCGTGGTTAAAAAAAGCCAACACTTTTTGGCTTAACTCAAAAAAGTAACGATTAACTTAAAGCTAAATGGAGTTAAGTTTAGTGTAACGTCTCCACAGGTTACTTAACGCGCAGGCTGGCTCTGACTCGAAATTTGGCTTAAATGAGTCAGTAATGGAAAGAAATGCTCAACGTCACAGCAGTCTAATCGATAGTAAATCAAAGACAGCAACGTGGCCTTCAGGCAGGCTGAACACGCTCTGAATTTACCTTCCAAAACTTTCTCTTAAATACTAACTTCTTTCTACCTCATTTGAATACACGCGCGCTAGATCACTTACATTCTGGCAAGAAGCGTGGGTTAAGCAAGAGCGACAGGAAAGGTTGCTTCAAAATAAAATTAACTGTTCAATAAATTAAATAAAACCCTATAGCGTATTTACAAAATTTTACTGTATTCTTCTAACATATTTCTGTTAAAGTGTTATTACATTACAAGTTAAACATAACCTAGTAGAACATTAGACGAAATTATTTCAATAGCACAGTTACACGAATTTTGAAACAAAAAATATTTTCTATACTTTCATCAAAACCTGAAAAGCGTAACATGTTAAAATGATGTTACATTTAACACACGCATTGCATAAAAATATGCGATAAGTGATAGTTCATCGATCTCTGAACTAGAAAATTAATATGAAAAAGTGAAAAATGTAACACCTTTGCCTGAATCACAGATTCGATAGAAAGCGAAATTAATCGAAATCTACACTTATATGATAAAAGATATTCGATACACAAAATTGGCAAAGCGTTTGCACAAGTCAATAGTAAGACTGGAACTCGGCGATTTAAGATTGCTGATGACAAATATAGCATCAAATATCGAAAATTTAGTGTCATTTTACCAAGTGCAGTCCTCTTATTAATGATATTATTTTTTTTTCATAATATACATTCGTGGATCAAATGATGAGCAATGCACCAATATATTAATATCCTTTAAAATACAGTAAATTTCCGTTCTTACTTTTCAAGAGGGGCGCCATCGAATCACTGTTTGAAAGAGTCGGCTATTACCCAAAAATATTGGAAAACTCTGAGTTATATTATTGATTTAAAAAACAGAAGTCGGTACATATTTTTGGTCTAAAAAGGAGGTGGTGAGTATTGTCTGTCTACGAGAACAACAGCTCCCGCCACAGTGTGAGTGGAGGTCGCTATAGCAACAGGGCTAGTATATTTCAAATAGGGACGAACCAAGGGTTGCCAATTCAACTTTAAATGCGCCAAAATGGCAAACTGAAAAGCAAATCTTCAAGACGGAAAATGGGTCAAGGCTCGTTTCTGTGGCAACAGACAGCTGCAGACTAACTGGCGAGAGATTTTCTTCTGATAGACACATTGTAAATATATTTTGAAAAGGGGGCGGTAGGGAAGAAAAGGTTAGAAACCTATGGGCTAGATATATAGTGTTACAGATTTTGTACATATGGTAAATAACGTTAGTGAAGTTATATGTGAAACTGCAATATTTGTTGTATAATGTAAATGAAATGATTGAAAGAGACGAAGCTCTGACGGAAAAAATAAGCTTACAGGTATAAGCCTACTTAACATTCAGGTAAATGGCTATCTGGTTAAATTGGCGAGAAATCGCCACTCTGACAATGCTTTTGGCGACTAATTCTTGTCATCGTGTTTGGCGACTGGAAAAATAAGATTACAGGCGCAAGCCTATTTAACATTCAGGCTATCTGAAATTTTAAAGTAATTTTCATTCAGGTAAATGGTTAACATCGCCCAGTTGGCAATGGTTTTTGTCAACTAATTCTTGTCACCAAGTTTGACGATGTTTGACGACGCCAAACCTGGCGTCATTTGGTGTCATTTTGGTCCGGTTCCTGTGTAACCGTAACTGATATTTTAATTGAATAACTGCAATTGATCTCTTTATGTAACTGTAACCGTATCCGGCCCTCATGCGCCTTCCAGTAATTTCCAGAAGGTACTAGAGATATGTCTGCGGCCGGGAGAAAACTATATAAGACCGGAAAGAGCATTAGTTTCTTAGTTTCGGACAATTGAGATATCCGAAAGAGCTTCGCCTGTTAGATGCGCTATGAATTGCATTGTGTTTAACGTTAAGAAGTTTGCAGCGTAACTACTGATTGCGCTGTGTGGAAGAGCTGTATGAATCCTTTTGTGGGAAGTTCCACACCTGTAAAGTGTTTCTTTTGGTAAAAATAAATTTTATCAAGTTATCATCGGTTCTGTGTGCATTCATTCTATTACGAACCCGCACACAGGATTTGATGAGTTCCGAGTACTTAATGTAAATTTAAGTATATTCTCTTACAAACAGTCCATGAGGAAATGTGATTTTTTTTAAACTGTGATTAATTAAACTTATCTTTATAGATTCATTCCACTATGCCGAAGCACACTAATTTTAGTGCCTCCTTTTTAAGCGCATAACCGCTTAAAAGGAGGCACTAAATTAGTGACTGAATAAATTAGGAAATCCAAGAGAGATATCTGCCTTAAAGGAGAGATGCCCTCGTGGAGGCCTTTCTGAGGGAAAATGGCTCGTACTTGTTATGCTAATGATGTATACTTGTTATACTAATGATGATGACCTGGTTTTGGGTACGATCCACGAAAACCAATCATTCAGTAAGCCCCTCCACCTGGGATCGTACCCAAAACCAGGTCATCATTATTATTATTATTATTATTATTAACATTTTCTGTCCTAAGGAAGGAGAAAGGAGAGATGCCCTCGTGGAGGCCTTTCTGAGGGAAAATGGCTCGTACTTGTTATGCTAATGATGTATACTTGTTATACAAATGATGATGACCTGGTTTTGGGTACTATCCACGAAAACCAATCAATCAGTAAGCCCATCCACCTGGGATCGTACCCAAAACCAAGTCATCATCATCATTATTATTATTATTATTAACATTTTCTGTCCTAAGGAAGGAGAAAGGAGAGATGCCCTCGTGGAGGCCTTTCTGAGAGAAAATGGCTCGTACTTGTTATGCTAATGATGTATACTTGTTATACTAATGATGATGACCTGGTTTTGGGTACGATCCACGAAAACCAATCATTCAGTAAGCCCCTCCACCTGGGATCGTACCCAAAACCAGGTCATCATCTTCGTGGTGTATAACATACACCACGAAAACCAATCATTCAGTAAGCCCCTCCACCTGGGATCGTACCCAAAACCAGGTCATCATCTTCGTGGTGTATAACATACACCACGAAAACCAATCATTCAGTAAGCCCCTCCACCTGGGATCGTACCCAAAACCAGGTCATCATTATTATTATTATTAACATTTTCTGTCCTAAGGTAGTATACGGGAGGGAGGGATGCCTTCGTGGAGGACTTTCTAAGAGAACCTGGATTGAAGTAACACGTTACACTTGGAAAAAACCACGAAAACAGCCATGCAGCCAGCCCATTCGCGGGATTCGAGCCTCGGACCGAACTACCAGTGTTTGGGGACTATACCCCGCGGCGATGGTGGGCACCCAAACCAGAACGAACTACAAAAATTTAGCGGTCTTAACCGTTTAGCCACTGGCGAGACATAAAGGGAGGATGTCTTTATGGAGAATTTGGATGATTGGATTTATAGAAAATGAATTTACTTGGATGATGGCGAAAATGCGTGGATTATCTGCCCAAGAGAATAATGTTTTAAGAAAAACTGGCTCATATTCATGTTACACATGGGAAAAACCACGAAAACGCACATGCAGCCAGCCTGTTAGATAACCTTATCTTTGTGAATGTCTTATCCTCATATATTTAGAAATTACTCACCAATGTCGAAACGGAAAAGATTATGAATTTTTACATATTTATTACTTTCGGAAAAAATTCTATATTGCCGCTAATGTTTATTGCAGATTGAATTAATGGGAGGGATAACCCCGGCACTAAAATTAATAGGCCGAACAAAAGCGACAGAATAAATAAACTGACAAAAACCAACGAACTGATATTCAAATGTCCACATCAAAGTCAATGAATGGATTCAATATTTATTACGGAAATAATTGATTTTATCCATGTCACTCCAACCATTCGCCAATGACATAATAGGATTTAATAAAATTATCTAACAATTTTTATTAATGATAATAAATTTTCAAATTCGATAATTTCTATTTTCAGATACATCGGATTTAATAAATGAGAATTTTCACCCTGAATTTAAAGCAGAAGGTTATTTCATATATTGCTTGAAATTTTCAAAACATTTCAAAATAAGGTTAGGCCCCTCTTCCTCAAAATTAGGACGGAAGTTTCACAATTTAAAATGTCCGGAGATAACTAAGGGAATTGCATTAAAGCTTGCCTTATTTAAATCTATACCTTACCTGCTAGCTAGCCGTGCTACCTTACACCGCAACAGCCCGCACGAGAGAAAATGCAATAAATCCTTATTCGATCGTCTGATCACTTTAAATAAATATTGGCATCAGCAGTGGGATTCGCTACATTCGCTTGGTACCTGTATGAAAGAGGATTTATGAGACACTCTGAGGGTGCATGGTAGATTAAGGTTAATAATAATACATTAATTGATGAACGACGACTTTTTCAGTCACAGTTTTATAGCATGTGAGAGTTCGCTGTGTCATAGCCATCAGTTTAGGATTTAAATTTCATACTTTAAACAAAAGTACAGAAAAATTAGAAATGCAACACATCACTTCCATTTACATTTGAACGCATTCTCTGATGTTGACATTTATAAACCTCACTGTGAACCCACTTCAAATGATAACCGCTTCCATCATTATGATTATAACAATCATAATGATTGATAATCTGATAATTCGAAGTACTTGTTTATTTATTTTAAAATTTTTTAAACTGGGTATCGGCAGATGTTTGTAACGCCCCAATCCTCTTAAAATGACTGAGGTGCGCGATTAAACTCAAGCAGAATTCTAAATAAAGCCTTTTGACTTACATCACTAACCCTAATCACATACTACTTGTCCATCAACCCTACCAGAGAAGAGGTTTTTGTTTATGCAAGTTAAATCCCACAGGGAAAGGGCGTTCGAAGTCGGATCTTCTCGGCCAAGTTTGCGCAGAGATTACTTACTTTCTTATCTAATTCCCAGTGACAAAGTTCGTGACCGTGCAGTTTTATTATCCGATTATTTTCTTCTTCGGAGGACAGTCTTTCAGCACTTTCGAGGCGGTGAAATACGGACGATTCGATCATTTCACAGCTTGGCTCAATAAAAGATTGCTCTCGCAAAATAGGTCGACTCGAGATGAAAATGCTAAAGGATGAGATCTTGAAGGTTTTTGTGTGATAAAAGTTTGGTAATAAATATAAAATGAGATAAATGCATACATAATGTTATCAATCTAAAAAACTCAGTTTCTCAAATAACGTTCAATCTTAAAATACCCTATTTTCAAATTGGAGGTTTAGAAGTAACTGATATTCACAAAGCTGCATAAACCTTTCTTCTTTCATGCATTTTCAATTCTTTTTGACCCATGGTATCTCTACGAAAATGTAAAATTCGTATTCGAATTGGAGTACCAATTCGAAATATTTCTTGGAAAGTACTCTGAAGAAATACTTTCGAAGTTTATCTATAAGAATAAGTCGTATTTTAAGGTTGAATTTCTCAATAATGTTACAAATTTTGTATTTAGGCAGCTAATTTTAGCAGAATTATAATTAAAATTGTTGTATTTCCCCGTGCAATGCAGCGCGAGACAAATTTTAACCCTTTAACTGTCAAGTTATTTTGATGATTTGGGTACACAAATTGTCAAATTTTTTTATTGCAAAAACCAAATGTTTAGTACAAAATAAAATATACTTAAGTAGTTAAAAATTGATATTTTGACGTACATGGGTAAAATTTTTAAAGTTTTGTAGCCACTGCATATTTTCTTTGAGGCAGCTGTCACTCAACATGGCAGTTGTAAAGTTCGCTTCTAGTGGAGCATTATTTTCTAAAAATGAAAAAAATCAACTATTTTCTAAAACATAAATAAATATAAGTGAATACCTATTAGTAATTCAGTAATTCAGTCTTATGTGGTACACCTGGAAACACTTTTCCAAGCACAAACCAACTCCACAATCACTACACCAGAATCGTGATTCCTTCCTTATCTTTTCCCCATTTTTATCCTTTTTCGAACAACACACTTTGCACTGTCTTGTAGACTCACGTTTCGCAAGAATAGGAGGAAAATGGGATATAAAATGTCGTTCAGTAAGACGGGCAGGGTTATCTATTGTAGGTGGTCTGCCAACATTCTTTTGTCCAGAAGCTGCATCATCATATTTATGTAAAAGCTCTTCTACAACTTGGATTCGAAATTCTAAAAATGTAATACGTTTCCCAACTACATTTTTATAGAGCAAATATGAGTTCCAGAGTACCTTGTCTAGTAAATGCAAAAGTATCTTTTTATAATATTTTATCTGACGTTTTCGGATTGTTGGATGAAAGGATATTTCCTGATCACAGCGATCTACACCAGCCATAGTTAGACCGTAATTAGAAACAATCTTCGGCTTGAGTATATCTCCATTTTTTATTTTTGAGGCTGACCATGGAAGTATCATGAATACTGCTCATCAAACACACATCCTTCATCTTCGGTTGAAGAATCTAAATCATCTATATAACGTTTCAAAGAACTGGACGCAATTTTACAACAAAAAGATCCCATGCAGCTTGAACCAAATAACCTCTAACCTTTGAAATCTTCAGTAAAGTGCTGTCATCTATTGAACTGAGCGCACATTAACTTTTCCCGAGATACAGTCGAGTTTGACAAAGAGATGAAGCCGAAATAAACGTCTCCCGATATATATTCGGGTATAACAATACGATGCACTCAAAAAAAAAAAAAAATTACCCCGAGTAATACTCGGGCGTGACATTTTCGAACACTATCTCGGGCATGACAGTTAAAAGGTTAAGAGAAAGCTATGCAGGTAAAGTAAGAGTATAGGAGCACGTGCATTTAACATTGAATAAATAGATATCTGGGTAATTTGTACTTAAATTGAATAAATGTAATTGACCACTATGTTAGCTGTAACCGTAATTCCACACTCTTTTTGCTTTCCAGAAATCTCGAAAAGCAGAAAGTACTAGAAAGATCTCGCGACCGGTTGAAATCTATAAAAGGCCGGAGAGAGAGCATTTTAGTTTAGTTGCTTAGTTACTATTATTCCGAGTTGTTATTTATGCGTGAATTGAGAAATCCGAGCTAGCTTTCTCTTTATATACGCTTTACACTGCGCTGTATTTTAACGTTTTTAGTATTTTGAAGTATAACTGCTGATTACACTGCGTGGTATTGTGAACACTTCTACGAATATCGCTGAGGAAAATTCCAGAATTCTGACATATTTCTTTGGTAAGAATAAATTTTATTAACCTATTATCGAACTTGTGCATTCAATCGGTTAAAAATCCCTACGCACGCAACAATTTAAAATTTTAAATTGTCGTGCTTATCTTAGATACATATTCATGATCCCTTGTCAACTGCCTCAAAGCCTGCGACTTCCATGGTTTGAGCACTAACGTAATTAATGTCAAAATTCATTTTTGAAGCTGCAATTCATCTAAAATTAAACAATTATCTTAAAAACAAATCCATGCAATAATAATGATATAGCAAAAAAGGGAAAAGAAGAGGAAGAAAGCACGGATTCATATAATAACTTTACCTCTAGGAACTATTATGAACTGTTATAAATTATAACTGTTGGCCTACTATTATTATACCTATTATAACCACTATAATTATATCTAACAGATATGATATTACAGGGTTCCTCACTTTGTAAAGCCTAAATTGCTGTTGAACGTTGTAGGGTTTATATTTATTTTAACTAACATTTATTTTAAGTTTAAACTATCTTTCCTGTCAAGCCTTACTTTCCCCTGGAACTGCCAATGCCAGAGTATGTAAATTTTAGTAGAACGCGCAAGGATTCAAATTATCAGCGGAAGTATTCTGAGTTAAATAGAATGGAAACGAGTTCGAGGTGTGCTGTTCTTACTTCACGAGCGCGGAGGTAGTTAGCCAGAAATTGAAGAACCCCGCGTTTCGGCCTGTGTGCTTGCCTCGGAGAATTGTTAATCCTTCAACGTGATATTCAAAGTTAGCTGAATTAGCAGCGGTATTGTAAAACGCGGTGAGGTTAGTTACTTTTAGAGAGCCTTGTAGTTAGAGTCTTGTTATTATTTCTTTTCAGGTTCTTATTTTTATTTTACCGCCGGGTCGGCGTAGTTTGTGAGCGTCAAGAGCACGCAATTGTAATTTCTTAAGTTGAATAAAAAGGGACTTAAACCCTTAGCAAGACTCTGTCTATTTTCCAGTTTCAACAGTCACCTCTTGGTTGCGTGCAGGTTGGAGGCGCGCAACTCTACAACGTGATGAATCTTAAGAACTAGTAGCGAATAATTGCTTGAGTTCGTGCAACTAGAAACAACAAGATGGAAGGGTAAATAAAACTTTATTATTCAGATAAGATTTAACAAAACTCCGTCTTGGAGTATACAATAAAAGCCAACACTTGGGCTTGAACTTAAGAGGCTAAGAAGTAAACTAAAACTAATGTAAACTAAGAGATATAGCCGATCAAGCGATATAGCTAATGTCAAGATTCTAACCGAGTTGGTCCCTTAACGCTAATCGACTGAGAAGCTATCAAAGGCCTGAGTTCGGTCGAGCGTAATAACAGCTTTGAAAGAGAGTAGCCCAAAATGGCAGACGCGCAAATCAGAAACTCTGATTCTCTCAAACTCAGCAAGTAGAACCTCGCGGTTAAATACCGCTCTTCCTTATTATGTAGTCAGAGAGATTCTAAAACTACGTTCTGGCCGGAAGTAGTAAGCTGAAGTTAAGAATTTGACAGGAAAGGAACTTAAAATTTATCTGTTAATAAAATTAACATGATCCTTACAATATCAATCATAATGTCAATATACTATTATGTACTATTTTAAATGCTAACTTTAAAAATAAACCGAAGTGTAGTGGGACTATACTTACATTACTTATAGTAAACATTGGGTATCCCATTACACTTCCACCTGAACCTGAACCTGACTTCCGTGGTTTACTTTTGGAAATAGAAGGAATAACCGGTTTAAAAGTTATAAAACGTGCACCAGAAATAAGAACAGAACGTTATAGTGTCAAGTTAAGCTTGGGAAGCATACGCTAATGAGATCTAAAAAGACTATAGAGAAATTATTTTCAAGTCTTATAATACAAATCAAAGTTAGAAGAAGGGTGTATAAGACCCTTTTATTCAAACACAAAGATCTTCACAAATGGTCCCATTTGGGCTTACATAAACCAACAGTTCTGGCTTAACCTAAATAAGTAATGTTGCACTAAAATCAAATGTAGTTAGATTAGCTTAACGGCTCACAGGATAAAATAACGCGCAGGAAGGCTCTGGTTTGTAGAACACCGGCGAGAGAAGCCTTATGGCTAGAAGCACTCAACACCACAATATCAAATCGCTAGTTACGGTAGCAACGTGGTCTCAGGCAAAACACACTCTAAAATCTACTTGCGAAACCTTCGCTTCAATAGCACATCTTTCTCCATCATTCCGAATAAACGCTCGCTGTCTCATTTACATTCTGGCATGAAAAGCATGGGTGAAACGGAGATAAACATAAAAGTTACTTAGCTGAAAATTAACTATTAGTCAAACAAACAAAAAGGGAGACATATCCTCAGAACGTAACATGGAAAAATAGAGATACGTCCCGGATACGTCCAGTAATTGTCTTTCACAGATAACTCAGTAAGTATAAATACTATTGCGCAATTCATTGCTTATGCATAGCTCTGATGATAAAGTATGTTTTTATATTGGCTTGTTCGGAAAACAATTTCGTTTTTTTTTTTTTTTTTTTTTTTTTTTTTTTTTTTTTTTTTTCCCAACGGAGAGCTTAATTGTGTTTTTTCGCAGCCAACTTCACACTTAAGCCGCATGCATAATCATTATATATTTTGACAGCTTATATAGCCAGGCTTGTTTGTGAAAAAGTTCGATTGAGTTTACGCAGTAGTTTTTGGTTGGTGCCCTTTCAAATATGGAAAGTAAAAACCAGAATTTTTGGCATATTTTACTTTTTTGCTACCGAAAAGGTTAAAATGAAATACTCAAGCAATGTTCAAGCAATAAATAAATTATGCGATGTGTGTGGAGAAGATGTATTGACAGAACGCCAGTGCCACAACTGGTTTGCAAAATTCCATCCGGCAATTTTGATCTTGAAGATGCACCACGTTCTGGAAAGCCAGTTGATGAAGCTGACACAATAAAGCTGACGAAGACACAATAAAGGCACCAATTTATTCAAGCCGGCAAATAACAACTCGTGAGATCACTGAGAGATTACATTTATCGAATTTGACCGTTGATGGTCATTTAAAACGCCTAAATTTAATGTCAAAGCTCGATATATCGGTTCCTCGTGTTCTTCAGCTCTCCATAAGCTTCAACTATCCTTCCAGAACGTGCATTTTCAAGATCAAAATTGGCAGATCGAAATTTTGCAAACCAGTTTTGGCACTGGCGATCTGTCAATAGATCTCCATACACATCGGATAATTTTTTCCATGCTTTAACAGCATTTTTATCCTTTCGATAGTAAAGAAGTAACATATGTCGAAAATGCTGCTTTTCACTTTCCATATTTGAACGGGCACCAGCTAAAAAGTACTGCCTAGAATCAAACGAACATTTCCACAAACAAGCCTGGCTACATAAGCTGTGAAAATACTATGATTATGCGGCTTAAGTGTGAAACTACCTGTGAAAAAATACAATTAAGTCCTCTGTTGGGAAAAAATGAAATTACTTTCCGAACAACCCAATAGTTATTCCCATCTTTTCAAACTGCTCACAATATTAGAAGCAGCTAGTACACATGCGAACTAAACTCCCCCAAGCTACTACGTTTCTTGAGGATAAAGCTAAAATTTCAAAATCTTATGCTTTCAGACAAAACATACTTAATTTTCCTGAAAGACTGAAAGTTAACTTACTGTAAACGAATAATGCAGCATTCATTACATTATATTGTCAAGACTTGTCTTCCTCTTGATTTGCTTTGGAAACATGATGTGTCCTGAATAGGAACAGGGAGCTTACTCAAACTATGTTCAAGATTTGTGTGTAACAGATGACACAAGCAGGAAGGGTATACGAAACCCTTTATTTTCTATACTTTTACAAGTACTCCCGAACTTCGGGATACAGAGACCAACCACTTGTGGTCTGAACGTAAGAATATAAAACTACTAACTAAAACTCTAACTAAAAGCTAACTTTAAATTAATATACAAATGCCTAGCACTAAGACTGGCCTTTATTTAAAAGGGTACGTATGTAGTACGCCGAGCTGCTGAAACTACAATACGTTTTCAAATATCAAGAGGGCTAAACCTCTGGCCTTAAAGGCAACCAGCAACCAAATGAAAACTCGTAAAACTGCAGTGGCAAACGGCTTGCTTTCTAAAACTCCTTCTCTGTCTCTAACTCTTGGCAAAAAGCCACAACTTAAATACTTGGGCGTTAGCAAGACAATTTGCATAAACAAGTTAAAACATTTAATTCTGGCCAGAAGTAGAAAATAAGAAGTGATAGTACAGTTTTAAAATAAAATAAACGTTAGTAAAACTTAGGATCCTTACAACAAATAGCACTTTATGTTTATTGTATGTAATTAATCAGTTGAACTTTACAACATTAATGCATGTTGCTTGACCATCCAATTATACATAGTGTTCAAAAATGTCGTTACGTGCCCTTTATTTTTGAAACCGTTGGTAGTAGACATATAATTCTTATTAAAACGTGTTTTAAATTGCATAAATATTTATGTTTGGGCATGTTTAAATTTTAAAAATCAGTTTTGTAAAAAATGCAAAACAAATTTATCTTTTAAGACACTCTCCGATCCCTTAAACAGTGTTTAGTAAAGGTTTACACTCATTCTAATAAATAAGGCATAAAATGGTTGACTTCTCAGATGACAAAAATTGACCGAAAATTTTAATTTCAAAATATGGGATAATGTTTCCTGAAAACTCAGGGGTCCAAGACAAAACGAAGAAAGAAATATTTCAATTTGTAACTAACTAAATATACAGCTGCAAAAAAATTTCTAATGTTAATAAATAAAGGGACGAATACTGATACACAGACTATCATGAAAATATTTTATGCATACAAAATTTTTCAGGAAGAATATCTTATTAACAGAAATTTAAAGAATTAGGTTTCAAGAAAACAGTTGTAGGCTTAGAGTATTTTTACATGGACAACTCAAAATATTTTTTGCATAAAATGAAAATGAAAAATATTTCCAGTCCGATGAATTTTTTGTGTGACTATTAGATTGTGATTCCAAGTTAATAAAACTGCATATGAATATTATTAGAGAATTTTTAGCATTTTTAAATTATAAAACTGTGTGAAAATGCTTTCGGAATACCAAATGTTATTTAATTACAAATTACAAATTAAAGAATGTTATAGACTAGCACATCACAGAAAAGTATAACTGAATGATATGAGGTGGCTAAAAACAAAATCACCACCGAATTGTCTTGCTTCGTATTTTAACTGATCCATCAAGAAAAGCGACAAAAATTGTTTTCTGGCACTGAAAAAAAAAAAAAAAAAAAAAAAAAAATCCGGCGTAAATATTTTGATCACTTTTTACTCCCTTGTACGAAGTCAAAAGGAAGTATGGTAATCGCGAAAAGTTTCAGGCAGCATATTTCAACGAAAATATCCATTTTGACCGCTATCGAATGCAATTTAACGATGTTTTTGCGTGATATCTGTACGTAAGGACAGAATAAAAAACTCGTTTCCTCCAAAAAAGTTATAAAACTGCTTTAAAATGAATTCTGAAGAGAATTTTTCGTGGCGTCTGTACGAACGTACGTACGTATCTCGCATAACTCAAAAACGAGTAGCCTCAGAACGTTGAAATTTTGTATATAGGACTGCTATAACATGTAGATGTGCACCTCGTATTTTGGTTGCAATCGACCGCACCAAACGTATATAAATATATTTATATATATATCCACTCTGTTACCCGGCTCAGTGATCTCAGTTTCTTTACTCTTATATGTTTGTAAATTGTACATTTTTTGCTTTAAAAATGATTGAATTATGTTGTTTTCACCTTCTGGTTAAGGGTTTTATGCCTTTAGTAAATCTGTGTGCAATATTTTTAGAATTATAAGCAATTTTAAAGTTGTTTAATTGCTAAGCCTGTTTTTAATGGCGGCCATTGATGTTTACATTTGAAACAGGAGACTAGTGGATTTGTTGCCAATCTAGAGAAACTTACCTTCGCGACAACAAAGATAACGCATTCAATTATTATTGCCAATTAAATCATGCTTAATTCTTTCTGGAATTTTTTCCAGGAAATAAGTGTTTGAGATTTACTTCGTAATTTTTAATATAGATATTTTGAGTTTTTATGTATTTTTGTCTTCTCGCGAAGTGAGAACTGAATTAATTGAATGAGAAATACTCAATCGTCAATGTGAAAAACTGTTTCTTTTTGGTTTTGTTTGCTTAATTTCTTTTATACATCATTCTAGCTTTATTATAGTATTTGAATAGAACATGTGGCAACGATTAGATAATTCTATTCTTTAAATGATATAAGTTTTGTGCATTATGAGTTATAATATGAACGAAATATATAAGCTAACTGTTATATAATTATTGGATTATATAACAGTTTACTTAGTTTCCGTTATATAATTATTATATAAGTTGACTGGTATATAATTATTAATACTGTTAAGTGAATCTAGCGCCAGAGTGTCGCTATGGTAAACAAATACTAGAGTGAATTTTAAAGAATGCATTTATTCTATTGTGGTTTATGCTCTGTCGGCGAAGTAAATTTAATTCAATCCAATAAGTTTAAATGAAACGCAAGAAAAAATGCGTATAATTTAATATTCCAATTTAATATTCCAGTACAAGGAAGTCATGTGGTGTACACATCAGATTTTTTATCGTATGTGAGCCAAACTTTCTGTGTTTCATTTTTGATATAAATACAAACTATTAATCTTTTCCTAAATAAAGCTGCCCACCAGCGGCCGAGCGGTAAAGTCGCTGAACACTGGTAGTTCGGTCCGAGGTTCGAATCCCGCGAACGGGCTGGCTGCATGGGCGTTTTCGTGGTTTTCTCCATGTGTAACGTGTATACGAGCCAGTTTCCCCTAGAAAGTCCTCCACGAAGGCATCCCTCCCCTTAGGCAGATAGCCCTCGAGGCTTTGCCATAATCACACACTTAAACTTAATCCTAAATAAAGCTATATGAATTGGGAGACTGTATAAAAAGTCAGATATTTTAATTATTACAAAATTGATATTTTAATTTTAAAAATTACTTTAGTATTTGCGTTATTTAAAACTAAATATCTCGCACAATTTTTGCCGTACAACCAAATCCTTTGTATTGTGCTTAAAACTGAAACTATTTGAATGATGAATAAACTCATTATATACAGCTTCCTTTAGTAAATGATTAGGTGAGTAGTTTTTATTTTTCATTCGCGGTGTTAATGCATAAAACTTTTGATGCATTAATTAATTATTAAGGATATTTCTAAATGAAAAATACTTTTAATCAAATGTCATTTCACGCCAGAAAACATCCATATATACCTAAAAAAATACTAGTAAAGCTTTTGATGCATTAATTAGTTGTTAAGGATATTTCTAAATGAAAAATAACCCTTTTAACCAAATGGCATTACATACCAGAAAATATCCATATATACTTAATAAAAATTAATACTACTTTTAAATGCATTATTTTGATGCATTAATTAGTTGTTAAGGATATTTCTAAATGGAAAATAACCCATTTAATCAAATGCTATTTGATGCAAGAAAATATCCATATACACTTAATAAAAATTATCTATATCTTCGGAAAAAGGTATTAAAAACGAAATTCATGTATGACAAAACTCCCTTAAGCCGGTGTCATTTAAAAGATATATGAGTATTTGCATACGGTTTTATCATCTACGAGTTACGAGAAAACCATTTGATCAAATTACCCCGAAATTTCGTGACTACCATTTGATCGTTTTATTTACTGTCAAATCATTAAGGTTGCCCCAGAGGATAAAAGGAAATGGAAAAAAAAAAAAATAAATAAATAAAATAAAATAAAAAAAGGGAAAATTAGGAGGCTCATTGATAAGGTTCATTGGCCGCAAAGACTGAGTCACCAATCTTTCCATAGAATTAGTCGCCAGGTAGTGGCAACGGACTTGATTTATTCTGCAGAAAAGCCCATGCATACAAAGGAAAATGACCGACGCAATAATGTTTTACAGATAGTTCATCTAAAAAAAACTTACAATGGCAGTATCGCAAACAAAGAAAGCAAGATTCTTATCATAATCGGAAAAAATTATCAGCATAATAGATATATTAATTGACTGATGCTGTTTGATAAGGATAATATTACAGAACTTTTGAACGAATATTCATGTAGATCAATACTGAGTTTTTTTTTTTTTTTTTTTTTTTAAATAGCTCAAAAGGGCAATTTGCCCAGAGGGGCTACTAATTTCGTTTTGCCATTTTGCGTTGATTCATTATAAACGGGGAATCACTTTTTAACTTGTTGCCACCAAATATTAGAGCCCTGTATTATATTTAAAGAAATTAAATAATGAAGAATCTAAATAAATATGTATATGTTTCTCGCATTGTGATAAAACAATGGTACCTAGAGCCATCAAATTTTGAATAACGTCCATCTCCACCCGAATATGGGCATCTACAAGCCCAAATTTGGAATTTGTTTTATTATCTATTTCATATTTTGTAACATATTTTGTTATTATCTATTTTATATTTTTATATTTTGTAAAGCATGATTTTTGATTAAGAAACTCAATGATTTCAAAGCGAGCCATGGCAACACTGTACGGGGGGGCGGAATATCTCCATCTTTTAAATATCTCCTAGTCCCCCCCCCCAAAAAAAAACAGTTTGCAAAAATAGAGATTGAAATTGCGTAATTTGTGCACTTTTTTTCTAAATAAAAATAATCATCGCTTTCTTTCAAAAAATATTGTTACTTACATCTGAAAAAAATTAATCTTCTCTATATGAAGCCGAGTTTTAATAAGCTTTTATAATCACTCAAACAAAATTTGATAAACGAATTTGTTTTAAAAAAATTAATAAATTTTTCGACCGACAACGGAAGAAAAAAAGAAGATAAAAGTCATGTAATTAGCGAAAAAGGAAGTTCTCTTACAAAAAGAAAAGTATTTTCTTTACTCAAGTTACTTCTTCCTACTTCGCTTACACGATGCTTCAAATCACAAAACAGCATGCCGAGTAATATTGACGTCTGACTTTCTTTTCAAAAACGGAAGCTAATTACGTTAAAAATGAGTTTGAGAGAAAAGCTTCGTTAATTACAGTAATTTCAGTCGTTTTCAGATGAATTACTCTTAATAAAAAACGATTAATATTGCAAAAAAATATTTTTATTAAAAAGGTTAAATATTATGCTGACTATATTTAGAAATACACAATGAATTGAGAAGTTTATTAATAAGATCATACTTTCTTCAGCCTGATAGCGAGAAAGAAAACATAATCAATATAATTTTTCACCATGCTTTATTTTCGCGTTGCACGCTTTTTTTATTTATTCATTTTATTTATTTAACTATTTATTTTCATTTATTAGCCCCAAAACGGCAAAAGCGGTCACGAAATTGGATTTCCCATCTGTTTGCTATAAATGGCGAATCATTTTTTTAAATTGTTGCCACCAAATATTATCTCTCCAGATTTTTTAAAGATATTAAATAATGAAGAATCTGCAGGTATGTATATATGTTCCTCACACTCTTAAGAAACGACGGTACCCAGAACCATCAAATTTTGAATAACGTAGTCCTCCACCCGAACATGTAAACCTGGGAGCCCGAATTTATATTTCATATTTTGTAAATCTTTAATGAATTTTTAATGAATTTTCAAGGATTTAGTAGTAGTAGTAGTACGTAATAGTAGTAGGGGCAAAACTATAGAATAACATGTTTTTATCTCCAGCATGCAAGATTGTCTGTCAAATACTGACTTTGTTGTTGAACTGAAATTTATGTGGCGTAAGTAAAAAGAACATGATGTATAAAGTTACACACAAAAGAAAAATGTATGTAAACACTCAATACTGCATAGGGAATTCTAAACATATGTTCCTTTTAAAATTTTTGAAATTCTGCTATTGAACCGTATATGGCGTAAGTGCGAAGAAAATGATTAATAATAATAAAGCTAAAAAGACAAAAAAGAGATGGGTTAGCAGGAGTGAATGCAACGAGCTCAGCAGCGACAAAGTAAAAAAAAAAAAAAAAAAGTTAGCAACTCCTTTTGGGCGATCGTTAAAGTCTGAAACCGTTCAGATTATTTATTTATTTACTTTTTAAATTTTTTGATTCAAAAAGGCAAAATTTTTTTATTCAAAAATTAATGAAAAAAAATTATTTTTTCCTTGTACGAAGTTAAAGGCAGTATTGTAATCGTAAAAAATTTCGGGTATCATATTTCAACAAAATTGTCCATTTTAACCGCTCTCGAATCCATTTTAATGATATTTTTGCGTGACATCTGTACGTACGGAAAGAATAAAGGCCTCTTTTTTCCAAAATAGACTGTAAAATGAATTTAAAATGGATTCAAAAGGGATTTTATCATGACATTTGTATGTACATACGGAAAGAATAAAGGCCTCTTTTTTCCAAAATAGACTGTAAAATGAATTTAAAATGGATTCAAAAGGGATTTTATCATGACATTTGTATATACATACGTAAACAAGCATGTTCAGTGCAAAGTCCGTAATCCGGACGTCCATTATGCGGAATGATCTATAATCCGGACCTCAAAGCCAACTTACGCATGCGCGTTTGATGCCAGTGAAGCGTTTACACATAA
The DNA here is from genome assembly GCF_044657685.1 of Stegodyphus dumicola. Classification (NCBI taxonomy): domain Eukaryota; kingdom Metazoa; phylum Arthropoda; class Arachnida; order Araneae; family Eresidae; genus Stegodyphus; species Stegodyphus dumicola. Next base: position 173,229,081 of record NC_140774.1, on the reverse strand, counting down.
GCGCTTCCGATAGTGAAGAAAGTGACAGAGAGGTTATTGAAAACGAAAATATTTCGATTGTCAAGTTAGTCGGATTCTCGACACAGCAATTGCAAGATTTGAATAGTGGAACTTTGAAACTAAACAAGAAATTATGTCTGTTTTATAGAAGAGAGAATTAAAGAGAAAGTATAAGCACAAAAAACGGAGCAACTTAAACAACTTACATAGAAAATGTTTAACAAAGTAAACACATAAATATTAAGCTTTTTTTTGTAAATTTTGATACCCTTTACATCATAATTGCTCTTTATTTCATAAATTACGGTTTCATATTTTAATTGTATAATTTCTGCATGCCATCTTACCAGATTTAAATTGATGATCTATAATCCGGAGAAACCCCTAATCCGAAATCGCCGCAGTCCCGACGAGTCCGGATTACGGACTTTGTACTGTATCTCGCATAACTCAAAAACGAGCAGCCCTGAAATTTTGTATATGAGACTGCTATAACATCTAGTTGTGCACCTCCCTTTCTTGTGTTGCAATCCACCGCACCATTTATATACATTATACATATATATATATATATGTTATATACCCAACTTTCTTACACGGCCCATATATATATATATATTATATACCCACCCTTCTTACACGGTTCGATGAGCTCTACTTTTAATTTTTATATGTTGGTAAATTGTGCATTTTATGCTTTAAAAGTGATTAAATTATATTGTTCTTATGTTATGTTCTGGTTAAAGTTTTTATTTAAAAAGTTTAAAGTTTAAGAAGATGTTTTGAGTTTTTATGCACTTTGCCTTTCCGCGAAGTGAGAACTAAATTGAATGAATGAAAAATATATCTCTAATGAAATTCGAGTAAATGAATTCGAGGAAATAAGCTTAAATGTATAATTGAATAGGCCATAGAGGGTAGGCATGTGGCGTCCACATCAAATATTTTCTTTTAAATCATAGAACGTTTTTTTGGACCCAACTGCACAGTTTCCAAAAGCGAAAATTTAAAAATTTCAATAAATTATAAAACAGTTTTGCTGTATATTCCGTGTGAATATTTGTTGTTTTATAAGGAATGGTGTAATGGCCCGTTTTTGACTGCAAAGGTCACTTCATGCAAGCAAAATCGACGTAAACATTTGTGCCCTCTAAAGGCGAATGCTAGAGTGTTGGCCTTCGATTAACATTTTTAAATGCATTAGAAGACACATTAATACATTTTAAAATATATATTTTTACTTAACATAATAACGTTATAAATAAAGAAATATTATAAAGTTCTATGCATAATAGTAATAAAATGTTAAAACAAAAATATAATTACTTCTTTTCTTCGATTCTAGTATGCTGTCAATTGTAAGATATTGAGTTTGGTTTACTACCAACAATAGTATTCCTATTTAAATTAGTAATCTGGAAACATTATTATTTCGTAATAATAACCAACATAGCAGAAGCTGAGATTTAAAGAGTCACATTACTTTTAAAAACGCTGATATTATAAATGTATAAAAAATAGTAGCGTCTAAAATTCCAAGACAGACGATAAAAGTGTTAAAGAGTTTAAAATAAAAAATTATATCATATGTATAATACCCGTATTAAAAAATTAAGCAATTAGTTCTATAACTTTATGGATCAGAAAACTTACGTATAGAAATATTAGCCTTATATAAATTTAAATGAATTCGTTTTCCTTCTTTTCACTAGAAATTCGGTCACTATTTCTACCAGATCTAATTTTTCATTAGTATTATTTACCAATCTTTTATGATGAATTAATAATTACATACATAGACCTTTTATCTATCGTTTGACACTGCTATATTTAACAGCTCGTTTGAATTGTTTACTTTAAGAAATTAATTAATCTAATATAACTAACAGGAATAGAGAATTAGCTGGTTCTCAGAATTAGTTAGAATTAATAGGGCTATTATAACTATTTCAGATATTAAAATGGAATAGGAATATTAAGAACAGAATGCAATTTTTTCTAATTCTCTAACGATTAAAAATAAATTTTAAAAAAATCTAGGAAATTAACTAATTTTTGTTCATGTCATACAGACTGAAAATGTTCTTTAATTCTGCCTTTTAGATTATACACATTTTTGGCTGCATTTTAATTAAACTTACTTCCTCGAATTTTATCAGAGATATATTTCTCATTTAATCAATTCAGTTATCACTTCGCGGCAAAGCAAAAATACAGAAAAACTCAAGACATCTTCATTAATAATTGTAAAATACATAAAAATATAAAACACCAGTTAAGACAGTTAAAAAAGAACAATTTTTACAATTAAAATTACTATTTCTACGCAAAAACAAGTAATTCGCCCAGCGGACAGGAAGATAGATTTTTTTGGTGCACAAAGTTGAAAGTTTTCTTTTGGTCCCAGTCGGCAAAAAGACACTAAAATTCGTGCACAAACTGACTTAATTCACTACTCTACTAAGAGTTTCAAATGTAAACAAACGGCGGCTTCGTTAGGCTTAATACTAATTTACTTGTTGATAATTCTACAACTATTGCATAGAAATTAACTCAAGGTATAAAAACCTTAACCGGAACACAGGAACAAGTTAATTTAATCACTTTTAAAGCAAAAAATACAAAATTTACCAACATACAACGGTAATAAATAGCTGGGCTGACCAAGCAGGGTAATAGAGTACGTATATATAAGTAAATTTAAGACGTATAAATTCGTAAGTTTTTTTTTTTTTTTTTGAATTTTTAAGTTTTGTGTGGCTGATTGCAACCAAAAACGGAGGTGCACAACTATATGTTATATCAATCCAGTATATAAAATTTCAACGTTCTGAAGCTACGTTCGCTTTTGAGCTATGCGAGATACATACATACGTATGTACGTACAGACGTCAGGAAAAGTCTCTTCTGAATCCATTTTACAATCTGTTTTGGGAAAAAGAGTCCTTTATTCTGTTCTTACGTACCGCTGTCATGGAAAAACATGGTTCGGGAGGGGTCAAAATTAATATTTTCGTTGAAATATGATACTCGAAATTTTTCTCTTACAGTACTTGTTTTACTGTAAGAGATTTATCCTTTATTTATTCTCTTCTTACTTTTTTTTTTTTTTTTTTTTTTTTTTAATTTAAAACTTTCACCTTTATACATTTTGATACTTTTTTGAAACAATATTGCATTTTTTTTTATATTAAAAGCAATACTCGGCTTTAATCCTTGACGGAGGAAATGTATTTACGTTAATGATTAATTTTGCAGCGGAATCAGAAAGGCTAATAAAACGGCCACTAAAAGAAGTCGAAAAAATCAAGCAAAGAAGGGAAAAAAAATCGTCGCTGTTACAATCTTAAAAGATTAATAACTTCCGGCGTTAATGATCTGACATCTGTCATTTCGGCTTCAGTAAATGGATTAGTTCTCCGATTTCGAAAAGTTTCAAGAAAATTTAAATCCCCTTTTCTGGCATTTACTTTCTAGTACTGGCAACAGACATGGTACGTGAAAGGAATAAGAAAATAGATTCTTTTTTTAAACTTATTTATTCAAGTGAATTTGGCAACAGAACGTTGCAAGAATTTGTAAACGTAGCCGGTACGATTTTAGCGTTAAAACTGGTACGTTAAAAATTTTTGTTCTACAACTATTTTCTTAAATACTTGTGCCCGAAGCTCCAAAGTTGTAAGGATTTTATTCTATTGTAAAGAAAGAAATTTCCGGTAATAAGAGAAAATGCTGAAAGAACTCGCTCTATAGAATCTTATTAAATAATTCGCATACCATTCTGCAATTTCACAAAAACATTGCCTTCAGTCTGAATCACGATAAGGATAACGACTCTGAGTTAAAGCTGGTTTTATTCAAGAAAATAGTTGTTATATTCACAGTTTAAATACTTTTTTAAGAAAACTGGTTTTGTAAACAAAGCGCCTATTCTTTATTATTCCGTTTGCTTTTACTGCATAGTATATTTTACTACTGAAGCGACTAGTTTATTTATTTATTTCAGCCCAAAGGGGCTGTAGCGTAGAAGGGCTGTTAGTCTAAAAACGGCATTTTGTGGCGTTTTATTATAAAATGCGAACCACTTTTTGATTTGTTGTCACCAAATATTATCTCCCCGTATTATATTTAAAGAAACAGAATAATAAAGAATCTGCATGAATGTATGCATGTTTCTCGCATTGTGAAAAAATGACGGTACCTAGAGGGTGTCTGCCGAAAACATCGTGGCAAAAACATCGCGGATGAAAACGTCGCGGAGAAAACAACGCAACTGCTATTAACTGTCTTAGTATAATAATTAAGTTCAGTGCTGATACCATAACTTACAAAATTGAAATCATCGTTTATTAAACTCAGTCGCTTAATAAACTCAAATATGTTTGGAACGGAAGTGATTCTAAAAACCCGAGATACTGTATATGATCCCTTCACTTTGAGAAATGTTGCTATACAGCTAAACATTAGATCTTTATTATCTTCCACATGAATTCGTTACTTAACCAGGTCTCACAATTTCTATCATCGGGAAAACATGGAATATTTAAGTCATCTTTCCAATTTAATCAGTCCATAATTTCTCAACAAATCGTTTAAAAATAATAAACTCATTTTTTAATAATTTAGATCTTCATTTTATTTTATAATAATATATCTAATTGATATAAATAAAAATACATTAAAACACAATATCACGCATTTAGTAGAGAACCATTTGATTTTTTTAAAATAACATAATACAAATAGAATTTAAAATTAATGAAAATATATGTATGTGTGAATAATTTTAAACTGCAAGAAAAAAGATTGGATAATTGAATATAAATGATTTTAAAAATAATCGTCATGAAGTATCTAAGAACAATGAATATTATTAAATTAACGATTTAAAATTCAGCATAAAAAATGTGTAATTGTTCGAGATTAAAAATACTAAAAACTAACATCGCCCAACGTGGGGCTCGAACCCACGACCCCGAGATTAAGAGTCTCGTGCTCTATCGACTGAGCTAGCCGGGCGACGTTTGGATTTGGTCTTTTCCGATTTAAATCCATTTTCCTTAATAACTGTTAGGAGATTTGATATCTCACAGAGTACTCTGTGAGTTGAACAGGTGTCTTAAAAGTAAATGATAAACATATCGGAACAGGAAACGATAATATACTTATATTAGGCGATAGGGTTAGAAATAGTTTATTAATTCTAATTTAATGCGTAGAAAAATCTGAGTTAAAATTTGAATTTCCCATATTTTGACTAAAAAGTGTCACGTGAGTAAAATTATAAGAATCTGGATTTATATTTATTATTATACTGTGGGAACTGTAACTGTAACTGAGTAAGACTATGTAAAAGCGCCATCTAGATGAGGAGGCGCAAGGAGACGAGTGAGCGATAGCAAGGACAAAGGGACGTGTCCAAAATGTTTTGACGATTATTTCTTTTCTTTTCATTTTAATGTAACTATATAAACTATTCTACGTGTGCACTATTCTCTACCATTTACATACTTTTAGTGTGGTTGCGCAGCATGTTGGTTGCTTATTACTTACTACATATAGAACTAAAGTACATTTAATATAAATCTATGAGGAGCAGTATTAACAATACAAGACATTTGAAGGCACAAAAACGAACTATTTTAGGTTATCGTCCTCATAATGCGAGGATCTTGCTAGCGGCAAGAGTCTCTCTAGTCGAGAGTTTAAGAGCATTCTGAGTTCTTGCCTGGTCTAAAACGGTTTGTAAACTGAATTAGTCACGCACTCTTAATTTTTCGGTTGCAGTTTATGTCTTCTGATTTGTTATAGTTGGAATATCAGAGGGGAAACATGATCCTTAGTTTCATCAGCTTCCCTGAAACTGAGAGGCTTTGGTGACAGAAACATTGCAGATCGCTAAAATTCCTTGGCTCTCCCCATGAAGTTATGATTCTTGTAATGTCGAGCCATAACGTTTATTAACGTGATCGAATTATTGCTTCTGCAATGCAGAGCCTGTCACCTCACACCTCCTATTAGCTTGAATACTACGACCTGCGGAGGACCGCACACATAAATTTCTTATCTGTGTGTGGTCCTCCACAACACCTTTGGCCAAAACAGTTTCTCCTTTAAGTTCTTTCACTCAAGTTCTTGTCTAAGCAAGTAATCAATCTAGACATAACAATATGAATAGAGCCGGTATTTCACAACCAAAAAATTCAGCGAACAGGGGTAAAACAAGTATCAAATTGTGCTCTTCAAGTTTGCTCCTCCAAACTATCCCTTGATGAAGAACTAAATTATTTAAAAGCAATAGCTATTGACAGCGGCTTTTCACCCAACATTATTAATCAAGCAGTTTAAAAAGTCTCATCTCAAGACACCAAAAGGCACACTCTTGTTTTACGAGATTATAAAAATTCTGTTGTCATTCCCATCTTTCCAACAATTAGCTATAAAGTTGAACGTATTTTGCAGAAATTTAACTTTCGGGTCGTTTATTCTCCCATCAATAATATTTTCAGTTCCATACTCAAGAACCCCATTCCGGATATGAATTCCTCTGGTATTTACAGGATTCCTTGCCAGTGTGGTTTAATTTACATTGGCCAAACTAAGAGAGCCTTAAAATTTCGCGTTAAGGAACACGAGGCAAATGTTAGAAAAAAGGAAACATAAAAGTGTTCTGTTGCCTAACATTGTTGGTCCGAAAATCACGCTTTCAATATTTCTGCTGCCAAAATTATTCAAAAAACATCTTCCATTGGTGAACTGGATTTTCTAGAGGTATTTCACATTAAAAAAAATCTTTCTGTTCTATTTAACGACCCTAATTCCAATCCATCTTTGCCTTCGGCCCTTAAAGAAATTATGTTTTAGTTCTGGTTTCATCAACAGATGGCGCCAGTGGCTTATCTCCTGTCCAGGCTTTCTTATCTTATCTAATCATTATATCTTATCTCGTTCATTTGCGCTTTTGCAGCTGAGGATGATGGTTCGGTAAAACCATCGAAACTAGTCCTGTGAAAATTTGAAAATATAACGCTGATTTTTGGTTATTTGACTTCTAAATTAATATTTGTTCGGCGTGTTATTGTATCTTAATTATCTTGAGTATCAAATTGATTTAAAAGATGCGATTTCAGTTCCCGAGTATCTGATGATGTGGACACGAACCTTTTAAAACTGAGAAAAATAAAATGTGACATTCTCGAGATTTGGATCTGGTTGAAGTTTTACACTGTAAGGTATATAGAAAACGGATTACTTTTTTCTTGGGAATCTTCTCTAAGAAGATTTCTAAAATGCATAACAAACGTTTATAACTGAAATCACGCCATTTCAAGATATTATTTTTATCGCTATCATCTTTGATTAGCTAGTTTTTCACTTGTTGGGATATTCCGGACTTAACTCTCTTGACATTATTTCTGCTCCTTCTGGGATTTTTCAGTGTTCATGCTGATTCTATACTTTAGGAATTTAGCCTTCAATTACACCAAAAAGGTTTTTTTTTCTTTATTTTCGTGCGCTCCCTCTCGCTGCCACATATATGTGTCCTTTCACGATGGAACAGTTTAATACGACCGAAAATTCGTGACCTCTCGTGCTTTTGACAGTATCACGCACACTACTGTATGTTGTTCTTACATCACCGTTGACTTGTTTGATCTACAGACTCACGCATGTTATTCTTGAAAACGAAACCGAATTTTTGATTTAGTTATTGACTTCCAGAAAAGAATGGGAATCATGGTAAGTTTATGATCGTCGAAATTTAAAATTTCTATTTCAGAAACATATCTGATACAATAGGTTTTCTTATTTTTGTCAATTTGTTTGTGCTTGTTTTTATTAAATTTTTAATGCATTTTAAGATACAGTTTTAATAAATTTTTTAGTTACTTTTTAATCATATACCTTTTACTTCTTATATGTGCTCTTAGAGTTTAAAAATTCTAATAAGTGCGAAGAGAAGAATTTGAAGACAAAAATTCGAACAAGAATAAGCTATAAAAGAAGTAAGTTTATAAGGTACTTCTCCCGCCTTCTTAGCGAGCCTTCGTGGTGCAGTGGTCTGCACGCTCAGCGCGTAATTGAGAGGTCCGCGGTTCGATTCCCGGTGAAGGCGTTACTTATTTTTCAGTCTCTCTTGCTTCCAAAAATACCTAATGTCTCTACAAGTTTTCATATATTTGTTAGACCGTTACCTGATTATTTTGTCTGTTCAGTCACTTCTACTTCCGTCGGCTCCCACCAGGATGCAAATTAGTTATACAAGAACAGAGTTCTTATAGTTGAAGAAGAGATTTTGATAGTCTTGTGAATATCATATTACGTTTGACTTTAACATTTAGTGTTCTGGTAGTTCCGTAGGTTTTTTTATGATTATTCGGGCTTTTAAATTTGAGAGACAGGAGAATGATAAAAAGGCGTATTTCTCCTGGCTTAGTTTTATTTTAAAGAAAGATTAGGACTGGGCAATAAGTTGTCTGGTTCTCTTTATGAAACCAGATTTTACCATTTGAGCAGTTAGATTCAGTGCAAAGTTACACAATATAAAATGCTAAAAATTTGGTTTGCACATATCAGTTTTATGTGTTTTAAACATGCATTCAACAAAAGCATAACTTTTTAAAAGAAACATTAAGTGATAGATAACCTTCCTTCAGTTTTATGCATTTCGAATTAGACCAATAAAAAGTTTCGTTAAACATGAGAATATCATTAAATCGGTGTATTGTAAGGACTATGTTAATTTTATTAACAGTTAAATTTTGAGTTAAACTTCCTTTCCTATCGATTCTTAATTTCAGTTTACCACTTCTGGCCAGAACGTAATTTTAGAATCCCGTCTGAATGCTAATGCGGAAAAGTGGTATTTAACCGCGAAGTTCTACAGTCTTAGAGTTGAGTTGAGTTGAGAGCAGAATCTGGACACCCGTGCGGCTTACTAAGACTATTCGGGTATAGTCCAGGTTCCGCAACTATCCGGGGCAACACCTCATGGGGCCTATAAGGGCATACATTGGTCCTGTATACATGCTTACGTAGTTCATAACATATGCTTATAGTTACATAGTTCATAATATATGCTTACATAGTTACATAGTTCATAGTACATGCTTATATACAAGTAGTTCATAATACATAGATCTTTCATAATACTTGCTTACATAGTTCATACATATACATGCTTACATAGTTCATAGTTGCTTACATAGTTCATAATATATTGAGCCTGTTACATAATACATACATAGTTCATAATAATTTTCATTGGCCATAGTACATACATGTTTCATAATATATACAGTGGGCCGTAATACATACATGTTTCATAATATATACAATAAAAAAAAAAAAAAAAAAAAAAGATAGAAGAGAGAGAGAGAAGAGAGATTGACAGGGAACTATTCCACACTGCACAAATCTGTTCCCAATTCCTCCAGTTTCTGCATTATCTTGCATATTTTGATGGGAAATGCTGGCTGTTTGAACAGATAACGCTTATGAGAAATTGCCTGTTCCGGAAGCTGCACATGCCACTGTACGGTTAGAGGGCATTGGGTCAAGTAATGGTCTGGTTTACCAATGCCTCCACAGACACAACTTTCGGACACAACTACAGTCTTAGAGAGATACCAGATATTCTAGCTGCACGCGTCCGCCTTTTTAGGCTACTCTCTTGTAAGCTATTATTACGCTCGGCCGTACTTTAGGCCTTTGATAGCTTCGCAGTTAGTTAGCGTTAAGGGGCCAACTCTGTTAGAATTTTGATAGCTTCGGCTATATCCCCTTAGTTAAGATTAGTTTAGTTTAATTCTTAGTTTCTTAAGTTGAAGCCCAAGTGTCGGCTTTATTGTACAACTCCAAGACGGTGTTTTTTTAAACTTTAATTGGTAGTAATATTATAATAATAAATATAATTATATTATTATTATTATTATTATATTAATATTTTAATAATAATTTTAATAATAAAGGGTTATTTCACCCTTCTTACTTGTTGTTTCCTGTACACGAACTCAAACGATTATTCGCTTACTAGTTCTTAAGATTCTTCACTTTCAACTGTAACTTAGAACTACATAGTGGGGAATCCTACAGTAATGTACCATTAACTTAATTAAACAACTAAATTAAGATGATAAAATATCATTACTCATTAACGTGCAAACTTTTCATCCGGCAAATTTAAAATCTAAAGGATTCAAACGGAAGAAGAATTTCCTCCCCCCCCTCCCAGATACACTGAATCCATCAATTTGATAAAGATGACAAGTAAAGTTTAATTTTACCATTTATTAAGACTCAATTTGGCAAACATTCTTTTCACCTTCTACCGAAACGAATATTATAATGAACATTCCAAACTGATGACGTAAGATTTGCTTTGTAAACGACGGAGGTGGGAGGAGAGAGAGTGGTGAGAATTTTTTTTTTTTTTTTTCGTTTAATTCCTCTATAAAAACACCGACGAAAAAGAAATTTCTGATGAGACAATTACACTACACAAAAGAACAACAGCCAGCAAATGTTTCGCAAAGTGAGCAAGCGCATTTAAGTATTCTCTTCCAACAAGCAATACGCGACTCCATATAATGAGGAAGTGAACTGAAAGTTCTCCAAATGCTTCATTAACTCATCCTAGACAGCACGAGGAGAGCTGACGGAGAGTAAATGAACTGTCGCCTCCACTACGCATGATGAGTAATTAAGTACTCGCCCATAAAGTAATTACAACTTTGATTTGACTGAAATCGGATTGCTCTTCTGGATATGAGAATAAGTTTTGAAAGATTAAACAAATTCTTATATTTAGAACAGAAACTTGATTTCAGTCAAATCAGATCAAACTTATTGCATATACGTTCAATCTTATTTCGATTATTCGATCCTCGATGATTGGAAATAATCGAAAATCGATTATTTGAACTCCGATTATTCGACATTTTCAATAAGTCCGAATCGATGTCTCTCAAACACGAAATGTATTAACTAGATAGCAATTACATAGCGAACTCTTGTTTTATCGATTAATACCGAGAATGATGGTCACAGTTAGCTCAGTTAATCCAAGGCATTAAAAAAAAGTCACACATTTTGTTTTCTTTACTGATTAGGGCTAAAACTCCATCCGCCCATCTTTCGTGAAAATCATACAGGGAAGAAAAATAACCAGTAGTAACCACCACCAGGGAAAAAACAACTCAATTTACCTGTATTTTATAAGCATTTTAATGGAGAGAATAAGTTCATTTAGTTATGCAAGTTAAATCAGTACTCAAAACAAAAACAAAACAAATTTTTCAAAATCTGAAACTTTCAAATTTCACATTACGCTCAAAGGGGGCGCTTTCTTTACCGTTTTGTGTGTTATCTTTATTTATTAAATATCGTGTTCTTCGCACTTAAACCATAAAATTCAGTTCAACCGCAATATCGCAAAATAATTTTAAAATGAGCCTATCTTTAGAATTTCTGATACACAGTCTCGCGCGCTGGAGATAAAAATGTTTTTTCTGTAGAATGTTTCCATTGCTCGCTTTGAAATCGTTTAGTTTGTTAATCAAAAATTCGTTAAAATTTTACAAAATATGAAATGGATAATAAAACAAATTCCAAATTTGGGCTTCCAGATGCCCATATCCGGGTGGAAACGTACGTTATTCAAAATTCGATGGCTCTAGGTACCTTCGTTCTTTTACAGTGAGAGAAACTTACAGTACATTTAAGCACATCCTTCATTATTTAATTGCTTTAAATATAATACAGGGGTCTAATATTTAGTGGTGACAATTTGAAAAGTGAACCGACATTTAAAGCTTTCAACCCGAAACGCCAAAACGAAAAATTAATAGTACTTTGTGGGCAAATTGCCCCTTTGGACTTAAAAAAAAAAAAAAAAAAAAAAAAAAAAAAAAAAAAAAAACCACTCACGCAGTGCAATTAACGGAAGAATAAACATCATTAAAAGCTAAAAAGCCTAGTTATAAATGCATACAAACAAGAAAACTTGAATCATGTCATTGAGTTCAAACTATCACACAAAGTCCGTTTGATTATTTCTTAGGGGGTGGGGGTGAGAATTTTCTTGTTCAACATCATTACATGAAATCACATATATTGCAAAGCTTATGTAATAAAAATTTTATATTCAATTCAAAATATACCAGCAAAAATACATGAGAAAAAAGATTTCAATCTGTGAGCTTCAGATTACAATGTGATACCTCAAAGAAGAGTTTATAATTAAAAATTTTAAAGATGTTATGAAAATCTAAAAGTGTAAAACATTATAAGTTTTTTCTTAAAATTATTTTGTATCTGTTATGTAACTTGTCCATAAATATAAACATCTTTTATCAATTAAAACTGTAATAGATCGCGAGAATTATTATATATTTGGTTTGAGTTAGAAAGATTTCAGTTCTCAGAATTTAGTTTCAAAATTAATTACGACATCAGCGTTACGCGAGTTTTGTGGCATAGATTAATCTAGAATTGGCGCACGAAATGTTGTTAATTTGAGAATAGAGAAAAGAAGTACCCAAATTAAAAATGTGGAAATAAGAAGCTATTAATAAATTAAATTATAAAGCTGATTTACATATTTTTTATCTTACTTTACTTATCTTTTTTTTTTTTTTTTTTTTAAGTCCAAAGGGGCAATATGCCCACAAGTACACACACATATATATATATAGATATATAATTGAAATAGAAATTGAAAAGCTAATAAGTAATGTGTTGTAAGACCTATTTGGTCTTAAAACTTTTTTGCGCAAACTGCTGCAAAAATATGAAATAATAGGAAAGATAAAATTATATGAATCAGAATTATAATATAACTATAAACATTAATTCTTCCTCTCTATTCTAAAATCGCAATAACTTCTGCATTGCATCATTTCTAGATCACTCTATGGCCCGCGTAGCTCTGATGACATAATAATTGGGAACTGAAACTGCCATTGTAAACCAAAACTTTTCTCTGCCTCCATCTTTCATAACTACGCACTTCAGCTTTTGCTCTCTACTGTGCTAAGATGTAATTTCGCTGGCTTGCTTTCTATCTCAACAATATCAAAAATGTAAATCTTCTGTGGAAAGGCACGACTAGAGTGCCAAGTGATTGTGGCCACAAACGTCAACTGGAAAATAAAAATGGAATTAAAACTGCCTCGACTGCCAAGTTCTTTAGATATTACCAAGTTAGCATTACTAGCATACTACGCAATCAAAATCTTCTTCAATATGCGTCTAATTACGCATCTACAGTGTTCCGTCTTTTCCTTTGCTTTTATTATGACATATATATATCCACTTCCTTTCCCGGCTTGAAAGTCCTTACTCAACCTTTATTTTCGCAGTCATTGGTAGAAGAATTCTTCCAATTAGAGAAGTGTTTTAAATAACGAAAATATTCATGTTTTGAGAATGTCAAATTTGAAAATAAATAAATAAATACAGAAAAAAGAAACTGAAAGGTTTCATATTTTAAATTACGTCCAAAGGGGCATTTTTTTTAACGTTTTATGTGTTACCTTGTTCTACGTACTCAAACTATAAAATTCAGTTGAACAGCAATATCGCAAATTAATTTTAAAATGAGCATATCTTTAGAATTTCCGATACAGAGTCTCGCGCGCTGGAGATAAAAATGTTCTTTTTTCGTACTTTTTTTTTTAATCAAAAATTCGTTGAAGTGTCACAAAATCTGAAATCGATAATAAAACAAATTTCAAATTCAAATTAAAGCTTCCACATGCCCATATTTTACGGAAGATTACGTTATTCAAATTTTGATGGTTCTAGGTACCGTTGTTTTATCACAATGCGAGAAACATACATACATTTATGCAGATTCTTCATTATTTAATTTCTTTAAGTATAAGACAGGGCGATAATATATGGTGGCAACGATTTGAAAAGTGATACAGCCTTTCAAAGTTTTCGACGCAAAATGCCAAAACGAAATTAATAGTTCTTTAGGGCAAATTGCTCCTTTGAACCGAAAAAAAAAAAAAAAAAAAAAAAAAAAAAACCTTTTTTTGACAAATAATGAAAACTAATTACATATTTAATAACAGTTTGTATATCTAGTTTATCTAATAATAAACATCAAACAGTATTTAATATCGGTTTATTGTGTTGTACTAAAAAGAATATTTAAATAGCCCGTACAAGAAAGCCATGTGGTGCCCATATCAGATTTTTTTTAACAGGCGATTATAATCACAATGTGCGGCTTTAATTACCTTTATTGAACAAACGACTATAATCATCTTTCATTAATTTAATTTCAGTTAGGTACAAATTTCCTACTCTTTTTGCTGATGGGTTAAAGTTAGAAAACAATGTCGGCATTTTCTACATAATTCGTGAGAAATCGACGCAAATTATGAAACAGAAAGCTCAACTGAGCTCAAAAAAGAAATGCATTTTTTTAAAAGCGGCTTTGTGTTAAAAAAATACGAAAGATATACACTATTTATCTCAAGCTATTAAATATCCATTGCGACTATCGCTCAACATTTCATGTTTTAACAACACATAAAGAAAAATTCGATATGCCTCACTCAAATGAACACATCAAAATCCACTTCGGGCAGGATTAAGGCTCAGGCTAAGACATAAAGGCAATGAAAATGAAGATGAAATTGTTCTCAATGTAAACGCAAAGCCATTTGAGATTCTTTGCTCATAGTAATTTCTAAAACAGGAAGTAGAAAGGTTACGGAAACAATCCTGACAGGATGAATGGAATGAAATTCCTCAAGGACACAGAATATTTGAATTTCTTCCCTCGAGTGAATAGCAGAAACCGATGTCAAAGCCTTTCCTTGCATCGATTCATTTCTGGTCACGGCTACTTTCCTTTATTTTCTTCAAAATAAACTTACTCTTACAAATCTCAAATCAAGCGGAGAAAGTGACCATTTGCCTTTTCAGCTGCTCCTTCACTCAGATTCACCACAGGTAAACTCCCAGCTTCAAAAATATATTACTAAAACTAAACACCTGCATTAGACGATCGACAACACCAATAAAGCTTCTACCGCACGGGCTTAATTGCTGTCATTCTTAGAAAATATGAACAGCGACATTAATTAGTAATTTATGTTGATGGAATAAGAGCTTTCGCTGTTCAGGGGCTTTCTTTTAATTCTAACGTAATTAACGTACAACATCGAGTTACTTAGCCCAAAGGAGCAATTTGCCCAGAAGGGCTATTAATTTTGTTCCGCCATTTTATGCCGTCCATTATAAAGCGGCGTTTCACTTTTCAAATTGTTGCCACCAAATATCAGAGCCCTGCATTGTATTTAAAGAAATTATATATTGAACAATCTGCATGAATGCATGTATGTTTCTCGCATTGTGAAAAAACAACGGTACCTATTGATATCAAATTCTGAATAATTAATTCGAGCCTTCGACTCGAATATGGGCATGTGGAAGTCCAATCTGGAATTTGTTTTATTGTGTATTTCATATTTTGTAAAACTTTAACGAATTTTTCATTAACAAAGTCAACGATTTAAAAGCGAGAAGTTGCAAGACTGTACGAAAAAAAAATACATATATGAAATAAAATAAATAAATAAATAAAATAAAATAAAATAAAAATACGAAAGGTTTCAGATTTTAAATTTACATCCAAAGGGGCGTTTTTTAAGCATTTTGTCTGTTACCTTTATTTATGATGGTACACAGAGTAATCACATTCTTCGCACTTACTTTTAAAGACTTACTTTCAGATAAAAAATTTATCTTAAAGACTTGCTTTAAGATAAAAAAATTATCGTAAAGACTTACTTTAAGATAAAAAAAATTATCGTAAAGACTCACTTTAAGATAAAAAAATTATCTTAAAAGGTTACTTTAAGATAAAAAAAGTTATCGTAAAGACTTACTTTAAGATAAAAAAATTTATCTTAAAGGGTTACTTTAAGATAAAAAAATTTATCTTAAAATAGAAAACCTAATAACACGGCCTCTGGCTTAATATCCAAGTTCCAAATATCGCTGTAAGCCGCGATTGTTCTGCAATTTCTCACAACGTGTTCCGGCTGTCATCAATTTGATGCCTAGACTTACGCCTCAGGTAGAGGGATACATGACTATGGGTCTAAACGACAGAATTGAAGGTGCAGAGCAGAGTGTGACCAGTTGTCACGTGAGTAGCAAAGACATCTGATATAATTCGATCGTCTCAAACGTAACCCTGGCTGGCATTCTGCCAAAACGCATAGACTCGTCCAGAAGGGGCGTTATTACTTGATGCGACGTGAAAGGTAACTTGAAAGTCTTCTCTTCTTCGGAAAGAGAGAATTTATATGCTGGAGGCAAAGAAAGTCCCCATGCTTCCACCCTATTTTGAGAATAATTCGGTCCGAACGGCGCATGCGTGTTTGCGCTCACGGTCGCGGATGAGGTGGTCGAACTATAAGTCAAGGCATATCCAAAGCAGAGGATATCAAAAGCAAAGTCCACCAAAATATGGTCTCACTTAATCATAAATACAGTTCGTTGGTCACGAGATAAGGCGTCCACAAAATTGAAAATTTCTCCAGTCCTTCACGGAGAAATAAATTGCAATTTTAAAACACAAATATAAACAAGTAAGTAGGTAAGAACACGGTGAGATTCAGAATAAATAGGAAATAAATACATATGTACACAATGCTGATATTAGCAAAATTTTTCATATCAGCTCAAACAATGACAAAGTCACATGGGGTGGTCACCCAAACATTCAGTGTCATTTAAAAATGATACATGATTCAGTACAGCCGTTTAAAGTAAATTTTGACTGCTGCAAATGTGATTATCAGGTAAGTACACTGAGTTGGAAAATATTGGTTATCGTGGAGAAAATTCTAATTTCGGACCCTTACTTAAATACACACGAACAAATTTGCGTTCTGGCGGGAAAACGGAAAGAGAGAAGTAATAGTACAGATTCAAAACATAAAATAACTGGTAATTTAAATTAAAGGAAACTTCACAACTTAATAAACTAATTACAGCATTAATCTGCGTTTCAAAACATAAAGGAAAAGTATTTTGCTGACTTACCTCATTTAGGCCGGCTTCTATGCTTTTATTTTTTTGGTTGGCTCAGGCGTGATAATATTCACAAAATACCACCGACCCTTGATGAAGAAGTAGAGCTGTAAAAAAATGTCATTGTTGATCATTTCACTTTGATAAAGTTACAATTGAAAATTCATTAGCTGAACATTTACAATAACGCGTGTACATCTATGTAATATTATTATGAACTCTTATATGCTAATATATCTTTTTACACTACTACCTTTTAAAAAACTGCGCATATACGAAGAGGAGTTACCAAAATAGAAAAGTACGTAGTTTTTCCTCTCCTTTTTTTCCCTATAAAACAATAGCAAGGGTAAAATTCTGAGAGATAACTACCAACTGTTGTACTTGACTTTTTACATATGATTACATTGGTTATTTTATGTTAAAGGAGTTATAAACATTCCAAGCACTAAGTAGGTGCAACTAGTTACCTAGATTTTGCTTCCGACCAATAAGCATCTTTTATTGATTGATGGACATCAAATCATCGGTAACATCATAACCATCAATATGGTCTAATTCTTCCCACCTGCCCCATATTGCCTATTTCTCAAATGTCGGTTAATAAACATATATTCTCATATCATTCCCAATGCCAAGATAGTCATTTACACGAAGAGATACTTATTGCTTTTTTTTTTTTTTTTTTTTTTTTTTAAGATGATGATTTTTTTTCAAGGCTTTTCCGATCTCGTTGAAAAATGAGCCGTTAAAATTCACCAAGCACATAAATTCATTTTCCCGCAGTGTAATGTTTTCATTCCCATGGATTCATTCCACCGAGACAGGCTGAAAAAAGTATTATTCAAGGTTAGAAATCAACGATATTTTACGAAGATTTCCGCAGGAAAGTGCTTTGAGATGGTACTCTGGGTTTCAATTTGATTGTGAAACGGAAGTGAATAACATGTTCGTAGCTCCGTAGAAAAAGGGACATAAAAGATGTCTAAAAATTACTACGCATAATTATCTACAAAAATAAATCAAATAAAATTGGCTTTCACATTACGAAAAATTTGATCTCAAGGAACTTCATCTCTAAGTAACAAAATCTGATGCGGACACCACATGACACCGTTGTACGGTCTGTTAAATTATATAGTATATATATTTTCTTGCATTTCACATATCACTTATTTCCTCGAACTTTATTAGAGATGTATTTCTCATTCAATTAATTCAGTTCTCACTTCGCAAAAATGCATAAAATCTCAAAACATTTTCATTAAAAATTGTAAAATACAGAAAACATAAAACATGAAATATAGTTAAAACAATTTTTACAATTAAAATTAGAGTTTCTACGCAAAAACAAGCGATCCGGCCAGTGGGCAAGAAGGCATATTTTTTGGTGCACAAAACTGAAAGTTTGCTTTTGGTCCCACTCGGCAAAAAGACCCTGAAGATGCAAAAACTAACTTAATTCACTACTGTACTAAGAGGTTTCAAATGTAAACAAATGGCGTCTCCGTTAGGCTTAGTGGCACTTAAACAACTTTTAAATTGCTGATAATTCTACAACTACTGCACGGAGATTAATTAAAGGCATAAAAAAACCTCAACAGGAACATAGGAACAACATAGTTGAATCATTCTTTAAAGCAAAAAATGCACAATTTATCAATATATAAGAATACAGAGAACAGAGCATATATAAGACATACATATAAGAACAGAGCATGTATTTCTCTCTATATATATGTACATATTTATGTACTTTTGGTGCGGCCGTTTGCAACCAAAACGTGAGGTGCACAACTACGTGTTATAGCAGTCGCATATACAAAATTTCAACATTCTGAGTCTACTCGTTTTTGAGTTTTACGAGATACATACATTCGTGCGTACGTACGTACGTACTCGTCACGAATAAAATCATCTCTTCTGAATTGTATTTTAAATTCCTTTTTCAATCCATTTTGGGGAAACGAGGCCTTTTCCGTCCGTACATAAAGATGTCAAGCAAAAATATCGTTTAAATGGACTCGAGAGCGGATTCGGTCAAAATGGATATTTTCGTTGAATATGATTACCGAAATTTTTCGCGATTACAATATTTTATTTCGTAGAAGAAAGTAAATGTATAAATTACCAATTTTTACACAAAATTAAAATTTAGCTGCTCGCAAATGCTTGCGTATTCCTTAAAAAACTGTACAAAATTTCTTTTTGTACGGTAAAAATACTGAAACATAATACATCTATAAATGGGAATTTTAAACGCATTCTTTAAATTTCGTTTAGAAGTTACATTTGGATTTTCTAATTGCATCCTCAACTATCTCTTACATGATCAGTATACAGTCTACAATTAACAGATGAAATTTTTAATTAGTAATATCTGACTAGTTTCTATAGTAGTTTAACTAGAATTTTCTGCGAGGTCTATATAAAATTTACTTGGTATATTTACACTAAAACGCGTACATTATAAAAACTGTACCAACCTGAAACTCAGTTTTTAGGATATAATTCCATTTTATAATGCAACTATTATATTTTTATAATGTAATCGATCAGTTTTTATAGTGCAATTCTTATATGATTATTTTCTTAAACTAAAATCACCAGTCTACACCCGTTTTCCAAAAGATAATTAGCCGTATAAACCTTCCTAAACCTAACACTTGGCTGACTAGTATTTACTTAACTTTTCAGTTATAAAACTATTTAAATAATGTACTTGTACACGTTTGTTTGAGAATATATTTATCCTTTATAGACTACGAAGACACTTAAAAATGATCTATTTAAAATTACAGCTCAGATAAATATGGGAGATCGAATAATATGTTAACTGTGTTATTATTATCCTTAGCGTGAATAATGTTGCATTAACCGCGTGAAATAAGAGTATTGCGTTTCAATGAAAAAATAGTTTTTCGCTGCCTACAGGCAATAATTACACAGAAGAGCTCTTTCTATTCTCTCGAAGGCTTCTACTGTAGAAGCAAATGCTCCCGAGAATGAAAAGATCTCTTATGTTTGAATCGCAACAAATAAGTTAGATAAAGTTAGTTTTTCAGAAATTTTGGGGCTGAAATAGCAAGATTAAAATTGAAAAGTCGCAGAAAAAAGTAAGTGACGTCAGAGATCATGTAATTTTTGTGACGTCATAAGTTCGAAAGCTCTCATGACCTCTGATGTCATTCCCCCACATAGTCAGTGTCCGTGGGTTCCGTAGGTTACGGATTATACTAATTCGATTCTTGGTATTACGCATATTAGTTTTGACAAAATCTTACACCATATTGCTAATTTTCCATTGTTTAAATCTGCATTTCGGTTTTTATTTAATTCACAGTTGACTTAGGTTTTTATTTTTCAGTTAACATATTCATATCCATTGTCAGGTGTTTCTTTATATTTGGATTATTAATACTGTTGAACTAATTCTTTTGATTTGGCAAATTAATTTTTTTTGTTTACAGTTTCTTTACTTTAATTACTGATGCTTTTTATTTAATGTTCTGTTCTGACTGGTGAACTCATTTTATTTGATAAGATTCTGATTGCTAATGAAAAACCTACCTTCTTTCCCTATTAAATTTGTTTATGTTCATATTTACAAATCTGGTATTGTTATGATTATCATAACAATACCAGCATCATAAGCATTTCTAATTTTTAGTTCTTAGCAATATTATAACCATAAGAATGAATTTCAAATACAAAACGCGGCGGCGCACAAACCGACACGTAATCATTTTGGAACTACGGAAAAAAAAAAAAAGCTGCTGCTTAAAAACGAAACTTACAGAGAAATAAAATTGGAAATATTAGTATTAACGTGCATAACTTTTGTTTTACACTCGTTTTCCAATATTTTTTCCTTTTATTACCATGATTTTTACGGAGTTAGCCTATCTATCAATAAGACAATACAAACTGGATTCATGAGTTAAAAGAATAATTTTTTAATAGCCCTTTTTGCAAAAGTTAAGGAGCTGAGGAACAAATTTTAACCATTTTTTCCTTATTTTTATGCTATATAGTACACATTTTCTAAAGTTGTATACGTTATTTAAGCAGAATTTATTAGCATGGAAAGAGAAAAATTATTGACGCATATACTAAATAAATAAATGAAAGTGATCCTTAAAATTTTATACGGAATTTTTATAAGGTAAAATGTATAAAGAATGATGTTTTCGAATTTTGCAGATAACATGAGATAGTAATTTCAGTTATCAACGACATTCACGTCTTAGCTTCTAAAAGTTTAACTCTGTTTTGTTAAGAATGTATATGAAAACTTTTCGGTTTTAAAATTATATTATAGAACAAACACAGTGAACACACTCTAAGACAACCATCCGTTTTCAGACAGACCCGCTAGCGGCTGAGTGGTAAAATCGCTGAACACTGGTAGTTTTGACCTGGGTTCGATTCCAAACAAGCGGGCTAGTTGCATGGGCGTTTCCGTGCTTTTTTCCTTAAGCAATGCGTAAACGATATCCTGTTTTCCTGAGAATAGTGGTCTTCAATCCAATGTCCGCTGAAGGCATTTTATTGGCCCCGCATTTAAATTTGAAGATTGAAGAAATTTTGATTTCAAGAAAAGTTGCTTTGTCAACCTTTTGTCGTATAAAAACTTTTTTTCTCTTATTCTTGATATTTAAAACATTTTATTGACATGCCTGATATCATTCGAGATAAAATTTTCTGAAAATGACGAATTTTTCAAAAATTTCACTTTATCTTATGTAATTTATCTTATGTAATATATGTTCCAACTCAACTTCAATTAGAATTTATAGATTTACAGTGTGACTCTGCAGTAAAATGCAAATTTCTTGAAAATCCTACATTAATTGCTTTTTATTCGAAGTACGTGACAGAAGACAAGTATCCAGGAATTCGTAAACATGGACTTTTCATGTCTTCTGTCTTTGGCAGTACCTACATATGCGAACAGCTTTTTAGTAAAACGAAAATCCTAAAATCAAAAACAAGAACACAGCTAACAGACAGACATTTGGATGAAACTTTACGAACTGCAACAACGCAGATTAAACCGGATATCGAAGCTTTACTGAAGCAAAAACAATGTCAAATTTCACATTAAAACTAAAGTAACTACCATCTCCATCCAAGTTTTTTTCGTTTTTTTCTATTGTAAATGCAGTTTCTAACACAGTTCTGTACAATCCTCTTTATACTTTTTTTCGCAGTTAAAAAAAGTGTAAAGGTTAAAGTTTTAAAACATTTTAATTCATTTTCCATTTGACTTTTAGGAACCAATGTATATATATGCATATCTGTAACACTATCTTTTCGCTCAGAATCAACTGTAGTCTTGCAAAGCAAACTTCCCTTTTTTACATAAATTTTCTGATTACACTATTTTTTGACACATATGTGGCCCGCGGATCTTTGTGAATTTATTGATGCGGCTCTCGGGCGTGAAAGGTTGAAGACCCCTCCCTACCTTAAAAAGTCCTCTATGAAGGCCTCCCTTCCCTAGGCAGATAGTCCTAGTGTGCTTTGCCGTAATATACTAAACCAACCGTCTTACAATGAGAAATTTGATGCTTTAGGCAGCAATTTACTTCATTAAATTAATTTTATGTATTCTGATTTCCTTATTTATATAATATGCAATAAGCTTTTTTCTTGTCGGCTTTTTCTTTCTTTCTTGCACACTCTGAAACATGGATACTTTAAGCTAACCTTTTGAAAGGTGACGTTAAGTTTTCTCACGTCACTTACAATTTATATTTTAGTTACAGCATATTGTTACGAATTTTGTATATAGATACGTGATTTCAGTGCAGTTATATGTAAAATTTTTGTATTTTTTATGTAATGTAACGCGAAAAAGCTGAAGAAAGAAGCTACACCGGAAAAGTAAGAAAACAGGGGTAAGTCTATTTAACATTGAGTAAATGGATATCTCGGCAATTTGGCAAGATATCACTAAGTTGACAACGGATTGGCGATTTATTTTGTCGCCAAATATGGCGAGAAAATTCCAAAAGTCGCCAAACTTGACGACATTTTGGTTTGGTTCCTGTATAGTGCTAGAAATATCTCGGCGTTCGGTTGAAAACAACATAAGGCTGGAAAGAGCATCTGCTCTCAGTTAGAGAACTTGTCTGATACTATGGTCTTGCTCCTTGTTGGTACTTCTCCCCGTCTCCTTTACTCCGTTTTCTCTTCTGAGATTGCTCCCAAGTATGTCAAACGTAACGTTGCCGGTTCATGATTTCAGTATAATATCGAGTCTATGCTCTCAGTTAGTTAGTTGTTATTGTTGTTGCGAGTTCAGCCTAAACTGAGATAACTCCTAAACTAGATGTTGTTTAGGAGATATATCAGCCTAAACTAGGTATTGTTCAGCCTAAACTGAGATATCTCCAGATTAGCTTTCTCTTTAGGTGTGCTTTATATTGCGTTGTGTTCAACATTCTTAGAAGCTTGAAGTGCCAATACTGGTTGTACTCTGTGATACTTTGAACACCTGTATGAGAATTTTTGAGGAAAATTCCAGAACTCTGAAGTGTTTCATCTGATAAAAATAAATTTTATTAACCTATCATTGAACTTTTGTGCATTCAATCTGTTACGAACCCGTACGCACGCAACAATATAATCTGACTTTTGGAATTCTACAAAGATCACCAAAATGTTAAACAAAGTAAACCAATGAAATACATGAAAACACTAACTACTAGTACTGATATTGAGAGCACATGCATTCATGGGCTACGATTGCAGAACTTCCACTTACGAACTTTAAGCCTAAATATATTATTATTTTTAATTATAAATTAATTTCAATTGATAAATTATATTAAAAAATACGAAGTTTATGATTTATTAAAAAAATTAGTAACAAAAAGTGACATAAGGAAATTATGGGGTAGCAAAAAAATTCGCAAAATCGCGTAGACATAAATTTTAGTAGCGCAGATTTGTCAAAAGTGGCAAGTTTGCGAAAACCCGAATACTCGCACGACCTGATAACACCGAGCTAGATGTAATTTGTTTCTCCCTGTGTTATATTCTTTCTAAAAAACGCACCTGTTCTTTTTTTTTTTTTTCGAGTTTAAATTAGAATAAACTACTTTTATACGCAACTAATGTTCTGTTCGTTTTTATATCAACCATAATTTAATAGAGATAATTTAATCAGAAAAATCGTTTGTGTCATTATTCAGCATTTCAAACAACTGAGTTTGAGTAGAATAATTGTTGTCGTCGACAAGAAAAGAATACTTTTCCACTGTCACACTGGTCACTTGTTATGTTGCGCTTCAAGCCAACATAAAGAAGTTTGAAAGGTTTAAATTTTAAATTACTTTCAAAGTGTCGTATTTTTAACATTTTGTGTGTTACCTTTATTTATAAAATATCATGTTTCTACACTTAAGCCATAAAATTCAGTTGAGCAACAATATCGCAGAATAACTTTAAAATGAGCATATCTTTAGAACTTCAGATACACTGTCTCACGCGCTGGAGATAAAAATGTTTTTTCTGTACAATGTTGCCATTGCTCAATTCTAAATCCTTAGGTTTATTAATCAATAATTCGTTGAAGTTTTACAAAATATGAAATCGATAATAAAACAAATTCCAAATTTCAAATTTGGGCTTCCAGATGCCCATATTCGCAGCAGGATTACATTATTCAAAATCGGATGGCTCTAGGTACCATTGTTTTATCACAATGCGAGAAATATACATACATTTATGCAGATTTTTCATTATTTAATTTCTTTAAATATAATTAACATTTGATGGCAACAGTTTTAAAAGTGAAACGAACATTTATAGTGATCGCAAGAAAACAATAGTCCTTCAGGGACAAAGCCCCTTATAATAATGATCAAAGTGGCGAACATTTCTTATTTAACCCTTGGTTTTTAAAATTCTACACGATGTTTTAATACGTATTTTATTATATTCATCTGAAAATTAAATCTGCGCAGATTCTAAGCAGTTTAGAATTCAGAATTCGATAAAAGAAATCATATTCGATTAGCTCATGAAATTGCTTTTTTAAATTACAATCATACGCTTTTTACGGAAATAAAAATAAATAAATCAACCAAAGCATCAATACCTATAAATAAATCACAAAATTTTAGTTACTCTAAATAATATATTTTCAGTAAATACTAGGACCAAATACCGAGTCCTTTTTCTAAAAGAATAGCAGCTATCAATAAAACTACAATTTATTTCGATAACCCATTTTTCACGTTGCCATTACGCTGGTTATAATGGTCATGCATCGACCATTAAATCTCCAAATACCATCTGATGCAGCTCTAGCGCCATCTGTATGCATATAACATATATCCTCTGATTCCATCGAATTCGCTTAATGTATAGCATTATACTCGCTACTGCAGAACTCCAAGAGAATTTATTGTTCAACGGAAATGATGTAATCCTTCATTTAGCTTCTTCAGCATGCGGAAGCGATCTCTCGTAGAACTAATGTATTTCACCGTTGATGCGAAACGTTTTACTGAAATCGGTCTTGTTCTTCGAGCTACGAAAACTGTCTGTCACTGGAGCGTAAAAGAATTTTCTTTTCTCACATAAAAATACAGACCGTGTGACTTTCCGCGATTAATGAGAAGAGGAATTATTTTTCTTACGAAACAATGTCCGGTAGTTGGCAGATTCTTTTTTTCCCAAGATTATCTTGTAATTGAGACTTATTTGAAGTACACCGGCAAATGGAGCGCAAAAACTAAAACTCAGATTAGAAATTTAAAAAATACCAAAGAAAGATCTAATAAAATGTAAGTAATTTGATTTACACTTCTTATTTGAAGTACACCGGCAAATGGAGCGCAAAATCTAAAACTCAGATTAGAAATTTAAAAAATACCAAAGGAAGTCTAATAAAATGTAAGTTTGATTTACACTTCTTATACACATTTTGATTACGGTCAGTTTAATGTAAGAAATTTAAGCTATGCTATTTAAGGGCCTGACCTAGTTATAGAGTCTAAAGTTGTACAATAATTCATAGGCAATTAAACTTCCAGTTTTTAGTGGCTGGTTTGGGGCTAACTGATCCGTCAACAACAAACGGTACGGTACGCCATTCTTGGGACAGAAAGCATCTAATCCTCGTCTTCAACAATGGGTTTCACGCCGCCCAGACGGTACAGTGGTTAGGGGAGTAAACCGCTGAGTTGGCTTCCGACCCAGGCATAGCTATATCCATGCAGAAGTGGTTACCAACTCAGCGGGAGTTAACCACTAGCTGCCAGGCAGCAGCCCCGGCTGAGCAGACGACATTTATAAAATGCAAAAAAGAAATATATACTATGTGCATACAAGGCACTTGAAGAAGAGTACAATCAAAACATATGTATATACATATAAATACCAACTCAGACACAGATATATACCCACTTACATACATATATATTCCGAAACAAATAAAAGTATACATACATCTCACTCATATTCATATATACATTTATACATATACGTTATCATGATAGTTAAAGTTTACATGAAGCATGCCATTGAGGTACGCGTATTCCTTAGTATAAATTAGGTACCATTAATAAAAGCTATAAAGATGTACAGATATAGTACAGCATTCAGATACAGTACAAACTTTGTGCATGAAAACCTGGCACAATATAAATAGAAAATGACAAATTGAACATACATATCACATACTCTGTTGCTGACATAATGAACTAGCTTATATAGTTCTAACGTGCATACTGCTATGCTTTCCAGAGCATGTAATCTGTCTTCAGGCTAATAAATGTGCCACTTCAGGAAGAGTTAATGCCATACTGAAAGTGCGATGTGTATTTCTAAGAGAACTGTGCTTAGAAATGGCATTGTTAGAACCTAATGTGTGTTAGACACGGCTCGAGTTTGTACTTTATGGCTACTATCTTCCAGCGTCAGAAGAGTAATTGCTAGTACAGTAGTCAATTATTGTTTTCAGTTTCTGCTGGGTGACTCTGTTACTTTGTAGATTCTGAAACCAATTTGGCCAGAATCTAGCTCCTGGTTGCTTGAGGCTGTTAAGTGCTGTATGTGGACAGGAGAACACAAAATGGTCTGGATGACCCTATTCCCCACACTCACAGTTACCATTCTCTCTCAAGCCAAAGCGGCAGAGGTATGAAGGAAAGAGTCCATGACTAGTGAGGAAATACGTCATGTAATTGCTGTTAGTTTGCATTGTTGTCTTGGCCTTGGGAATGAGATTGTATACACGCGTCCCTGTGGAGGCTTGATCCCAACGTTCTTGCTATATTCTTAGGAGCTGGTGGAATGTCCGACTCTTTAGGTCCGAGACTGGCCTAAGGGTCGGGACTTCTCGCAAAGTGGGTGAATCCGCTGCTTCCTTTGCGACAACATCTGCTCTCTCATTTCCTTCTATTCCCGTATGAGCGAGCACCCAGATGAGTGAGGCTCTTTGCGAAGCAGGCATGTGAGTTAGAATGTCTCTAATGCTGTTGACGATAGGGTTGCGAGAACGAATTCCAGCTATCGCAGCGAGGCTTGAGGCTGGGTCTGTGTAGATGATATTGGGCACTGTGGGATTATTCGTCAGGTGGAGAAAAGCTTCTCTGATAGCAATGAGCTCCGCCTGAAAGACAGAGTTTTCAGAAGCGAGCTTTCTTTTCCACTCATACGTTAAAGCTCCTCCAGAAAGGGAGCCTGACTGCGATACAGAAGGGCCCGAGTTCGAATTCTGGAGAAAGCATGGATGTAAAAATTGTCTGTGCCTTCATAGGAGGCAAAGGTGGCCCACCTATTGGGTGCCTCCATAATAAAGAGACCACCACATCTGGCCTTAGGAGTGGCCGATGCCGCCATAGGCCCGCCATTGAAAAAAAAAAAAAAAAAAAAGGGCCCTCACTTATCTTGAGTTATCAACCAAGATTCAGGTTAACATGCGATTCTTAAATGGGTTTGTAACTGAATGGAGCCAGAAACACGAAATATTTACAACAATATCGGGTAATATATTGGCTATGGAGATTCAAATAGGAAGGAGTAACAATCAATGGGCATACTCCCTCTTAATATATTCAACAAAAGACCTGTATCTTCCTCGAGATATTCAAACGAAAACTTATAAGCCTGCATAAGGCTTTTTAAGGTGCATATATGGAAGTTCTTTTTATGCATGATAACAAGCATTTCTATGTGAGATAATATGCATCCAAACACATCAAATTTATTGATGAAATAAAGTTTTTATCGAATAAAGTGGGCAATGAAGCTCCCAGATTTGGATCGTATAGCTAACTTATAGAACTAAAGAAGTTCTATAAGTACAATAAAATTTTCTTTTGAGTTCTCAGTATCTTGAAAATTGGTACAGAAGTGGAACTCATTCCTTTTCAAACTGTAATTAACCGCCTTACCAGCAGCATGGAATTGCATTGTTGTAATATGTACAAATTAGGAAAGACCACATTTCCTATAATCGTCGAACGTTTGCCTTTGTGTCAAAGTGTTGTTTTTTTAGCTCAACGTAAAAAAAAAAAAAAAAAAAAAAAAAAAAAAAAAAAACTGAAAGCTTTTAGACTTTATATTACGCCCAAAGGAACTTTTTTAACGTTTTGTGTGTTATCTTTATTTATTAAATATCATGTTCTTCGCACTTAAACCACATAAAATTAAATTCAACAGCAAAATCACAAAATATTTAAAAACAGCATATCTTTAAAATTTTCGATAGACAGTCTTGCGTGCTGGTGATAAAAATTATTTTCTCCGTACAGTGCTGACATTGCTCGCTTTGAAATCATTAAGATTGTTAATAAAAAATTCAAAATATAAAATAGATAATAAAACAAATTCGAAATTCACAATTCGGGGTTACAGGTGCTCATGTTCGGGTGGAGGATTACGCTATTTAGAATTTGATGGCGCTAGGTGCCGTCATTTTTTCACAATGAGAGAAACATACTTACATTCATGCAGACTTTTCATTATTTAATTTCTTTAAATATAATACAGGGCGACAATATTTGGTAGCAAGAGTTTAAAAAGTGATTAAATAAGAGAAATTTTCCAGCGGGTGTCATCGACCTTAAGAGAGATATTATTAGAACTATTTATAGAGTAGTTGTTGTTCCTATTGTGTTATATGGAATTGGTTGTTGGGGCTCCAGAGCGGCGGAGTTGTTGAGAATCAGGAATAAGTTATTGACGATTCAGCGGCCCTGGCTGCTGTCACTGGCTAGGTGTTTTAGGACAACTCCAACTGAAACTGCCTGTGTATTGGCCGGCACGCCGCCCCTCTCGATTTTTTATAAGTTCTTTTATGATAAATTTTTGTTATCTACATGTAAGATAGATTTTATGTATTATGGTGATTATTTAGCTTATTGTACTGCATTTTATAATGTTAATCCTTACTGCATACGCCCAGCCAAGAGAATGAGCATTAATTATGAAATGAATTTTGATTGTTTTGGTGAACTTGATATTTTCACTGATGGTTCTAGGTTTGGGGAAAGTGTTGGCCTTTTGTTCTTTGTTGTTTACTATTATGGTATAGAAATTGATTATTCAAAGATAAAGTTAGAAAAATTTAATTCTGTGTTTCAGGCTGAAATTGCTGCTATTTATTTTGCTATGAAATGGATTAAGAAAAACCTATCTAAGAGTTATAGTATTGTAGTTTATAGTGATTGTTTATCTGGATTACAGGCTTTGAAAAGCTACGATTGTAATAACTCTTTAGTTATGGATATTAAGTGTTTATATAAAGAAATTGAAGGTTTGCATGATATTAAATTTAGATGGGTTAAGTTCCATTTGGGTATTGAAGGTAACGAGAGGGCCGACGTGTTGGCCAAAGAGGCGACTTTGGATGTTTCCGGGGAGTGTTCCGTTGTCCAGCCTTCAAGAAAATTGGTTATTACTAGAATCAAACAGTATTATATTGATTTGTGGTATGATAATTGGAATAATTCGAATAGAAGAAAAAGGAATATGCCTATTATTTAAAACCTATGTTTAATAAAAGTATTTCTTGTCATTTGGATTTTAATCAAATTGTTACTGGACATGGGCGCTTCCCGGTGTATCTTAAAAGATATGGCATACAAGAGAATGAATATTGTCATAATTGTAGAGTTGTCGGATCGGTAAGGCACTATGTGGAAGAATGTACACTTACTTATGACATACGAAAAAAATAGAATTTTATTAAGATTTTTACAGGTGCTGAAAAAGAATTTAAATTTGCAAGGGAACTTATGTGTTTTCTAAATAATAATCGCTCTGATGTTGGTATTTTTATTTGATAAAAGTTTGTTTTTAAATTTTGTGTTACAATAATTTTAGATTGAGATATTGGTGTTTATATGGAATTTTAACATAATTTTATTCAGTGCGTTATGTGGTGTATTTTATGCTTTTATATAATTATGTATTTCATATGTATTTCATGTAATATGTAATTTCATGTATAATTATGTTTTTTTATATGTATTTTATGGTTTTTGCTTGGCGCAGCCCTTGTTTGTCATAAAATCTTGTCGATTAGGTGGATGGGGCTGCGCCCTATTTGTACAGGGTGACAATATTTGGTAGCAAGAGTTTAAAAAGTGATAGGCCGTTTATAATGCCGTTTCGAGACTAACATCTCTTAACGCTCCTTTGGGCTAAAAATTCACAAAATAAACACACATTTCTTTATTTCTTTCCCTGCATATTGTTCTGATATTCAACAGATTTCCTAGGAAGCACTGGAAGGAGCGAAAAGCAGATCAACCACGGCGGCAAAAGCTATGCATTTGCTTACGAAGAAGCTTTATTTAATACAGTTTCAGAGTGCAATATTAGAGAAATGAAACAGTGTCAAGGGTAAAAAGGTAAACCACCCAGAAAAGAAAGCTTCTGCTTACTGTAAATGAGGAGGTATTGAATGAGTTTTTTAGCATTATTAAGTCCAATCCACAAAGTAATAACGTCAAAGGGTAAAAGTTCACACTCCCCAAACCTGATTCCCTGCATATCAAACTACAAAGGCGCGGCCTGACCTGGAGTCTATCATTTGCGATGCGGTAAAGAAGGTATACAATGGCGGAGCTTCCTTAATGATCCTTTCTTGATGGTGAGTGCATGATGACAGGTTGAAAGACGGTCAGCTTGCTATAGGCCACTGAGTTATTTGCTTCCCCGTACGAAAATAAACCTAAAAACATGAAATTTGCTACCAGAATTATTTCGAAGTGTTACGTTACATTATTTTTCAAATACTTCAAGGATTCTGTTTTACATTGA
Source organism: Stegodyphus dumicola (assembly GCF_044657685.1). Taxonomy (NCBI): domain Eukaryota; kingdom Metazoa; phylum Arthropoda; class Arachnida; order Araneae; family Eresidae; genus Stegodyphus; species Stegodyphus dumicola. The sequence goes on along the minus strand of NC_140774.1, from coordinate 173,197,731 downwards.
GTAGCGATATACTATTCTGCTCAATAAAATGCTAGTCAAAATTTATCATATGAATTATTACGGAGAGCTAAGAATGAAAAGGAAAAATTAATTAAACCCTATTGATTATGACTTTGAAAAATAAATATTTGTTGCAAAAGATAACAAGTTGTTAACTCTAATCATAGTTTACATGTCAATAATTTCATCACACTTTATCATTGTGATGTTATCACGTAGGTTTTGTTATCATTTCCCCTACATACATATAATTTCTCTTAAACGAATACTATCTCTGCTTATTATGCAGCTGGTATTTTCCATTTTCCGTAATTCATGGAGGGTATTTTTAATCCCAGACTGCAGTTTTCGAGTTCATAAATATCTACTCATTAGGATATTTTGCGACAAGGGTATGAAAGCTGCTAAACATTAATAAATTGCTTAGCATCACAGTAATAATTGTTGATTTATTTCACTTGTCTTAGAGTAACATCAAATCAATCCCATGAACTTTACCTTGGCAAGATCCAATGGTTTTGCGATTGTTGTTGGTTTAGAGCTTGGCTACTTATAAGTAACAATATGAATCTGTCCAACGCCTTCCCAATTTTGAAGGAAAAGCCACTGGTGACAAATGACGGAGGGCGTGGCCACCTGATGTCTACCATAGGTAAACAGGTTATGTCTCACGCCTTCTCCTATGCAGAGCAACACCTCCAAAGGTCAACAAGAATGGCGCTAAGCACAATCTACTGCGGAACGGATCTGAAGGTCTCTCTTCCCATTCCACCAATCTCACGAGAAGAGTTTTGACTCAACATTACTTGAAGTGCCTCCATGCCTCAAAGATAGTTACAAGCATCCATACCTTCTCCGGGATTCGCACCTAGGACCAAGGCAAATGGCAGCGGGCTTTCCTACAACCATATGTCCACAGGGCTTCTACATTAACACCAAATGGTAACAATAAAGACTAGAAAATTCAATGAATTTGGACTAACAGTAAATGAGGAGAGCAATTTTTTAATAGAAATTTCATTCTTTCCTTACAAGAAATTACATTTTACTTGTCAGATTGTAGAGTCATTAGGTTAATTGGAAGCAGGAAAGATGAAAAATATGAAACCGCCTTCGCCGGGAATCGAACCACGGACCTCTGGAATACCGGCCCAGTGTGCAGAACCACTACACCACGAAAGCTCGCTAGGGAAGTGGGAGAAATACCTTATATACTCCCTCTTTTTAAAAGGCGACTAGGGTTTTAGGGAACCTAGTCGCTAAATCCTGGATGCAGAGAATCATCATCTACAACCCTTTTTAGTTCGGGCGCCACTTGTAGAGTCATTAGGTTAATTGGAAGCAGGAAAGATGAAAAATATGCAACCGCCTTCGCCGGGAATCGAACCACGGACCTCTGGAATACCGGCCCAGTGTGCAGAACCACTACACCACGAAGGCTTGCTAGGGAAGTGGAAGAAATACCTTATAAGACAATGATTTATTTTAGTTCTTTGTTTAATATAACAGATTATAATTTCTCCTTGGGAAGCATTAGCTTTTTTAAATATTTAAATATAAATAATCGATTTGAATATATAGCTATTGTCAGAATTTAGAAAATAAAATACCTGCACATTTAAGAAATCCTATAACAAACACACGTTAATATCAGTATATCACTGTTCATGTGCTACTATTAATTAAGTATTAATAATTATTAATATATCAGTTTATACGCTTTTATTTAAGGGAAAAAAATAGAGTAATCTTAAATAAAATCGCGAAATCTATAAATCCTTTTCGAAAATATTATATCGAAAACTCATTTTATCCATATAGTATATTACTACGGTCTGTTATTTTAAAATAGGAACTTATTATTTAAAATAGGGACTTGAGTTATTTTCTTCGGCCCGATTTGAGTCGTAACCATAGCAATAACAGTTGTGGTAAAAAGGTCGAATCGCTTAAATTTTTTTCTCCACTTCATTTTAGCTTAGCGTGTTTCGCTTCATGGAAAAGCATTTGAATGAAGGTTGGCTTGAACTAGTAGAATTTCAAATGGCGTGGAGAAAATAATTGCTATGTAGTGAGGAAGACCCGAGCTACGAAGGGAGAGGCTGGAAACGACCTCAAAGTGCCTAAAATAATAGATTATAAAAGCAACTCAGCATAGATATCTAATTTTATTAAAAAATAAAATACTAGCGGGAAACGCCAATTCTTTCACAAATTAGTGAATGTACTGCTACCAATCTTCAGTGATAATTACTGAAACAAAATTCCAAACTTTATATTATTGCTGCCAAACTGCATACGTAATTCTTAACAGAACTGCGCAGACATGTTTTAAACAAGAGGCAAAACCCGAAACTGAAAATTTTTAACATTATTAGGTCCTTTCACACTAATATTTAATTTACTGCACATTAATTTTAACTTCCTCTCAAGTTTTTATATGAGACAAGTGTTCTCACTCGCCCCATTATGATTACTACCATATACTATGTCTTCATTTCATTTAAGTTCTTTAGAAGTATCACCTAAAATATAAATACGAAATACTTCTAACCTAATAGAAAAAAAGTTTATGAAAGTTGTAGCAATCGGTAAATAAAACTCATAATTTCATAAGAACACCAAAAGCAGATAGAGAAGTAGAAATCATTCTAAAAATTAGTAATTATGTTACAATATAGTTTTCGACTTTAATTTCTTTAAAAGATCGCATTTTTCTAAATATCATTATTACACTACACCCAGTTTTAAACAGAGGAATTTGAAATGCACTGCTTAACTTACACGCGGAGATGTTTCCAACAAACTGGAAAACTTAGAAATATATTTTCGAAAATTGGGTTAGTTTGAAAATGAATGCAGTTTGAAAATGAAAATGAATATGAAATGCATAATATAATCGAAAAATGTCGAAAACATTAAGAATACGTGACGCAAGTCATAAGTCTTAACTTACAGTTGTTAGATCGTTTTACTATCTATTGCCGCAAAATATGCATGAATCTAAAATAAAATTCTTTTGATTTTTGATGATCAGTGCCGTATTTACGTATAAGCTACAGCTTAGGGCCCCCATTTTGTCGGGGGCCACCCCAAAAATTGTACCATACTCAATATAAAAAAAAAAAAAATTACTATATAAAGGGCTCCATATTTCAAATGTTTAGGATTTCGTCAGATCTAAATCCGGTCCTGTTGATGATGAGTACTAGAGAAATATATACAGCAGCGATTCTCAACCGGTGGTACGCGTACCACTGGTGGTATGCAAGAGAAAAACAGGTGTTACGTAAAGAAACAAAGTATTTTTAACAATTAAATTCAAAAATCTTCTGAAGAAAAAGAACAATTGCTAGAAATTTCCTATGATCGAACTCGAACTGAAGATTTCAAAAATAACTCACTTGTTAACTTTTGGCTGACCGCCCCCTCCCCGCCCCAAAAAAAGAATTTAAAGGCATTTCAAATAAAGCGATTCAATTTTTATAGCCTTTTTGCACAACCTATTTGTGTGAACAAGGATTTTCTTCCATTTTTATATTTAAAATATAAATAAAGAACAAAATTAAAAGTGGATCCTAATTTACGGTTAAAGCTAAGTGAAATAAAACTAGACATAAAGAAATTATCTTTAAACAGGCCCAGATTTCACACTACATTTTAGAATTAAAGTATTATAACTTAAATTTTGTTCATTAAAATGGTAACCAATTTCTAATCTAATATTTTTTACGTGTGCATATTTAATACAAATAGCCAATAGGTTCTGCAAATGGCAAAATATATATATTTTTAAATATTTCTACTGAGAAATAGGGAAAAAAATCATTTATAAATGTAGTGGTGGTACGGAAGTTTTTCAATTTTTGTTTAGACGGTACGTGTTAGTCAAAAGGTTGAGAACCGCTGATCTACAGTATTTTCTATCTTATAAAGCGATATTTATGACAATACAGACAGAAAGAGAGATATTAATAAATAAAGAATGTTCCAATAAGAATGATATAGTTTTAAAATGAAATAAACTATTTCCGATACAACCAAAATTGTTATGCTATTTATGACATTATATTCGGAATAGAACATCATTTAAGTGTCCACCTCGACTTAGAGAACAGGAGCGAATTCGACGAACCTAAGTTTAGAGGACTGTATGCAATAACGTGCGTCTAATGTCAAGAGGTTAAGTTCTATGTTTCTTCTGAATACCTGAAAGGTTTGTAGCTTGTTCGCATCTATCACTAATTTCAAGTAACTTCACAAAAAGTAATCTAAAGAAGTTAAATCACAACTTCTGGGAGGCCAAGCAACAGTTGCACTTCATGAAATTATCCTTTCAAATTTCTTTTTTCAATACATCATTAGTGAAACTAGCAGTGTGACACGTGGCACCGTCTTGTTGGAACCACATGTCCGCCAAATTTATGTTCTTCAAATTTGGCCACAAATTCGTTTATCATCTAACGGTATCGCTCACCGGTCATGTACTGCATCTCCTCTTCCTTCGTTTTGGGCAAAATAGATGGACAGAGGCAGAGCTAGGACGAAGGACATTTCGCTTACTGCCAAAAGTTAACATGGAAATAAAGACCCACTGTACTAGCCTAACACAGTTCTTGACAGGTCATGGACCATTCCCAGTATACCTGAACAGATTCAGACTTAGGGATACTCCTTTCTGCGAATGCGGAGAGGAAGGCGACACGAACCATTATTACTTCCATTGTGTACATACAAGAACCTGGCACTTGAAGAAACCAGCGGACTGTGCCTGGGCGATGTGGACGTCTAACACACTCCACTCAAAAACAGAATAGCCCTTGATAAAGAGAGAGTAGAGAAAGTCTCAAGACACTGCCTAAGCAGAAACAACCGTGAATAATATTATGTTTCAAGTGTTCAGAACTTAAAGCAGATAACCAGAATAACGCTTAGTGCCTGCAGTTATCAATATGTAAAAACTGTTATTAGTATGTAATATTCAACCTTGTTACTTTGGAGTCTTCCCCGCCGTGATGGTATATAATTGTTCATGTCCGTGGTCGGAAGCCATCATAGCGGTGCACTCACTCACTCCCTCGTTTTGGGGAAAAACGATGATGCCACCATGCCATAAACAACATCATACAATAACCTTTACCGAAAGCAAGAGTTTTTCTCATGCATCTCTTATGGATTGTTTTCACACCAAAAACATATTCAAACCCACTGTTTCTTAATATATCCAACAAAGCAAAAATGAGCTTCATCAGAGATGATAATTTTTTGCCCAAAATTAACGTTCTTGAAGTGTATGCCATGATGAATTGTCACCGCACAAATAAAAATTAGTGACAATGATAGCATTTAAAACGTAGTTGTCATTTCCTTTTAAAATCATACCATTCTTACTGCAATACTCTTTACGTGCAACGTTGTGAATGCATCTCATTGCAATTCTCTCAGAAGGAAGGTCTGTCTCCAAAATATAATGCCATTTTACAATTTCCAGATGATCGATCTCAGAACGTAAATAATAAACGAAAAAATATATGCAAAACCTTAATTTGCATGCATTTATTCATATCAGAATTACATTCTATTGTATTTTATTTATCAGTTTATGGTTAGCGATACATTTGTTACCCGTCAGTATTTATTCATGTCTTCACAACAGCTTATACAAGAAGTTCTTTTCATAAACAGTAATTAGCTTAATAAGCTAGAAAATGCTCAGCTGGAAGGCAGAGCTGACTGTTCTCCTTAAAAGCTGTTCGTCTTAAAGCTGCTTCGATACCTGAGGAAGACTTGCTTATTTGTGTGTCCTCCCTTTTCGCTTGGAATAGAGGCTGTGATGCCTTTATTCTACAGTATAGATTGCCAATTTGGTTAAACAATTAACAAGAAATTTCGAAAAGTAAACCGGAGAAATTATTTTCATCAATTGAAATACTTTAAATTGGATAAATAAATAAGCAATAAAAAAAAAGTAAACAATCCTGATTTAGAAATGCCGAAAGTTAAAAAAATTAACTGAGAAATTAATGTAAAACTGAAACACGAAACTATGTATATTTAATTGTAGTCAGCGATTTGTTTTGGCGGCTTTTCTGGGTCATTTATAAGTATTTAGCAACAATTTCTGTTGATACTGTTCTTTTTTAATCTACAGGTTCAGTTGTAGTTTTTCAAATTAAACTAGAATTGAAAATTGAGGGACCATCTTAGTCAATAACATCTTCCTTTCTCTAGTTGAATTTTACTATAAGAGCACCTAATTCATACAGCACATAAAATATGCGTTAATTAACAGCTAAGAATCAGCTGCATATTCATGTTACAGCTCTTCGTAATCCTATCGGTCACTAAGTTAACATGATCATCTAATCAAAGCGCACGCTTCTTCCTGAGGATCATTGAAAATGAATATCACCCAGCTATTAAAATTTAAATGAAATAGTATAACTGATTATGAAAGGATATACTGTGTTGATATATATATATATACTAAAGGATATACTAATGGAAGTGTTTAATTTCATAAGGTATGTCATTTGTTTTCAATAAACAGCATTTTGGTGCATGTAAAAATCTATTTTTTTCCCTTATGTTTAAGCTATCGATTTTATATCCGGGGTATTTTTTGTATTAAAAGTGCGCTTTATAAGCCGGAATATACGGTATGCATAGTTCATGAAACAGCCTACTTTAAGTATATTTTTGCATAAAATATGTTACAATCTTTAGATATCTTACTATTAAGAAAAACTTTTAAATATTTTATTCTACAACAAAAAAGAATAAACAGATATCTATCGCGTGCAAAAGCAGCCTATAAAAAGTAACGGCTATGTTTCAGAAAACTACTATTTCAGTTGTCTTCTTTCCACCCCCTCATTCCTGCCCAACTATCAGTTCAAATACCGAATCATCCAAAACATGAAATAAACTTTCAACTTCCGCACGTATTATTACGCTGCATTTGTCGAATATAACTTCCTACTTTTTTCCGCGTATTCTACCCGCTCCCTCCTCCTTTCTCGAACTTCAACCAATAACAAAACAAGGTTTACTTTCGTCTTCTAGTCATAACCGCAGACAAAACAACAGAGAATGGAAAAAAGTTGTGTTGCAAGAATCCTGACGTGGATATCGGAAGGTGTGGGGGGGGGGGGAATAATATTCATAAAGGCGCATGACCGTTGCTGTGGCAACATGGGTTTGTTTTAGAATTGTTAACATCAAAACACATATAATGCTCTTCTGAATCATGAATAGGAAAACCGAAGGAAATAGCGACTGGAATTGCACAAGAAGGAAATAAATTACTATGGATTCAAGCGAGATTAAAGTGCATTTTCCTGTATTTTTTGGATATTTCTAGTAGATATCATTGAGAAAACAAATGCGAATGACTATTGGGATTTTGAAATTGCACATCATCCAAATAAATTTTATACAAAAAAAAAAAAAAAAAAAAAAACGACGAAATAGACCATTAATATTACTGATGAACTAAGAAATTCTTACATCTAATCGTAAAGGAGAAGGATAAACATTACATTACTTTCCAAATTAAATGAAAGAAAATGAAAGAAATCAGGATTTCTGATACACGAAATCATATACAGAGGATTCCAAAAGTGTTCGCACACTTTAAAAATAAAAGCGTTGTAGCCCGGAACTGAATTCGAATATACAGCCCAATATTTTTTCATATCATCTCCATGTGATTTTAAATAAAACCATTTTATTTGATAATGACTTATTTTCTTGTTCTAAAATTGAAAATGTAATGAGTCATAAATAAAACAGACCACAAAAGTGATCGTACCCCGAAACGTTTACGTAAAATTTCATAAATAAAATTATTGTCTGCCACTTTTTTTTAATTTTTGCATTTTGGTGACGTTTAAAAATTTGTCTGGCTTTATTCTTTTCTTGTTTATTTCGTCATTTGCAAAATGGCTCGTAGTCGTAAGGAAACACCGAACTGCATTCGAAAATTGATCATTTTTCGTCATAAGGGTAGAAAATCGATCTGGGATATCGCTAAATTAGCAAATTTATCCCATTTTACGATGCAGTATATGATAAAACGCTTCAAAGAAGAAAATGGGATCGAAAATAAAATAAGAAAAGCTCCTGCAAAGTTAACTCATTGTGATCAGACCTCTATAGCTAGAAAATTTGCTAAAAATCCACGTTTGAGTACTGTAAAGATTTCTTAGAGAATTTACAGAAAATATTTCTACTTCAATTTCACTGAAACTGTTCGACGAGTATTCAGATCAGTTGGATTACATAGGCGCTCTGCTCGAAGAAAATGGTTTTTAAGTTTTGCAAAAAATAGAAAGCTTAGGCTTTCCTTTGCAAAATGAATGGTAAATAAGCCCGAAGCATACTCGAATCATGTCTTATTTGCAGATGGAAGCAAATTTAACATTTTTAGTTCCGATGGGTGTATAATTGTACGGACAAGAAAAACTGAGAAACTTAATCCCAAAGCCAGCTGGAACAGTAAAACATGGCGGTGGAGGTGTCCTTGTGTGGGGTTGCACGTCAGCATCAGTATTAGGTAATTTAGTATTTATGGCATAATGAACTATGCTCTTTATTTAAATATTTTAAAAGATAATTTTAAACTATCTTAAAACTGTTAATATTAAACCACATTCAAACGAAGTACCAATTATATTGAATATATCTACAGAATAAATTACCAACATTATCACTATGTGGTTTTATTTATAATACTAACTTATAACATAAATTTGAATTCAGAGGCGACCCTCAATGTCTTTGTGAATTAGATGCAGTAGCTATCATCCAAAAAAATCTCAAAGCTACCATTATGTGAACAAAACTATTGTTACGAAATGCACAAGCGCGGTAAGATAAGATAGCTTCCCCGCAAAGCAGATTTAGGGTTGCCATAAAATGGCAAGAGAAGGCAGGGTTACCACATTTGGCGAGAAATCGCCCATTTGACGACAAAATTGGCGATATACTATGGACATTTGGATAACCTTCTGGAACGAATTCTAACCAGTTAACCCAGAATGTTCTCGAACACAAGCCGAAAGCTATATAAACCCTGCTGGTCCGCAGTCAGCGTGTATGCCTCGTCTAGCGAGCTGATAGTCAGTCATTGAGCAAATGTCTCGAAGTTTAGCGCCGAGTTGGTCGTCGAGTGCATTGAGAGAGTCTTTTAGTGCATCGTCGAGTTTTGTCTTAGACTGTGCTGAATCGAGAGCTATACTCTTGTGTATCTTCGAATGCATCGCGTGGAGATTCTCGAGAGTACGTGGAGTTCCGAGAACGACCAAGCAAGAGTTGGGAGTTGTACTCGGGTGCTTTGCAGTGAAGCTGTCTCCACCATTATTGCCTGACAGTGTGAAGGCTGTGTCGCTGAACGTGTCAGCGTGTTTATAACAGTTCGACGACTGTGAAAGTGATTTTGGAACTATCTGATTAATATTGGTAAATAAAGTGTGTTTCGATACTTCATCAAGTGCAATCGTTATTCACTCCAAATCTACGAACCCCGTACGAACGTGAAGGAAGAAAATAACGTAACACTACTTTAATACTGATGGGCAGAAGATAGGAAGTTTTGCGAAGTTTGCGTTTTGCGAAGATAGGAAGTCGAAGTACGTATTTTTACAGAATACCCGCTTTCATCCTTTAAAGTTCCAACTGCTGATTTGATAAGAGTTATAGTACAGAAATTAATTCCATGCATCATTCATCAGCAAACTACAACCAATAGCACTCCTAGCATTAACAGTAAACCACACAAATGGTACTTACAGAAATAGCAATGAGTGTAAATCAACACGTTTTTGGAAGTATTCTATTCATAAGTCCAAGATACATCAGCCATATAAGTGTAAACAAGAAAATAACCATGGACTAGCACATACTTTGCATAAAATTCTATCTATTTCGAAGGAAAAATTTTATACAAAATATACGCCAATCTTAAATCTGTTCCCCTCCCCCCCCTCGAAAAATAGAGTTTTTATCGGCGAGAGTCTCTTCCATATATGCACACTAATTCGTAAAATTCGACCTGCAATTCCAATAACATTCCAATTACTTAGAACAACAAACACTGTTATCTTTCTTATGATATCAAATGCTATATTTGCCAATTGTCAAAAGCTAATTATTCTACAATTAAGAATGACTACAAATTATGATAACATCAATGCAGAAACTTGAAAATATTTATATTTTTATTTAAATTTATGTTACTTCTTAACGTGTTACAAATTGAGCACGAAAACGCATACAGAATGTTTATAAATGCAACAACTTGAGTAAAAGTAACTTTTTATATTCATAAACTAAATAGTACTTGCAAATAAATAAGAGGCTGACTGTAATTCTCCATGGGGGGGGGAATTCTCCCCCCGGTTGAGAATACGCATACTAAATATATTTATTAGCATAAAAACTTTAGTTATGCTTTTCAGTTTTTGAAGTGTACCACATATCTATTTATTAATGAGGAAAGTTTGTGGAGTCATTAGGTTATTTGGCAGCAGGATATGTGAAAAATTTGCAGTGGCCTCGCTTGGACTCGAACGACGGACTTTTCGGATACGCGCCGAATGTGTTACCGTTACACCACAAAGGCCTCTCGGATACGCGCCGAATGTGTTACCGTTACACCACAAAGGCCTCTCGGATACGGGCCGAATGTGTTACCGTTACACCACAAAGGCATGCTGGAAGGAAGGAGAAAATACACTAGATACTCCCCGTTTTGAAGGGCGACTGGGGATTAAGAAATCCAGTCGCTAAATGCTGGTGGTGAGGAATTATTATCAACCACTTTTTTTTTAGTTCGGGCGCCATTTGTGGAGTAATTAGATTATTTTGATGTGAAAAATGTGTAATGCCCTTGCCGGGACTCGAATCCTGGACCTTTCGAATACGCGCCGATTGTGCTACCGTTACACTACGATGGCATGCTGGAAGGAGGAAGAAAGTACCTTATAAGTGTGCAAATTTATTACAATGATAACTTATAAGTACTGCCTTATTTGATTGTACGAGATATATAGCATTGTCAATCATTGCGAATAAAGCATTCTACATTTTACAAATTCTATATTTCATATCTGATATTGTTTGAAAAATCTTGCACTGTATACCATTCAATCCATGTATTCACAATGAAAGTTTGATTATACAATTCAATTTTGGAAATGTGGCATAGATTCTACAGTATACTTGAAATTAACGAGAGACGTCGGGCAATGATTTGAAATGTTTGCAACGATGCAATTGCATATTTTGTGAACGTATTTCTGACATAAAGCAACGCCCGTCTCCCAAAAATCATTCATTTTTTTCTGATATTAATGAAAAACTTTAATTTAAAAAGTAAGAGCTTCTTTTGAATATTTTTGGCAATGATGAAAATCGTTAAAAATTAGTGTTTATGATAATATAAAAAAATTGAAAATTAAAAGCAAAGCTCACAATGTCCTTAATTTGATAGATATCGGAGCTGAAATGTTGGACTGGTTCCAGACTCGCACACGCTATTGTAATATGAGAAGCAAGATCAACTTACGCCGGATTACAAGGGTGATAAAGAAATTAGGATAAGAAATAACAATCAATTCTGAATAATAGATTTTATATCTCGAGTAACAGCTACCTATCTAAGAGTGTTTCAGTGCACTCGCCAAAGATAGCACCGATAATAAATTTATACACAGTTTTGAGCAAAAAAATTTAAATAAGGAAAAGGGACAAAGTGGTTAACGTCAACACAATATAACTACTAAATAATTTTAACATAAATAACATTTTTTATACGCCCTTGTGCATTAAAAAATGAAAGGTCTCATGTCGAGTGGAATGGCAACATTTTGCCAGAACGATAAATGTTCCGATAGCATAACGCAGAGGAACAGTGGAAGGAACAAAACAGACACACATCACCTATGTATCTTCTAATGTTGAACCAAGCATAATGTGTAGATATAAATTATACCTATTGAGACGAAAAGCATGTTGTACTTAAATTTCAACAAAACATGTAATTCTCATAATAGTAAGTTGTTTTAATAATCTAACAACTTATTATTATAAGTCATAATAATAAGTTGTTTTAGAATACATAAAAATTAGAATTTCACAACTAGAAATTACAGATGATACTTACAAGACGGTATAAACCCTTTAATAGAAAGTTTGAAAACGAATGCGAAGGAGAATAGTGATTATTTTTATCTTATTCAGGCAAGCCTGTAATTTACTTTACATGCAGACGTGACTCAGAAACCTTGGACGGAAAAAAACATTGATAAAAAGTCATGACAATAAATTTTCTTCTACTTATCTGGTCGTGATATCAGCACTAAAGCCATGCAGGTTTCCAAGGAACCACATTACTTTCGTTGCATATGCATATAAGGATGTTGGAAATCATATTCAAAATTTCGTCACAAAAATTAAGTCTGCGGTATCGTAGAAGTAAAACGATGGATGATAAACGTATATAAATGCAAACTGCGGTACGCAGTAATAGGACTTTCACGGAAGTAGCTTTCAGTAACCACAGATATGTTCAATATACAAGCATAAATTATAAACATGTATGAATGCATGTCTTGTAGATCCGCTAGAAGTTGCGCAGCTTTTATTGTAGCAGTTTTAATTTATGACTGAAATGCTTTTGTCACCTATATATAAAATTACATTTAAGCAGTGAGTTGTCTGTAGCTTTCTAATTCGTTGATTATAATTACGATGAAATATGGTGTTTGATATCATCCCACAGCAAGATTTTAAAACTGGAATATCTCAAAAAATAATTAAAATAAAAAATTAAATGCTCTCCAGTTTAAGCCGCAACAGAATTTTAAAATTGGGAAACTGAAAAAATATAAAAAATAAAAATGATTTTTAATAGGTATTAAAAAGTAATGAACATTTCCTACTAATTAATAATAATTACTAATACAACCACAATAAATTGCCCCAGTATCAGATGAGATGTACTATCAAGCCCCCGTAAACTTTACTTTCAGAACTTGAATTCTTATCTTCGCTGTTGTGCAAAGCAGATCATCTTCAGTGCCATTTAAATCATTGGTACCACAAAATTAAAAAAAAATCTTATGTGGACACTACATAACCATCTTGTACGGCCTACTAAATTATACACATTTTTTGCTGCATTTCACTTAAATTTATTTCCTCAAAATTTAATTAGAGATATAGTATTTCCCATTCAATTTATTCAGTTCTCACTTCGCGGCAAGGCCAAAAACACATAAAAACTCAAAACATCTTTATTAAAAATTCAGAAATATAGGAAAACATTAAAAATTTTAAAATACAGAAAAGCATAAAACACCAAATACAGTTAATTTTTCTAAAACAAATAAAATAAGACTTTCTACGCAAAAATAAGCAATTTGTCCAGAGGACAAGAATCCAGATTTTTCGGTGCACAAAACTGAAAATTTACTTTTAGTTCCACTCCTCAAAAAGACACTGAAGGTGCCGAAACTGACTTAATTCACTATTCTACTAAGAGCTTTCGAATGCAAACAAATCTCGGTTTCGTTAGGCTTAATATCATTTAAACTACTTGTTAAATTGTTGATAATTCTACAACTTACTTACTAAATTGTTGATAATTCTACAACTATTGCATGCAGATTAACTGAAGCATAAAAACCTGAACCGGAACATAAGAACAACAAAATTCAATCACTTTTAAAGCAAAAATTCAATAATTTACTAACATATAAGAATAAAAAATTTAGCTCACCGAGGCGGGTAGCAGAGTGGGTATACATATGTGTATATGTATACTTTTGGTGCGTCCGATTGCAACCAAAAAGGAAAGTTCACAACTACATGTTATAGCAGTCCTATATACAAAATTTGAACGTTCTGAGGCTACTTGTTTCTGAGTTATACGAGATACATTCGTAGCGCGAACAAATATGAAAGAGACTTCATTGGTTAAGCGGTCGAGATGGGTACTTGTATGTGTTTGGGCAGTTGAAGTCGTTACGTGGGGTTGGCCTAGATTACCACATCAGCCGGCTTGTCCGGTGCTTTATTTAGAAGCCTTTATGATATGTGAGAAAAGTGTTCACTTCTGTATTGAGCAAAGCAAAATTATGAAGCTCCGCGAAAACGTGAAACCAGCAGAAATTTACGGCAGACTGCATGTCCAGTTCGGGAAAACTACCATTCCATGGTCAAGAGTGAAGATCTGGTGCAACAAATTCAAGCAAGGCCGTGAATGTGTTGCGAATCAAAGGTGAACCCGCCGTGGTCCTCGCACCAGTGTGACTTGCATGTGTACGTGACCTATTCGAACGGGATCAACGCTGCATAGTTCTACTTGGAATTTCAGAAGAACTTAATGCCAGCTATGGAAGTGTCCAATCATTTATCAGAAAGCAGTTGGGCTTCCAAAAAATATGATGATCAAAAAGCAGCACGAGTGCGCATTTCTCAATTGCTTCAAACTCGTTTTGAAGAAGAAGAGGAAGCTTTTTTGCATAAAATGGTTACCTGTAATGAGACATTGGTGTATCGTTACATCCTCCCAACCAAACCCTGCAAGCATGGGGTGGAGAAAGAAAAGCGAAGGAAAGCCCATGAAAGCCAAAACTCGACTCTCTGCAGGGAATGTGTTGGCCACGGTCTTTTGGGAATCGAGGGATCCTACAGGTGGATTTCTTGTACGGACGTCAGACCATCAATGGAACTTAACTACTGCAGTCTCTTGGATCAAGTTAGGCTTCAGTATCGACGCAAAAGACGAGACTGTCCCATTCGCCAGTGTGCCATAGATTCGTGTGCCAGTGTGCGATACATACGTTCCAGTGTGCTATAGACCATTGATCCTCAACAACAACTCCAGGTCTTACACAGCGAGTGTAACGCAGCAGAAGCTGGTGGCCTAGCAGCAGAAGCGGTTTGAAGAAGAAGAGGAAGCTTTTTTGCATAAAATGGTTACCTGTAATGAGACATTGGTGTATCGTTACATCCTCCCAACCAAACCCTGCAAGCATGGGGTGGAGAAAGAAAAGCGAAGGAAAGCCCATGAAAGCCAAAAACTCGACTCTCTGCAGGGAATGTGTTGGCCACGGTCTTTTGGGAATCGAGGGATCCTACAGGTGGATTTCTTGTACGGACGTCAGACCATCAATGGAACTTAACTACTGCAGTCTCTTGGATCAAGTTAGGCTTCAGTATCGACGCAAAAGACGAGACTGTCCCATTCGCCAGTGTGCCATAGATTCGTGTGCCAGTGTGCGATACATACGTTCCAGTGTGCCATAGACCATTGATCCTCAACAACAACTCCAGGTCTTACACAGCGAGTGTAACGCAGCAGAAGCTGGTGGAAATGCGCTAGAAAACGCTTGATCATGCTCCTTGCAGCCCAGACTTATCGCCATGCCATTTTCACATATTGGACTCCTCAAATAAGCGCTTGGAGACAAGCGATTTGAGATCAACGATTAAGTGAAAACATTCGTGCGCAACTGGTTAGCTACCCATCCAACTTCATTCTACGAGAACGGAATGAAAAAATTCTCAAAACATCGGAAAAAATGTATCATAAAAGCAGGAGATTATTTAGAAAAGTAATTTTTAGAAATGTAGATGTTTCCTATGAAATAAAGTTTATTTAAACAAAAGGCTCGTTTATATTTGATTCACCCTTGCACATACGTACGGGCGGACGGACGTCACAAAAAAAATCTCTTCTGAATTGATTTTAAATTCATTTTGGGAAAAGAAAAGCCCTTTATTCTGTCTGTACGTACCCATGTCACGCAACAAACATGGTTTAAGTGGCTTCAAGAGCGGTCAAAATGGATATTTTCATTGAAATAAGACACCCAAATTTTTCCCCGATTACAATACTTCCTTTAGTTCGGACAGAGGCTGTTCTCACATTTTTAGACGATGTATATTGTATTCACAAAACTAAATTACATAAAATTCTTATGTTTTAAATGTTCTATTTGACATCCCTTATTCTGAACTATCTTTCGACACCGCTATTTCCAGGATAATAATGCCTTTTGAAGTAGCAGAAGAGGTATTCTATCCCATTCCTCCCGAACAGCTTTCCAGAGTCCTGTTAGGGTTTTGGGACAACGTTTGGATAATGCAGTTTTTAAATGTCCGAAAGCACAAAAATCCATAGGTGACACATCGGGAGATTTAGTAGGGATATCAGTGAAGGGTATGGCCTTGATACCAGTTTTTTGTTCCATTTCTTGTAGGAAATTTACAATGGATTTTGATGTGTGACTGCTAGCTTTGTCCTGATGGAGTTTCACAGATTGATGGCACTGTGGGTAAAGCGATGGTATTTCATTCAGAAAAATTGGCGATAAAATATGTTCCTGATAGTATTTGGAGTTAATCTTGGCATTTTTTTGCACTCTCTTTATTTTTAACTTGCCATTGTAAGAAAAACCAGCAACAATCATGAATCCCTTAGAAAAAGTTTCTGTCGATTCTTTGAACCATGTACTTAAATTTTTTCTCCCCTTTTATGATAATAAATGGCTCTTTTTTTTGTTACAATCATTTAAATACACCCATGCTTCATCTATTGTGACAATTGTTTTCCATTTTTCTTTGGATAAGTGTTTCTCATATAGAATTCTGCAGCGTGTCCTGCGCTGAGCGAAATGCTTTGGAAGAAGACGATGCACATTGCGTTTTTTCGCTTTCTTAAGATTTAAATCAACGTTTATCATTTTGTTTACAGTGGACACCGAGCATTTTAATGATTTTGCAACTGTCCTTTGACTAGGGGGATTTTCTTTTAGCATTAAACAACGTACCTTTGCAATAGTCGAAGATGTACGTTTTTTCCTTGGATACTAGTTTGGAATTTTTGTCCCACTTGAGGCTGCAATTTGACGTTTTTTTCCCTTTCTTATTGATGATATTACCTATCGACGCTTTAGATATCACAAAACCATGACTCTCACGTCGTTTTTGGATAATGGAGTACGCATATTTCTCTTCGGAAAGAGCTTAAATGTAGCCTTCCAACCACTGCTTTGTTAAATTCGCCATTTTGAATAAAAACAAAACTTTCAAGCCACAGACGATAATTTTGACTTTTAAAAACATAGTACAATTGCAGTTACTTCTTTTGCAGCAAACGATTTTTTATTACCGCTTACCAAAATCGTCTAAAAAATGAGCAAACAGCCTCTGTACAAGGAAGTAAAAATGTCCTTCAGCCTTATTAATAAATATTTTAACACAAATGACGCAAAGATGAGTCATCAGACGTTGTTACTTATTGCCCCAAAAATTTATTTTATCTTTTGCTTATTATTTTTATTACAGTTTATAAGAAAATGGCAACTATTATTGAACCATATATAAAAATCTGAGCATTATTAACCGTTAAAACCATTAAAACGCAAAGCGTAAAAAAATCATTTGAATCTCCTCACGAACAATTAGAGACTAAATTATCCACTATTTAATCCGGGACGTATTAATTAGCATGACAAAAGCCTCTCTTCGGCTTTTGGTGTTATTTATTATCGGTCGGGAACGGGTTCTACTTGGGAATGAAGCTAATTTTGCTTTAATTAGACGTGCGAAAAGATCATTTTCAGCTACTGATACGGAACAAAGGCCGCCGATCGTTAATTTTTATCGATCAAACCAACTAATGGGAAGTCTTGGCGGGAAAAACCAGCTTCATTGGGTACAGTAAAGGCCATTAAATTAGGAAATGTGCTGGGACTTGTTCGATCGTTATTTGTGTATTTAACGTTAACACTGTTCTACTTTATTTACTTTTTCGCAGAGCAGCTAAAATGGCTTCTTAAATGGGTTTGTCTTTTGAAACTTGGGAAAGTCGTTAATTTAATAAAAGTGTAAAACATCTAATCATCGATTTTCAATTCATAGCCGTACCTTTTTATTTCACCGCAGTTTGTTGCTACAAGAAATCGCTTCAGTACAACAGTTTAGAAATTGCACAATATCCTTTTATTTATGCGAACTTTATTTTCACAGCATAGCCGCCCAGACGGTATAGTGGTTAGGGAAGCGATACCATAGGGCCCGGGATCGACTCCCGGAGAAGGCATGGATGTAAAATTGTCTGTCCTATCATAGGAGGTAACAGAGGCCGCCTATTAGGTGCCTCGACAATAAAATGGGCACCACTTCTGGCCTTAGTAGTGGCCAATGACGTTATAGGCAAGTGCCCACCATTGGGGGGGGGGAATTCACAACATTTAGTCCTGGATATGTTACAGTGAAAGACCGAAATTGGAGAATGTCGACTTTCACCGAAGAATGTCAACATTCACCAAATCGAATACTGCGTTACATTCTTATACATTCGGACCCTGACCGGTGTATGTCAACAATCACAGATATGCTCTGGTGTAGGTTGAAAAGAGAGGAGTATATGTACACGCTGTCATTGAAAAAGGAAGTGTTCCACAAATAAATGCAGTTGTAAAAGCAAGGGGCTCTTGTGCAATTCAAAGTGTCATAATAGTTTAAGTTGTTGCAATAAATAAGATTTGAATCCCATAATTTAGTAAGTTTTCAACTTCTATTATTTTCCTTTCTCATTTTGAATGTACCGTGTGTTTTAAGTTCTTATATTCTTAAGTTCTTATTTTAAGTCTCAAGTGCGTTTTTTCGCCACTGAATTGCGGAGAAGAAAATATAATATTCACCATGTACTAATGCTGAATGTTCAACATTCACCATTAGTACATGGTGAATGTCGACATTGACCGGTGTAAGTCAGAAATAAGAGTATTCGGAAAATATTTTGGACATACACCAAGAGACTATGTGAATGTTGACATTCACCGGTGAAAGTCGACATTCTCCAGATTTCGGTGTTTCACCATAACAGATATACATTTCCCGTTGCTAAAATGCCTTAAATAAGGAAACTACTCATGTTGTGGATTTTTAAATTTAAACTCTGATGTGCACACCACGTGACTTCCTTGCACGGCCTATTAAATTATATACAGTTTTTGCTGCATTTTATTTAAACTTATTTCTTCGATTTACATTAGAGATGTATTTCTCATTCAATTAATTCAGCTGTCACTTTTTTTTTTTTTTTTAAATTACGTTTGCATATAAAAATTTACTAAATTTAGATTTCACATGAGTCCTTTTTGTTTATTTATTTTGATTTTTTTTTAAATTTCGTTAATAAAACTTTTCATTCTGTTTCTAAAGAACATGAACGGCCAGCATGTAATATATGACTCAAATTCTTTAGTATATTCTTCTTGTGAGACTTACAAGGAGAAATTAATAGCAGCCAGGATGAAAGTGAAGCAAATCACTGTGAAACTAGAGAAAAATTTGCTGACTCATGCATCGGTAAATGAAACCAGAACTGTTGATTCAAGAACAACGGCAACGAATTTGAAGCTTCCGAAAATAAATTTGATTGAATTTACAGGTGATCCACGACAATGGTTGAATTTCTGGAATACCTTTAGTAAGATACACGAAGATCCAGTGCTAGATGATCATTTGAAATTCGTATATCTGATCCAGGCTACTGCTGCCAAATCGAAAGCACGGGAAATAGTGCAGAGTTTCCCGACAACTAAAGAAAATTATCCGAAAGTCATCGAACATTTAAAGAATCGTTTTGGACGTGAAGATATTCTTATACAAGTGTACGTTCGGGATTTATTGAATCTTGTGTTGATAAATAATAATGCAACCAAAAAGGACTTTGCGCTATCATCGTTGTACGACAGTTTAGAAACAAAACTGCGTGCTCTGGAATCTCTCGGTGTGACTGAAGATAAATACGCTAGTGTTATTTTTCCGTTAGTTGAATCTTGCCTGCCCCCTGACATCTTACGCGTGTGGGAGAGGGAACGGGAGAGCTCGTCACAACAAGGTAAGAGCGATCTTGAATCTATTCTTCTGTTTTTGAAAAATGAAGTGATATCTGAAGAGAGAATTAAATTAGCGCGTTTTTCTTTTGATAAAAGTAGAAAATCTAAAAGTTACATTAATGATGAGTCTAATATTCCTACTTGTAATGATTTGTATACAGGAGAGAAATTTAAAGAAAATGCTCCTATTAAGAAAGTTGAGGAATCGTGTTTATTTTGTGATAAGCCACATTTAACAGAAAAATGTTTTAGAGCTAGTACGCTTACATATCAGGATAAAAAAGATTTAATATTTAAGAAGGGTTTATGTCTATTATGCTTGAAGAAAAACCATATTTCTCGTAACTGTAAGTCCAAGGTTAAGTGTTTAATTTGCCAGAAAAGGCATTTGGCAGTAATGTGTCAACAAGTTCCTTCTCAATTGAAAGAGACTAAACAAGTAGAGCCTGTGGCGAAAAACGAGGTCAATGTTTTGGCTAGCAGATCCGCGAGCTCCGATGTGTTACTACAAACATTAATCGTAAGGGTAAAAAATGGCAACAGGGAAAGGATAGTCAGAGGGATTATAGATACGGGTTGCGAGAGAAGTTATTTAACGAAAGATATTACAGATTCTTTGAAATGTAACAGTGTTGGTGAAGTGAAATTAGTTCATAAATTATTCGGAGGTGTAGAAACAAAAGAAAAATTGCATTCTAAATATATAGTTAATTTGAGTAGCCTTGATAATAAATATGTATGTAGTGTGCATTGTTTAAGTGAATCTGTTATCTGTTCTGATGTTAAGAAAATACCTAAAGGTCCTTGGTTGAAAGAACTTCGTAAATTAAATATTCAAGTGTCAGATGTAGAGGGTAATGCTCTCGAAAACGAAAGTGACATTAAATTGTTGATAGGTTCTGATATTGCTGGAAAATTATTCACCGGAAATATTAAATGTTTACAAAGTGGTCCGGTCGCGATGGAAACAAGTTTGGGATGGATTTTAATGGGTAAAATTCCAGCGAAGGAATCTTCGGGTATAAATGATTCTCTTGCATGTGTTTCTTTATTGCTAAACGAAAGATCAGCAGAAAACTTGTGGAAGTTAGACGTTATTGGTATAAATGACCCAGTTGAGTCTAAAACGAAAGCTGAAATTCATGAGGAGACCATGCAATATTTTGAGGAAAATTTGAATTTGGATTCAGACGGGAGATATGAAACTGCATTACCTTGGGTACTGGACCCCTCTCGCTTGTCTAATAATAAAACGTTGGCAGAAAAACGCCTGACTAATACGCGAAGGAAATTATTAGATTCGAATCAAATTAAAGTTTATCAGGAAGTATTTAAAACTTGGTTGAAGGAACGAATTATTGAAGAGGTAAATGAAGACGAAGTAGATAGAAAGCACTATTTGCCTCATAGGCCGGTTTTTAAAGAATCTAGTGAAACTACGCGAGTAAGGCCAGTTTTTGATGCTTCGGCACACGCCAAAGGAGAACTTTCCTTAAATGATTGTCTTGAGAAAGGTCCCAACCTAATAGAAATAATTCCAACATTGTTGAATCGTTTTCGGAAATATCCTCTTGCAGTAATTTCAGACATTGAGAAAGCTTTCTTGCAGATTGGTATAAGAGAGAAGGATAGAGATTATTTGCGTTTCTTTTGGAAAGGTGCAGAAGAAGAGAATACTAAAATTTACAGACATTGTCGCGTGGTTTTTGGGCTTAACTGTAGTCCATTTTTGTTAGCCGCTACGTTGAACTATCATTTAAATCGTGCCCCTGATCAGTTTGCAGTTACAGCCAACATTTTGAAGGAGTCCTTCTATGTTGATAATTGCCTGACTAGTTTTAAGAATGTTGAAGAATTGAATAGATTTGTACTAGAATCGAGAATGTTATTGTCACTGGGAAAGTTTAATCTTAGAGGATGGCAGTCGAATTGTGAAACCGAAATAATTCCCAACTCTAAATTAGATACATTCGTTTGCGTTCTAGGGTTAAATTGGGATTTGAAGGATGATACTCTTTCTTGTAAAATTGAGTCACTAAAGAAAGAGGAGATTGTCGCGAGTAAACGAACACTCCTTTCTTGCGCGCATAAGTTATTTGACCCAGTAGGCTTCCTTTCTCCCGTTACCCTGTTCCCAAAGGTGATATTGCAAGAGTGTTGGAAATTACGATTAAATTGGGATCAAAAATTGCCAGAACATTTAGAAAAGAAGTCCATACAATGGGTAAAGGAAATGAAACTGCTGTCTGATGTCAAAATTCCTAGATGGCTTAATATTGACAGATCGGTTAACGAAGATGTAAGTCTTCATGTTTTCAGCGATGCCAGCAAGCATGCCTATGCTACCTGCATTTTCTTAAGAGTGAAGACCGAAAATAAGGTTTATTTAAATTTTGTGCAAGCACGCACTAGAGTTAAGCCTTTAAAGAGTATATCCATTCCTCGTTTGGAATTATTATCCTGCTTAATCGGAGCACGCTTGGGACGTATGGTCTTTTCAGATTTGAACATGCCAAATTTAAGAACATTCTTCTGGACTGACTCAACAACCGCTTTGTGCTGGATCCAGCGAGACGTACGGTGGGGAACTTTCGTTTGGAATCGTGTCCAAGAAATCAGAACACTTACAAAAATAGAAGATTGGCATTACATCCCTTCGGAGCTGAATGCCGCCGATCTCCCTTCTAGAGGCTGTTCAGTTAAACAGTTTTTGCTGTCGAAATGGTGGGAGGGCCCATCATGGCTGTTAGAACCAGAATCGTCATGGTCAAGAGGCACAGATTTGCCGGACGAAGAGATCATAAATTCAGAAAGGCGTAAATCAGTATTGACAACTCTTAACAAAGATTCTAAACCTGACAATTGGTATTACAGGTACTTTTCATCCATAAAGAAAATTGTACGCATGTTAGGTTGGATTCTTAGGTTTTACTTTAAATTACGAAGAATTACAAACGAAACCTCCAAAATTTTGTCAGTTTCGGAAATTGAAAGAGCTGAGATAACTCTTATGTTATTGGTTCAAAGAGAATCATTTAAGAGTGTGAACGATGATAAAATTAAAGACCTCAGACCTATAGTTGATCGTGATGGTTTGATCAGAGCTAAAACCAATATTTCTTATCGCGACGATACTGATGACTTTAAGTTTCCTGTCATTTTGCCATCTGATCATGCAGTAGTAAACTTACTAATAATGAATGCACATAATGAGCTGCTGCATGCTGGTACTTCTATGGTGATGTCTCATTTGCGGGAAAAGTATTGGATCCTCAAAACTCGTAAGACAGTACGAAACTGCATTAGAAAATGTGTTAAATGTCAAAGATTTAAATCCAAAAGTTGTGATGTAACTCCAGGAATTTTGCCGAAAGATAGAGTACGTGATGCAAATGTTTTTGAGATAGTGGGTGTCGATCTGGCAGGACCCCTCTACCTTAAGAATGGTCGAAAAGCTTATATTGTTCTTTATACATGTGCGGTCTATAGGGCCATTCATCTGGAGTCAGTAACATCCTTGACAACTGAAGCTTTTTTCCAGTCATTGAGACGTTTCATTTCTCGTCGCGGAAGACCATCTATAATATACTCAGACAATGGCAGTAATTTTAAAGGAGCGGAGAGCCTTCTGCATACAATTGATTGGGAGAGTCTGCGATCAAAAGCCGCTGAGCAAAGAATTCAGTGGAAATTTATTCCTCCTTCCGCACCTTGGTGGGGCGGTTGGTGGGAACGTTTAGTTCAAATGGTGAAACAGATTCTGAGAAAAGTTCTAGGTCGTGCTGCCCTGGATTACGAGGAGTTGGTTACAGTACTATGCGACTGTGAGAGAGTAATCAATACTAGGCCACTTACCTACGTGTCGGAAGACGTTGAAGATTCATCCCCATTAACTCCAGAAATGTTCTTGCGGGAGATTTCCAAATCAGGAGTACCTGATATCGATACAGTGGATAAGGAAAAACTGAGTAAACGAGCTAAGTATCTACAAAAGGTGAGAGAACAACTTAGAGCAAGATTCCGTGTGGAATATCTAGGACAGTTACGTCAGCAGTCCATTAAAAACTCTATAGCTAAACCTCTCCAGGTGGGTGAAATTGTTCTACTTGAAGATAACAACAAAAAACGTGGTTTTTGGAACCTGGCGCGTGTCATAAAGCTGCTACCTGGTCGTGATGGACAAATAAGACTTGCTGTCATAAAAACAGAGACTTCTGAGTTTCTGAGACCAGTGCAAAGACTGTACAGACTTGAGCTGGATAACCCAGTCCAAAAGGATATGACTGAAAGTATTCCTATGACTACCAGCAGTGGTAGAACTGTGAAACCAGTGATACGTCTGTGAAATGTTTTGTACTTGTTTGAATACTTTTTAATAATTTGATTTATTTTTATTTTTCTAGGTTTAGTATTATCTGTTAATATGTCTAGAAAATTATGGAATGCTGCATCTCCAGGTAAATTTGTATTTCAATTTAATTAGAACATCTTGGTAGGCATAATTTTATACTTCAATATTGTATACTGTACTATTATGCATATATTATACTTAACAGATGTGTGAATTTACCTCCCAGTAAATTCAGGTGGGAGGAATATGTAGCGAATAGTTTATCCAACAGATGGCAGTATCTGCCAAGCTCCTTTGGTAATTGTCATTGCGCATGCGCAAGCGGAGTGTAAAAAGAAGTATGTTATTAGGAGAATGAGCTTTCGTTAATAATGTTGCTGCGCGTTTTCGCTGTGTAAATAAAAGTATATTTTTATATCATAGATGTTCTTTACTCTCTAATGCGAAGCACTAGGTTAGTGCACGAATCTCTTCTGATTCAGAAACCATTTTCAAACCGTGGATCACCACAATAAAAAGTGGCGTCCGCGACAGGATGCATTAGTTGGGTAAAGGACACTTTTGATGGTTTAACAGCAGAAATGGAAGCCTTGAAAGTAAGAAGAATACCACTGCGTGCAGCCTTCACGAAAGCATATAATAGCCTACATGGACATTTGAATGAGTCAGAATTGAACAGTGATGTTCTTTACTCTCTAATGCGAAGCACTAGGTTAGTGCACGAATCTCTTCTGATTCAGAAACCATTTTCAAACCGTGGATCACCACAATATAAATTTCCCACCACATTAATATGCGGTCAGTTTGAAAGCTATGACAGTGGTACAGAGTTGATGAACCGTAATAAGAAGTCAAAACGATCAATGAAGAATTCATGGACTATATATAAATATTCGGTAAAACAATATAAAAAGTTTCGACTGATTTTTAACTAAATGAAAAGTCGTCAAAGTTGTCACGTTTCTGCATCTAAAATTCTAACTATTTTAATCATAACCTGAGACAAAGAATTCTTTCAGATGCGTTGCTGAGGAGGAAAAGGATTCTAAGACAATAAGTTACAAATGATTCCTGATAAGAGATAGGGAATAAACACATTTCCATGTAACTGACTTCGGCACAATTGCACAATAAAAATTAACAATCACACGCGATGCCCCACAACCGCCACAAAAAGGTAATTCATATCTCTCAGCAATTATAATCTTTGTCATCCACTAAAGCATGATAAACAACAACTCCCGTCGGCGATATTACACCCACATATGTTTAACTGTCTCTTAAACTAATTCAGCATGATGACGTAAACGAGTTAAGGCTTTCCGTAACCTATTCTTTCCCTAATCAACTATTAAAAGGACTTCCGTTTCGGGAAGGTGACGCCCGGTCGTTTTGTTCGTCCACCTTCTCCCCCGTTTTCAATTTCTTCTCCCTATCCCTTCTATGCCACCCTCCACTTTCACTTCACTTCACGGCCTATTTCCCAGGAATAATTGCACGAGTTAACCGATTTTTAAGAATAGAGGGCGGTAGACGTTGACTGTGATTCCGAAAGCTTTGAAATGCTTGCCTGCGTATCTCCAAGAATCTCGATGGCTTTGAAGCTTTAATCAGGCTTGTTAACGTTAAATGTATCAAGGTTACAACTTAACAGCAACGATAATTCTTAATCCAATCTGAAGGATGTGCTTCTGTAGCGTAGAGAATAAAATATTCCAGGAAAAGAGAATGTATTCTTCTTGCTGAGCGAAATTACTAAAACTGCATTACAATCTCACATAAATATATACAGAGAGTTAAAATTCTTATTTTACTTATTAGTTATTAACTTGAGTGACCAAGTAAGAAATCAAAAAGCAATCGCTGTTGCATTAACAATTTTCAAGCAGTACTGAAATTTAATAGCTATTAACAACTCACACTTTATTGCAACCATTTTAAAGAAGTACTGTTAAAATACTAAGAAATAACTACAATAAAATAAGTTCAAAGATTCCCTTTATCTATCTATATATATACTATATAAAGAAGAATGTCTGTTTGTGTGTTTGCTTGTTCGTGATTACCTCAGTCACTACTACAGCTATCGTCATCAAACTTTCCACAATTCTTTTCTGGGTTCTGGAAAAGATCAACGTCCCCTTTTTTTCCTTAAAAAAAAAAAAAAAAAAAAAAAAAAAAAAAAAGATATTAATTAAAAATTTTGAAAACGCTAATTTCGCACTCATTTTTTCGAATGGCAACAGTCTCGCACGCTGGAAATAAAAATCTGTTTTATTTCGAGAAGTGTTGCCACTGCTCGCTTTCAAATCGTAGAGTTGTACAGACATTAGGTATTTTTGAAAGCAGGAGAGATGAAAAATGAGCAATGCCCTCTCCGGGACTCGAACCACGGACTTCTCGAATTCGCGTCGAGTGTGCTGACCACTACACCACGAAGGTATGCTAAGAAGGCGAAATTAATACCTTATATACTCTCCCTTTTAAAGGGCAACTGGGGTTTCAATCACCAAATTCTGGTGGTGAAAAATCACCACGAAGGCGAGAGAAATACCTGATATACGCCCCCTTTAAAGGGCGACTGGGGTTTTGCGGAACCCAATCGCGAAATCCTAGTGATGAAGAATCATCATTCATCACCTTTTAATTCGGGCGCCACTGTAGAGACATTAGGTTATTTAGAAGCAGAAGACATGAAAAATGAGCAGTGCCTTCGCCGGGATTCGAACCACGGACCTCTCGAATTCGCGTCGAGTGTGCTGACCACTACACCACGAAGGCATGCTAAGAAGGCGGGAGATATACCTTACAGAGTTTGTTAACAATAACTTTGTAAGTTTTTACAATGAAATAAAAATAGCTTTGTCAAACATTAACTATTTCACAATGCGAAAAACATTTATATATTTATTCAGATTCTTCGTTATTTAATTTCTTTAAATATAATGCAGGGCTCAAATATTTGGTGGCAAAAATTTGAAAAAGTGAAACGCCGTTTATAGGGAAACGAAACAAAATGCCCTAACAAAATTAATAGCCCTTCTATGCTAACGCCCTTTCGGTTATTAATTTTGAAATTTACTAAATTTTTCGACACAAAAACAAGAAGAGAACGTACAGATATACAAGCACACACAAAACGTATTAAATGATCACGCATATATATATGCCTGTCTCTTAATTCCACCCATCTTTTCCGAAAATTATACAAACTCAAATTAAAAATTCGTTGAGGAATATCAATTCTTTTGAGAGAAACACAAAAACTGACATAAGATGTTGATGCCATTTGTAAACATTTTGAGAAGATTTTGTAAAAGCAAATACCAGATTAAAGACCGGCCAGTGTCCATTCTCTAATTATTTTTGTTTTCCCATTACGAATAGTGCTCCAAGAAGCCTGGTATTATCTTTTGTTAAGAGAAATTAATCAAGAGTGGATCCTCTGAATTTCATACATGGACCTAATGTCCCATCTTCATACTTTGAGTATCTAATTACAAGGAGATTCGCAGATCTTTTCAAAAACTTGACATCATTCTACCCAAACTGTGATTTAAATACATGTCTTTAAATCTATATCTTTATAACTATATCTGTCTTGGGATATTATCTTCGGCTTCCTCCAGACAAATATACGTGCCTAGAATCCCTTTTTGTGCCTAGAATCTAGTAAATCTAGATACATAAGAGAAGAAAAATTTGTTGCAGACCCAGGGACTACTAGTGGATTTTCTGCTTGCAGCGATGATCTGAAAGATGTGGAACATAGTATTTTATTGCATTGCAAGTTGCATGCGAGTGCCAGAAGTACATTTAAAGTGTGTTTAGGGCAGCTCCCTAAACTGTCCCTGTTTGCTGGCCTCCTGTTTTCTCTGATCTTGTTAGGAGTTCCGAAGCCTTTGAAGTCTTGCGCAACTTTATCTGCTGTTTCAACCTTCAATATTATTAGTTATATGATTGGATTTCAATCTTTTATGTGTCATTGTATTATTTTGCGTATTGTCTATGTATGATTAAGTTATGTATTGTACTGTTGCGTTCTATGCGTTCGTGGATTTGGTGAGATTGATGACAACACTTGATGAAGAATCAAAACACAATTTATATAGCGATTATTACTCAAGACAGTTACGAAATCACGTTTACAGTCATCGAACAACTACGACAAACACGCTGAAACAATCAGCAACACAGCCTTCAGGCTATTAGGCTAAAACGGTGAATACAGCTTCACGATAAAACACACCTAATGTCCCATCTTCATTACAGCTCCCGACTCGGTCGATCGCTTTCGGAGCTTAACACATTCCGCGTGCAGGCAGGGTTTATATAGCTTTTGGCCTAACTTCGAGAACATTCTGGGCGAAACCGGTAAGAATTCGTTATAGAATGTTCTCCATCCATTTATGGCATATTGCCGATTTTGTCGCCAAATGGGCGATTTCGCGCCAAATCTGGAAAACCCACCTTCTGTAGACATTTTCTGGTAACCCTAAACCCGCTTTGCGGGGAAGCTATCTTGCCGCATCTGGACATCTCGTAAAAGATTTGATGCACCATTTTTCTTTTGTATCAATATTATTTTTAAGTATTACTTCATTTTTATTATTATTGTATTATAATTAAGTTTGTTTTTATTCTTTTATAAGATTATTAACATAGTTTAATTATTCATGGTATATCTTAGCATTTTTATTATAGTATTTATATTTTATACATTTTTCTTTGCTCTCTCCAGACCTAGATATTATGTTTTTGTAGCTGAATTGTATCTCCTTGTATTATGAGTACTTACATTTGTAAGGCTCCTTATACTTACATCTGCAAGGCTCGTGGAACACAAGGACTTTTGTATTCGATGCTCTCTACACCAAGTAAGCGTGCCCCCCCCCTCGCAGATGAAGAAAAAGGAACAGGAAATGGTTAGCTCTTTTTCACAAAGCCTGGCAAGGAGAACGATTTTCATTACGCGTGTTTCTGAGCTGCAGCAAAGTCGCAAGTAATCTGTTGTATTGTTATCCGCCTGCTTCGTTTCGTCGATACGAAGCAATCCTTAGACGTAGTCTTATCCAACAGGCAACCACTTTACTCTGGACGAAAGGATGGTTTCTCTAAATAATTTATATTTGGCATGGTAAATTCGAACCCCAAGATCCTCGAATCCCATGAATATTAAAATAGTGTCGAGATTTGAAAACTCGAATCTTCGCTTTTTTCTTTTTGGGCATTTGAATCTTTCAAATTCTAACCTAAAAACCTGAACATTTTAACTCTAAACTTTATAAAGACTAGTTTTACTATCTATTCATAGAAGCGTTCTTTTTAAAAAGAACGCGGTTTTTGCATTTCAGTTGACTCGGATCACTAATATCACCCCGTAATCACCATATTATTAATTTTTTAAAGAAAATTCAGCATTCAATATTTAGTATTTATTTGTGTTAAATTTTGAAATGAACTTTACAGATTTTTCAATTTAAAAAAGCATTTATTTACTCTTTTGGGAAAATTTAAAAAGTAATGTAAAAAAAATTCGAATTATGAAATTATTATTCATTATTATATCATTCGTTATTGAAATGTATTTTTGCTAAATTATACTGAGTAAATGAACTTAGATATACTGAGTAAATGATAAATGAACTTAGATTATACTGAGTAAATGAACTAAGATTCAAGAACTGCAAAATATATCCACTCTGTTACCCGGCTCAGTGATCTCAGTTTCTTTACTCTTATATGTTTGTAAATTGTACATTTTTTGCTTTAAAAATGATTGAATTATGCTGTTTTTATCTTCCGGTTAAGGTTTTTATGCCTTTAGTAAATCTGTATGCAATATTTTTAGAATTATCAACAATTTTAAAATTGTTTAAGTGCCGCTAAGCCTAATTTGATGGCGGCCATTGCTCTTGTTTACATTTGAAACAGCTGAGTAGCGGATTCGTTGCCAATCTAGAGAAACTTAGCTTCGCAACAACAAAGATAACGCCTTCATTTATTATTTAAATCATGCTTAATCCTTGCTGGAATTTTTTCGAGGAAATAAGCGTTTAAGATTTACTTCGTAATTTTTAATACAGATATTTTGAGTTTTTATGCATTTTTGCCTTGTCGCGAAGTGAAAACTGAATTAATTGAATGAGAAATACTCAATCGTCTGTGAAAAACTGTTTCTTTTTCGTTTTGTTTGCTTAATTTCTTTTATACATCGTTCTAGCTTTGTTATAGTATTTGAATAGAACATGTGGCAACGATTAGATAATTCTTTAAATGATATACATTTTGTGCATTCTGAGTTATAATATGAACGAAATATAATACTGTTAAGTAAATCTAGCGCCAGAGTGTCGCTATGGTAAACAAAGTGAATTTTAAAGAATGCATTTATTCTATTGTGGTTTATGTGCTGTCGGCGAAGTAGGTTTAATTCAATCTTATAAGTTAAATGAAATGCAAGAAAAAATGCGTATAATTTAATATTCCGTACAAGGAAGTCATGTGGTGTACACATCAGATTTCTTCTTTAAATAAAAATATTCATAAATGAGTAAAATTACTTTATTTTTTCTTTTTATTATTATTCTTATTCTAATATATGAAGGATTCGACTATCTTACAGGATTCGGATTCAAAAATATTTAGAATTCGTTCCAATTCTAGCGTTTTGGATACCTTCGGCTGATTTTCCTGAATTCCCTTCTTCCTGTCGCCCGATATCTAATTTGAATACCAGCCAATTTCCCTCAGAAAGACTTCCAGGATAGCATCTCTTCTCTTAGGCAGACTGCATAATCTAATAAATTGCTGACTTTCCTATCGCCCATGACTTTTTACAATCATTTGAATACTTTCTTTCTGGTACACAGAGTCGTAGCTAGGGTTTTCAGCGCCCAGGGACAACTGAAGATTTCGCGCCCCCTACTGCTTGCCAAGGATGGAAAACATTTAATTCTAAAATGTCGTAAAATCAGTTTGGCGCTCCTTGGATTCTGCGCCCGGGGACAGATGCCCCCTCTTGCCCCCGTCTAGTTACGCCCCTGCTGGTACATTCATTCAGCAAGTAATAGTTTGCCTTTCCTAATTCAAAGCATATTTACAATAATAAATAACAGCCTTCATTCCAGTAATACTTACGTATTAGCGCAACCGTCACAGATCAATTTGAAGGTTTTTTACAGAAGAAAATGAGTGATGACTTATAATTCCAAAATATATTTATTATACACATGCGTACATTTTCGGTATAAATACGTTTTAATTACGTATTTATACCGAAAATTAGTGAATAAGCTTACTTATTTGCAAATTTGTGTTTCTTTTGCATTGGTGGAAAATTCGTGGTAATCATTTTACGAAAGAATTAAAAACAACTGCTTCCTTTAAGCAAGTTTGTGGCTAAATACAGGCATTTCGGAACAGTTTCTCCCAGTGCAGGCTAATGCCACAAACATATATTTTAAAACTGAGTTTAAGATGACAAGAAAAAAAAAAGCAAATTTTTTCTATAAAAAATGTGCTCGAATACAGCAAAACGAACGCATAAGAAAATGGCAACGTTGCTTGCTAAAACTAAAAAGCTATTACGAGCATGGCTGCTAGGGTTTGGCGCATTTTGAAAATTTGACGACTTCTACTGGTGTGGTTGCGTTAATATGTACGTATCCATTCCAGTCTTCTACAGGCACTCGGGTAACACACTCCTTTTTAGCATCATGTTACATAGGTATGAAATTTGCAGGAGACATCTGAAACATGAGAGGTAAACAATTTTCGAGTAATTATGCTCAAATCGTTGCTTTCCCGAATTAAAAAGTTAACCTATGATTAACATAATATGTAGCTCTACTTACCTTTTTTTATGTAGGATAACAAGCAATCACAAAAAAAAAAAAAAAAAAAAAAAAAAAAAATCAAAAAAAGATAAATCTTGCACAAATTATTACGATTTGCAACAGTAGACATAAAATAAGGATTGAGCAATTTGTCGAACGCGTCTAACCTTACATGCGCAACGGCATCACGTATTTTCGTTTACATATATTTACAAGATCAGCTCAGCTTAAGTCAAAAACTGGAAAAAGCATTAATTGATGAAAATCAAAGTGATATAAATAGTATAGATATTATGTATGAACTGCAATTATTGCAAACTTTTGGAGAAAATGTAACATCGCCGGTCGAAACTCCAGGCTATAGCGTTATCAACAACATAGCGATGTGGAGAAAAGAATTTTGGATATATCCCTGAACAACAATAATTTATTCGGTGCAAACATATTAGATACTTAAATTAATTTGTTTTTTAATTTTAAGCTAATAAATAGTGTTAAGCAATATACACTCTATAACAAAAACAAAACAAAACAAAAAAAAAAAAAAAAAAAAAAAAAAAAAAAAAAAAAAACGACACTCCAAGAAGGAATCATGTGATTGCTTTGAAATTTCGTATGCATAAATTTTTGGACCAAGTATGCAAATGATTAAAATTTGGTGTCCAATGAATGAATAGTGCGATCTCCAGTTCATTAGCACTGCGCATCCTGCAGATGTATATAAGGAGCTTTACTCGAGCTGTTGTTGAAACTTTCTGTTGCAATGCGATTTAGGATAGTTTTCAACGACTGAAAAAATGCCTCGCCGCAGGATTCGACCTCAAACTGTCAGAATTTGAAAGAGGTCGTATCATTGCAAAGAGGCAAGTTGGGTGAATCGGAGAATTGCTCCTCATAAGAGCCGAAGCGATGCGTTGATTAGAAGATGCTGGCAAAAATGGGTGGACAATGACAGATTTCAGCGTCGTGATGGTAGCGGTCGACCTAAGGCCACAACCGATCCGGAGGACAGAGTAATTGTCAAATCAGCTGTCACAGCGCCTGATTCATCGCTATCAATCATCAGAAGTGCGACCAACACACGAGTGTCCACCATGACCATCCACAGATGACTGATAGAACGAAATCTACGCTCGTGACGGACGTTACGTTACTTGCCACTCACGCCTGCCCACCGTCGAATCAGATTACAGTGCTGATTGGCTCAATCAGGTTGAAATGATGCTGACTGGGGACGTATAGACCTTAGCGACGAATCCTCATTCCAAATGCGTTGTGACGATCATCGAAGACGTGTCTGGAGATGCCCACAGCAGCGTGCCGATCCTGCTTTGGCTATTGCAAGCCACATAGGCTCTCAACCAGCGTTATGGTTTAGGATGACATTTCCCTTGATAGCCGGACCCCTTTGATCGTCATTACAGACGCACTTACAGCAAAAAGAATTAAAGAAATTAAATAATGAAGAATCTGCATAAATGTATGCATGTTCCTCACATTGTGATAAAACAACGGTACCTAGAGCCATCTAATGCAATCCTCCACTCGAATATGGGCACTTGGAAGCCGAAATTTGGAATTTGTTTCATTATCTAATTCATATTTTGTAAAATTTTAACGAATTTTTGATTAATAAACTTAACGATTTCAAAGCGAGCAGTGGCAACACTGTACAGGGGAGAGGGAAATATCTCCAGCGAGCGAGACTGTGTATCGAAATTTCTAAAGATATGCTCGTTTTAAATTATTTTGCGATATTGCTGTTGAATTGAATTTTAAGTGCGAAGAACGTGATATTTAATAAATAAAGGTAACACACAAAATATTAAGAAAAAAAGCCTCTTTGAGGGTAATATAAAATCTGAAAGCTTTCAGATTTTTTTTAATTTAAAAAATATTTTATCATGTAGATCATATTGGCTAGTACCAATCGTATATGACTGACGATTTTATGATCCGTTGATCCTACGCAGTCTCGATCTAGTGCAGTATCGATTTTATTCAGTGTCAATCCCGTAAATGTAAGCATAAAATCTCATATATCCATATATCCCATTTAATGTCGGAAATTGAACTCAGCATACACTGGCTATCGTAGCTTTGACTACTCAGAGATTAACTGGCCTCTCGTTAGTGAAATATAGACACTAGTGTTAAATGAAACACCATGAATGTTAAATTACGCATCTGCAGTTTAGGAGCACAATTATCTTTAAAATGATTTACTCGGTTTTTTGCTTCAGAAGCCCTAATTTATACTAACCCCCAAAGTCCGAGTTCAGATACAACTAATTGAGGCAATCATTGCAATTGTTCAACCACTAGCTTTACCATTGCAAAAGTACGTAATATTACCTTACACGAAGGAGATAAAATCACAGTCTTGCTCTTATGATCAATGCACTTTGCCAGGTACATCGGTTGAGATGTGTGTGCCAAGATTGCATACGGTGCGTGCAGAGATTTTAGATTAATTAAAGTTTTCCAAAAGACATAAAGCTGATATTTATCGTAATCCATCATAACTTCACATCAATCATAAGTAAGTCTGCAATAGCAGGATTAAAATATACCCCATTGTTGTTTGCAAAAGTTATGCTGTCTGTATGTCATACGAGCCTCGTTAAGTGCATCTGCGTCAAAGCTGACACATGAAAAACAAGATATATTAAGAATAATCCTTTCTCAGGACGCAGGAAGAGTTCTTTCCAACCATTATTCCAATTACATCTTACCGCTAATCTTGTCTGACATTTGGCTGAGACTAGGAGAGCTAGTTGAAAACTACTCATTCAATATAAATCCTGAAATACGGATAGCTAAAAATACCGGTAAGGTATAGAAACCATCTTTAATTGCCAAGTTTTGTAGTTTATAATTCAGCGTTTGTAAGACATTTTGATTAGAACATTTCTGCGTTGGCTTGAAAAACAGAATAATTCTATGAATATGTAAGATATAAAGAATGTGAAAGTGTAAGACTTCATTAATTCATATCGGTAAATAAAAGTGTACAGCAAATGTTATGTTTATTTATGGTTAAAGTTTTGGAATAAAATGGCGAAAAACAAATTTCTGAAAAAATATGACTGACGTTATATTTCTAATTCTGCTCAAACAATCAAAATTCAGTTTTGTTGCGCAGTCTGAAGGGGGCAAAAGCCTTGTACAGAATTAATTATCAGTCTTCTGAGACGCGACAAGAAGTGGTAAAACTAAGATAACTAAGTTATAATAATCTGTATACATTAAAAAAAAACTTTACCACGTTAAAACAAATGCCCGTGTTAGATCAACCTGAAATGTACAGAGATTTTATCTTTGTCACCTAATAACTCAATCACTACTATAAGTATCGTACCCAAATTTTCTACAATTCTTTTCTGGGTCCTGGAAAAGGTCGACGTCCACTTTTTTCCAAAAAAAATTGGCTAAAATAAGAGATATTAATTAAAAAGTCGGAAAAACGACAATTTTCGCCAACACTTTTCCGAGTGGCAACAGTCTCGCAAGCTGGAGATGAAAATCTGCTTTATTTTGAAAGTCGTTGCCACTGCTCGCTTTCAAATCCTAGCGTTTATAAGAAAAAAATTTCTGAGTTTCACGATGAAATAAAAATAGCATTAAATACATTATTTCCCATTCCAAAAATTTGTGGAAAGCCATTTCGACTATTCCCATTTTCGTACGACTTTAATCGGCCGAAATATTAATTAAAAACTCTGAAAGCGCTAATTTTTGCACTCATTTCTCCGAGTGGCAGCAGTCTCGTTCGTTGGAGATAAAAGTGCTTTATTTCGAAAAGTGTTGCTACTGCTCGCTTTCAAATCGTAGAGTTTGTTAGTCAAAATTTATAATTTTTACACAATCTATATATATAAAGAAGAATGTCTGTTGGCGTGTTTGTTTGTTCGTTCGCATTATTGATTTCTGATCAATTATGATCAATTTTTTGTCACATTTAATCGACTAAAATTGAATATAGGTGAAATATTGGATGAAATCTGAACTTTGTTTAGAAAGACCATTTGATTAGAAAGACGAAAATCATTAAAAATTGCGCGCCAATTGTTGTTGATATAATGAGAGAAAATTAGCTTATTTTTCTATCGAAATTTTTTACGTGAGTATAGCATCAGAATGAAAAATGCATGACCATGAATCGCATTTTTTTCATCGTTATTAGAGAAGGATTACAGTGGTATCGTTCACTCCGTTGTTAGATGCATTGCTTTCAATCTAACTTAACTGGCATCAGGAACTTCCGCTAGTATGAAATAAATTCCAATGGAAGGATGAAAGTTTACATACTTTTAAATTTTCCGAGGGATTATTTGCACATAAAATGGGGAAGAAATCAAACGATTGTACACCAGGCACAATATATGGAGCTAAGAAACATCGTCAGTGATTGAGTAAATTAATGCTTCAGATATTCATAAAAGATGTTTTCTGAATTTTTTAAGCTGAATGTATTTAAAATTGTTAAGTCGATTTATTAAAATAAAATTATACTAAAAGTGATCGTTAAGATTGTCAATGGTTGATAGTCGCCTTTTATAGGTTTCCACAGTATGGAGCGGTACAGTCAATTTAGATAACATTTTAATTAAAATTAAACGCAAGAATATCGTTACACATCAAGACTGTTAATCACAAGTTTACCAGTGAAATTTATGTAGGTATTCACGCGTGGAGAGGGAGGTCAATCCTTAAGTCAGCAATGTGGTATACTGCTGTAAATTTAGCCAAATTTTTAAATTATATTTAAAATAAAGCACACGAATGGCAGTTACGCTTTTCATTACCAGTGATGTACAGGTTTAGGATCAGTTGATAAGTGATAAGTGACGGAGGACGTAGGCACTGTCCCTTTACCGTAATGGTTAATCAGTACAGCACCACGTCTGCCATTATCCAGAGCCGCCGATGGGGTTCGCCGCCGTCCAACTGGCCGGGTCCCAGTGTTTGTTGATATCTGAGAAAAATATAAGTACATGGCCATACAGGGGCTTTTGTAACATGCTACTTTTACAATACGTTACGTTACTAATGATTCAATTATAACACATTTAAAAACTAATTTTGCAGCAGTGCGTTATATATTACGATACTGATTTATACAATTCATACATTACCAGTTATACAATTTCAATACATTACAATACTAATTATGCAGTACACACATAGACTTTACAGTGTATGTTACGATGAATAATAGAAACATTACCAATTATACAATTATTATACGTTACAATACTGGATCAGTTGATAACGATTCATATGGCTTAACATTGCTGAAAACATCTGCGTCTTTTCACGCAAGCGAGTCACTTAATTTCGGTAAGCTAGGAACTCGGCGCTGATGTTTAATTCGCCATTTTGCATAAGGCATCCATATCAGGATCAGGAATGATGCATTTGTGGTCAATTTGCAGATGTACATATCCAGCAGCTGCAAATTCATCCGCTTCAGCAGCTAGAAATTTAAGATAGAATAAATTATCCACACACTGGTCTGATCTTCATTCTTCCTATTAATTTGCGACGACGTCATTGCCTAGCAATTCATGACGCGATACGAGCAGGCTACCACATTTGGCCCTTTGGTGCGATTTTGACGACTGGTGACCCGTTAACAGAAAAGTACCGATTTCACAATATCACACGAAATTCTACTGTCGTAATGAATACTTCTTAATAGGCTTATTCATTTTTCTGATAATTGGCAAATGAAACATTACAAGTAACTGAAGCTAAATATACCGTGATTTTAAAAATCGCCTCCAACGTTTAAACACGAAACCTGTGGGAAAACATCGAATAGCAGCATATATAGCAAAACTGTCTGATCAGATAACCTCCTACTGTAAAGCTTATAGTGTTCGTGAAAAAATAACTATAAAGGACTTTTCTGATAGTCGTAACAGCAAACTGAAACATGTCTAAAGTAATGAATAATGATCAGCTATAATAAACACGAAACTTTACTATGACACAAATTAGCAAGCAAGACGAAAAGTCACGATTATTTTTATAAAATGATCAAACTTACTTACTTATCCTTATGCTATTGGAAGTTATAGAAGTGTTGGTGGTTTGGGGCATCACCAACGCATTGTGCGTGCTTCATTTCACATGTAGTTGGCACCGGATAAATGCATTTTGGCTCCGGTTGGCAAATCAACCTGCAAAATAAAATCATACAGAATATTATTATATTTAACACACTTTCTTCGGTGTTTTATCTACACTGAATTGAATGAGAATAATAGGATAAGGTATTTCTCCAGCCTTTTTAGCATGCCTTTGTGGTGTAGTGATCAGCACGCCGGACGCTCGAGAGGTCTATGGTTCGAGTCCCGGCGATTCGAGTCCCGGCGAGGGCATTGCTCATTTTTCACGTCTTCTGCTTCGAAATAACCTAATGTCTCTACAGTGGCGCCCGAACTAAAAAGTAGTGGATGATGATTCTCTACCACCAGGATTTGGCAATTGGGTCCCTTAATCCCCCAGTCTTCCTTAAAAAGGAGGGAATATATAAGGTATTGCTTCCGCCTTCTTAGCACGCCTTCATGGTGTAGTGGTCAGCACGCTGGATGCGTATTCGAGAGGTCCGCGGTTCGAGTCCCGGCCAGGGCATTGCTCATTTTTCACGTCTTCTGCTTCGAAATAACCTAATGTCTGTACAATAGTATCGCAATATCCGTTTAATTCATCTATTTTGTTACGAATGGTAAAATAGAGGCATGATGTACTATTAACAAGTTATTGTTTAGCCACGATTCGCAGTTGTAAGAATCAAGGAAAACAGATGTGACGGGAAAAGTTGGACAGATGTGATCAGGGGAAATTTTGGGTCGGGTATTTATCGTTTATTCTTTTTGGTCAGACATTTACTGTTTATTCTGACAGGCTCTGACATTACAGAAGCATCATAATCCCTTCAGTTACGGCTACTTGACTTTTTAACAGTGGCGACTCGTAATAAGCACTGTGGAACTGCAGCACCCCTATTTCCATTTATTATTATTTTTAATATTTAATATAGTGTTCCCTTTAGTCTTTAATTCTTTCTTTACACTTTTAAAATACATAATCCGTAAGCTTAACGTCAGTAGCCCTTCCGCAGTTTGTGAAAAAGGTACGAAAGTCTGTGTTTGCACTGCGCGCTTCACAGTTCCAGCGACGTGGTGTTTGGCTGTTCTGAGCATGCGCACACAGAAAACAGCACGCAGGCCAGGTAGAGCGAAGAGCACTGTCGCTCTTGCAGTGCCGCAATTCTGGCGTGTTGTTGAAAAGGTGATTCCTTTTTACTCCGCGCGTGTGGTATTCCTCCACAAAGTGGAACTTCACCATAAACAGAGTTCATGAAAATGTGCAACCTTTAAAAAGTTGCCTTACTGAAATTCAATCATCATCAAATGCAGATCAAACTATTGCAAAAGCAACAGGAATTTAAAAATATCTAAATGACGATAATTTCAAGTTTTGGTTAGAGCTTTTTTATCAGATTATGCCTCATGTTGAAATAATATACCACTAAATGCAATCCAGAGAAATTAGTATGTTTAAAGTTAATGAATATGTAACATATTACAAAACTGGTATTTTAGAATTAAGAAACTCAAAGTACTATGAGAATTTTTCAAAGACACTGATAGCAGAAGCTAAAGAAATATGTGACTTTATACTATGTATTGATATAATGAGCAGATATTCTTCCACTAAACACTTAGCAGCTGCTAAATTGTTTGACAAGAAATGCTACGCTAGTTTTAGGAATTAACATTCTACAGAAGAAATAGTACTGACCACTGAAGCATATCCAATGAAAGCTTGAAACAGAACTAAAAGTATTCTATCGTACAAAGTATTCTATCGTATCGTACTATTGAACAAAGAAAAGCTTTAAACTGAAATAAAAGTATTCCATCGTAGGTCTGATATCCATGAATACTGCAAATTAATTGAACTACTGAAATTTATCTTCGAAAATAATCTAGATGATGTTCTTGGTGAAATTACGAAACTACTGATAAAAATTCTCTTGAGAGTTCGCAAGAATACATCAGAGGCAGAACGCTGCTTTTCAACATTGAAAAGAATGAAAACTTTTCTAAGAAGCACTAGGAATTCCGAAAGACTAACGCGCTTGCATTGCTTTCAATATAGAAAACTTTCCTCAGGTGTCATCCAGAGATCAATGAGAAAATTATTGATCGTTTCGCGCAAATTAAAACAAGAAGAAAGGATTTCATTTTTAAATGAATAGACAAAGATTGAACTGTAACAATTTTGGTTAAAGTAATTAACAAATGTTTAATTTTTTCCTTGTAAGATTTCATGAAGTTTCAAAATAAATTTTCTTTTTTATACCTGTTCGTTTCCTTTTTCACAATTTTAAAAGAAAGGTAAAATGTTTTTGGAATAACACCCCCACTAATTTTAGCTACGAGCCGCCACTGGTTTTTAAGAATCTTAATTTTGTCTGTCACCAAAGCCTCTCAGTTTCACGAAGGGTAACAAATCAATGATGCTGTTTCTCCTCTGATGTCGTTTCAACTGTAAGGAATCAGAGGACGTAAAATACAACCGAAAAAACAAGAGGATGTGTCCAGTCCCGCAAACAGTTTTAGACAAGGCAAGGACTCAGAATATTCTAAAACTCTAGAGAGACCTACCTATCTTACCTATGCATTTAACATTAATTGTAAGTTCTGGTTATTGTGTCAAAAAGAGAGCGTCTCATATATTTACACTCATGTCCATAAATTAAGGATAATGCAAAATCAGGCAAAGGAAGAGTTAGAAGCAAAACAAATTTGACCTATTTGTAAAGCTTATTTATTAAACAACAGGTAAAGAGCAAAAACGATGCTATATGTTTGATATTATTAAAAAAATTAGTGATTTTTTCTCCGTGGAGCAAATTACGAAAAAAAAAAAAAACCTATTTACAAAAAAACAATATTACATGGTTGGTATGATTGTTAATACATTGTATGTCTCCCAGACGATGCAATACAGTCCACACAACGCCTAGGCATGCTGAGTATCAAAATCGATCTGATCTTGGAGGATATTACACCACTCAAAAAGCAATGCTCTCCGAAGTTCCGGTAGACATGTAGGAGGAGGTTGACGGGCTGCAACTCGTCGGCCAAGCATGTCCCATACGTGCTGTACTGGATTCAAGTCCGGTGAGAATGCTGGCCAGTCCATACGGGTGATATCCTCCGATTGAAAGTATTCGCTTACGACGTTTACACGGTGAGGACGGGCGTTGTCATCCATAAACACAAATTGTTCGCTCATGGCGTCCCGAAACAAACGTACATGTTGTTCCAGAATGACGTCCCGATAGATTTGGCTTGTCATGGTTCCAATTTGAACATGCAGGTCGGTCAGTTCTGGAACCCAGAATAATTCCACCCCAAACGAGCACTCCTACACCACCGTAACGGTGTCGTTCAGTGATGTTTTCTTGGTGGTAACGGGCACCTGGAGCTCTCCATATGAAAGTCCAGCGAGAATCAGACCGCAAGCTAAACCTGGACTCGTCGGAAAACATCACACAAGCCCACTGTTGCGGTGTCCACAATGCATGCTCTCTACTCCAGGCTAACCGCAGGCGACAGTGAGTTGCAGTAAGTGGAACGCATCTGACAGGTCTACGAGCATATAGACCAATCTGCCCTAAGAGTCTGTACACGGTCTGCCTTGAAATTGTCGTACCAGTGGCTGAAGAGAGCTGACGAGACAGGTCTGAGGCTGTGCTCCGTCTGTTTCTTTTGGCAGTAACTGCCAAATACCGGTCCTCATTCGGCGTTGTAACTCTGAGGCAACCTGTGCTGTAACGTCTACTCACATTACCATCATCTTGGAATCGTTGCCAAAGCCTGGAGATGACACTCTGGGCGATTCCAAGTTCGTCTGATACTTCCAGTTGGGTACGCCCACATTCCAGACGGCCGATAATTCCGCCACG
Organism: Stegodyphus dumicola; assembly: GCF_044657685.1. Classification (NCBI taxonomy): domain Eukaryota; kingdom Metazoa; phylum Arthropoda; class Arachnida; order Araneae; family Eresidae; genus Stegodyphus; species Stegodyphus dumicola. The sequence continues at coordinate 173,155,629 of NC_140774.1, read as the reverse complement.
TAAAAAATCATCCAACTGCGTCCTTTGTGTCATAACTATTCGGTTATTGCACTGAAATGCTTATAAAGCGCCTGCGAACAATTTTACTTCTTTGCCTGTATTCGTTATATATCACTCTCTTACACTCTCGTCATTGTGACGTACCATCGGCGTCATCTGGTTACTTCCTGAGATTTGCATATGATTCTTGAAGATGTGTGTAGTGATTTTACAGGTGATGTATTTATTTTAGAGTTCGATTTCCGCGTGACTCCGAATTATCCTTAATTTATGGACATGAGTGTATAATAAATTTATTTTAGGTCTATATGCAGTGAGCAATACACAACCTGAACAAACCAGTCAGTTGCCAGTTTTTACGTAGAGTCGTCATGTCAGAACAGTATATCATCTTTACCCCATAGGTAAATAAACAGAACTTTTTGTATTTATTTATTATTATTTTTTATGTATTGAAGCAGGCATTTTGGCTGCGGGTCAAAATCAATCGAAATGTGTGTATTAAGAAGACGCTTCAGCTCAATGGTATTTTCATTTTAGAACGGTTCTTCTTGGCGAGTAATAAGATAAATTTTACTGAGAAAATAATTACAATAGGCTTTAAACTTTAAACATACAAATTAAAATAACAATTAATATAAAAACAAACATAACAGAATGAACTTCATTTTCCTCTTCGATATGAATGGCTTCCCTGATGTTGAAATTGTGACACCAGTTTAGTCAAGTCTGGCTTATAATTACTCGTCTTAAGCATCTGAATTTTCGGTAGTCAAGCTGCTCCTGTTCTTATTTAAAATGAATTTCATATGTAGCCGCCCAACCGGGACAGTGGTTAGCGACGCTGATTGCCGCATGGAAGGACCCGGGCTTGAATCCCGGAGAAGGCAGGATGTTTGTAAATGTATAGCGTCTGTGCGGTATGGAGGCACTCTAAATATACGGCGAGTCGAAAGTCCTCTCGAGAGGTTGGTGGTAGGGGAAAAGGACTCGAGCAAAGGCCTACTGTCACCTATGTGGTGCTCAAGGCTCAAGGCCTACATAGTCTTGCACTCCTTGCCACGATGAATTTCGCGGGCTTGTTCTGATGCTACTTTCAGACAAGTGAGATAACTCAAAATAACAACAAACTTTCAAAGAACGCTCTAGGAACGTTATATAAAATTATTACTAGTACCACATTTTGACGTTCTATTGTCCATTAATGAACTACATCTTACAGACGTAATTCAGAACGTTTTGCCTGAACGTTAAAGAAACGTTCTGCTAGAACGTTGAAGGAACGTTCTGTTAGGAGGTAACGGAGCTTCCATATAACGTTCAAGGAACGTTTTATAAAATTGTTAGTGACACCATTTTTTAACGTTCTACAACCCGTTATTGAACTGTAACATATTGACGTGATTCACCACGTTCTGCCTGAACGTTAAAGGAACGTTCTGTTAGAACGCTAGAAGAACATTCATACAACGTTATAAAAAAGTGATACATAGACATACATAGACGTTCTGAACCACGTCTATGTATTGCAGTTCAATAACGGACAGTAGTACGTCAAAAGTGGTATAAACTTTTGACGTACTACTGTCCGTTATTGAACTGCAATACATAGACGTGGTTCAGAACGTTCAGGTAAAACGTGCCAAAAACGTTGTACTAGAACGTTAATGACACGTTGCATGAAAGTGTTACAAACACAAGTATTTGACGTGTTATTGCCCGTCTTAGAACTGTAACATATAGACGGCATTTTGAACGTTCTGCTTGAACTTTCCCGACACGTTTGTGAAGCACTTGCTCTGAACGTTCTCTGAACGTTTTTGTGCTAGTTGGGTTGTGTGTGAAAATATTTGCTCGCATGTGTAAGTGGAACCGAATGCTGACAAAAGCCATTTTTTTGGAATTACGGTTAATGAATCGCAGTAGTCAAACTAATCGATTTTTCCTTGAAATTAAAAGACAATTTTTATGTTTAAAAACTAAAAACGCATGTTCGTTACTATAACACAGTAATAAAACAAAAATGTCACTGTCATATTTAATTTCGGTTTTTTTTTTTTTTTAAATTTTTTTTTAATGTATTCTTGTATTCTTCAAGTGTTCATTTCGTATTTAAGTTTTATAATTTATTTTTATATATTATACTTTACTTTCGGAACTCAAGTGCAGCACATAAATTTATAAAATGGGTCATAGGTTGCCGAGACCTGTATTAAAGCATAGCAAATATTTTACTAATTAGAGTTTTTACTTTGAGAACACCGCGTAAAAATTCAAGATTTAATATCTGCAGATCCCCTACCCCATCTCAACAATGTCATCTCAATAACCTTATTTTGAGAAATTCTGTATTTGGAAGGACGTATGTTGAATGAAAAATTCAGGAAATAAAGCTTGTAGTCAACCTCTTCGAACGTTTATATTATGAAATACCGTACACACTCGTGTAATCTCCGCACCCCAACTTTACAGATAAACTTTATGTAAAAAAAAAAAAAAAAAAGTGACCCGCATAATCTTTGCACCCCAAAAACTAAAGAATTTCTTACTTTAAAATATATTTTTCTTAACATCGCGCTTCAATCAATAACATTAGTCAATAAACATCTTAAAAAAATATGCATTTCTTTTGCCTTCTTGTGTATTTTTATTCTACCGTTTTCAGCAGAAAGATTTTACATTCGCATACGCAGACATTAAAACCAAAATTTTCATACAATGCGTCAGAATAGTTTTTTTAAAAAAATAATGTGTGCAAGATATTAAAAGAACCAACGTTTATTTAATTTGTGTAAAAGTAAATATTATAATTGCAAATGTTGGTTAATTTGTGCCCCTATAGGGTGTACTCCAACTGCGCTAATGAAAATACCCCCGGGTCGAGCTATAGTCCAACTGCGCCAATCAAAATTTCTTCCCCCCTGCTGCCTACAGGGTTACAATTTAACTTTTCGAAGCCAATTGTAGCGAAGAGGAAAATAAAAATAAATAAATAGAATTACATATCACAAGAACAATTAAAAACTATCTAACAAGCAGGCTAATTACTTGAATAACAGTAATAAATGCGAGAGCTAACAAAGAAAATAAAAGGTTTTATTAAACATACATATTAGCATTACAAACATCTTTCATTTATGATAATAATATCATAAATTAAATAATTATAAAGCATACAAATTATATTTTTAATAAATTACATCAATAATAGTCAAGATGTTTGAACTAGACTGGAAAATTTAATAAAGTGCAAAAAATTATTCCATATCAAAGTGTGTTAAAGTGTGCTAGAAATACTTTTCGTTAATTAAAGCAATCATGTAAATGTTTGCAGAAATTAATAGTTAAATTTTAAAAAAAAGCTTAGCATGAAATTTATTATAACAACATTACTATGCGTTTGGATCACTGACGTATAAATTGTAAATAAATTTAAATTATTATGCTAAGTTTTTCTAAAATTTATCTAGAAGAAAAGAATTAGATAAACAGTACTGCAAATTAATATAATCAATCAGGCCTCTCAATAAATAAAAGCTTATTTTTTTAACCAAAAACTGAAAATTAGGATGCAAAAGTTTGTGTAATATACTTGGAAATATCTGAACATATAATTAGTTAGAAACATACAATTAAATTAATAACAAGCTAACTAACAGTAACATTAAGCTTAATTTCATTCAATCTAAAACAAGCAATCGATCAGGAGCTTCGCATAACTGAAGTTTTAATGCTATTTTACGTAAATTTGCGTATAAAATAAAAGTTGCACTTGTGAAACAAGTGAAAATGTACTGATAGTCAACAGGAATTAAAATACAGTGGTTAAAAATATAACTACTAGTCAGAAGGTATGCGAAGTTGCTATGGCTAGAGAAATTGAATGATTATAGAAAACTCATAAAGTTCAACGCTACAGTGTGAAAAGAAAATTCTGGAATAAACATGTTAAGAAAATTAGATGGAGAAATAATCCTTAATTTATTGATATCCATATAAACTCTACGCTTTTGGAAAAATGTTACATATAATTTGCACCGAGGTATCAATCACCGAAACTGAGTTAATTTCTTTCCTTATTTTTTCTTATTAGAGGGATTTGTAAAAAGATATGCTAAGGTAAAGGTGAAAATTTTTGCAATATATTTAAAGAATAAATTAAAAAAGTATTTTTACTTCATGAACTGAAATTTTTACGCTACATTTTTATACAGTAAATAAGTACAAAAAAAAGAAAGAGCTGGGACTAGAAACTCGGGTCGAACTACCAATGTTTAGTGACTTTTTCACAAGACCTTTTGAAATTAGGCTGAACAATATATTAAAGAAAATAGAAGATACAGCACACGTAAGAACAAAAGTGGGCTGAATTAGAGATTTGCATGTTTGGTGAATGAGTTAAACTTACCTGTATGCCATTATGAAATATTAGGAATGTAGCATAAAAGCATGAGTGAAAAAGGCAATGGCAATCTAAATCATTGTAATCTAAATGTATATCATTATCAGTATCTGCTATTAATTTAAATACTGCTGAAAAAATTATAAATGAATTATATTATAAATCACATGAACTCGTTGCATTATAAATTACAACAGTTAAAAATATTATTAGTGTGATTTAGCGACCATCTTTGTAAACAAATAATTTCACTAAAATTTCACTAAATTTCACTGAAACTAGGTTGGAAAATAAGCTACATGCTGAAGATTAAGCTTTGCCAAGGTGTTAGAAACACTGTTAACTAGAGTTGTGATGCAAGAATTTGTAAAAATTATCATTTAAATATAAATTGGCATAAATACAATACAAAGTATATAAATTCTACATACATGAAAACTTGAGTACAGTGCAACAATATGTGAAAAAGGCATGGATTAAAAGGGAACTGAAAATCCCAGGATATGAATATAAGGGAGTTTATTTTCATTTATTTACTTATTTATTTTTTGGTTAATTATGAAAATTCTGCTTACGCTCATAATTATTAGTTTATTAATTAAATGTGTATTAGAAATTAAATGTATGCCAAAGTACATCAGATGGAAAACAGAATAAATATTTAAACGTTTCTAGTATTAAAATATGGAATTTGTAACAAAGTTAAATAACCTTAAAATAACTTCAATGATTAAAAATGGGAAGCTTAATACGGGAATATATTGCAATAATATTAGTGTGAATTTAGGCATGGATTAACGACTTAGAACGACTTAAGAAATCCAATTTTTAGATTTAATAAAGATAATTTTTATAATTAAATTAGAACTGTTTACCTAAAATGGTAAATTTGAAAGTTAAAACCATTCTGCTATCTAAGAAGATTTGTTAATATTTATCTAGACAAGAAACTTATTTAAGGTGAGCTACAAATCCGATATTTGACACGTTGATTATGTATCAGTTTTGTGTATGTCATTAATCTATCAATTTTACTATTCAAAACTGATATATATATATATATAAATTTTTGGTACTTTTCCGTTTAGCCGGCGCAAATCTCGCCAAGCAGACTTTATTGGCGACAACATACATTATACACACAAAAAATATTAAAAAAATGTTAGTCCTAAGAATTCTTTTTTGAAGGCATAAACATTTTAATATCGCTTAAAATTTTATAAAAAGCCAATAAATAAAGACAATAAATTTATAAAAAGACATTAATTTAAGAATTTACTATGCTTTCATGGTTCAACATCCTGTTTCGCCGGTTCATATCACGTGACCCCAAGCGATCTCATCTCACGTATACTACTCTACAAAAATATAATGCTCTCAGTAATTATCTACATTAATTTCAAGTTAAATCTTAATTTGGAACACAAGTTTAAATGCAAGAAATACTTCAATTCGTACGAATAACTTACTCAGAAATTATGTAAAACTGCAGTGCTTTACTTCGCTAATGCATTCTCATTATAATTGATGAATTTAACCCTTGACTTTACCTTTTCTATATTTTCGGCTTCGGGTAAGCGCTGTGATTGCATCCTAATTGATTTAATTGCCGAAAATGGCATTAGACATAAAACTGAACTATCTGAATGAGGCGTAAAAGGTTACCAGCGAGAATATTCCGTTTGGCATCGGTTGTACCATTATTGGCGACTTTATCGCTTGCGCCGGCAAAACGGAAAAGTACCAAATTTTTTAATTCTTACAGAGAATAAAAAAGATCTGGCTAATCATTCTTTAAGCATCATAAAACTTTAAAATGAGTGTAAAAGAAATTTATTTTTTAGCACACGCCAGACTTTAAATTAATATTTGTTTTACATGCACAATTTTTACAATATTGATAGACGAAAATAAAGGCTTGCAGTCTCAATAGAATGTCCCATTAATGGCGATAAACGACTTTTTGTAGCACCCAATCTTCTTGGTAAGAAATGGGAGACAGGAAACGTCTAGAAAAGAGGGGGACGGAGATTTTCGATCAAATTTGGCGCAGTTCGTACCCTACCCCTCTATATTGTGCTTCTGTGCGAACTAATATGCGCGGAGTGGTGATAACGTAAACGGGATAATTTATATTATCTATGTGGATGGAAGAAAATGAGTTTGTAAATTTTAGGTAGCCATATTGGACACTTAAAATTTGATGCTTTTATTACTTATGTCATTTTCTTCCACTTAGAACTTAACTTGGCTGTTTAAAATGAAATTTACACCCAAAATTACTCACAAGAAAAAGTGCGGCATTCGAACGACCCGTGTAATGTCCGCACCTGCATTTTAGTGACGTAATTTTAGTAAAAAAAAGTGCGAGCATTACGTGAGCGCGTACGGTATTATCTGATACGCGGATCAAAATAGTCCGTTGTTCCATCTGCACTTTCTGCCTACGCAATATTCACGATACAAAGTTTTGCTTTTAGATGCAAAACGAAAATAAAATGGTATCATTGAATGTTTTCCAACTCTTTAATTAATAACCCAAAAGAAACAGCAGATTCCATAATGTATTTATATAAAACCTCTAGCAAATGAATAAAAGTAAATAAATAAAATAACAATTTCCTTTATATCAAACCCATTTTGCAAACTAGTTTTCCCATGTGCATTTTAGAGGAAAGCCTCCAAAGTTTGCTGTCTACATAGTTCATAGTTCTGCAGTTTAAATCCAGATCAAAAGTTCTTTGCAATCAGCAGGAACTACTTACCACATACGCCACCTGTGGTGGAGTTGACGTCATTAACTGGGAACTTTACCACCACCTACTGATTTATCATATTCATTCATAAGAAAAACGGAATTAGTGGTTACGCAATGTTTTCTCCGCGAATTCCACAAAACAGGATATTAGGCCTCTTATCAACGCTTTGTAAAAACAGCAAAATTCCTTAAACGTTTATTTGCTTTCCATCCTGCATAGATCTGCAGAAAAGGGATTAATTAACATTACAAATCCAAAATAAACTTTTAATACCAATTTATTGTTTCGAAGGCAAACTTAAATGTGCTTAACTCTAGTTACATTTAGCAAGTAAAATTTTGTCCCTTTTTCAGATTGTAAAAATATATAAATATGTATGTTTATTTAATGTTTTCTACTTTTTTTGTACATTTTTCATGGTGCATTATTTTTAATTATTTATTTGGTGAATTTTATATAATAATTTTGTTTAATCGAATTAGTGCACACATATTACATTTCTAAATGCTTATTTAGTCCAAAGGGACAATTTGCCCAGAAGGACTATTAATTTCGTTTTGGCATTTTGCGTTGCTTCACTACAAGCGTTGTTTCACTTTTCAAATTGTTGCTACCAAATAATATAGGCATCGGTTTTTTAATTTGGAATTTGTTTTATTATCGATTTCATATTTTGTAAAACGTTAACAAATTTTTGATTGACAAACTCAAGGATTTCAAAGCGAACAATGGCAACGTTGTACAGAAAAAACATTTTTATCTCCAGCGCGCGAGAATGTGTATCGGAAATTCTAAAGATATGCTCATTTTAAAATTATTTTGCGATATTGCTCTTGAACTGAATTTTATGTTTTAAGCTAATGGGGTGCGCAATGCCGAGGTTGTGCGCGATGCCGAGTTTGTGCAACTCTTGGATGTTTTTAAGTGAAAATAGATCGATGTGCACATGGGCAAAGCCAATGTGGTACGCAATACCGAGGTTGTGCGCGATAGTGCGAAGAACATGATATTTAATAAATAAAGGTACCACACAAAATGTTAAAAAAAATGACCCTTTGGACGTAATTTAAAATCTGAAACCTTTCAGATTTTTTTTAAAATTTTATTTATAATGCTAAGGATTTTGTAACTATGGATCAATCAACATTTAAATTATGAAAATAGAAGAGATACAACAAAAAACCTTTCCTGACGGGAATAGCAATTTTTCGAAGAACGTATTTTCGAAACTCTAGAAGTGATTTTTCCCAAAGTTTCCAGAAGCTCCGGCAACCCTATAAATATGACTGCGTTAAGCGAGTGAGATGTGTTAAGAAACTTAGCTCAGTAAGTCAGTTCATAAATGTGCGATTATTGCTGTAGATTAGAATTTATTTAGTGAATTTATTCTGTGATTTGCGATATTCTTCGCGTGCTAAGGAAAATCTACTATTTCTCTGTTGTTCTTCTTGAGCTATTTATAGCTGTTTATTTTGCTATGTGTCCTTGACCACTTCTTCTTGCTCATACGACGGAATTATAAAAGAGATCTCAACGAATCGGTAACTCGAAGTAAATTTATTGTGAAACGGAAGTAATAAAATTACAGTATGTGCCACCGAAAGCTAACATAAGCTGTTATTTAGTATGAAAGGTAAAAGATAAATATTTAACAGAAAATCATTAGGTAAAATTCATAAGTATACGACTGCATAAAATATAATAAAAGTACTAATAATTCACAAAGATAAAAGCTGTAATTATAGCAGCCATAAAAATACTACTGATACCGAAAAAGTGATAAAAATAAAATAAAGGTTTCCATAAAAAAGTTTTAATTTAAAACTCAATAATTAATGAACCGAAAAAAAAATTATCACACAGTTTTACAGGAACAAGGGATTAACTAATTCTCTTTAAAAAATGTATCTCTTTTTTTTTAATCACGAATAATAAAAGCGTGAGGCGCCCTTGATAAATTTATAAAGATAATGGCTTATACTTTGGGCAACGCAATATGATTATTAGATTACATTATCTGGGCAAATAATAGCTATGAACGTTACATAAATTCATAATCATTGATAATTATTGACGAAGTTTCTGTGTGCCCACTGCAAATGCTGAAAATCACAGATAGATTATTGTAGGATCTATGTGATGAAAATGATAAACATAAACCATCTGGAGGGAAATCAATACATCTGTGCGGTGATTTTCGGACTTATAATAAGGTATAAAAATCTGAAAGGTTTCAGATTTTAAATTACGTCCAAAGGGGCGTTTTTTTTTTTTTAACGTTTTATGTGTTACCTTTATTTATTAAATATCACGCTCTTTGCCCTTAACCATAAAATTCAGTTGATTACCCGCCCTTTTAAACCATAAAATTCAATTCAATAGCAATATCGCAAAATAATTTTAAAATGAGCATATCTTTAGAATTTCCGATACACAGATCCGCGCGCTGGAGATAAAAAGGTTTCCCCCGCCCGTAGAGTGTTGCCATTGCTCGCTTTGAAATCCTTGAGTTTTTTAATCAAAAATTCGTTAAAGTTTTACAAAATATGAAATTGATTATAAAACAAATTCCAAATTTCGAATTTGGTCTTCCACATGCCCATAATCGTAGGAGGATTACGTCATTCAAAATTCGATGGCTCTATGTACCGTTGTTTTATCACAATGCGTGTGTGTGTGATTATGGCAAAGCTTCGAGGGCTATCTGCCTAAGGGAAGGGATGCCTTCGTGGAGGACTTTATAAGGGAAACTGGCTCATATACACGTTACACATGGGGAAAACCACGAAAACACCCATGCAGCCAGCCCGTTCGTGGGATTCGAACCTCGGACCGAACTACCAGTGTTCAGCGACTTTACCGCTCGGCCGCTGGTGGGCCCTTTATCACAATGCGAGAAATATACATACATTTATGAAGATTTTTCATTATTTAATTTCTTCAAATATAATGCAGGACTCTAACTTTTGGTGGCAACAGTTTGAAAAGTGAAACAGACATTTATAGTGATTCAAAGCAAAATCGCAAAACGAAAACAATAGTCAGCAAAGGGAGAAATCCCCTTTGGACTAAAAAAAAAGGTTTCTGATGATAGAGTTTAAGTGACGAGCATTTCTATGCAGATTATTATTAGTATAGTCCTTCAGGGACAAAGCCCCTTTGGACTAATAATTGCAACGTCATGTGGATATAAAGTTTTAAAGCTCTGCTCTTGGGAGGTGCATTTAGCTTTGATTATCTGTATATGGTGTCCGCGGATAACATCGCGGCAAAAACATCGCGGACGAAAACGTCGCGGACAAAACAACGCAAGGCGAAAACGTCGTGCTACAAAACATCGTAGGAGAAAACAATGCAAAGAGAAAACATCGCAGTTCTAAACATCGTGGTACAAAACATCGTCGTCGAAAATAAAGCGGTTCAAAAACTTTGCAGTTTGAAAACATTGTCGTCAAAAATACCGTGGTAAAAAATAAAGTATCTACAAATCATCGCATGACGATAACATCGCAGACTTGTTTTTTTCAGGTTTTAATATTTGTAAATGGATATTCCCATAATGATTTGTGAGCGCAAGATGTAAAGAAGGATAATTTTTACTTTCACAGTTTATTATAAACTAATAAATTTTTGCTGAAAACGTAAGAATGAAACTTAAGCATAGAAAATTAAATGCAACTTATAAATTATACTTTTCATGAATAATTACCTGTAAAAACTTTATAAAAATGATTTATTAATGGCCTTTGTTAGTTAACTATGTTGGTTTAAAATTCTATTAAGTGCATTAATTTTCTATGCTTAAGTTTCCTTTTTATTTTCTCAGCAAAAATTTATTAATTAATAAAAAATATGAAAGTAAAAATTATCCTTCTTTCCATCTTGCTTTCACAAATCATTATGGGAATATCTATTTACAGTTATTAAAGCCTGAAAAAAGCATGTTTACGAGGTTATTGTCATGCGATGATTTGTAGATACTTTATTTTTTACCACGATGTTTTCGACGACGATGTTTTTAAACCGCGAAGTTTTTGAACCGCTTTATTTTTGACGACGATGTTTTGTACCACGATGTTTTAGAACTGCGATGTTTTTTCTTTGCGATGTTTTCTCCCACGATGTTTTGTAGCACGACGTTTTCGCCTTGCGTTGTTTTCTCCGCGACGTTTTCGTCTGCGATGTTTTTCCCGCGATGTTTTCGGCTGTAACCCTGTATATAGCTAAATCAGTAATTTCTCGAAAGCGAAGACACCTGTTGAATAAAGTGGCCAGTCAGACACTGACATCTAAGCGAAAGAAAATGTTTATTACGCACCAAGAAGCGATACTGAAATACATCAGCAATCTGCAAGAATCTCCGAAGTTTTAACAACAGCTTTTTGAAAGGAGTCGATTCATTGCTTCAAGCTTTTATTTTCAAGCAAGTTTCCAGTGTGGATGAAATCTCCTTAATGACCCATACTTAGGACTCTGAGTGATCACAACCTTGACAAAAGTGTCAGAACGAAGGAAAAATTAATAATTAAATAGTTCAGAAATAATCTACTTTTAAGCCATTTAATTTTTATAAAATGCCCTTTCTCTCTCATTTTCCGCATATTTCACTATGAATTTTATATTTAGAATTAGTATGCATTTATAATAATTTTTTGATTAGGGCGTTAAGTATTATTACCCATTTTAAGTTAATTTCACTCAGCTTCATTAAATACTGGTTTTGAAAAACGACACATTTTTTTTATGTGTGTAAAGTTAACGTCGGATAACAGTATAAATTGATTGCACACTCAAGAATTTATATATTCATGATAGAATTAACGGTGCATATTATTACACCACGTGAATACATCATGGTGGGTCTTTCAGCTAACTGGCAGGAATACGTAATCACTCGTGTCCAATATTTCAGATCTGCATGCATGAACGAAATATATTGAAAACGAAATGCGTTACACAATCTTGCAAAACAACTTCTGCCTACTTTTGGATGGTGGATTTTATTAGTCAAAAGACTGAGAATCTGCACGAAGTATATTCTCACGCTAGTTCGTAAAACTGTCACCTACAGGAAAAAAGGATTTTACTTATTTGCGAAATTCAAAATTTTTATTAATCAGCAAATACTTCACGTTAGATAAATGTAATGAAACATTGAAAGATTACAGTTCTTCTTAACTTTTGTGGGAACAAAACTCTCCTATTGAATAACTTTAAACTAAAAATTGGGTAACTGATCTTGCATCATCAAATTCATTTCATCCACTAGTTCAGTATTCTGGTGTAATAATAATAATAACACATGTGGGTTACTATTTTTTAAACTTTAAACGTAATTTGAATCAAATAAGCCTTTTAAATCCAACATTAATACACAGAGACAGAGAGAGCTATATGTGTTACAGATTAATAAAAAACGCTTATCAAACATTTTCTTTTAGTGATAAGGCCTTATCGAGCAAAGAGAGCTGTTATAAATGTAATAAGCAAAATACTTTGCAGGCTAAAAATTTGAGCAGTTATAGCTTCAAATGATATAAGCATTTTTGTTTCGCAAGTACAAAATGAAGATTCAAAAATATCGAAGCACCGTGAAGGAAGTGGTTGTTTTTGATGAAATTGAATATGTGTAATACATTGTAATACATTGGAGGTACACTATAGATCACACACAGATAATAAAATGATTCGGCTCACAATCACCCACTGAGTGTTTAAATTAGTAGTTGGTCGAACCGCCCCTGGCGGCAATGCATGCTTGAATTCGTCGAGGCAAGGAGTGGTAGAGGTTCCTAATGTCATCCTGCGACACATTCTGCTAGGCATTCATCAGTTGTCCTTCCAGATTTGCGATATTTTGTGGTGACCGAATCTGGCGGCCTGCTATATACCAGACATGCTCAATTGGTTAAAGGCCTGGTGACCTTGCTGGCCGAGGAAGAGTATCAACCGCACGGAGACAGTCCAGAGATATGCGAGCGGTATGTGGACTGGCATTATCTTGTTGGAAAATGGCCCCAAGATGACGTACCATGAAGGGTAATGCAACCGGCCGCAGGATGGTATCAACATATCGTTGAGCTGTTAAAGATGTACACAGGATGACTAAAGATGACCTGCTGTCATAAGAAATAACGCCCCACACCATCACACCAGGGTTACGGCTGTATGCCTTTGTAAAACAAAGGCTGATTGGGACCGCTGGCCACGTCCTCTCCATACACGAACACGGTGGTCATCTGCTTTACGAGCGAAGCGCTGAACACTATACGATCATCGCTGAACACTATACGATGCCAGTCTGATGGCAGCCATGATGATCGGCTGTGACACTACTCTAGGTGACACTACCAGCTGCGACACTACTCCGACACGACTCTGCCGATGTTGTGGGGTCAACGACAAACGTTTTAAAGGCGTCTGTGAGCGTAACACCGCCTCCCACAAGCGCCGTGACATGGTGGACGGTACCACGGGAGGTATAAACGTGGGTGTAGTGCGTTGTATAATCGACAATGATATCGTTGGGGCGGTTCGGACCTGGCAAACAATCATCCTATCTTGCCTCGCATTTGTGATACTTGGCCTTCCAGAGTCTTCATTTCGTCGGCAGTTTCCTTATAGGAATCATTGCTGCCAACATCTTTGCACAACAGTGTCTGTACGCTGCAGGTGGCGGCCTACTGCTCGGTATGATCACCCAACTTCACGCAACCCTACAATGTGACCACGATCGAAGTCGTTTAGTTGTCTGTAAGGGTCTTCGATATCGTCGTAATGGCATCTTTCGTTGTTGCTTCTTTGCGAAATTACAACGGCAACAACAAAAAAATATAAATTTTCCGCCTCTGTTACTGGTTTTATGCTTTGCGAACTGCGCGCTATGATCGCAATTCCTATTCATTTGCCTTGAAACTTTGATTATTTGCATGTTCGATCAAGATGTTTTTGCATACCAAATTTCGTCACGATTGCAAAAGTCCTTCTTAGTGCTTCTATTTTTTTTTTTTTTTTCTTTTGCAAAAGAGCGTATATTAGCATTTATTAGATTCTTAAAAAATGCGAAAATTGAAAATATTACAACACAAAGCACTGTTAAAAAATTATTTCAAATTAGAGACTCGGAACATTGATAATTATCACTTAGTCCAAGAGTTCTCAAATATTTAAACTTTTGTACTACATAAATCAGAATAAAAACATGTGTACCAATATATATATACCAAAAAAGGCTTTATTTTACATTGTTTTGAAAATCTGTTTAAATCTTTTGTTTAAAAATTGCACTATCAAAAATAATGTAATGTACCTTTAGTGGTACATGTAGCATAGTTTGAGAAATCCTGGTCTAGACACCTAATAGATATACAGAAAAGCGAAATGCTTTGTCTAGATTTTAGACTCCTACTTGTCTAATTAGACTATATATATACTGGTGTGCAAAAATTAAGGACGAGACGGTTTTTTCAATATAACTTTGTACAAAAGCTTTCCAAATCAACACATTTAATACCGTAAGATCCCCAACACGTAAGGACATGAGTAATGTAAGCAACACTTACTAAAAGAGAAATCAGAGGGATAAAAAGAAGCTTTATTGAAAAAGTAGCATGGAGCGCAATGCGACTGAAGGCCGAAACATCCCTGTGATGGGTGTCCAGCAAGAAACATCCGGTCTTTAATAGGGGATATGATCTCCCCTGACTGCTAGGCAGGTTTCACAGCGTCTGCCCATGCTGAGAATGAGGGTGTCAACGAGTTGTTCAGGCATTGCTGCCCATTCGTCTTGTAGCGCCAATCGAAGCTCCGGAATCGTTGCTGGTGGTAAGGTACGAGCTGCCAAGCGTCTGCCTAGAAAATCCCATAAATGCTCGATGGGATTGAGATCCGGAGATCCTGCCGGCCAATCCATACGTTCAATATCCTCACTCTCTAAGAGCTGTTCGGCAGCTACTGTGCGATGACATGGTGCATTGTCGTCCATGAAAAGGAACTGCGGACCCATAGCGCCTCTAAAAAGACGCACATATGGAAGAAGAATCTCGTTACAATAACGGGTCCCGTTGACTGAACCTGCGTCGAAAATGTGAAGGTCTGTCCGACTACCAAGCATGATGCCTCCCCAAACGAGAACACCGCCACTTCCATACCTGTCCCTTTCAATGATGTTCGAGGGATGATTGCGGCTTCCCCGCTCTTTCCAGATGAGTATGCGATGAGAATCGCTACTCATACTGAATCTGCTCTCATCTGTAAAGAGTACTCGTCCAAATTCATTGTCTCTCCAATTCCGGTGTTCCCGGCACCACAGAGAACGCCTTCTCCGATGGGCAGGCGTTAGAGGTACACACCGTACTGGGTGTCGTGCAAACAGACCACCACCGTGCAGTCTTCTGGCCACGGTAGAACGCGATATCGGTCGTCCAGTCGCCTGTGTCGTGTGTCTAGCGATTTCTCCCGCTGTCTGCCGCCTGTTTCTTCTGGCCTGTAAGGCAATATACCGGTCATCTGCGGGTGTGGTTCCTCGTGGGCGACCACTGCTAAACCCCCGGATAGCTTTACCTGTAGTTTGAAATTGTCTCCAAAGTCGTGAAACGATGCTGTGAGCAATTCCGAACTCTGCAGCCACAGTTGTCACACTGCGGCCTTCCTCCAACTTCCCAATGATTCGACCTCGGGTAAAAGCATCCAGATGTCGTCTAACAGATTGATTATTCGCCATTTCTCGCTGAGGCAGCAACTCGGTGTGATTTTAACTGCTATACGGCGTGCAATCTCTTTGCCAGAAATACTGATCTTACACCGACAACATGCTGTATAGTACTCAGACACTCCCCCATCACGTGTACCTGCATATCTGCGTATGTGCTACATACACTACATCACCTTACTTAATCTCCTGATTGGTCTTTCTGTCCGCTCTGCCTCTTCGTTCAGCTGATATGCTAATTTTTCGACTTCGTCGTTAATTTTTGCACACCAGTGTATATATTTTTTTTAATTTATTGATGCTCAAAAAAGAATACAATTTAAAAAGCCTAAAAGAAAATCCTCGCATAAGTTTTTAAAAAGTATGTAAAATAAAAAAAGCTTTGTCTTAAAGTCTATAAGTTCAAGCTCTTTTTAGGCACGTTTTAAAAAATTGTGAATTGTAGCCGTTAGACAGAAATAAACATAAATTTTTTTTCCGCTACTTCTGTCTATACGTCTTATAAAATTATTCTTATTTAACTTACACAAAAAGCTAATTTACTTTTAAGAGGAAGTAATTAATGAAAGCGAAACACTAAAACGTTCACCAAACACCAAGTACCTGGGTTTAATTACTATCTACGTTGATAAAACCTATCCCTAGGTCTTTAAGCTTTAGGGGGCTTAAAGCAATTAATAGCTTGTTTTATCCTAGTCTTCCTCCCATGATTAAAAAAAAGAAACTAATAGTTATTAGGTTGTCATAATCGAGCTTTGCATAGCACCATATCTCTTTGAGTAGTATAAATCACGTTTATTGTCTTATACTGTTATTTCGTCACTAAAATGATGAATATTTTGACCAGAAGTTCACTAGCAAAATTTAGAATTAATTGGACTTTGGCAAAGCCCTTGAAAGTATCTACCTAGAGAAAATGATGCATTCGTGGAGGATTTTTTTAAAGGGAACTGTCTGGCATTCAAGATGCGCAGAAAACATTTTATCCAGCCAGCGCATTGGCCAAGATATGAAGCCGGGTTGAATTTCAAAGTTTTATCGCTGGGCCACTGTTCAGTTCTTTTTACCATAATACTAATATTATACTTCCAGAACTATCTTGGGAAAATTAAAAAGTGTCCAGGCAAAGGCCGCAAAAATAATTACCGGTGTAGTGTCTTCCACCAATTATTTAAAAGTAATTCAGGTATGTGGCCTGGAAAGCCTAGGAAAAAAAGAGGTAATATAATGTAATAAAATTTAGAAATAAGGCAAGAAGCTGTGCACCTGAAGACATTGCTAGGAAATTCTTCGAAAATTATAACGGCAGTAATAGACTGAAAAGGTCATCTCCTATCCAGTTTGACAAAGAAATTAGAGCAGTTTTTGGCCTCAATCACAACAAATTTTCCATCTCCCAAGAGCCAATATTTCCCTCCAAGCTTCTTACAGATTTAATATAGTACTCAATCTAATAAATCGCTACAATAAAAAAGAATTGATTGATATCATTAAAGCGAAAGAGATCAGGACCGCTGAACAGTAACCAAAGAAAGGAGGTACATGCTTATATAGATCGTTTATCAGATTAAACAATCAGTAATGAGAGTTCAGTTCAGTTCCTGGAGTATTTCTGACTACGCCAGGCGATACTACTTATCAACACAAAATTGGCGCTGGAGCCGTAATCTCTAGTTTCATTTGCGAGCTTCTGGCAATGACAGAGGCATTTGGCATGATCTTCCCATTTCTAAAGAACCAAAAGGAATAGTTGTCTTCTGTGACTCAAAAGCAACTTTACAGGCAATCCTGGATGGAAGCACCCAGATTACCAACGGAATGCAATTTCGACTAAACGAGCTTCAAAGGGTTATCAGGTTCAGTGTTCCTCCTTACTTGCTTTGGGAACATTAAATGACCTGTCTCGGAACAGGAAGCTTACTAAAGCTATGTTCAATAAATGCGGGAAGTAGACAAGATACACAGGAAGGGTATACGAAAACCCTTTATTTTTCTCTCTTTACAATGATTTCCGGACTTCGGAATACAGAGACCAACCACTTGTGGTCTGAACGTAAGAATATAAAAATATTAACTAAATTCTAACTAAACTAACTTTGGATTAATAAACAAGTGTCTACTTGAAGATTGGCCGTATATTAACAGAAAGGCCGTATGTAGTACAGAGAACTGTTAACACTACGATACGTTTAAAATTATCAAGAGGATTAAACCTCTGGCCTTGAAGGCAACCAGCAACCGAGTAAAACTGCTATGGCAAGCGGCCTGCTCCTAATCACTCCTTCCTCTCTCTTGCTTGGCAAAAAGCCACAACTTAAGTACTTGGCGTTCGCAAGACAAATTTGCATAAATAAGTTAAAGCTTTTAATTCTGGCCGGAAGTAGAAAATAAGAAGTGATAGTAAAGATTTAAAATAAAATAAACGTTAGTAAAACTTAAGATCCTTACAAGGTTAAATAAAGCTTGCATTCTTCAATGGTTGCCAGCACACGCCAACATCACACGTGACGAGAACGCAGATAAACTGGCAAAAGAGGCTCCAAATCTCAACAATAATATGTAAATGTCACAATAATAATAATAATAATGTAAATGTCACCCTTTCGGACGCAAATGCCATGACCAAATAGATTGAAGGAACTTTCAATTCCAATGAAAACCAGCTCCATAACATCATTGCAGATCGACTTATAACTAAAACCACTGTCAGACCTAGAAGTGGCCATCACAGAGGTTTAAAAATTGACAAGGAAGATAGAAAAACCTGCAGGAACTGTGGTAACTGCCCGGACAAAGAACTGACAACTGCTCACAATTTGACTGTCCTGCCACCTTTACTGAATTGATAAAAACTGGAGTCTTGTTTAAGACACCGAACCTCTATGATGATAACATTTTGCAGATAGATTGCCAGGGCTGTCATCTTTGGCTATGGCACTATTTGAATAGACTTTATTATAGACACGACAACAACTATATTAATATGATATTGTTATTTGCTTAGAAATAAAGGCCTGAATTGGAAAATTTTGGAAACTTCGAAATTATCAATACTAGCATGAACTTTAATGTGACTTTATTATTATAAAAGACATACCGTATTTGACGGCATATAAGATGCACCCTTATTTAGAAGGCCACACACAAGGAAAAAAAGTTTCAATAGTCCAACTTAAAATGTCGTTTCTTTTAGTTCTCACGTTTCGTAAAAGCCAAATAAACAATCATTGAATGCAATTACCAAACATATTTTTATTAAGGAAAATTAACAAACGGCAAGCTATTTTTTTTTTTTTTTCGGTAGATGGTGAACCGAAATGCCTTGCTGCTGCTCTGTTTCCATGCCCTTTGGCGTAGTTTAACACTCATAGTTTATAACTGAATTGTATAGCTTAATCTTTTGTTTCCTGTAGTCATACTTTCCAGAGTATTTTTTTTTAAACAAACAGTTTTAAGCACCGATACCGACACATTTATACAGAGTAGCACCGATACCGACACGTGTGTCGGATGAGTCAAAGAAAGTCTATGTAAAGAAGGAAAGGCTCCATAGACGAAATGTGACCGTCGACTCTGTTCAAACTTCTACATCAGCTTCGAGCTTTGGCGCATTTTGGCGACAGATATTTCACGCATGCGCAAAATAATTATGGCAGATGTAGAAAAAGTTATGCGTGTCTAGACCTCTATCCGGGCTAAAAATAGCATTCGGTATTGAAAGTTAATCTGTGTCCTTCACGTAGTATAAGACGCAGGTAACTTTTTTGAGACCAAATTTAGGGAAAAAAAGTGCGTCTTATAATGCCGTCAAATACGGTACCTGCCACTTGCAGAACTGAAACTATTAACATAAATTTGTTACTTAACCATACTAAATAAGAATACACAACATTAAAAACTGCATGTTTTTCCAAATAATGTACCTCTCTATATATAATAAAAGAAAGAGTCTGTGTGTGACTTTCATTCGTGCTAAGACCCAGGGCTGCGAAAGTTGGTACATAGGTGCATCTAGACAAGAGCCAGTGCACCTCGAAGCGATTTTTTCAAAATTCAAATCACATTTTTTTAAATTTATCTTTTTTGATGAAATCGCATCATTTTGTATAGTTTCATTCTTTTAGAAATGTGGTTTTTCATTCAGTGCTTTGTATACTCGACTGCTGACTGTTGAAAATCAACACTGTTGCCACTTGGAAAAATGAGGGCGATAATTCTGTGCAGTTTTTAAATTTAATGTTTCTCTTGGATACCGGACGTTTGTTGAGAGAAGGCAACGGGA
The DNA here is from genome assembly GCF_044657685.1 of Stegodyphus dumicola. Lineage (NCBI taxonomy): Eukaryota > Metazoa > Arthropoda > Arachnida > Araneae > Eresidae > Stegodyphus > Stegodyphus dumicola. Next base: position 173,135,476 of record NC_140774.1, on the reverse strand, counting down.
AGTTGGTTAATTTATTTATTAGGATAATTACCGTATTTGACGGCATATAAGACGCACTTTTTTTTCCTTAAATTTGGTCTCAAAAAAGTTACCTGCGTCTTATACGTGAAGGACACAGTCTTATACGTGAAGGTGATTGCATTCAACAATTGTTTATTTGGCTTTTACGAAACGTGAAAACTAAAAGAAACCACGCTATTGAAACTTTTTTTCCTTGTGTGTGGCCGTCTAAATAAGGGTACGTCTTATATGCCAGTGCGTCTTATATGCCGTCAAATATGGTAATACTTGTATTATAGGATACTGCTTTTTTCATTGTAATTTTTTTATAGGTAATACATTTTTATTAAAATTTGTGTGTCTTCTTTTCTTTTCTTTTCTTTTCTTTTTTTTTTTTTTTTTGATAAAGTTGTTCTGCAGAGTAAAATTCTGTACAGTTTTTAAATTTTCCCTTTAGACATTTTATCCCTTTAGGCATTTTATCGGTACATTTAAAAGCCAGACAAAGGCTGGCCACGTAGCGGCTAGTTTAAAATGTTATAAACATAAATTAACATATAAAGTCAGAAACTATTACTTTTATATCTGAATCAAATAGTTTTTTTCTGTCTTGTGTAATACAAAATTTTTACCAAATATGTGGTAGAGTATACCATATTTCTAATATTAGCATCTTATTACAAGTGAATCATGATATATATTTGTAATAATAAAATTCCATAGTCAAGAATACACTTAAAATTCTAACTGTATGTTCTTTTCATTTTTAATGGCGACGTTCTCTTATTTGAAAGTACGTGGAATTAAATCCACAGCCCCGTAGTCAAGTTGTTTTTCCCGCCTTTTCTACACGTACAGTTATAGAATGTTCTCGAAGTATTTAAAGTGAACTGGATTGGCTGACGTCATTTCTTGGAAGCTCCGCCTTTCCAGAGGCTATAAAAAGACTCGCAAAAGATACAGGGGTTGGACAAAAATATGGAACCACCTTTAAAAAAACATGTTTCTTTGCTTAATATGGTGTAGGAAACCCGTTCGCATACAAAACAGCTTGCAGTCTTCTCGGAATGGATAAATACAGTTCCTGTATGTTTGCCAAGGGAATATTATACCATTCTTCCTGCAAAACAGTGGCAAGTTCAGATAACGATGTCGGCGGTGGATAACGAGAACACACTTTCCGTTCCAATGTAGACCACAAAAGTTCGATAATATTCAGGTCTGGTGACTGTGGTGGCCAGGAGAGATGGGACAACTCATCCTCGTGCTCAGAAAACCAGTCCTGGACAATGTGAACTGTGTGAACAGGGGCTTTGTCGTCTTGGAAGACACCATCACCATCGGGGAACAAAGTTTGTACCATGGGATGAACTTGATCGGCCACAATGTTCACATAAGTCTTGGCAGTCATGTGCCCTGACACAGTTATCATGGGGCTAGCAGAGAACCACGATATGGCTGCCCAAACCATAACAGAACCCCCGCCATGTTTCACTCTTGGCAACAAGCAGTCTGTATTATAGGCTTGAGATGGCGTTCTCCAGACGTAAACTCGGCCAGAAGTGGGAAACAATGTGAAAGAAGACAATGTGAAAGATCTGAGCCCTAAGCACTCCACCTGATAAAAACAGTAATTCTACTCAGATTATTTCAGAGTTTCTTTCGCATATCCGGGTCATAAAGAACAATGGATAAATCCTGCGTAGTCATAGCAATGATTTTATTGTGGAGGAGCTTTTAAACTTACTTATCATACACGTGCTCGTAACTGTATATTGCATCTCAAATATTATCAGAGACGTTATGATATTTGAATTTCACTTAAGGTGTAACTTTTCTGATAAAAAACTGTTAATGGAATCAGGTATAACTTACGTCTTTCACTTTCATTTTGAAGAAAAGTGAATTGTCTTTTTAACGGAACTCATTATCTTTAGCAGAATCCAATTCTTTATCTATTTTGATTTCTGTCTTTGTTAAAATTAGTCTTTTGCGGCAATGTATTTATTTACGCAGCTCAAAGACGTTTTATCTTTGTACTGGTGTTCTTGCAGTTTCTTTTCAGGTAGCTTTAAGAAATTTGAAGACGTAGAAATAAAAGCATATTACCCTTAATTAGCTGACATTTATATATATATGTGATGTATCAGCTTTAGTCCAAAATAAATAGATTGCTGAAGAAATATAATAGTAGTCGTAGCTTAACTAATCAGACGATAAGTTTAAAAAAAAGGATCCATTTATTATTATTCAGGAGAAATAGCAGTTACAAAAATCAGATATCCGGAGTAAATAAAAAGAATTACTAATAACTTTTTGTATGAAGTTTACTGCATTGTGACATTTAAGAAAAAGCCTCGATATACAGTGGATGGACAAAAATATGGAAACACCTTGTGAAATGCATCAGGTGGAGTGCTTAGGGCTCAGATCAGCAAGCTATGTGATGTACAGCATGTATGCTAATGTGTAATATACTACGATTTCGTACTGCAATCATATGACTTTTTTATCTAAACACAAAATAAAATATTACATTCAGTATTAGAATACGAGAGTCGCCCAGTACAGTGGTTAGGGGAGTGGTAACCGGAGGTCCTCAGTAGGCGGAAGTAACGTCACAGAAAAGGGACGTGGCCAGTATCCAGAGGGGCTTGGAACCGGAAGTGACGACACCAACGCCATCTTGGGATTTCTCCGAAAGTGATGCATTGGAATGACGTTCTCAAAATTTTGTTTTTATTGTGTGGCAACGATATTATGTTTTGAAAGTTTTTTATTGAGTGGCAACGACGATTTTTTCCGTTTATTGGCAACGACAATTTTTTCGGTTTTGTAATAACGATTTCATGAACCACGTGTTTGGGGTCACATCAGTTTTAATTTATTATTTCATAGGATTTATGTTTAATTAGTTAATCTTTTTAGTTATTATTTTAATTATTCAGTACGTCATTATTTTAATTATTAACTACTATTTTTAATTATTTAGTACGTCATTAATTATTTAATCCCTTTTTTTAATTATTTTATTTTAGTTTATTAATTTACTGAATAACTTTTACATAATTGCACGAATTTTAAAAATAACTCCACGAGTGGGTCTCGAACCAGTCATCTCTCGCATGGGTGAAAAGAGCGTTACCTCTAAGCCAACCCTTCGTTGTACCGATCTTGTTATTTCACCTAGTCCTTCCTCTTTATACATTTCACATTGAGCACCATGATGTCACTGGGAAAGATTGCGCATGCGCGAACCTGCTTTGACATGAAACCCGCTTCATACTTTGTTTTTTCCACGACGGCGAACGAATGCAATCTTGATGATCAATCATATTCTTCCTAATACAGTCAAAAGTCGTTAATCCGGACTCGTCGGGACTTCGGCGATTCCGGATTATCGATTTTTCCGGATTATAGATCATCAGTTTAAATCAGGAAGATGGCATGCAAAAATTACAAAATTAAAAATATGAAACCGTAATTTATGAAATAAAGAACAATTATGATCTAAAGGGTATCAAAATTTACAAAAAGAAAAAGCTCAATATTTATTTGTTTACTTTATTAAACATTTCCTTCAATGTAAGTTGCTTCGTTTCATGTGATAATACTTTCTCTTTAATTCTATTAAACAGACATAATTTCTTGTTTAGTTACAAAGTTCCGCTGTTCAAGTCCTATAATTGCCGTGTTGAGAATACCGACTAATTTGTCAATCGAAATGTTTTCGTTTTCAATAACCTCTGGGTCACTTCTTCACTATCGGAAGCGAATTATAATGATTTAAATCATATCAAAGACAGAATGAAATACTACACTTAGTATGGAATTATAAACCAAATAAAATAAAAACATCTGCCCTGAAGATAAGGATAGTGCTGACAAATCAACTTCCAATCCGCCGCGTGAAATTGATAAACAGATTTCGGATCTCAAAACATACTTTCGCTTTGTAGATACAAATTACATATTAGTAAATATATATCGGAAATTCTATTTGACATAATATTTCTAATCTATCATAATCTAATAATGACGTTTCTGCCCCCCCCCCTCTGCCGCAGAGCAGCGTGAAATTGATAAACAGATTTCGGATTTCAAAACATACTTTCGCTTTGTAGTAAATATATATCGGAAATTCTATTTGACATAATCGAAAGTTCAAGCTTACTTTTATAAAATTGCTCTAACAGTCTGCAAAAAATAATAAGCCGGATCCAATTCGAAGATTAAGGAACAACGCAATCGGCAACATTAACTGAATTAGATAACTTTAGCTTAGCGTATAACTCCGTTACAATTTAAACGCGCATGCGCACAAACATATTCGCAGCCGTAAGGGTCTTACGCGCTCTCGTAAACGCCTGTGCGCATGCGTGAACGCGACGCATGCGCAGAAAGTTTGTAGCTTTGAGGTCCGGATTATAGATCATTCCGGATTATGGGTGTCCGAATTAACGACTTTTGACTGTAATATCCTTTTTGAAACTACGAATGTTTGTTTCTTGAAACGGATAGGATTTCTTTTGGCTTTCTAAATCACTCTGTTCTTTGATGTTTTAAATGTAAGATTTCCTCACAGTTTAATTTTTTTATTATTATTAGGATATTTTTAATTCTTTTTTTTTCTTCTCATTCTTACTAAATTTATTAATTTTTCGTTTAATATGTTTTTCTTTTCCAAACATAAATTTTATTTTTAATTTTCGAAAATTGAACGTTTATTTCTACAAAAGTGAATTTACATTTTCTTTTTACTTTAATTTTTTTTACTTCCTTGTACGAAGTAAAAAGGAAGTATTGTAATCGCGAAAAGTTTCAGGCAGCATATTTCAACGAAAATATGCATTTTTACCGCTATCGAATGCAATTTAACGATGTTTTTGCGTGATATCTGTACGTAAGGACAGAATAAAATACTCTTTTCCTTCAAAAAAATTATAAAACTGCTTTAAAATTAATTCTGAAGAGAATTTTTCGTCGCGTCTGTACGAACGTATGTACGTACGTGCGTACGTACGTATCTCGCATAACTCAAAAACGAGTAGCCTCAGGACGTTGAAATTTTGTATATAGGACTGCTATAACATGTAGATGTGCACCTCGTATTTTGGTTGCAATCGGCCGCACCAAACGTATATAAATACATTTATATATATATCCAGTCTGTTACCCGGCTCAGTAATCTCAGTTTCTTTACTCTTATATGTTTGTAAATTGTACATTTTTTGCTTTAAAAATGATTGTATTATGTTGTTTTTATCTTCCGGTTAAGGTTTTTATGCCTTTAATAAATCTGTATGCAATATTTTTAGAATTATCAACAATTTTAAAGTTGTCTAAGTGCCGCTAAGCCTTTTTTTAATGGCAGCCATTGATGTTTACATTTGAAACAGGAGATTAGTGGATTTGTTGCCAATCTTGAGAAACTTAGCTTCGCAACAACAAAGATAACGCTTTATTATTGCCTATTAATTCATTTATTATTGCCTATTAATATATATTCATTTATTATATATATTCATTTATTATTGCCTATTAAATCATACTTAATTCTTTCTGGAATTTTTTCGAGGAAATAAGTGTTTAAGATTTACTTCGTAATTTTTAATATAGATATTTTGAGTTTTTATGTATTTTTGCCTTCTCGCGAAGTGAGAACTGAATTAATTAAATGAGAAATACTCAATCGTCTGTGAAAAACTGTTTCTTTTTTGTTTTGTTTGCTTAATTTCTTTTATACATCATTCATCATTCTAGCTTTATTATAGTATTTGTATAGAACATGTGGCAACGATTAGTAATTCTATTCTTTAAATGATATAAATTTTGTGCATTATGAGTTATAATATGAACAAAATATATAAGTTAACTGTTATATAATTATTGGATTATATAACAGTTAACTTAGTTTCCGTTATATAATTATTATATATAAGTTAACTGTTATATAATTATTAATACTGTTAAGTGAATCTAGCGCCAGAGTGTCGCTATGGTAAAAAAATACTAGAGTGAATTTTAAAGAATGCATTTATTCTATTGTGGTTTATGCGCTGTCGGCGAAGTAGATTTAATTCAATCCAATAAGTTTAAATGAAATGCAAGAAAAAATGCGTATAATTTAATATTCCGTACAAGGAAGTCATGTGGTGTACACATCAGATTTTTTTTATATTTAACTTTCTTTTTGGTTTTACAAAAGTAATATTTAATTTTTTAAGAATTAATTTTTCCTTTTCACTTTTTTATTTTACAAAAGTTTTTTTCCAAATTTATTCCTTTTCGTATTTTTACTTTAATATATTTTTTTTTACATTTAACTTTTTTTTTTGATTTTACAAAGGTAATATTTATTTTTACAAATTAAAATTTTCCTTTTCGCTTTTTATTAAAAAAAAAAGATGTTATTATATTTTTAACTTTATTTTTTACAAAAATAATATTTGTTTTCATAAGTTTAACTTTTTTTCAGTTTTATGTTTTCACAAATGCAGTTTTTGTTTTTATTTTTTCCCTAATGTATTTTACTTCTAAAAGTAAATTTTAATTTTTTTTCTCCCTTACAAATTCTTTGACTTAACCACAAAAAAAGTATTCGATCGTGTCATTTCAAAATGGCATTTTTCGGAGCAGAAATGTTTCCATAACTGAGTACAATCCATAAATAAAACACCAGAGAATAACAAAATATTGTTGCAAATATCTGAGTTTATTTGTTTGCAATTTACATTTTATTTAATTTCATATTGTTACACATTTGTTTCCCTTTATTTATTTAATTAATGCATTTTGTACAGTAATTTTACGTTTATTTATTGTGCATTTTACTTAATATTGGCATCTCAACGGATACATTGCTCATTGGATTTAGAAGTGTTTCCAATAAATAGTGTTTCAGTAGTGTGTATAATAGTATAGTAGTGTGTTCAATATATTAACATTCTTTTAGTCACATATTATATTAGCACAATAGTATATTAGTCAACTGTACATTAGTAGTATATTAGTTCAATAGTATATTAGAACACAATAGTGTGTTCAATAGTGTATTTATAAGTGTTTTCAATAGATAGTGTTTCAATAGGTAGTTTTTTCAATATTTTATAGTGCTGTAGATTTTTCAAGTCCGAGTCGATTTATGAGGATAAGAGTGTCGTGTAATTAAGAGTCCTCAAACTTAACATTACACATTTTCGTAGTTCCCCTCTGTCACAACAGAAGAATGTTCACTTAATGTCATTGCCTTCTTTTCTTCATAGTGAGGTCCATCATTTTACGTGAAAATTCCCTCTTATTCACATTAATTTGCGCACTACTGTATATACGAAGGATATTAAAATGACTGTTTCATAGTTTTCAACTCTGTTCTTCAAGTTATGTATAAGTCTTGATTTTTCTTCGAAGTCCGGTTTATTGAATACAGTGAGAAATACATAAATAAAATAAAAAACACCAAAACAAGTCTTCATAATGGATCACACCCATGTGATCTAATTGATATATCCAAACGACTCTTAATGACACTAATCGAGGGCAAATAACATTCCCTGATTCGCTTGAATAAGTAAGCAAATTCGAAACAGTAACAACGTGTTTCGGTGGTCTAGGGGTATGATTCTCGCTTAGGGTGCGAGAGGTCCCGGTTTCAAATCCCGGCCGAGCCCTTTGGCAGAACTTTTTCTTCTGCACAAAGAAAAACAAATGCATTGAATGTGAAATAATTGCGATTAGAAAAGGCAGCAGAACCCTCATAATACACATGTTTGAAACCGCATCTTCCATAATGCCACTTAAAATTCTTTATCTATTACCATTACATTGTTATTTACATGGAGGAATAACATATAGTAATTCTAAAATTTTTTAAGTAAATAAATTTATTCGTACTTTGATTTATATTTAATCAACCTTTGTTTTTCATTTTCAAAAACTTTGACGAATTTTTGATTAAGAAACTCAACGATATCAAAACGAGCAGTAGCAACACTGTATGGAAGAAAAAAGAATTTTTTTTTTTTTTTCAATCTCTAACGCGCGAGACTGTGTATCGGAAATTCTAAAGTTATGCTCATTTTAAAATTATTTTGCGATATTGCTGTTGAATTGAATTTTATATTTTAAGTGCGAAGAACACGATATTTAATAAATAAAAGTAACCTAAAAAATGTTTAAAAAACGCCCTCTTTGGCGGTAACATAAAATTTGAAAGCTTTCAGATTTTTATTTTTATTTTTATTTATTTTTTAAAAATGACCTTTCAATCATTCTGCTTTTTCTTGCTGTAAGAACTTTTGGTCACTATGCCCTCTTTCTGTCTTCGATATTCCCAGTTGATTTATATTTACTTAATAAACAGTTGATACATAATAAACAGTTGATAAATTTAATCTAAAAATGTTTGCTATTTCATGATATGTTGAGCCATTGCTTCATAAATTTACAGTTTCATCACACATTACTAAAGTCAACTCATTCTGCTTTCCACTTATTTCAAAATAATAAATGTATAATAAAAAAAATCTGATGTGTACACCAGATGACTTCCTTGTATTGGAATATTAAATTGGAATATTAAATTATACGCATTTTTTCTTGCATTTTATTTAAACATATTGGATTGAATTAAATCTACTTCGCCGACAGCGCATAAAGCACAATAGAATAAATGCATTCTTTAAAATTCACTCTAGTATTTGTTTATCATAGCGACACTCTGGCGCTAGATTCACTTAACAGTATTAATAATTATATAACAATTAACTTATATAATAATTATATAACAGTTAACTTATATAATAATTATATAACGGAAACTAAGTTAACTGTTATATAATCTAATAATTATATAACAGTTAACGTATATATTTCGTTCATATTATAACTCATAATGCACAAAATTTACATCATTTAAAGAACAGAATTATCTAATCTTTGCCACATGTTCTATTCAAATACTATGATAAAGCTAGAATGATGTATAAAAGAAATTAAGCAAACAAAAAAAGAAACAGTTTTTCACAGACGATTGAGTATTTCTCATTCAATTAATTCAGTTCTCACTTCGCGAGAAGGCAAAAATACATAAAAACTCAAAATATGTATATTAAAAATTATAAAGTAAATCTCAAACACTTATTTCCTCGAAATAATTCCAGAAAGAATTAAGCATGATTTAATAAGCAATAATAAATGAATGCGTTATCTTTGTTGTTGCGAAGCTAAGTTTCTCTAGATTGGCAACAAATCCACTAGTCTTCTGCTTCAAATGTAAACATCAATGGCCGCCTTTAAAAACAGGCTTAGCGGCAATTAAACAACTTTAAAATTGCTGATAATTCTAAAAATATTGCACACAGATTTACTAAAGGCATAAAATCCTTAACCGGAAGATAAAAACAACATAATTGAATCATTTTTAAAGCAAAAAATGTACAATTTACAAACATATAAGAGTCAAGAAACTGAGATCACTGAGCCAGGTAACAGAGTGGATATATATATAAATATATTTATATACGTTTGGTGCGGCCGATTGCAACCAAAATACGAGGTGCACATCTACATGTTATAGCAGTCCTATATACAAAATTTCAACATTCTGAGGCTACTCGTTTTTGAGTTATGCGAGATACGTACGTACACACGTTCGTACATACGTTTGTACAGACGCCACGAAAAATTCTCTTCAGAATTCATTTTAAAGCAGTTTTATAATTTTTTTGAAGGAAAAGAGTCTTTTATTCTGCCCTTACGTACAGATATCACGCAAAAACATCGTTAAATTGCATTCGATAGCGGTCAAAATGGATATTTTCGTTGAAATATGCTGCCTGAAACTTTTCGCGATTACAATACTTACTTTTTACTTTGTACAAGGAAGTAAAATGCAGAATTGGAACTGATAAGACTAAAGAACTTTTTAAAACAGACTGCATTTCTCTTTCTTTCACTTTCAGTATTAAGTCAAATTTCAAACTTTTTCAATTGGTCATTCAAATATTTTTTCCCCCTTGGAAATTTGCATAATCTCGTTTTTTGATGTTGTGACAAGATCACGTGATAGTTAATTTTTATTATTTACATAAGCTAATTTGAATTAGTTATTATGTAAAAATTTAATTTAATTTACACAGAATCACAAATCACCGATTGACAGAATCAGAATTACGCCAATTCAGAAATTTGAGCAAATATAATAAAATATTTGAAAGCTTTTCAATTTTCTTCCACGCTGATATCGAGTGGGTTATAGAAAATCTATAAATCGGACAAATTGATTTACAAAGCAATGATGACTTGAAACGCATTTTTCAAACATCAGAATCAAACTGATTTTTATGACACGTATAACAAAGGAATTTTTTTTTTTTAAATTTTAGAAATCTGGCACAAAAATTTGTGAGTGCTTTTGGTTCAAATTACATCTGCGAATCCTTTTTTTAAAATTTTTGCTCCGAAAATGAAATTCACGAAACACAAAACCTTGGGAAAAACGTGGGAATCCTTGACTGGAGAATACTTGCAACATCACGTACTAAGTGCAAATACTGAAGTTGACTAATATTGAGATCGACTTGAAAAAAACTAAGTGAAAGAAGAAAGAAACAAATAACCGCTCTAATTACTGATCTATATTAAAAATCTGTGAGAGTCTGTCTGTTTGTTTGTTTGTAATATCATCTCCTCCAGAACGGCGGGGAGTTGAGTTTTGAGAGAGGTCATCCCCTCCGCATTCCAAAAATTCGTGAGAGGCCATTTTAACTATACTCAACTTCGTACGACTTTAAAGTGCCCACCAACGCCCGAGCGGTAAAGACGCTGAACACTGGTAGTTCGGTCCGAAGTTCGAATCGTGCGAACGAGTTGGCTGCGTTTTCGTGGTTTTCCCCATGTGTAACGTGTATACGAACCAATTTCCCTTAGAAAGTCCTCCACGAAGGCATCCCTCCCTTTAGGCAGATAGCCCTTGTGTGCTTTGCCATAATTGAATAATCCAATCCAATCGTACGACTTTGATGAGATACATTCTTGTAACATCGGAGGTCACGTGATGTAAGAAGTGCTAATGTAAACAAACAAGCTTGTGCTGCGGTAGATGTGTTGAAAACTCGTAAACTTTGTTTATTTTTAATTAGTTATGAAATTTGCATTTCATCTTTAATTATTATTTCATTCATTAATTAACTGTTCATTCATTTGGTTAGTATAATTTTGGTAATGCTTATATGTTATTGTTATCTTCATGATACTCTTTTGTTCGCTTCTTTAACATGTTTTGATTCTTAATATTTATTTATGAATTTTTTCCTTGACCTTGAAAAGAAAAATATAGAGATTTGGGCAACTGAGTTCACTGCAATACTAGCTGTGAAACTAATAATTTTTCACAATACATTTTTCTTCACGTTGTAATAATAAATAATAAAAAAGTATTATCTGTATACATTTTAAATATTCAAAAAATAAATTTGAAGTTACTTTTAATCTTGTAAGTTACATAATTTGCAGAATTTTTTATTTTTAAATTATGTAGCTCAAAAAGATTTTGAAGTGTATTTATTGAAAAGATCTACCATAGCAAATAGACTACTGTAATTCTAATGCATATACCTAAGGCACATGTTATCTCAAACTATGGACTTACTGGTTTTCAAGGACTAAATATATACATGCTAATTTAATATTTAAACTAAAAAAACTCAGCAATTTTCCATGAAAATTTAGAATTAAGTATAAATTCTTATAAAAGCTTTTGCATCAAAATGTTTCAGTATTACTGATGCTTCTAATATTACAGCTGTTGGTATCCTTAATATCTACAATGGAAGGTATTAGAAAATGAACATTCCAATATTTATGTGTATTCATTAAAAATCGATTACAACACCTAAAATATTAAAACATATTCTGATGAAATTAATAAAATTTTAGCTACATAAAATATTCTTTGACACTAATTAATATTAATGAGAGAAAATTAGCTTTGTATTTATGTTCTTGCAAATTAACAGATCTTTCACGAATTCGGCTATTTCAGTAATTTAGAACAACTATTCGATGAGCTATGAATATACTATTGTTACACTTAATTTAAAAGTTTGGAAAACGTTATTCAAGGTCTCGGGAATAGTTTTCAATTAACTGATATACACTTAATATTCTTAGTAAAAATTAATGAAAACATTATTGAAAACATTATTAATACGGTAAGCATCATGCATAAGAAAAAATTATAAATCTTAACCTCGTTTTCTGCAGAAATTTGCACAGATGTTTCATAATTAATTGATTTCTTCATTTCGGCCTTAACACAGCTTGTTATAAGTACCGTGCTATCCGGCATTACTTTGAAACAAATATTGTTCATATGTTTTTCCTTGAATAACAATAGACTCTTTTTGTTCACATCAAGGAAAGAGAAATCATTTCCAAGCGTATTTTTTAATTTCTCGCAATAGCCATAAATTTCTAAATTCGAAAAATCAATTAATTTCAGCGGAATATCTGCTATCGATTCCATTGTAAACATAGCACTTACGGGTGTTCTTGTTCTTAAACCACGTGACGACATTTTCCCTCTTCTTCTTTTGCGAAATGTATCTCATTAACCGAGGCAAAGGCATAGCAAGCATAACTGGCGTCCGGGGCAAAATACCTTTTTGGCGCCCCCCCCTCCAAAAAAAATTACAGTGATATAATGTATAGAATATATTCGTAATAAGAAAATAGTGCAAATAATAATAAAATGCTGAATCTGCCATAAAATACTCTAAAATATATCAAAAGAATAGTCACTACCTAACTACACTAGCATTGGATTCGGAAATGTATCTGTGTCGAAGGAAAAATCAGACATAGGATGATCTAGAATTAGTTTAAAAAGTATTATTTATTTTACATATTTTTATAATTGTTTTTAAAAAAGTACAATTTTTAAAGAATTAAAAGTTTAATATATATTATAGATAAGTAGATATATTTATTAATAATAATGTATTATTATAATACATATATTACTATGCATACATTTTTCTTGCCTTTGATGAAGCAAATTTATCAATTACTTCATCAAAGTCGATCCTTTCAAATTTTTCCCTTTCCACATTTAAAAATGCTAAATGGCTTAAGGGATCTTGTCCCATTGTTGATTGTAAATATGTCAAATTTTATTTTAATTTATTGAACGAACGTTCATTTGATAATGAAATAGTAAGGAGTATTTGGAGTGCGACTCTTAGGTTTGGAAAAACATTTTCTCTATAGATCTGTAATGGAGTTTTAGGTTCCGTTTCTTTTCTACTGCGGAGTAACAACTTGCATTCACATTCACTGCTCATAACAATTAGGGAATATTGTGGGTTCGGTATGAAATAACCATATAATTGACAACCTTTCTAACAAAAGGAAATGGAAAAGATTATAAAGGAAAATTATACCGTTTACGAAGTTCAGAATATGCAAATTTAGTCTGTGACTTCGAAAACTATGATTTTAGATAAGGAGTGACCTGCAGCATTCCTTTTGTAGTAGGAGATTAAAAACAATTGATATGCGTTGAATGCTTTGTAGCAGTGAATATACGATGTCTCAACTAGATGACTTAGTTGAATCGGTAGCCAGGAAGGCCATCAGTCGTTTACAGGAGCGTCAAACACAATCCATTGTAGCGGAAGCGTTAGGGGTTTCCCAAAATGTCATTTCCAAACTATGGAATCGGTTTCTGGAAACTGGATATGTTTGAAAAATTCGGGACAAGGTCCTGTTATCGTTTTAAAATAAAAAGCGGGAGCTATACGAGCATTTAGTTTTAAAAAAATAAAAATATATCTCTATTTTTAGAGAAATAAAGTGGTCAGAAAGAATGTTTTGTATGCGGAAATATTTAGTTGATATACTGCAAACATTTTATTACACATTTTATCAGAAAAATCAAGAAAATAAATAATTAATTATATTACAATAATTATGAATTTAAAATATATTTTCCAGAAATCGATTAAAATAAAAACTGAAATTTTCGGGAAAATCTTGTTTGGAGACCATTTGGCGCCCCTTTGCGAGCGGCGCCCGGGGCATCATACACCCCCTTGCCCCCCTCCCTCGCTACGCCACTGAGCCGAGATGTTAATTAAAAACTCTGAAAAACACTAATTTTCGCACTCATTTTTCCGAGTGACAACAGTGTCGCGTGCTGGAGATAAAAATGTTTTATTTCGAAAAATGTTGCCATTGCTTGCTTTCAAGTAATAGGCTTGTAAGTTTCACAAAATATGGGAAAAAAAAAAAAAAAAAGCGTTGTCAAGCATTAAACGTATTATTATTATTATTATATAAGGTCACATTCTGACGCTGAAGAAAGCATGCGATTGCATGTCGAAAATTCTTCGTTAACTTTAGCATTTTAAATAAACAGATGCTGCTGGCAGCTTTTTTGTTTCAGGTTAGCATAATTGACACGATATTTTTTTCCCACGTTAATTCTTTTATTGATATTGAGGAAAAGTTTTTATATTACATTAAATTTAAACCATGACGTCATATATACGATTTTTTTTTTTTTTTTTTTTTTTGTCCACGTTAATTCTTTTATTGATATTGAGAAAAAGTTTTAAAATTATTTACGAATTGGTTGTTGCTTGCTGCTTGGAATGAACATTCATACTGAAATGTTTTTATGCATTTTCTTTTCAGGTGTACATAGAACTTATAAATTTTGCTTTGGCCGCAGCCCACAAGTATATTATTCGATTGTTTAATTGATTATTATTTCTATAACTGTTTATGTACAGTCGTAAATATTTAAAATTTCTATTTTTAATTTATGAATAATAATAAAAACTATCATAACAATGTATTCTAAATCTTCACCTAAAATAATTCATATATATACATATATATATACAGAATGTGGCTTGCCGGAATAAAATGCATTTTCAAAACGGCCCACTAAGTCTCTCCGGGTGGACAAGCCTACTTCGGGGAACCCTCAGTCTTCACTTCCTTGATTTTGCGAGAAGAAAAACTGGTTTATGAGGAAGTATGATTTAATAGATTCCTTAAAACCTCGCGCCTTGTGAGATATTAAACAGCAATCAAGCCCTGTCAATAATTTTAAAATGATGAATCGTTACCAAATATAGAGTATTTTAAAAGCTTAATTTTTTTTTCAATCAAACTCTTTTTGAAGATATGTAAGCAGCTTTTAAAGTGGAGCAATTTCTTTGAAATACTGTGAGTGTGCTTTAAATCTCGCAGTAAATACATACAGGATGTCACAAAGACTTTCGCAGTTTTCCCTTTTCTTTCAATTGGAACCGCTCTCTTCTCTTGTCCGTTTTTTTATAAACTTAGAAATAAAAGAATTAAAAAAAAAAAAAAAAATCTGAAATGTTTCAGATTTTAAATTACGTCCAAAGGGGCGTTTTTTAACATTTTGTGTGTTACCTTTCTTTATTAAATATCATGTTCCTCGCACTTAAACCATAAGATCCAGTGCAACAGCAATATCGCAAAATAGTTTTAAAACGAGCATATCTTTAGAATTTCCGATACAGAGACTCACGCGCTGGAGATAAAAATGTTTTTTCTGCACAACGTTGCCATTGCTCGCTTTGAAATCCTTGAGTTTGTTAATCAAAAATTCATCAAAGTTTTAAAAAATAGGAAATCGATCATAAAACAAATTTCAAATTTAGTCTTCCACATGCTCATATTCGTTGGAGGATTACGTTATTCAAAATTCGATGACTCTATGTACCGTTATTTTATGACAATGTGAGAAATATACATACATTTACGCAGATTTTCATTATTTAATTTCTTCAAATATAATGCAGGACTCTAACATTTTATGGCAACAGTTTGAAAAGTGAACCGACATTTATCCGTCCGACGCAAAATGCCAAAACGAAACTAATAGTCCTTCGGGTTCAAATCCCTTTGGACTAGAAAAAAACTCTCTCATTCACCCTATTTAGCTTTGAACATAGCGCATGCGCATATTTTATCATAATCACAATCAAAAGCAATCGGTGTTTTTTGAGCAGCTTCAATTGCTTTCAGAATTTCACAGTGACACGGCGTGGCTCGGTGGTCTAGGGGTATGATTCTCGCTTAGGGTGCGAGAGGTCCCGGGTTCAAATCCCGGCCGAGCCCTGAGACGTGAAATTTCTTTTGCCACAGCTATAGTTCAGCGCATTTCAAGCGGACGGAAAAAAAAATTAATAGAAAAGTATTACAGAAGGTTATTACGTTTATGAAAAAAAAAAAAAAAAACTGTAAATGTATTACTATTGAAATGAAATAAACTGCTTACACTTTTAACAGGCGTAGAAGTTACCGCTTTCTTATTTTGTGTTTCGTGTAACACGAACGTAAATAATATCCCAATAAACTTACCCATTTTATTGAACTGTCAAAAAATATATAAAATTTATTTTTATCTTCGTTCTTATGGATATGTTGTCAGCAAAAATGATTTTTCCTTAAATATTCCCAGACTTCATGTATTCGTATCATATATATTTATTACGGTGTGCAGTACAGATAAAGTAAAAAAAAAAAAATATGCCCAATTGACGATGTTGAATTGACAGAGGAAAAAAAAAAAAAAAAAAAAAAAAAAACTGATAATGGGCACATAGTATAAAGACTAATCTGTTGTGAAGGTCATCGTAAGAAATTTTGAAATTTGAATTTAATGAAAAATATTCTTCGCATACAAGGCAATAATGCAGTTACAACTTGCTAAAATTAGCCAGAAATCTTTCTCAGGATATTCGCTTGGAGTCTTTTAACACTTGACAAAATCATTAATAATTTTCATTTTAAGGTCATTATTAATTAAATTAATTTATAAAATTTATTAATCAGTAATCATGAATAAGTTTTCTTTTAAACTCTTCAAATTCATGAATCATTAATGATTTTTATTTTAACTCATCGGAATCATTATTCATTAATGATTTTCATTTTAAACCCATGAGAATCATTAATAATTAGTAATTTTTTTTATTTTGACTTTATTTTTTAAAATTTTATTTATTTATTATAGTTTAAAGTGTTAAGAAATACATATATCATAAATTTATCTTTTAGTTTAGATTTCGCTCGATAGATGTCACTACAGGTTTACATCCTTTTATAGCTTATTTTATACCGTTAATTTATCAAATACACTCAACAACGAGGAATATTTTTTATCCTCAAATAAGAAAGACCTCACACCAAATGTTTTTCTGCAAAAGCCGAACGAAAATCTAGGGATGAATTTAAGATACATGTACACGTATAAATAGCCAAGCTATGCGAAAAATCACATTTTTATTTGAGAGTGAATACTTTCAGCTCAAAAAAGGAAAAAAAAAAAAAAAAAATTGCTTACATTTCTGTGTTAATGAGAAGAAAACATGCTGAATATTTTATGAAATAGGGAGAACCTGATGTGAGGATTTAAGTCTCAGAAACTGTTCTTTTAAAGTAGTGGAGATTTATTAGAAACCTATTTCAAGAGTAACTTTATTGAATTATATTTTCAGCAATGTTTTGATGTAATAACAAGAATTTAGAAGACAGAATAACCAAAGATGAATATATTTAATAATTCAAATTAGACATAAATTTAATAATTCAACTAGAATTTAATAATTCAAAGCTTCGAAAGAAGTGTCATAAAATTAACTAATGACTTAAGCTGCAAAATTATTACAAGACTGCAATTCCCAGGAAATGTCAATAATTTGCAGAATATGCAGATTGTAACAATTGCTGCGAAATTTATTATTTAAGAAATTTATTACTGAAATGCTTAATCGGGAGAACAGAGATTGCAAATAACAGCTCTACTTCAAAGGTCGCTCGCAATTTTCGTTGTACAAAAATTTCTAAAACTTATGGGCATAATGGCTGTCATGCAAGTCAAACACAGGTTTTAAAGTGTTAATAGGACATTGTAAAATTGTTGTTACCGTTTATTCCGGCGTATAAAGAGCACTTTCAATACAAAATATAAGATCGAAATGTATGAGTGCGCGTTTTATGTCGGATATAAAAATACAGATTTAAAAATAAGAGAAAGATGAACATACAAAAATTATATTTCTACATATATCTAAATGCTGCTTAAAGAAATGAATACCTTATGAACTTAAAAAAAATTCCTTCTCTGATCATATGAAAAGTTTGTCATGTTAGTCTCCTGTTAATCTTCAGGTACATTATCGAATTCTGTTTCATCTTCACCATCACTGTTATTCTGATCCATAAATAAAAAAATCGCCTCCAATTTCATCTAGATTATTAGATATGCTATACTTTTTGTAATGACTTTTATATCGGGTTTAATTTCATTCCATGCTTTTATTATCCACTCACAAACTATTTCTAGACAATTTTACAATGATGCACTTTGTCCTACTTCCTTGCCTTCGATGTTCATTTCAAAATTACGGCTTCAAATGATTACGGAAAGAGAACCTGTTATTTCGCGAATTCATTCAGGTCAATAACAAAACGAACATACGTAAATAATAATAATAATAATAATAAAACATAACAACGTACGCACATTCTTACCCGAAATATTGTCCTCCCTTTTCTCGAAACTCTAGAATAACATTCTTGTGAGCAACTGCATTGAATACAACGCTCATCCTCTTCGCAGAATTATTTATCTTTCAATCATTTCTCTCACACACATACTGTCCCCCTATTGCTGTGCCAATTCAGCGTACCATTGTTCGAAATCCTGTGGAAAATCATCGAATGATTGATTTCAAAAAATAAGAGCATCGCATATGTATCTTTCGGGTTTCTTCGTAAAGAAAAGGGTGCTCGTTATAAGGTGAATATACCTAAAAACTAAAAAATGCAGTTTGAAATTTTAGCTGCGCGTAATATACGGTATTCATCCAGGTTGAAAGGACTTTTCTGAACTCAGCAATTCAACAGATTTTAAACGGTTATCATAGGTTGACGAAATTGTTGATATTCATCCTAGTGCTTACAAGTTGAAAGGACTTTTCCGATCTCAACAGTTTGATAGAGGTTTTAAAGGGTACTAGACGTTGTTGTAATTGTAGATATTCATCCAGGTCTTTACCCATTGAGAGGACTTTTACAATTAGTAGGTTTTAAAGGATTATTATTTTATGCGGACAAAATCGCCATGGAAACAAAATAGATAGGCTAAAGGAGAAAAATGGCTACATGTGATCTTGAGGAAGGTATAATCTATAAATGCATAAAAGTGATGAGTTTTAGCATGGTAGTACATTTTTTGTAGTATAAATGCAAAGTTTGTATTTAAAATGAGTTTCTGATGCATAATTTTCTCCTAAAAAAATTTTAAACAAAAAACTGAAAGCTTTCAGAATTTTTTTTTTACGCTTAAAGGGGCGTTTTTTTTAACTTTTTATGTGTTACCTTTATTTATTAAATATCATGTTCTTCGCACTTAAGCCATAAAATTCAATTCAACAGCAATATGTCAAAATAATTTTAAAATGAGCATATGTTTAGAATTTCCGATACACAGTCTCGCACGCTGGGGATAAAAAAGTTTTTTTTTTTTTTTTTTTTTTTTTTTTTTTTTTTTTTTTTTTGTACAGTTTTGCTAATGCTCGCTTTGAAATCGTTGAGTTCCTTAATCAAGAACTCATAAATACTTTACAAAATATGAAATAGATAATAAAACAAATTCCAGATTTGGGCTTCCTGATGCCCATATACGGGTGAAGACGTAAGTTATTCAAAATTGGATGGCTTTAGATACCGTATTTAATCGCAGTGTGAGAAACATACATATATTTATGCAGATGCTTCATTATTTAATTTCTATAATATTTGGCGGCAACACTTTGAAAAGTGATTCAGACTTTTAAAGTTTTCGACGCAAAATGCCAAAACGAAATTAATAGCCCTTCTGGGCTAACGCCCTTTGGGCTAATAATATCCCATTTTCATGAAACTCTACGTTTTTTCTTTATATTTTCTTCTAATGCAAGTATTAGAAGAAATTCGTGTATGTGAATATATATATATATATTCGGGCGCTGTAAATATGTGCGAAAATCTTCTAATTGTTCTTCGGTAATTAGTAGGTTTGCCCCCCTCCTTCTATAATATCTTTTCAATAATAGCGCAAACACAAGAAGAAAACATATTTACTTATTTTTTTAAGTACCTCTCAATATTTTCAAAGCAGCATTTTTGAAATCTTTGAAAAATGTCCCTTATTTTCAATATTTCACTTATATTTTTGTAAAATAATAATGATTTCAAGTTTTGATACTCTATCTTAATTGTCTATGAAAAATAAAGCTAAAATATGATTAAATTATTTGTATACTGCGTTTTTTAAAATAAGTTTTTAATATCGTTTGAGAGAATAAATTAGCTGGCGCCCTCCAGAAGTCGGTGTCCTAGGCAAACGATTATTCGCCTATGAGGTCAGCCCTGTTTGTTATTATTATTAATGTACTCACCTTTCGTTTGAATTTATTATTTACTTCTGAGACATTAATTTAGTTTATTAATATCTTAATCTCTTTGCATTTCATTTAATTTTAATCATTAATTATTTCGTGTTTATTAGTCCAAAGGGACATTTTTCCCAGACGGACTATTAATTTCGTTTTTGCATTTTGCGTTGATTCACTTTCTGCGTTGTTTAACTTTTCAAATTGTTGCCACCAACTATTATCGCCCTGTATTATATTTAAAGAAATTAAATAATGAAGAAATGTTTCTCGCTTTGTGATAAAACAACAGTACCTAGAGCCATCAAATTTTGAATATTGAAAGTTTGCACCCGAATAAAGGCATCTGGAAGCCCAAATTTAAAATTTGGAATTTGTTTTATTATCGATTTCATATTTTGTAAAACTTTAACGAATTTTGTAAAACTTTGTCAAACTCAAGGATTTCAAAGTGAGCAATGGCAACGTTGTACAGGAAAAAAAAATTTATCTCCAGCACGTGAGACTGTGTATCGGAAATTCTAAAGATAAAATCTTTTCAAAGTTATTCTGGGATATTGTTGTTGAACTGAATTTTATGGTTTAAGTGTGAAGAACATGATAGTTAATAAATAAAGGTGACACACAAAATGTTAAAAAAATGTCCCTTTGGTCATATTTTAAAATCTGAAACCTTTCAGATATTTTTATGTTTATTTTTTTTATTATAATATTATATATTTATTTTTGTTTACCATTCCTAAGAGCTTTCTAGAGGGTTCCGGCAATTTTAATTTTAAAAATTATGCTGTGATTCTAATTTTGTGGAAATCTACCACAATTACAATTTTAGGCGAGTTCTATCATTTATTCTATGATATTTTTTGAATTTCTATTTCAATTTTGCTGCCAAATGTGTAAACAAAGAAGCAATGTTCATTTTTTTATGCGAAACAATTCATTACACCGTTCTATTGTCATGAAATATTGCATCTATATGCGACGTTTGCGCCATCTGTTGTAAGCATTATGAAAGAAAATCGATAATTAAGTTTTACAAGAGCTCTCAAACTAAATACAGATGCTGAAATTCTATTTACTGCAAATTGTATTTAATATATAATTTGTGAGAATTTACATACATCTAATATCAACTTTAAGAAACATAACAAATATGGTAGCAAGTAAATTCTAACTACCGAAATAATAAATATTTTTGATTCATAAGTATTATATTTGAAATTTTATTTGAGCAGCTGTTTTATAAATATCACATAAAATGCACTAAAATACCTTTAAATGTCATCTAGTTACCTGTCTTAAATTTAATCAGTTTTGCTTAATTATAGAAAAATCGATAGTTAAAATGATGCTTTCCCTCATCCAACAATCGATGCGTAAGTGACGCATTATATACAAACATTAGTCCACACCGGCAATATAACAATATAACATTATTATTTTAACCGGATTTGGATCTCATGACGAGAACATACATATACAAATAGTAAGACGCTAGGCATGGGAATTTATCTTAAACTATACTAAGAAAATTATTTATAAAAATAATTAAAGAGACTAAAATATTGGTTTTTACATAACATACATACGGAATTCCATATAAAATTACTGCTGATTAATTACTATTCGATTAATTATACATGATGTTAATTATTAAATAAAAAAATACAACCTATTTGTATCATGGGAATATTTCAATTGCATATGTTTTACTCTACAAATGTGAAAATTGAGATGTTCTACGCAATACAATACAGATAAAAGTATTTCGGATATTTATTAATAAGACAAGAAATACTAATATATAAAACAGATCGTTAAGTTGTGATATTTTACTCAATAATATAACACAAAACAGTTGGGAAAGGAAAGATGTTGTTGTGTTATAAAATATTTACCTTCTGAGCAACATCCTGTGTTTACGATCCCATCGCAACTCAACCGCCGATCTTCTGGATCAACAAATGCAGCGCCATCTATACATGATTTTATGTATGACAGTTTTACTTGCAAATGTTATTCAGTTATTTAGCTAAACTACTATAAAAATATTTATAATTCATAAAATTAAATTATTAGAGAGTTAACGCCCTTTCTTTACTATTATACAGCATAAAACAATACCTTTAGATCAAAATATGACTAAAAAATTTTAAATTAAAGTGGAATATTTAAATTGTTGAAAATAAAATTTTCCAAAATTTTCGTTAACGTTTAAAGTCGAGTTTTTAAATAACTATTTAACATTTGTTTTCCATGAAATATTGTTGCCTTTTTTTCTGGGGGAGGAGAGAAATATTAGAAAAGTGTTAATGCATGCGCATATTTAATAAATGTTTAAAACTAGGTAAAATTCGATGTTAGATTGATGGTCGTCATACAGAAAAACAGCACACATTTCAAGGAAGAAGAATACGGGCTTTTTCTTCAAAAATATTTCTACTAATTTAAAAAGGGTTTAAGCTTGTTCTTTAGAACTGAAGAAATTTTTTTTAAACCAACGTCAGTCTAAAATCAGCTGCAAAGTAACTTAGAACATGTAAGAACTCAAAAGCTTATCAAGGGAAAACAAACCTCTTTATTTTTATTTAAATTATTAATTTTTTAGACGTGCAGAATATCTTACTGATATATTATTTTTAATTGGAGTTTGAAAATTAATAATTTCATGGAAATCAGTTTTTTTTTTTTTTTTATTGTTGCTCTAATGAATTCTCCCACCATTATAATATAGAACAGCAGCTATCAACCTTTAGAATTTAAGTTCTTAGAAACATTCATGTAATTGCATAAATTCTAACGCATTTCACAATACATTTTCTGGTAATGATATTTTTTATTCTATTATTGATGAAGAAATTTCAATATTGATTTTATATTCGAATAAACGTTATTAGTCTGATTTGCAAAATTTGGTGTTTAATTTTAAGCGATGTTGATATTTTCTAGTTTCGTTTACAGTTATAAAATTAATATTTTCTCATTTTTTAATTCTTTCTTTTTTTCTTTTAAATGCGGAATTTATTCTGAGAAGAATATTACACTATAGAGTACACAGAGTTGAAGAAAGTTCATAACAAGAAAGTTATACTGAAGAGAGAAAGTTACATTACATAATATATTGCACTTTTGAAGTTCTTTTTTAAAGCCATCGGTTTGGGTAAATGTTTTTTTTTTTTTTTTCCTTGAATTATTTACAAGTGGAAATTTTACTATTGTGGGAAAAAAAGAGAAAGGGTTTCCAGTTGCGAAGATGTATTATTATTATCGATATGTCATTAATGTCTTGAAATTTGGTAATTCGTTATTCGCCAGTAATTAATAGCAGCAGAAATGTTTAATGTTGTAGCATAAGTATAGATGGCGTCATAGTAGCAACATTTTGCGCTGTTGGCAATCGCATTGCAACTGTGTCTTTATTCAGAAGAAATTGCAAAATTAAAGACTGTCAAGGCGCTAATTTTTAATCCATGATTTCTATTTTTATCTGTAATATATCTAAATATAAGAATGTTTTCTTCTCTGTAAAATTTTCTTAACATTTTGATCAAAATGAAAAGAAATGAGAGGGGAAAAAAACAAAAAAGCATTTTTACCATGGTCATATCATTTAATTTTCACTGAGCTTGAGTCAATCGTCCTTAATACAAAAATTCAGACTCTTTTATAAAATATAGCTATTATCTATAAATTTGAAAAAAAAAAAAAAAAAAAAAGACTATTAATTTGAATTTTGAAATTTAAAAAAGACGAAAATATTGCTAACAGACATTCAGGAAATGAATTAGTTTGGTTAAGTCTGTTCTTTAGCCCTTTTTGGTTCTGACGACTGGATTTCCTGGAACAACAGGATCAAATATACGGAAGGTATAACGACGTTCCTATATTAGTCTAAGTGTACATTCATCATGTATCCTATAAAACATTTCGCTTTTCCACCTAGGCGGTCTATACTGATAAACCTTACCAAACCTCAAAAGAGCCCTTTTAAGCTAACAGTTAAAATTTGAACCCTTTCAGATATTTCTATTTTATTAATTAATTCATTTTTTAAAATTTAGTATTCTTTGAATAACTGATGGGAAAGTTTAAAAATTTATAAATAAATGAATTTTACTTACTATAATTTACATGCTATATCTTAATTTTACGTAGTATAATTTACATGCTATATGAATGCTACTACATACTATTTACAAGTTACTTCATTTATAAGCTTCATTTTATTTCAAACGATTCGGGTGATTAACCGAACGATACCATAGACATATTATTAATTATGTACAACAAAATGTTTTATGTACAAAATTCATTAATTATAAATAATATTGTAATAGTAAAACGTTCGTTTGATTAACCGAACTATAATCAAAGCTCCGGATACCCGAAGCTGTATTAATTGTGCTGTTTTTTGCTGTATTAAGAACGATCATTTAAAATTTTGAAATAAAATTTATTCCTTCATAAAATTCACATGGGATTTAATTTATTCATATGACTAAGAACATGTTTTAAGATAGGAAAAACATTAAAGAATTCTTCAATAAATCATATGTATATAAAATTTCGCTCAGTGGAATACACAGTACAATGTTTCGTTAAAAAAACTTTATTCAGTGCACTGTAGAAGCTTCAAAAATATTTTCTTTTGATGTACAATTCTTGATTGCTTATCTGACATTTTTTTATTTCTGCCAGTATTTCACATGTTCATCTGTCAGCAGTCTTCAAGCTGTTTCCTGTGAATTCCTGGGGTATATGCAATTCCTGCAGGGGTTCCGCAAATGAAAATCAAAATTTCAAAGAATATTTGAAACCGTGCGCGATATATATGCGTGAGGACGGAAAAGCTACATATGTAAAATATTTTTTTAATTTCTTCATCTATTGTTACTTAAAATAAGTTAATATGAAGTAAATCTGTTTGTTCTAAATAAAATTGTAATGAAACGGGGATTTTCCTTTCAATTATTGCATAAAGCGCACGCAATACTGATACACTTTTAATTCTTTTTCCCTAAGATTTGCATTTTTGAATGTAGCATGCAATTCTGCCCCCCCCCACACACAGACAAATAAAAAGAACTCTGAAAGTATTATTATAAATAAGGAAAAGAATTTTAAAGAAAACTTTGATATAATTACGCATACTTATTAGCGCTGTCTAATAAGTAGTGACAGTTTGAATTACTAAGCATCTTTTTTGCCGTAATCTATGAGACAAACTAGTGGAAAGTGTTCTCGAAAACAAAACGCTGACATTAGGCTAAATCAATTGATTTAAGCAAAGCAACTCGAGGAATTTACGTCTGTGGGGATCAATCAAAATTTATAACTCTCTCCCTGCAAACAAAATGCAACAAGAAGAAATAAGAAACCAAGTTCCTAACTGAAAGACCCTCCATATTAGGCGGAAGTGGAAACTAGTCATGCATTGCCTCAGAGAGAAGGTAGAACACATTCCTTATTGCTGGGAACTGTAAGCCTCAATACTTGAACTCAGACTTACTCAAAACGAAGCCCCATCGCTAAACAGGTACACCGGGCGCTCGTCAAATATTGAGCGTCGGAGACAACGACGGGGTCAGGTATCCGTGTTCAAAGCTATCACACGTCTTACACGGATGGCTGAAGCTACTACCATCTGGGACAGCATAGGTAGCCTTTTCTGGCGGGTTCGTATTGTTATACCCCTAGAGTCGCTACTATCATAGTATGAAACTAAGCCAATGCATGCATCCCAGGAGGATGTCTTTCGGGAGGGATGCCTTCGTGGAGAACTTTTTGAAAAGAAATTAGCTCTTTTCCACTTCACACTTACGGAAAACTACGGAAGCTCCCACACAGCCAGTCCGGTCTCCGGGGCTAACTATTAGTGTTCAACGATTTAACTATTCTAGCGGGTCTAAAAGCATTGGCAACACAAGATTTAGAAAGCTTAAGGATAAAAGGAAGGAGGAGGGAAAGGAAAAAAACAGGAAGGGCTTTGGGTAGAAAAATTTTTATTGCAATTTGTGCAGAAAACTTTCTTTATGTTCCGCACTTAGATGTAACAAACGAGGTAATTTGGGGATTAATTAGGTAAAATAGACATTAACGACTTTCACACCTTTATGGTAACATGTATTGCAGAGACATTAAATTATTTCGAAGCAGAAGAGATGAAAAATGAACAATGTCCTCGCTGGGGCTCGAACCACGGATCTCTCGATACGTGCAGAGTGTGCTGACCACTACACCATGAAGGCATGCTAAGAAGGCGAGAGAAATACCTTATAGTATAATTAAAATATTCATTATTTTAACCACTCTTAAATAATTTTAAATATTGAGACAATTTCTATCGTTGATGCGTGACGTTATTTTACGTTATTTCGTTAAATATGTGTATATTTAAACGTATGAAATTTCTGCTATTTTTAAGTGCAGTTTGCCAAAGGTGCAATTAACTCGAAATTTCGATTATTCGATATAGTGTCTGATCCTTCCGATTTCAGGTTACCGAAGCCCTCGTGTAACTGGCCAAATTCACTTGGCGAACTTCATAATTTATAGCAACCAAATTTCCTTTTCCTTCCATTATGCCGAAGTTACCTTTTTACATTGTGCGTGACCGAAAAAAAGTCACATCGTTCTTACTTTCAAAGCGTTTTACCAAAGTGTCTAAACCACATTTGATGTTTTATCACTTTCAATAAATAGGCCGAATTTCAAAACTCGCCAATATATAAATTCACGTATATCTTCGGAAATTTTGAATTAAAAAACTGTAATTTTTTGCATGTATGCTTAGAAATACGTCTACTTTAAGATAATGGTAAAATTTTTATAGATTATAATTCAAAATGTTTTTTGAAAAATTTATAAAAATTATTTTAAAATAAATCATAAAAAATGGGTGAATTTTATTAGGAATGAACCTGAATTTCGAAGTGTGAAGGGAAGAATCAAATGAGTTTAATAAAGAAAGAAATATTAATAAATATATACCAAATTGAATTAACATTGAGGAGCTAAAATTTTGAGAGCTAATTTTTTAAAA
This sequence comes from Stegodyphus dumicola, assembly GCF_044657685.1. Classification (NCBI taxonomy): domain Eukaryota; kingdom Metazoa; phylum Arthropoda; class Arachnida; order Araneae; family Eresidae; genus Stegodyphus; species Stegodyphus dumicola. The sequence goes on along the minus strand of NC_140774.1, from coordinate 173,107,951 downwards.
ACTACTCATGCGATTTTTACAAAACTTGGTAGTTTGGCGTAATTTGAGTTGTAGAATTGAAATATGGAAAAAAATTGGCATGTTATTTCAGAAAAAGTCCGATTTTGTGTCCAAATACCTATATTAGAACAATTCTATATATAAATCTAATACATATCCTAAGTCGCGCTTATGAGATGTGAAAAACGCAAGTTGAATTTCGTCAAACGGCCCAATAGAACGGGAGATATAGAATTATCCCTTTTTTTTTTTCGCAGTGTACCACTACGAAATTTTGGAACTTTAAAAAAGTGGATTGTCCAGCTGCAATCCTCTTCGGACTTTGGAAAGCTGTTCAAGATGAATGGGATAAAATACCTCTTCCACTATTAATAAAAGGTTTATTGTCTTGGAAATTTCGGTGTAGAAAAATAGTGGAGAATAAGGGTTATCAAATGGAGCATTTCAAAACACAAAAATTTTAGGTAAAATATTTCTGTAAACACAATGAAATTCATCTAAAAATGTGCGAACAGCTTCTGCATATACTCGTAAAATATACGATATTTAGCATGAATAAGCAATGAGTATAATAATGAATAATGAGAATAATAATAATAATGAATAAACAATGAGTATAATAATGAATAATAAGAACAATAATAATAATGAATAAGCAATGAGTATAATAATGAATAATAAGAATAATAATAATAATGGTTTGGTTTATTTAATTATGGCAAAGCACACTATCTGCCTAAGGGGAGGGATGCCTTCGTGGAGGACTTTCTAAAAGGTTTATTGTCTTGGAAATTTCGGTGTAGAAAAATAGTGGAGAATAAGGGTTATCAAATGGAGCATTTCAAAACACAAAAATTTTAGGTAAAATATTTCTGTAAACACAATGAAATTCATCTAAAAATGTGCGAACAGCTTCTGCATATACTCGTAAAATATACGATATTTAGCATGAATAAGCAATGAGTATAATAATGAATAATGAGAATAATAATAATAATGAATAAACAATGAGTATAATAATGAATAATAAGAACAATAATAATAATGAATAAGCAATGAGTATAATAATGAATAATAAGAATAATAATAATAATGGTTTGGTTTATTTAATTATGGCAAAGCACACTATCTGCCTAAGGGGAGGGATGCCTTCGTGGAGGACTTTCTAAGGGGAACTGGCTCGTATACACGTTACACATGGGGAAAACCACGAAAGCACCCATGCAGCCAGCCCGTTCGCGGGATTCGAACCTCGGACCGAACTACCAGTGTTTAGCGACTTTATCGCTCGGCCGCTGGTGGGCCTAATAATAATGAATAAGCAATGAGTATAGTAATGAAAAATGAATATAATAATAATAATGAATAAGCAATGAATATAGTAATGAATAATGAATATAACAATAATAATGAATAAGCAATGAGTATAATAATGAACAATGAGAATAATAATAATAATGAATATAATAATAATAATGAATAATGAATATAATAATAATAATGAATAAGCAATGAGTATAATAATGACTAATGAGAATAATAATAATAATAATGAATAAGCAATGAGTATAATAATGAATAATGAGTATAATAACAATAATGAATAAGCAATGAGTATATTAATGAATAATAAGAATAATGAATAAGCAATGACTATAATAATGAATATTGAGAATAATAATAATAATAATAATAATAATAATAATAAGGAATAAGCAATGACTATAATAATGAATATTGAGAATAATAATAATAATAATAATAATAATAATAATAATAATAAGGAATAAGCAATGAGTATAATAACAATAATGAATAAGCAATGAGTATAGTAATGAATAATAAGAATAATAATAATAATGAATAAGCAATGAGTATAATAATGAATAATAAGAATAATAATAATAATGAATAAGCAATGAGTATAATAATGAATAATGATAATAATAATAATAATAATGAATAAGCAATGAGTATAATAATGAATAATAAGTATAATAACAATAATGAATAAGCAATGAGTATAATAATGAATAATAATAATAATAATAATAATGAACAATGAGAATAATAATAATAATGAATATAATAATAATAATGAATATAATAATAATAATGAATAATGAATATAATAATAATAATGAATAAGCAATGAGTATAATAATGACTAATGAGAATAATAATAATAATAATGAATAAGCAATGAGTATAATAATGAATAATGAGTATAATAACAATAATGAATAAGCAATGAGTATATTAATGAATAATAAGAATAATGAATAAGCAATGACTATAATAATGAATATTGAGAATAATAATAATAATAATAATAATAATAATAATAATAATAATAATAATAATAAGGAATAAGCAATGAGTATAATAACAATAATGAATAAGCAATGAGTATAGTAATGAATAATAAGAATAATAATAATAATGAATAAGCAATGAGTATAATAATGAATAATAAGAATAATAATAATAATGAATAAGCAATGAGTATAATAATGAATAATGATAATAATAATAATAATAATGAATAAGCAATGAGTATAATAATGAATAATAAGTATAATAACAATAATGAATAAGCAATGAGTATAATAATGAATAATAAGAATAATAATAATAATGAATAAGCAATGAGTATAATAATGAATAATGATAATAATAATAATAATAATGAATAAGCAATGAGTATAATAATGAATAATAAGTATAATAACAATAATGAATAAGCAATGAGTATAATAATGAATAATAAGAATAATAATAATAATGAATAAGCAATGAGTATAATAATGAATAATAAGAATAATAATAATAATGAATAAGCAATGAGTATAATAATGAATAATGATAATAATAATAATAATAATGAATAAGCAATGAGTATAATAATGAATAATAAGTATAATAACAATAATGAATAAGCAATGAGTATAATAATGAATAATAAGAATAATAATAATAATGAATAAGCAATGAGTATAATAATGAACAATGAGAATAATAATAATAATGAATATAATAATAATAATGAATAATGAATATAATAATAATAATGAATAAGCAATGAGTATAATAATGACTAATGAGAATAATAATAATAATAATGAATAAGCAATGAGTATAATAATGAATAATGAGTATAATAACAATAATGAATAAGCAATGAGTATATTAATGAATAATAAGAATAATGAATAACAACGACTATAATAATGAATATTGAGAATAATAATAATAATAATAATAATAATAATAATAAGGAATAAGCAATGAGTATAATAACAATAATGAATAAGCAATGAGTATAGTAATGAATAATAAGAATAATAATAATAATGAATAAGCAATGAGTATAATAATGAATAATAAGAATAATAATAATAATGAATAAGCAATGAGTATAATAATGAATAATGATAGTAATAATAATAATAATGAATAAGCAATGAGTATAATAATGAATAATAAGTATAATAACAATAATGAATAAGCAATGAGTATAATAATGAATAATAAGAATAATAATAATAATGAATAAGCAATGAGTATAATAATGAATAATGATAATAATAATAATAATAATGAATAAGCAATGAGTATAATAATGAATAATAAGTATAATAACAATAATGAATAAGCAATGAGTATAATAATGAATAATAAGAATAATAATAATAATGAATAAGCAATGAGTATAATAATGAACAATGAGAATAATAATAATAATGAATATAATAATAATAATGAATAATGAATATAATAATAATAATGAATAAGCAATGAGTATAATAATGACTAATGAGAATAATAATAATAATAATGAATAAGCAATGAGTATAATAATGAATAATGAGTATAATAACAATAATGAATAAGCAATGAGTATATTAATGAATAATAAGAATAATGAATAAGCAACGACTATAATAATGAATATTGAGAAAAATAATAATAATAATAATAATAATAATAATAATAATAAGGAATAAGCAATGAGTATAATAACAATAATGAATAAGCAATGAGTATAGTAATGAATAATAAGAATAATAATAATAATGAATAAGCAATGAGTATAATAATGAATAATAAGAATAATAATAATAATGAATAAGCAATGAGTATAATAATGAATAATGATAATAATAATAATAATAATGAATAAGCAATGAGTATAATAATGAATAATAAGTATAATAACAATAATGAATAAGCAATGAGTATAATAATGAATAATAAGAATAATAATAATAATGAATAAGCAATGAGTATAATAATGAATAATGATAATAATAATAATAATAATAATGAATAAGCAATGAGTATAATAATGAATAATAAGTATAATAACAATAATGAATAAGCAATGAGTATAATAATGAATAATAAGAATAATAATAATAATGAATAAGCAATGAGTATAATAATGAACAATGAGAATAATAATAATAATGAATATAATAATAATAATGAATAATGAATATAATAATAATAATGAATAAGCAATGAGTATAATAATGACTAATGAGAATAATAATAATAATAATGAATAAGCAATGAGTATAATAATGAATAATGAGTATAATAACAATAATGAATAAGCAATGAGTATATTAATGAATAAGCAATGACTATAATAATGAATATTGAGAATAATAATAATAATAATAATAAGGAATAAGCAATGAGTATAATAACAATAATGAATAAGCAATGAGTATAGTAATGAATAATAAGAATAATAATAATAATGAATAAGCAATGAGTATAATAATGAATAATAAGAATAATAATAATAATGAATAAGCAATGAGTATAATAATGAATAATGATAATAATAATAATAATAATGAATAAGCAATGAGTATAATAATGAATAATAAGTATAATAACAATAATGAATAAGCAATGAGTATAATAATGAATAATAAGAATAATAATAATAATGAATAAGCAATGAGTATAATAATGAATAATAAGTATAATAACAATAATGAATAAGCAATGAGTATAATAATGAATAATAAGAATAATAATAATAATGAATAAGCAATGAGTATAATAATGAACAATGAGAATAATATGAATAATGAATATAATAATAATAATGAATAATGAATATAATAATAATAATGAATAAGCAATGAGTATAATAATGACTAATGAGAATAATAATAATAATAATGAATAAGCAATGAGTATAATAATGAATAATGAGTATAATAACAATAATGAATAAGCAATGAGTATATTAATGAATAATAAGAATAATGAATAAGCAATGACTATAATAATGAATATTGAGAATAATAATAATAATAATAATAATAATAAGGAATAAGCAATGAGTATAATAACAATAATGAATAAGCAATGAGTATAGTAATGAATAATAAGAATAATAATAATAATGAATAAGCAATGAGTATAATAATGAATAATAAGAATAATAATAATAATGAATAAGCAATGAGTATAATAATGAATAATGATAATAATAATAATAATAATGAATAAGCAATGAGTATAATAATGAATAATAAGTATAATAACACTAATGAATAAGCAATGAGTATAATAATGAATAATAATAATAATAATAATAATAATAATGAATAAGCAATGAGTATAATAATGAACAATGAGAATAATAATAATAATGAATATAATAATAATAATGAATAATGAATATAATAATAATAATGAATAAGCAATGAGTATAATAATGACTAATGAGAATAATAATAATAATAATGAATAAGCAATGAGTATAATAATGAATAATGAGTATAATAACAATAATGAATAAGCAATGAGTATATTAATGAATAATAAGAAAAATGAATAAGCAATGACTATAATAATGAATATTGAGAATAATAATAATAATAATAATAATAATAATAATAATAATAATAAGGAATAAGCAATGAGTATAATAACAATAATGAATAAGCAATGAGTATAGTAATGAATAATAAGAATAATAATAATAATGAATAAGCAATGAGTATAATAATGAATAATAGGAATAATAATAATAATGAATAAGCAATGAGTATAATAATGAATAAGCAATGAGTATAATAATGAATAATGATAATAATAATAATAATAATGAATAAGCAATGAGTATAATAATGAATAATAAGTATAATAACAATAATGAATAAGCAATGAGTATAATAATGAATAATAAGAATAATAATAATAACGAATAAGCAATGAGTATAATAATGAATAATAAGTATAATAACAATAATGAATAAGCAATGAGTATAATAATGAATAATAAGAATAATAATAATAATGAATAAGCAATGAGTATAATAATGAACAATGAGAATAATATGAATAATGAATATAATAATAATAATGAATAATGAATATAATAATAATAATGAATAAGCAATGAGTATAATAATGAATAATGATAATAATAATAATAATAATGAATAAGCAATGAGTATAATAATGAATAATAAGAATAATAATAATAATGAATAAGCAATGAGTATAATAATGAATAATGATAATAATAATAATAATAATGAATAAGCAATGAGTATAATAATGAATAATAAGTATAATAACAATAATGAATAAGCAATGAGTATAATAATGAATAATAAGAATAATAATAATAATGAATAAGCAATGAGTATAATAATGAACAATGAGAATAATAATAATAATGAATATAATAATAATAATGAATAATGAATATAAAAATAATAATGAATAAGCAATGAGTATAATAATGACTAATGAGAATAATAATAATAATAATGAATAAGCAATGAGTATAATAATGAATAATGAGTATAATAACAATAATGAATAAGCAATGAGTATATTAATGAATAATAAGAATAATGAATAACAACGACTATAATAATGAATATTGAGAATAATAATAATAATAATAATAATAATAATAATAAGGAATAAGCAATGAGTATAATAACAATAATGAATAAGCAATGAGTATAGTAATGAATAATAAGAATAATAATAATAATGAATAAGCAATGAGTATAATAATGAATAATAAGAATAATAATAATAATGAATAAGCAATGAGTATAATAATGAATAATGATAGTAATAATAATAATAATGAATAAGCAATGAGTATAATAATGAATAATAAGTATAATAACAATAATGAATAAGCAATGAGTATAATAATGAATAATAAGAATAATAATAATAATGAATAAGCAATGAGTATAATAATGAATAATGATAATAATAATAATAATAATAATAATGAATAAGCAATGAGTATAATAATGAATAATAAGTATAATAACAATAATGAATAAGCAATGAGTATAATAATGAATAATAAGAATAATAATAATAATGAATAAGCAATGAGTATAATAATGAACAATGAGAATAATAATAATAATGAATAATGAATATAATAATAATAATGAATAAGCAATGAGTATAATAATGACTAATGAGAATAATAATAATAATAATGAATAAGCAATGAGTATAATAATGAATAATGCGTATAATAACAATAATGAATAAGCAATGAGTATATTAATGAATAAGCAATGACTATAATAATGAATATTGAGAATAATAATAATAATAATAATAATAATAATAATAAGGAATAAGCAATGAGTATAATAACAATAATGAATAAGCAATGAGTATAGTAATGAATAATAAGAATAATAATAATAATGAATAAGCAATGAGTATAATAATGAATAATAAGAATAATAATAATAATGAATAAGCAATGAGTATAATAATGAATAATGATAATAATAATTATAATAATGAATAAGCAATGAGTATAATAATGAATAATAAGTATAATAACAATAATGAATAAGCAATGAGTATAATAATGAATAATAATAATAATAATAATAATGAATAAGCAATGAGTATAATAATGAATAATAAGTATAATAACAATAATGAATAAGCAATGAGTATAATAATGAATAATAAGAATAATAATAATAATGAATAAGCAATGAGTATAATAATGAACAATGAGAATAATATGAATAATGAATATAATAATAATAATGAATAATGAATATAATAATAATAATGAATAAGCAATGAGTATAATAATGACTAATGAGAATAATAATAATAATAATGAATAAGCAATGAGTATAATAATGAATAATGAGTATAATAACAATAATGAATAAGCAATGAGTATATTAATGAATAATAAGAATAATGAATAAGCAATGACTATAATAATGAATATTGAGAATAATAATAATAATAATAATAATAATAATAATAATAAGGAATAAGCAATGAGTATAATAACAATAATGAATAAGCAATGAGTATAGTAATGAATAATAAGAATAATAATAATAATGAATAAGCAATGAGTATAATAATGAATAATAAGAATAATAATAATAATGAATAAGCAATGAGTATAATAATGAATAATGATAATAATAATAATAATAATGAATAAGCAATGAGTATAATAATGAATAATAAGTATAATAACAATAATGAATAAGCAATGAGTATAATAATGAATAATAAGAATAATAATAATAATGAATAAGCAATGAGTATAATAATGAATAATGATAATAATAATAATAATAATAATGAATAAGCAATGAGTATAATAATGAATAATAAGTATAATAACAATAATGAATAAGCAATGAGTATAATAATGAATAATGAGTATAATAACAATAATGAATAAGCAATGAGTATATTAATGAATAATAAGAATAATGAATAAGCAATGACTATAATAATGAATATTGAGAATAATAATAATAATAATAATAATAATAAGGAATAAGCAATGAGTATAATAACAATAATGAATAAGCAATGAGTATAGTAATGAATAATAAGAATTATAATAATAATGAATAAGCAATGAGTATAATAATGAATAATAAGTATAATAACAATAATGAATAAGCAATGAGTATAATAATGAATAATAAGAATAATAATAATAATGAATAAGCAATGAGTATAATAATGAATAATAAGTATAATAACAATAATGAATAAGCAATGAGTATAATAATGAATAATAAGAATAATAATAATAATGAATAAGCAATGAGTATAATAATGAACAATGAGAATAATATGAATAATGAATATAATAATAATAATGAATAATGAATATAATAATAATAATGAATAAGCAATGAGTATAATAATGAATAATGATAATAATAATAATAATGATGAATAAGCAATGAGTATAATAATGAATAATAAGAATAATAATAATAATGAATAAGCAATGTGTATAATAATGAATAATGATAATAATAATAATAATAATGAATAAGCAATGAGTATAATAATGAATAATAAGTATAATAACAATAATGAATAAGCAATGAGTATAATAATGAATAATAAGAATAATAATAATAATGAATAAGCAATGAGTATAATAATGAACAATGAGAATAATAATAATAATGAATATAATAATAATAATGAATAATGAATATAAAAATAATAATGAATAAGCAATGAGTATAATAATGACTAATGAGAATAATAATAATAATAATGAATAAGCAATGAGTATAATAATGAATAATGAGTATAATAACAATAATGAATAAGCAATGAGTATATTAATGAATAATAAGAATAATGAATAACAACGACTATAATAATGAATATTGAGAATAATAATAATAATAATAATAATAATAATAATAAGGAATAAGCAATGAGTATAATAACAATAATGAATAAGCAATGAGTATAGTAATGAATAATAAGAATAATAATAATAATGAATAAGCAATGAGTATAATAATGAATAATAATAATAATAATAATAATGAATAAGCAATGAGTATAATAATGAATAATGATAGTAATAATAATAATAATGAATAAGCAATGAGTATAATAATGAATAATAAGTATAATAACAATAATGAATAAGCAATGAGTATAATAATGAATAATAAGAATAATAATAATAATGAATAAGCAATGAGTATAATAATGAATAATGATAATAATAATAATAATAATGAATAAGCAATGAGTATAATAATGAATAATAAGTATAATAACAATAATGAATAAGCAATGAGTATAATAATGAATAATAAGAATAATAATAATAATGAATAAGCAATGAGTATAATAATGAACAATGAGAATAATAATAATAATGAATATAATAATAATAATGAATAATGAATATAATGATAATAATGAATAAGCAATGAGTATAATAATGACTAATGAGAATAATAATAATAATAATGAATAAGCAATGAGTATAATAATGAATAATGAGTATAATAACAATAATGAATAAGCAATGAGTATATTAATGAATAATAAGAATAATAATAATAATGAATAAGCAATGAGTATAATAATGAATAATAAGAATAATAATAATAATGAATAAGCAATGAGTATAATAATGAATAATGATAATAATAATAATAATAATAATGAATAAGCAATGAGTATAATAATGAATAATAAGTATAATAACAATAATGAATAAGCAATGAGTATAATAATGAATAATAAGAATAATAATAATAATGAATAAGCAATGAGTATAATAATGAATAATGATAATAATAATAATAATAATAATGAATAAGCAATGAGTATAATAATGAATAATAAGAATAATAATAATAATGAATAAGCAATGAGTATAATAATGAACAATGAGAATAATAATAATAATGAATATAATAATAATAATGAATAATGAATATAATGATAATAATGAATAAGCAATGAGTATAATAATGACTAATGAGAATAATAATAATAATAATGAATAAGCAATGAGTATAATAATGAATAATGAGTATAATAACAATAATGAATAAGCAATGAGTATATTAATGAATAATAAGAATAATAATAATAATGAATAAGCAATGAGTATAATAATGAATAATAAGAATAATAATAATAATGAATAAGCAATGAGTATAATAATGAATAATGATAATAATAATAATAATAATAATGAATAAGCAATGAGTATAATAATGAATAATAAGTATAATAACAATAATGAATAAGCAATGAGTATAATAATGAATAATAAGAATAATAATAATAATGAATAAGCAATGAGTATAATAATGAACAATGAGAATAATAATAATAATGAATATAATAATAATAATGAATAATGAATATAATGATAATAATGAATAAGCAATGAGTATAATAATGACTAATGAGAATAATAATAATAATAATGAATAAGCAATGAGTATAATAATGAATAATGAGTATAATAACAATAATGAATAAGCAATGAGTATATTAATGAATAATAAGAATAATAATAATAATGAATAAGCAATGAGTATAATAATGAATAATAAGAATAATAATAATAATGAATAAGCAATGAGTATAATAATGAATAATGATAATAATAATAATAATAATAATGAATAAGCAATGAGTATAATAATGAATAATAAGTATAATAACAATAATGAATAAGCAATGAGTATAATAATGAATAATAAGAATAATAATAATAATGAATAAGCAATGAGTATAATAATGAACAATGAGAATAATAATAATAATGAATATAATAATAATAATGAATAATGAATATAATAATAATAATGAATAAGCAATGAGTATAATAATGACTAATGAGAATAATAATAATAATAATGAATAAGCAATGAGTATAATAATGAATAATGAGTATAATAACAATAATGAATAAGCAATGAGTATATTAATGAATAAGCAATGACTATAATAATGAATATTGAGAATAATAATAATAATAATAATAATAAGGAATAAGCAATGAGTATAATAACAATAATGAATAAGCAATGAGTATAGTAATGAATAATAAGAATAATAATAATAATGAATAAGCAATGAGTATAATAATGAATAATAAGAATAATAATAATAATGAATAAGCAATGAGTATAATAATGAATAATGATAATAATAATAATAATAATGAATAAGCAATGAGTATAATAATGAATAATAAGTATAATAACAATAATGAATAAGCAATGAGTATAATAATGAATAATAAGAATAATAATAATAATGAATAAGCAATGAGTATAATAATGAATAATGATAATAATAATAATAATAATAATGAATAAGCAATGAGTATAATAATGAATAATAAGTATAATAACAATAATGAATAAGCAATGAGTATAATAATGAATAATAAGAATAATAATAATAATGAATAAGCAATGAGTATAATAATGAACAATGAGAATAATAATAATAATGAATATAATAATAATAATGAATAATGAATATAATAATAATAATGAATAAGCAATGAGTATAATAATGACTAATGAGAATAATAATAATAATAATGAATAAGCAATGAGTATAATAATGAATAATGAGTATAATAACAATAATGAATAAGCAATGAGTATATTAATGAATAAGCAATGACTATAATAATGAATATTGAGAATAATAATAATAATAATAATAATAATAATAATAAGGAATAAGCAATGAGTATAATAACAATAATGAATAAGCAATGAGTATAGTAATGAATAATAAGAATAATAATAATAATGAATAAGCAATGAGTATAATAATGAATAATAAGAATAATAATAATAATGAATAAGCAATGAGTATAATAATGAATAATGATAATAATAATAATAATAATGAATAAGCAATGAGTATAATAATGAATAATAAGTATAATAACAATAATGAATAAGCAATGAGTATAATAATGAATAATAAGAATAATAATAATAATGAATAAGCAATGAGTATAATAATGAATAATAAGTATAATAACAATAATGAATAAGCAATGAGTATAATAATGAATAATAAGAATAATAATAATAATGAATAAGCAATGAGTATAATAATGAACAATGAGAATAATATGAATAATGAATATAATAATAATAATGAATAATGAATATAATAATAATAATGAATAAGCAATGAGTATAATAATGACTAATGAGAATAATAATAATAATAATGAATAAGCAATGAGTATAATAATGAATAATGAGTATAATAACAATAATGAATAAGCAATGAGTATATTAATGAATAATAAGAATAATGAATAAGCAATGACTATAATAATGAATATTGAGAATAATAATAATAATAATAATAATAATAATAATAAGGAATAAGCAATGAGTATAATAACAATAATGAATAAGCAATGAGTATAGTAATGAATAATAAGAATAATAATAATAATGAATAAGCAATGAGTATAATAATGAATAATAAGAATAATAATAATAATGAATAAGCAATGAGTATAATAATGAATAATGATAATAATAATAATAATAATGAATAAGCAATGAGTATAATAATGAATAATAAGTATAATAACAATAATGAATAAGCAATGAGTATAATAATGAATAATAAGAATAATAATAATAATGAATAAGCAATGAGTATAATAATGAATAATGATAATTATAATAATAATAATGAATAAGCAATGAGTATAATAATGAATAATAAGTATAATAACAATAATGAATAAGCAATGAGTATAATAATGAATAATAAGAATAATAATAATAATGAACAAGCAATGAGTATAATAATGAACAATGAGAATAATAATAATAATGAATATAATAATAATAATAATGAATAATGAATATAATAATAATAATGAATAAGCAATGAGTATAATAATGACTAATGAGAATAATAATAATAATAATGAATAAGCAATGAGTATAATAATGAATAATGAGTATAATAACAATAATGAATAAGCAATGAGTATATTAATGAATAATAAGAATAATGAATAAGCAATGACTATAATAATGAATATTGAGAATAATAATAATAATAATAAGGAATAAGCAATGAGTATAATAACAATAATGAATAAGCAATGAGTATAGTAATGAATAATAAGAATAATAATAATAATGAATAAGCAATGAGTATAATAATGAATAATAAGAATAATAATAATAATGAATAAGCAATGAGTATAATAATGAATAATGATAATAATAATAATAATAATAATGAATAAGCAATGAGTATAATAATGAATAATAAGTATAATAACAATAATGAATAAGCAATGAGTATAATAATGAATCATGAGTATAGTAATAATAATGAATTAGCAATGAGTAAAATGATATAAATGAGTAGTATAAAATTTAATCTCCCTTTCCAAGGAAACCCAGCTTGAGAAGCATTGTTGTGAAATCGCAGTTGTGCAGTCGTGGCCGAGTGGTTAAGGCGATGGACTTGAAATCCATTGGGGTTTCCCCGCGTAGGTTCGAATCCTACCGGCTGCGTAGCGGTTGTTTTTTATTTATTCTGCGAATGCAACGTATTACTTTTTGTTATAGATTTTTCAAAGGAACAAAAACTAATCCACTTGAATCCAAAGTTCGAGAACAATTTTCTTCCCCTCCTTCTTAACGGCTAGACACTTGCTGGATAAGCATTATGGAAAATTTAACCATCTTTTCATCGAGAACACTATCCAGCGAGCGCTTACAGGAGCGACCGGATTTACTCCCTCGAAGGAAGCGAAATTTCGCTTACTTCGAGTTTGTCGTAATTGTGATGAACAAGATACCGCAGAACTGTTCTGAAGGTCTTCCATTCCTCTTCTAACATCAACATCTCAGGACCTCTTTTGTAAGAAATCCAATTTGCCGGACTCTTAATCATAACGTTCAGAATACTTTTATTAAATTTTTCATAGTAAAAGTAGTTAAAATATATATATAAATTTTATTTGAAAAAAATTTTCTCAATCTGGGACTTTCAGAAGTTGGGGGACCACGTTTTAAGAATCTTGGCATAAAGTACAGATTGCTCGAAGAACGTGTGCACAGCTTAACTTTCTTAAATCTTGGTTTGGGGCTTCCTTCCCAGTTACGAACATTTCTTGTAATAACATACAGAACTTTATATGAAAAAAGTCCCAATGTTATTGCGGGGAAATTACGTTAAATATAAAGTCTAACGCTTTCATTTGGTTCTCACAGAGCAAAAATTCAAATTAGTAATATATTCATTTCATTAAGTTAAACGCGGAAAGTTTACATATTTACTCGCAGAATTCGCGAAGACATTCTAGAATGAAGTCACTGACCTCGATGTCTATTTCTAAGATAAATTCAAAATATTACAATTAAATTAAGAGCATTAAAGTGTACTACTGTGTAAAATAGCGCATTTTACTAAATTTGAAGAAGACTAAATGAAAATTTATTTACGTGTTCTCTGAGATGCGCTTTAACTGCATGGGAACTTTTGTGTTCAAACATTCAGAGTAGTAGCTTACCTGCTCTGATGGTACCCACAGATGGTACAAAGGGACATATGTTCCCTCAAGATTTTTTATCGTTTCACCTCATGCTTAATTTTTTTTTTTTTTTTTTTTTTTTTCTGATCACGAAGAGAAAAAACGTTTCCATCTAAACCAATTCTTGAGAAAAGACTTTGCTGTCTCTAGCCTCTAGTTTAGTGTTTGCAGAGGAGAAAGCGGGTATCTCTATAGAACAGGGCTTCTTAAACTTTTTTCAGTCGCCACCCCTTTTTATCAGTGAGATTTTTTTTCGCAACCCCAGGACTCCATAATATTTACGAAAATTTTGTAGGACCCCCATAAACATTGCGCAATTCCGACACACGCATGCGTGAAACTGTCCATTTTTTCACTTGTACTGCAATTTACTATTGCAGTTTTATGTCATTAACTTTAATTTCTAATTTTAAGAGATAGAACAATGTGAAAATTTTAAATAAGTAACAGACGAAATGACAGCGTCACGTGCAAAGCAAGGAAAATGAACGTTTATATTATAAAAGGAATGCGTCGAAAACGTTTTCGTTTTTTTCTTTGCCTGTATTGTCTTATCTTTATCTATTTTCAGATACGTTGCGCAAAAACATTTGGTAATTATAAAATTATAAAAATAAGTTAAAAATTATCCAATACTGTTAAAATTTTTTGCGACCCCCTGCTGCAGGTCCCGTGACCACCATGAGGGTCGCGATCAACAGTTTAAGAAACTCTGCTATAGAAAATGAGTTCTCAACCAGGGTAGAATATAGTTTCAATGAGGAAAATGGTGAGCCTTTTATTTACCTTTCAAATATTTAGCTTTACTTTATGAATATTAAAAACTACTTTTGTTCAAGTTTTGGTATTTATCAACATTTTCTACACTTCATGTTTAATTTATGAAACACATTAATAAACAAAATTTAAATAAATCCATATGTATTTTTCGAGTCTGAGAATGGATGGGGGAAGGACTGACCGTCTAGTACTGGTGAAAAGGGTGCATGGAGCAAAACTGCTATAGAACATGTTTCCT
Organism: Stegodyphus dumicola; assembly: GCF_044657685.1. NCBI lineage: Eukaryota > Metazoa > Arthropoda > Arachnida > Araneae > Eresidae > Stegodyphus > Stegodyphus dumicola. The sequence continues at coordinate 173,091,527 of NC_140774.1, read as the reverse complement.
CCCCTTCCTCCCAAGAGAAAACCTACCAGCGGCCGAGCGCTGAATACTGGTAGTTCGGTCGAATCAGTTCCCTCTCCCACAGCTCCTCAGGAGATGCCACGATGAGTCATTAAGAAGAGCGGAGCAGTTTCTTTGTGAATAAGTTAGTCTTCGTTAGACTGAAGACAAATCTTTAGTTTCATTCCATTTGTAATTCTGCTACAATATCAGCTGTTATTTTCACATCTTATGTTCATCAATAAGGATGTTTTAGACATTATTGGAACTAAGAGGAAAGAAAAACCTTTAGCCCTTCATAAAGGTTATCAGAATCGAATTCAGAATAAAAATAAGGAGAATGGAGTTTATTGGATTTGCGTAAATGAAAGAATTAAAAGCTGCAAAAAGCGAAATTAAGGCCAAAGAAGTCGTCGTTTTAGAAGAAAAAACGCAGTTTTAGAACGAAAATTTATTCTGAAAGATTTTATTATAACTCGCCTTTATGCAGAATTTTGGAAGAATATTGTTTTTTACTTTACGAAACAATCTTTTACTTCATTGCTAAAATCATCGCAGAGTTTGAACATCTATCTCTCTCTTTCCTTATTAACTTTCTTATTAGCAGTATTAGCTTTCCTTATTAGCAGTATTAGCTTCATTCATGTAAAGATCTGAGATCGTAAATATTTTTCGATTATTTCTTTTAAAAATTCTTTTTAAATCTAAATTTTTTTTTTTGCCTAAAACAGATTTTCTGAAAGTGCCCATCTCAGCGTGTCATCCCGTTGGAGTTTTTTGTCCACGAAGGGTAGGCTTCTAGCTTTTGTAAACTAACAGTAGTCAGGAAATCTGGGTCGATCTATTTACTTTTGCTCAAATTGTTAAGATTATAATTTTATAACTTTAAGTTTGCTTGAAACTTTTTCTTAACTTTTTGATTCGATAATGAGTTAAGAACTAGCAATCGCAATTCCTTGTAAATTATTTATCTGACGAAGAAAAAATTGTTATTCTTGGTAAAATTTTGGATGTCAACAGCTACATATGTGTGTCCAAGCCCTTCATTCGGTAATGAAAAAGTGAAGAACATATTTCGATATACTAATTTAATATCAGAATACCCATAGCTCATCTATTCCAAAACTGAAGTTTGAATTTACTGTAAATATTGTGTAGTTTTTGCAAAGACGTACTAGGTAAAATCAAAGAATCAAGCATTGGGATAATTATTTAATTAGTTTTTCCGTTTCTGCTGCAAATCGACAAAAACATTCCATGTGCATCAAGGAAAAAACATTCCTTGCTCACGCATATGCTTTGCTAACAGCTGACTTATAGAACATTTTACAAGAGCGTAAACATGTCGTACGATATTGTAGATACTGCCAGCGTTCGACAGATAAAGGAAGATAGAAAAAAAAACGTCCTTTGTAGGGATTATTTTAATTTTCTAATAGTTATTTTTAATTTCGAAACCCTTTCATTTAAATTTTCGTTTTCCACTTACAGCTTCCTGTTGCCCAGACGGTATAGTGGTTAGAAAAGCCTATTGCGGTACCCAAGGGCCCGGGTTCGAATCGTGGAAAAGACATGGATGTTTGTAAATGTATAGTGTCTGTGCGGCATGGCGCACTCTAAATATGCGGCGCGCTGAAAGGCGTCTCTTGTGGATTGGTCATGGAGGTAGGAAGTAAGTTATCTCCATGGGTAGTTTCTTACCTCCATGGAATTGGTGGAAGGGGAGAGGAGTGGGAAACCCCCGTATCACCCCGGGGTGCTCTACCTCAAAATTAGGGGTGGAAAATAGAAGTCCAACCTCTATTTGGAGTAGTCTGTGACAACCATTGTTCCATGTAACAGAGACTAGACAACAACACCGACAACTCCCTGCCCGCATGAGATTTCAGTTTCGCGTTTTATGTAAATGAAGTAGAACCAGTATTTAATGGGAAGTTCAGTCATTTCCATAGAAACGCTCAGAAGTTCTGCTGCGCCTTCGTGCCCCGTCGTTGCTTTAAGCCTATCTTACTGCATTAGGCCGTAGTTTTACGTACCTGTTAGTATTCACCGGTGGGGTTTAATTACAGGCCAACTCGGTTAGTTATTTCTATACAGAGTTAGTTATTTCTGTAATTACTGATTAATTGTTTATCAAAGGAGACTAACCATGAAGAAAATAACGTTGCTGAATACGAAGAAGAGTGCGAAAAATGATGCATATCAGACGCTAATAAAATGATGAAATTTGAGGATCACAGACATTCACTGAATAGATATTAAAATAAATGAATTACTAATAAATTAGGAAACAGATTAAAAGCGAACAAAATACTAGTAAAACTGTCTCTGTTTCAGTTTGACAGCCATTCTGAAGTTGTATATAAAACTCCCCTTGCAGTTGACAGATAAAATTTTGTATTTTACATGGACAGAAATATTTCCGAGAGATTCCCGTTTTTATATATAGCGTAGTAAAGGGAGCGTTATATACCGTATATTCCGGCGTATAACTCTCACTTTTAATACAAAAAATAAGATCGAAATTTAAGAGTGCGCTTTATACAACTGGATATAAAAATTATGCTTTTAAAAATTAGGAAAAGAAGAGCATACAGAAATCAGATTTCTATATATAATCTAAATGCTGTTTATTTAAAAGTAATGGCATACCTTATGAACTTAGAAATTCTCATTATCGGATAATTTCCTTTACATAAATCATATTTACTGAGCTTTCATTTATCCACTGAAAATATCTGACCCCTAATTCCGAGAATTAATTCGCCTAGGAAGAGGATTCTCACCCCACGTTATGTCTCCCTTTTTTCGAAACCGTAGAATAATATTCTTGTGCACATCTGCACTGAATACAAAGCACCCTCTCTGCAGAAGTATTTACTCCCTCAAGCATCCCCCCCACACACACATATTATTTCACTTATGGCTTGTGAATTCAGTATAGCATTGTTCGAAATTCTGGAAAAAATCTTCGAATGAAATGACTTCAAAATATAAGAGCATCCCAAATGTATCTTTCAGATTTCTTCTTAAAGAAAAGGATGCGCGTTATATGGCGAATATACCTAAAAATACAAATATGTAGTTTAAAATTATAGGTGTGGGTTATACGAGGGAATATACGGTAATTTCTTGTTACTTTCGAAAATTTAAAGTACCGAAAGAGTACCGATTTATACTAAACTAAACGCAAAATGCCAAAACGAAATTAATAGCCCTTCTGAGCCCCCCCCCCAAAAAAAAGAGGCTGTCAGAAGTGGGATTCTAACCCACGCCCACATTCGTGGACCAGATTCGGATTCGTGAACCAAACTTACACTCCGATTCGGAGAAAGGAAACACACAGTTTCAAACTATACTTTAAAACTAGTACAGCAGACAAAAGGTGGAAAACATTGATGTGCTGATACCTCATCTGACCAATCCATGAGCCTGAATTACTATGTTATTTTATTACAAAAAATCACAATAATACGTATTTCTTGTAAGGAACGTGAGAAATTTAACAGTTCATACAGTTTACCGGCAACTGAAAGTTGTCTAGTCTGGTCTTTGAGAAAAGCTCGAACAATTCCGACTGCCTTTAAAAATAAAATTTAAAAAAAAATAAAATAAAAATAAAATAAAATAAAATAAAATAAATAAAAAAAACTGAATGCTTTCAGATTTTACATTACTCCCAAAGGGGCATTTTTTTAACGTTTTGCGTGTTACCTTTATTTATTAAATATCATGTTCTTCTCACTTAAACCATAAAATTCAATTCAATAGCAGTATCACAAAATATTTAAAAAGAGCATATCTTTAGAATTTCCGATGCACAGTCTCGCACGCTGGAAATGAAAATGTTTTCCTTTTTTTTTTTCTTTTTCTTTTCTTTCTTTTTTTCTTTTTCTTTTCTTTTCTTTCTTTTTTTTTTTTTTTTTTTTTTTTTTGAGTACAGTGTTGCCATTGCTCCCTTTGAAATCGTTCAAAAACTCATAAATGCTTTACAGAATATGAAATAGATAACGAAACAAATTCCAAATTTGGGCTTCCAGATAACCATATTCGTGTGGAGACGTACGTTATTCAAAATTGGATGGCTCTAGGTACAGTTGTTTTATCATAATGCGAGAAACATCCATACATTTATGCAGATTCTTCATTATTTAATTTTTAAAAATATAATACAGAGCTCTAATATTTGGTGGCAACAATTTAAAAAGGGATTCACCATTTATAGTGAATTAACTGAAAATGCCAAAACGAAATTAATAGCTCTTCTGGGCGAATTGCCCCTTTGGGCTAAAAAAAAAAAAAAAAAAGAGTTTTGCAAGTAAAATATCATAAAGTTTAATGTTTTTAAAAGTTAGAAAAAACTAATCAGAGCACTGTATTTCCAGTATGTTAAGGGATTATCCTGGTACCAATTCACTAACAGGTATACAGTAATTTATTACGTATATTAAACGAATATATCGTGTTGTAGACAAAGTTATGTATTACTCGTGATTTAATGAAAAAGCGGTGTAACATCTTACCTTGCACGGATAGAAAACACCGCTATACATAAATGCAATATGTTCCAAGCCTACTACGTATTCAGCAAATCCCTTATGTGATTCTGGTTACGAAATCTTTAATAACTTCCGAAGAATTTTAGAAACATTTTCTGAAGTATCATTAATTTATTTTAATGTATATGAATTTTATCAGCACTCTCATTACATTTATCGAATACTCAATAAAGTATTAATGTGCTATTTAAATATATTAAAATGCTACTACTTCTAAACTTACTAGTTTTTCTATTCTGTAACGTTATGAATATATTTTTATTGAATACTTAACAGATAAATTAGCTAAACAAAATGCAAACATTATAATTTTTATCTGGACGTTCATTTACAAAGCTGATGTGAACGAAACCGCCTTTAAATTTGAAATAATTACTGTAAATCTTTTGGAGAAGGACATTTTGTCCGACAGTGCAATTACCGCTTGTGTAACAGGAGAGAAATGCCAAACACCTGATAACTATTAATTTTAGTAGTATTTCAGATTCCACGAGTAATAGGAAGCTGTTGGTTTATCAAAAGTTTGCGTGTAAAATAAGATCAGATCGAGAGATAAAAAATAGTTAAAATTCTGAAGTGAGCTTGAAATTTCAAAAGCAGAAGAAAACGTAATCACTTTGCTCTTAATTTCTGGTTTGCTCATTAAACTGCGATACGTTCACGCAAAAGTCATTTTATTACTTAAAATAAATTGAAAGAAAACAAAGTCGGATTCGAACCCACGCTCACATTCGTGAACCATAACACTCACACTCCGCTTCGGAGAAAGAAAACCTTCAGTCTGGCGCCTTAGACCGCTCGGCCATCCTGACAGGCTGCAAAGTACTTCAAAACTAGCAAAATCTAACACAACATTTAGTTTCTTACTTGAGATTTTTATAAATTAAGTTTATGACCTGCTTTATTAAAAAATGTAATAAAGATGCTTATTCTTAATCTGTATTTGATATTTACGCATTAATGCAACAACCGTCGCGCAATTTGTGAATTTTTTTCACATGAAAATGTAAAAGCTACTTACCGGGTCCAAGCTGATAGTTTTCGCTCGACCCCCCTTTTTTACTTCCTTGTACGAAATAAAAAGGAAATATTGTAATCGCGAAAAGTTTCAGCCAGCATATTTCAACGAAAATATCCATTTTGACCGCTATCGAATGCAATTTAACGATGTTTTCGCGTGATATCTGTACGTAAGGACAGAATAAAATACTCTTTTCCTTCAAAAAAATTATAAAACTGCTTTAAAATGAATTCTGAAGAGAATTTTTCGTGGCGTCTGTACGAACGTATCTCGCATAACTCAGAAACGAGTAGCCTCAGGACGTTAAATTTTTTTTATATAGGACTGCTATAACATGTAGATGCGCACCTCGTATTTTGGTTGCAATCGGTCGCACCAAACGTATATAAATATATTTATATATACATCCACTCTATTACCCGGCTCAGTGATCTCAGTTTCTTTACTCTTATATGTTTGTATTTTTTGCTTTAAAAATGATTGTATTATGTTGTTTTTATCATCCGGTTAAGGTTTTTATGCCTTTAGTAAATCTGTGTGCAATATTTTTAGAATTATCAGCAATTTTAAAGTTGTTTAATTGCCGCTAAGCCTGTTTTTAATGGCGGCCATGGATGTTTACATTTGAAACAGGAGACTAGTGGATTTGTTACCAATCTAGAGAAACTTAGCTTCGCAACAACAAAGATAACGCATTCATTTATTATTGCCAATTAAATCATGCTTAATTCTTTCTGGAATTTTTTCGAGGAAATAAGTGTTTGAGATTTATTTCGTAATTTTTAATATAGATATTTTGAGTTTGTATGTATTTTTGCCTTCTCGCGAAGTGAGAACTGAATTAATTCAATGAGAAATACTCAATCGTCTGTGAAAAATTGTTTCTTTTTTGTTTTGTTTGCTTAATTTCTTTTATGCATCATTCTAGCTTTATTGTAGTATTTGAATAGAACATGTGGCAACGATTAGATAAATCTATTCTTTAAATGATATAAATTTTGTGCATTATGAGTTATAATATGAACGAAACATATAAGTTAACTGTTATATAATTATTGGATTATATAACAGTTAACTTCGTTTCCGTTATATAATTATTATATAAGTTAACTGTTATATAATTATTAATACTGTTAAGAGAATCTAGCGCCAGAGTGTCGCTATGGTAAACAAATACTAGAGTGAATTTTAAAGAAATGCATTTATTCTATTGTGGTTTATGCGCTGTCGGCGAAGTAGATTTAATTCAATCCAGTAATTCTAAATGAAATGCAAGAAAAATGCGTATAATTTAATATTCCAATACAAGGAAGTCATGTGGTGTACACATCAGATTTTTTTAAAGGTTTGTGTGTTGCGTTTATTTATTAAATATCATGTTCTTCACACTTAAACCATAAAATTCAATTCAACAGCAATATTGCAAAATATTTTAAAAAGAGCATATCTTTAGAATTTCCGATTTACAGTCTCACGCGCTGGAGATAATTTTTTTTTTTCGTACAGTGTTGCTAACTCTCGCTTTGAAATTACCGAGTTTTATAACCAAAAAATTCGTTAAAGTTTTACAAAATACGAAATAATAATAAAACAAATTCCAGATTCCAAATTTGGGCTTTCAGATGCCCATATTCGAGTGGAGGACTATGTTATTCAACATTTGATGTTTCTTTGTACAGTTATTTTTTTACTATGTGAGAAACACGCATACATTTATGCAGATTCTTCATTATTTAATTTGTTTAAATATAATGCAGGACTGTAATATTTGGTGGCAGCAACTTGAAAAGTGAAACGCCGTTTATAGTAAACTAACATTAAATGGCAAAATGAAATTAATAGCCCTTCTGGGATTATTTCTCCTTTGGGCAAACAAATTTGATTTAAATAAGGGTTACAAAATACATTTAAAAAATAAAATTCTTCAAATCTTTCTGTTTTTTCGTTAATCTTCTCCCGAAGTACACAACGATCTAGAGAGAGAGCTTGGAATTTTGAGTAGCGCGCGCTTGCCTTTGGCCTAAGTCTCTCTAACTGACGTTAGGCTCATCCGTATATTACATGCCTTTTGATAGCTCGCCGGCTAGTTTCGATTACGGGCCGCATATTTCACAAGTGCACATCAGCGTAGCTACTGAGGGAGGGGTTTCGAAAATGGACCAATGAGCTGCTATTGCTCTTGGGACGCTAAATCTTCGTGCATGTGAACGTATTTTGCTTACGTTTTAATTTGCATTTGTTTCGCAGTTATAAATACTATATGGCGTAATAGTAGAAAATCTTGTAATGCATTCGTTTTCTGAGTTTGATTAATCGCTGACATTTCACTTTCGCGATTTTTAGCATTAGTATTAGGATTGATGTTCACGCCATATTCTGTGGATTAAGAGAATTCAAGTGTATATATTTTTTTAATTGAACTGAGAATGACTGCAAGTGTTACAATGAATCTAGTGTTTTCTTATTTCTTGCTTGCATGCTTTTGGTTTGGTTTGGTTTATTGAGATTACGTCAAAGCACATTAGGGTTATCTGCTTAAGGGAAAGGATGCCTTCGTGGAGGAATTTCTAAGGGAAATTGACTCGTATACACGTTACACATGGGGAAAACCACGAAAACGTCTATGCAGCCAGCCCGTTCGCGGGATTCGAACCTCGGACCGAACTATCAGTGTTCAGCGACTTTACCGCCTAACCGCTGGTTGGCACAGCATTCTTTTGATTTTAAAGTGTAAAATTCAAAATATATATAATCTAATTATATCCATTGTTAACATGAAGAATTATATGTGAATAAATTGAATATACTCGTTGTGAATACAATAAATTCACTCTGTTTAATAAGTATTTTTTGCGTAGACAGTATATTTAAGAGTAAGCAGTTATTAAATGTGAAATTTAACACACTAAATGTATTCGAATGCAAATTAGTAAAGTTCACTTTGAATAAAATTCTGCATTGGTTATTATTATAAAACATCTTTTTTATATAGACTGCAATAAAATGTACTGACTTCTATTTACATATATAATTGGTGTAAACATTTTTCTCATACGCATAGTTTTATGTAAAGATTGCATTTGCGCTCAGATTTTTATCACATATTTCTTTCTTCATCTTATTTACCACTTATTAAAGTAATATTTCACATCGATATTTTTGCGAAGGTGTTTGTATTTATTTCACTCAGGTAGTGAAATCTTCAAAATTTCCTATACTTGATTTATTTTCGCAATGAAAAGTTCAGAAGCAGTCGACGATGCTTTAATTATTTTGCACAGAAAATTGCGTGGCAGAATATTTTCAACCATCTAGCTTAAATCTTAAAGCACGCGAAAGGTCATGTGACAACAGAAATATTACTGGATGCTCATTGGTCCATCCTAGAAGCCACTCCCTCGGTGGCTAAACAGATGTGCACTTGTGAAATATGTTTACGGGCCAACTACGTTAGAATTGCGTTAGCTTCGACTAAATCTCTTAGATATAGTTAGTTCTTATCTTTGCACGAAGAAATCTTTGCAAGTGATATGAAGAAGAAGCCCAAATGGAAGCTTTGTTGTAAGCCCGAAGAAAGGAGCAGACTGTTCATCTTATTTTAAGTGAAATAAAGAGTAGTTACCCTTCTTGAGTTTACCTTTTCTGTTCTTTGAACTAAGCGATAATTCGCTTAATAATTCCGTTGATTCCTCAACATTTAATTTAGTAGAATAAAGTGAGGAACTTTACAATTTCATGCGAAATCGTGCATTAAAAATTAAAACTTTTTCAGCCACGCAAGTGTAGTAATCGAGCGTTTGTGTCCCATACCTAACTCCAGATAGCTCAGTTTTGAAAGATTAATGCATTTTTCCTCGATAAAATAAACTAATAATTTTGTTTCTTAAACAAATGCATATTAGAGCGATATTGAAGGAAAGAAACAGGCTTTCCAAGGTCAAAATAGATTTTCGATCAAAAAGGAATTCACGGAACTTTCAACTTAATTGATATCACTTCTGTTATTTATGACTTCCTTCAAAGAAGGGTAATAAGTAACTTGTCTTGAAAGTGAATTGTCTCACGAGTAACTGACTTTCCGAGATAGCTTTCCTTTCTCACAAAATTGACCAAGACCGTTGGCAGGTCACGAGTGCAGCAAACGACATGATTGGGATCGCCTGGGGGGTCGGGGCCCACACAAAGCGTGCGATGAATGGGCTCGCTGATCGAAAGAAACCACCGACAAAGAACCCTTAAATAGATGACCAAAAGAAACCACCGTGATTTTAACGAGAAAACATAAAATCCTTTTGACTTTTGGCTCCCTTTCCTCAAAGGCGACTACACGGCACCTGTGGTGGACGCCTTGACTTTTCCTCTTTATCTCCTTGTTGTGACAACTGACCGTAGATTATTACGTTCCCAATATCGCTGTCCTTTCGGCTTTCGGAACATAATTATACAGCAAAAGCTCACGTACCTCTGCACGTGAGAATGCTTTGATCAATGAAGTTATCACCCCGCTGTTGAAGAAGGAAGCAACCCAAAGTGGGATTCTATTGTTAGAAGTTATTGAAGTCAGCTGACAATATAAAAGGGAAAGGTATCAAACAATGTAGCGTAGTTCGTATAGCATTGCAAGAGAATGGCAAGTAATATGACTTTTATGCTTGGGAAAGCGATTGTAAAGCTTAGCAGCAATAATCTTTTAAATCTGCTTAGAGGTTGTGAGAGTTGGAAACGTCGTAATTACTACTTGAAAGAAATTCAGATGTATAATAGTATTCGAACCCTTCTCTTTTATATTAATGTAATTTCAACCTAGACCTCAGATTCTTAAATGAATCTTACTCACTAAACTCTTTGATGCAATTAAATTGCATACGCTTGCAATATACTAATATTTCATCAGCCTTCGCGTAGAAATGAAAATTCTACGTGAAACATAAATACGATTAGGAGGCAAGCCCGCCGGATTAGCGGGTTGAGGGCAAAGCAAAAGTTGTGCACTTGAAAAGAAAGTACATAAAAACATCTCAATGTGAATGAAAGTAGTTCATTCTTTCCAAGCAACAACCAATTCGTAAAAATATTTTTGTTGCCAAACCTGGAACAAAAACTTTTGTCACTTCAGGTTAATACGTAAATGTATGACATCGTGGTTTAAATTTAATGCCATATAACAACAATATCAGTAAAAGAATTAACGTGGAATTAACATATCGTGTTGGTTATCCTAACCTGAAGCAAAAAAGTTGCCAACAGTAGGTATTTATTTAAAATGTTGACATTAATGAAACCTTTTCGATATATTCTGCTATCACGTTCAATTGCGTGCTTTTTTTATCATCAGAATGAAACCTTATATACTAATGATAGGTTTAACGTTTGGAAATGCTACTTTTAGCCCAAAGGGCGTTAGACCCAATGGGCTATTAGTCTCAAAACAACTGCGTCGTTTAACTTTATGCGTTTGTTGACTTTACAAACTGTTGCCACCAAATATTATCGCCATGCATGTATTATATTTAAAGAAACAAAATAATGAAGAATCTGCATGAATGTTTTTCGCATTCATTTTCGCATTGTGAAAAAACAACGGTACCTAGAGCTATCCAATTTTGAATAATGTAGTCTTCCAACCGAACATGGGCATTTGGAAGACCGAATTTTTCCTTTCAAATTTGTTTTATTATCTATTTCAAATTTTGTAAATTGTTAACGAATAATTTTTGACTAACAAACTCAACGATTTCAAAGCGAGTAATGGGGAAATTCATTGTACGGGGGAAAAAAAAATATCTCCGGCGCTCTAGACTTTGTATCGGAAATTCTAGAAAAAAAAAAAAAAAAAAAAATGTGATCTTGTTGTTGAATTGAATTTTATGTGGTTTAAGTGCGAAGAACATGATATTTAATAAATAAAGGTAACACACAAAAAGTTAAAAAGAAGGCCTTTTTGGGCGTAACATAAAATCTGAAATCTTTCAGATTTTTTTTTTTTTACTTTCTATTATTGCATATTTTGTAAAACTCACAAATTTTTTGCTAACGAACTCTGCGATTTGAAAGCGAGCAGTGGTAGTACTTTCCGAAATAAAGCATATTTTTATCTCCAGCGTGCGAGACTGTTGCCATTTGGAAAAATGAGGGCGAAAATTACCGTTTCCAGAATTTTTCATTACTTTTTAGGCTGAATAAAGTCGTACGAAAATGAGAACGGTCCAAACGGCTTCCCACGAATTGTAGCCTGAAAAGAAAATGCATAAAACATTTCAATACAAATGAAATCAGTATTTTCTTTCCAAGCAATAACCAATTCGCAAATAATTATTTTGTTGCCAAACCAAGAAATTAAACATTTTGATATTTCAGGTATTTGTATGACGTCATGATTTAAGTTTAATGTAATATAATTACTTTTTCTCACCCTAAAATATCATTTTGCAATTTCCTTAATATAATTACCATCTTCTCCCATACCCTACTAGAGTCATAACCAATTAAAACCCGAATAATAAACTAATTCCAGTTATTCCTAGGCAGCCGCGCATGCGAACGAATTCTGAATATAGGCTTGCTGAATACGCTTTTATATTTTCTTTAATGTAACATAGAAGATTAATTCAAGAAATTTGCCTGCATAATACAGGAAATAATAAACTACGTTATTGTGCAAAATTATGAGAACTTACAAATTGTGTGTATTTTTACGAAACGTATTGAACCGAAGGTTCTAATTATACCGCCGAAAAATTATGCAAATGTGTCGAATACGTAAGCATACACCAAGCGCAAGAGGGGTTTTCGGAGATTTATTTGCTCGTACTCCTTCACGACATTTGCCGTGTTTCTCGCAAGAGTTCGGCAAGTTTTATAAGGGATTTCTCCCGCTTTCTTAGCATGTCTTCGTGGTGTAATGGTCAGCACGCTCGGCGCGTATTCGAGAGGTCCGTGGTTCGAGTCCCGGCCAGGGCATTGCTTATTTTTCATCTTTTCTGCTTCCAGATAATCTAATGTCTTTACAGTGGCGCACCCGAACTAAAAAAGGTGGTGGATGATGATTCTCCACCACCAGAGAACTGATGACTACAGTTGCTAGCAATTACATGATAGTTATATGAATAAAAGTAACTTCAAATAAACTTTTTGGCAATGTTCATTTTTGTATTCATACATCTAATACACATCTAATAAGTCACATATTTACATACACATAGAGAGAGAGAGATGCGATAGTTTAGAAGTTGTTGATGTATGTTTATTAGTATTAATGTGATGAATAAGATTTATATTAATGAATGTATATACCAATGTTTTTCATCATTCATAATAATAAATCCATAATTTTCCAATGTTTCAATATGTAGCATTTATAATAAAAATAGAATAGTTCTTAATGAGTTTATAATCTAAAAAGCATTTTATTAATAACATGAAGATAATAATATACAAATTTAATGTGCGTCCTCATTATTACATTATCTATGTTTTAATAAATATACATAATCACTGATTTTAACATAATCGCTGATTATGCAATTTCAATTTAAAAGTAGTAAAAGTAATTAGCAGAAAAGTAAAGTCGCTCATATACAAACAGATTTTAAAAAATTATTCGCCTTAAATAATAAAAAAATTCTGTCATATAAAAATAACATTTCTTTTCACACGATCAGCATGAAGTACGACCAATTTGGCGAACTTTCGGCGACGAATAATTTGTAAACAAATCATCAGAAATAGCACGTCATAAAATACTGTCTATTTAATAATAGCACGAATACTAGTGAAATTTCCACGATTAATAAATTTGATGAATATATAAACATTTTAAAAATGACTTGGACAGTTATTATACTAAAACAAAAAAGCAATATATGTATATATCTATATATCTATATACTATATACGGATTTTTTCGTATTTCTTCAATTAAACCTGCTTCTCTTTTCATTGTTTAGTCTCTCATAGTTGCAGCCATCTCCATATTAAAAATTACGCGTGATCCTTCAGAAGCAAAACTTTCGTGTGATTGGTTGATCTTTATGTAGAACACAGCTTCGAACGATACATTTTCGAAAACGTTTCAAAAAGTTTCTCTTAGCCGAGACACCTCTTCCTCAGCTAGACGAAACATTTCTCGGAAATCTCCCTTTTAAACGAGTGCTACTAGAAGCTCGTTTCTCGGAAATGTCCCGCCTAGCTGCGCGCGTCACTAGATATGATAACGCCTTAAAGTTCAGTTGATCGACGACTATATAGAAAGTGAAGATATTCACGGTATGTATTGGCCAGGCAGATCTGCAGACATTAATCCTGTAGAGCATGTCTGGGACGCTAGTGGGAGAGCAGCTTGATCTCGCCATCCCCCTCGGAATACCATCCCGGGGTTGAAAACTGCCTTGCAACAGGAGAAGGACCATGATTTTTCAGTGGTACACTTTCGCTGTTATAAATGCATATTCATACCATATTTCATTAAAATCCTTCCATTAGTTTTTACAGAAATTCGATATAACGGGCAAACTCTCTTAATGTTGCACACGAGTGAACTTCGCGAACTGTTTCCTGGAAGCGAGCAATATTCGCTTTCGAAAAGTGATGCCAGTTTTACAGTCTAACTAGGTATTAAAAAATTTTTATTAAAAAAAGCTTTCGCTTTATAAGTTGTACATTAATGTAAGAGGCGGGTTTTATTCTGTTCAACTCTGAGTTATGCTAAAACTATCTCAAGACACATTTAATTGTATCTACCTATTAGATACATTTAATTGTATCTATTAAGAAACTCTGTTTTTCAGTGTTTAGTTGGATATCTGTCTTATTTTATGTGTATTTGATAATGAAAGCTCTCCTCCATAGAAATGACTTGAAGTAGAAATATTCTCTTATGACAGCTAGTAAGTAGTACTGAATAATGCAAACTTGGTGAAAAATTAAGGGATAGTGCGAGAGAAGACACGATCATATCATTAATTAGGTGCAATTAATTTCCAGCTTGGATTTGCTTGTTTGCTCACAAGAAGGTTCTGGGATCAATCCTCTAACGAAGCCAAAAATATTCACTGATTCCAGATTAAAGTAATGTTAATGAAGAGAGCCTCCTCAATGATGTAGATGGCTGCGAGACATCTTTTCTCAAATAGAGGGATTGAAAGAGAAAGCGACCAGGCTTAGGATCTAGGATCGTATCTTTTCTTCTGGCATCAACTTCTAAGAGCTCTAACCAGTAGTTAAACATTTTACCAAAGGCCATTAGAAATCATAATAAAATAAGAGGTGTATTGAAAGATACACCACACCCGAAGGCGAAATCGATGTCGTGAGATAAACTCAGTAAATAGGAATTTTTAAATGCAATTAAATGGCATGTCAGTAGCAGTCAAGAAGCAAGAATCATTCATGGCAGCAGCAGTCGGGATGGTGTACTGTTGGTCTATTTAATTATGGCAAAGCACACTAGGGCTATCTGCTTAAGCGGAGGG
This sequence comes from Stegodyphus dumicola, assembly GCF_044657685.1. Classification (NCBI taxonomy): domain Eukaryota; kingdom Metazoa; phylum Arthropoda; class Arachnida; order Araneae; family Eresidae; genus Stegodyphus; species Stegodyphus dumicola. The sequence goes on along the minus strand of NC_140774.1, from coordinate 173,076,480 downwards.
ATGCCTTCGTGGAGGACTTTCTAAGGGAAACTGGCTCGTGTACATGGGAAAACACATGGGGAACACATGGGGAAAACCACGAAAACGCCCCATGCAGCCAGCCCGTTCGCGGGATTCGAACCTCGGACCGAACTACCAGTGTTCAGCGGCTTTACCGCTCGGCCGCTGGTGGGCCAGCAGTCGGGATGAGAGAGTGGCATCAGTGAGCGAGGAGATAAGGGCTAGGTCACGTGAGTCGAGGAGCTATGGGATTGGTCGGTGCAAAATAAGTCTTAAGTTTCATAAAATTGCTGAACAAAACGTAAAATAAGACTGTAGAAATTCAAAAAGGTGAATTTGAAGAGATAATAATGTTCTTATTCCTCAGAAACACAATTCGGTTACAGTACAATTAATTAATTCATGCTAGAAAATTTATTTCCTTAAAGTTGCAGAGTAACACCACGTGATGCGAGGTGGCCAGTAGCGAGTAAAGGAGTCATAAGACCGCGAACTAAAATTTTTTAGTGTAAGAAAAGTCTTTGCTATTAAACACTACACAGTACTAAATAAATTCTTGGTTAAATAGAAATAATGAGTAAAATAATTAAGTAATATAAATTGCAATCAAAGTACATAAATTTTGTCAGAGCATAGTCCAAAACGTAAGCAGAACTTGATTAAATGAAGAGTATTAAAATACGTGAAATAAGTAGAATAAAATATATACACTGTACACTGCCACCATAATGCAGGGCATTTAAACATATAACAGGAGTAACTTTCTATTGGCTTCTGTAGTCCAATGGCAGGTAGTTCGCTTTTTCGCAGACAAGTTGAGTTCTTTTGAAGTGCTCATTTTCCAGTTCTTGCCCTTTGCTAATGAATTCCTTTAGCAACCAATCAAGATAACATTATCTTCAAATAATTACATTATTTCATCTACTGTTTTCTAGTGCATCCGTCAATAACCTGCTTCACATTCTTCAAAATTTAATGAAAAACATTAATTGTATATATATGTGATATACCAGCTTTAGTCGTAGCTTAAATTATCAGACGATAAGTTTAAAAAAAACAGGATCCATTTATTATTATTCAGGACAAAATAGCAGTTACAAAATCAGATATCCGGAGTAAATAAAAAGAATTACTAATAACTTTTTGTATTAAGTTTACTGCATCGTGACATTTAAGAAAAAGACCTCGATATTCTTTTGCGAGTCCTTTTATAGCCTCTGGAAAGGCGGAGCTTCCAAGAAATGACGTCAGCCAATCCAGTTCGCTTTAAATATTTCTAGAACATTCTATAACTGTACGTGTAGAAAAGGCGGGAATAACAACTTGACTACGGGGCTGTGGATTTAATTCCACGTACTTTCAAATAAGAGAACGTCGCCATTAAAAATGAAAGGAACATGCAGTTAGAATTTTAAGCGTATTCTTGACTATGGAATTTTATTATTACATATATATATTTTCTCTTGCATTCTCAACAATTGTTACAAATTTTGTATTTAGATAGCTAATTTTAGTAGAATTATAATTAAAATTGTTGTATTCCCCCGTGCAATGTAGTGCGAGACAAATTTTAAGAGAAAGCTATGCCGGGAAAGTAAGAATACAGGGCATGTGCATTTAACGTTAAGTAAATGGTTATCTCGGCAATTCGTATTGAAATTGAATAAATGTAATTGACCACTATGTTGGCTGTAACCGTAATTCCATCCTCTTATTGCTTTCTAGAAATCTTAAGAAGCAGAAAGTACTAGAAATTTCTCACGACCGGTTGAAACCTATAAAAAGGCAGACAGACAGCATTTCAGCTCAAGTTGTTTAGTTACTGTTGTTGCGAGTTGTTTAGTTCTACGTGAACTGAGATATCAGAGTTAGCTTTCTCTTTAGATGCGCTTTTGCATTTCGTTGCAGTTTAAAATTTGTAGTAGTTTGCAGTATAACTATTCATTATGCTGCGTGATATATTGAACACTTGTACGAATATCTCTGAGGAACATTCCAGAGATCTGACATATTTCTTTTGATAAGAATAAATTTTATTAACCTATTATCGAACTTGTGCTTTCAATCTATTATGAGATATATATGTGATGTACCAGCTTTTGTCCGGATTAAATAGATTGGTGAAGAACCATAGATGTAGTCGTAGCTTAAATTATCAGACGATAAGTTTAAAAAACAGGATCCATTTATTATATTTCACGGGAAATAGCAATTACAAAAATCTGATCTCCGGAGTAAATAAAAAAGAATTACTAATAACTTTTTGTATGAAGTTTACTGCATCGTGACATTTAAAAAAAGCCCCCGATATTCCTTTGCGATTCCTTTTATAGCCTCTGGAAAGGCGGAGCTTCCAAGAAATGACGTCAGCCTCGTCAGCCAATCCAGTTCGCTTTAAATATTTCCAGAACATTCTATAACTGTACGTGTAGAAAAGGAGGAAAAACAACTTGACTACGGGGCTGTAGATTTAATTCCACGTACTTTCAAGTAAGAGAACATCGCCATTAAAAATGAAAAAGAACATGAAGTTAGAAATTTAAGTGTAATTTTGAATATGGAATTTTATTATTACATATATATATATATATATAATCTCACACATCTAAAGAGTGTTAGATATTACATCTAAAGAGTGTTAGGTTACTCTTAACAATATCAACAACGGCATGCTTTCCAAGTAAAAAGCATTACTTGTTTTTCTATGCGTATTAAGGTAATTTAACTTTTTTTAAAGAAATTTACTTGATTAATTTTCTAAATTATTTATTCAAAATTTCTTTTTGTTGCTGTTATTATGTTTTTAGTAATTTAATGTAAAGAAAGTAAGTTAAAATAAAATACTGTTTATAATATAATGCAACGGTTTATTCTACGTTACACTTGACTTTTTTGTTTTTGTTTTGTTTTCCAGCTTAACTAGAATACAGTTTTTAATAAGTGGATGATATGTCATATGATTTAGAAAATTAACTAAGTAAACTCCCGAAAAAGTGTTACGGTTATTTTTGGGGATAGGGAAAATTGGTTTTGTAGAGCAAAAGTGCATTAAAAAAACACGCAGCCGTTATTTGCAAGTAGAGCAAATGCGACTCAATGAAATACATTAGCTAATCACTTCTCTAATAAGTTCCAGAAAACTTTTAATTTACTTCACTAAAATTACTTCATTATCCGCGGCCATACTTACAACAACAGCCTGTTAAATACAAAAGCAATTAGAAATGAGGCAAACCTCGTAATTTCTCCGCACAGTTATCATTTAACGTTGACAAAAAGAAACAGCTCCATAAACAACTCTCCAATACATAACTTTCAGCCGGAAGCCTATTATTTATAAAACGCAGCTTTTAAAACCATTCGCAGGCAATTCAGAATCCCCGTCATTTACCACCATTTGCACTGCTTTCACTCAATCCAAAAACACTTTGGGGGAGGGGGTTGGTGGCAATTAACTGATCTTAATTAAGGCCCCCGTGGAATTGGGAAAGAGAGTGAGCACGGAGGAATGTCAAAAAGGCGTTAAACGTTTTGCCTTTCCTCCACCCCCCACTCGTTCTACGCTTTCCATTGTCCTTCCAGCACCTCGTATTGATTACGAGAGGCACAAAACGCTTAAATGAGCATGGCATTTACTAGTGTGTGAGCGTATATATATATATCCGGACACACACCCTATTTTCACCATTACCACCCCTTACTGCGCAGTTGTGGTAATGGTTTGAAACGGGCATTAAAAGGAAAAGGGAGTGGGGAAATCAAAAAAAAGAAGAGAGAAGGAAAGGAGGGGTGTTCGGGGGTGGCACTGGCAGGGAGCAAAACCAACATCCTAATGAAGGCAATCGCTTGGACAGGAAATTAGAATCATCGCTTTTCCCTGCCAGTTATCGCGCGGGAATCACATCTTCGATTCCTGTTGGCGCTTTGGATTCGGGAGCTTATCGAGCCCTCCCACCTCTCCGTCACCCCCCTATCCCTGGTTCTCCGTCACAAAAGCCTATTTGGGGACTTTCCTCCCCTTTCTTCCACTTCGTAGAGAAGAGGGAAAAAAAAATGAAAAAGAAATAAAGGATAGAAAAAATAAAGGCACACACGAAAGCGTGAACAGTGTGGTGGTAATACTGCCCCCATACTGGGCAAGATTCATATCTGGTGGAGAGAACGTGTAGTTTTGGGGTTCCAGCAGAATCCGATGGGATTAGCTGATTATTCACTTAAACCCAAAAGAGGGGAGAAGGCGGATGGTTGCACTATTAGGTGCGCTGGTGCTGTTTTGGGGGGAGGTGTGAAATATGATCTCTGGAACTGTTGATGGTTAGACTTGAACATAATCACATTGATACATGGTACAATAATGATTCATTTGCCATATTTTACTGCCAGCATAACTTGACGACTTTAATAATTGTTCTATAAAACGCAAGAGGGTCTGTCAGAAGCCAACGGCCTTTAGCTGTTTACTGATACTGTCCTGGGGGAGCGGTTTAAACTGTTTCAAACCAACCTCACGGCAGAAGGAATGCATAGATGTTGAAGGCTGTAAAAGCGTGGAGGACATCTGTTCCTTAGATTAAACCAAGTTAATGGAAGACTTTTTTTTTCTCCCCACCCTCAGATTTTGCTGCTTTTTTTTTTTTTTAAATTTTAAATGATTGCAGCAAAGATTATCTTTTTCACTCTAAGACTGAGTCATTAATAATTCGATGAAAAATTCGAATCTTCAATTGAGCGATATGTCTCAAAGAAAATTAATACCCTAAATACATTTTACTTTAAGTTTGATAAATATCAAAGCAATACCACTTTTATTTTACTCCTGTTTAAATCACGCTTAATATTAAGTAATTAATAGTTAGCAGAATCTTATTATCTAACGAATTCACATATTACACATATTTTCAGTTTAAAATTTTGCATATGAGGAAGACTGATCAGTGAATATGTGACAGATTTTAGTCTTTGTCAATGAGCTTGGGAAGTAATAAAGCTTATTTTGGAGATTGCATAAATGAGCTTTAGAATACAAATATGAATGAATCTGTGAATTTTTTACCATCTGTTTCGTTTCGGTTCTACGTATTTCTACCTGCGTTATAAAATTACACTTATGAAAGCTATGAAGGCGGATAAAATATCCAAACTGTAACAATACCTTCTCTTACAAATGCATTACTTCATTAACAAGGTGGGGGAAAAATATGTACATAAATTAAAACCTCTATTCACAGATTATAATCAGTCTGCATTTCCCTTGATCAGCTTCTTATCATGTAAAATGTTAAGCAAAATACCTATCAGATAAAATATATTTCAAATATTGCGATTCTTCTGAACTTGAACAATCTAATATATCATATAGCACAGTTCTTTAAATCTGTAACCTTGCGGGATTGTATGTTAATCAACCGACTACCTTATTATTTTGCCAGTCATTTCTACTTTCGTCGGCTCTCACCAGGATATTAATTAGTTAATGTATATATGAAATTCTTGAAATCAGGAGAGAGCTTTTATCAGCGACCGTCTTAGTACGGTTTTCGCTTAGCTTCTAGATTTACTTGAATCAGTTTCAAGCCTTTGCTATATCAGTTACTTTAAAATAGGCACTTCAAGGTCATTCCCCCCCCCCAAGAAAAAACCCTGTGACTTATAACTAGTTCAACGAGTTATGTGGAAAAAAGTTCGAATGTTCTAATTGACTAAAAACCGGTAATTACCTCCGTGTGGTGACTACGACTCACATTATGCTCGCAAATCAGGGGAGGGTCGCCTTGAAGTGCCCATTTTAAAATAATAAACTTTAGCTGTGATTGCTCGCATGAGTCGAGGAGTTGTTTCTGAGTATCATATTATTAGCCCAAAGGAGCGTTAGCTCAGAAGGGCTATTAGTCTCGAAACTGGATTTTGCGTGGAATCACTGTAAAAGGCTGGATCACTTTTCAAATTGTTGCCACCAAATATTACCTCCTTGTGTTATTTCAAAAGAAATTAAACAAAGGAGAATGTGCTTGAATGTAAGTATGTTTCTCGCATTGTGAAAAGACTACAGTCCCTAGAGCTATCAAATTTTGAATAACGTAATCCTCCACCTGAACATGGGCACCTGGAAGCCCGAATTCGTTTTATTATATATTTTACATTTAGTAAAACTTTAACGCATTTTTGGCGAGCAAACTCGACGATTTCAAAGCGAGCAATGGCAACACTGTACCGGGAGGGGGGAATCTATCTCCAGCATGCCTATTGCAAATTTTAAAGATATGTTGTTTTTAAATATTTTGTGATACTGCTGTCGAATTGAATTTTCCGTGGTTTAAGTGCGAAGAACGTGATATTTAATGAATTAAGGCTAACATACATTCCCCTTTGGGCGTAATATCAAATCTGAAAGCCTTCAGATTTCTTTTTTAAATGTTTTTGACATATCTCAGGATTAAAGTAACTAATAAACTTTCCGAAAAGGCATGGATGTTTGTAAGCATATAGTATCTGTGCGGTGAGAGGGCATTCAAAATGAACAGTGAGCCGAAAGTTCAGGTGAGAACCTGGTGCTAGACGTAGAATGGTTAAAGATCCTCAGATCCCCCCCCCTCCATGTATTCTCCTTCAAACTTAGGGCGGAAGCTCAGCAATTAGCAAGGTCTGGCGGTACCTAATATGGCTTAGTGCAGTTTCGGCTTTTCCTGTTTCATGCCCAACTCGAAATAGTGCCATTTCGTACGCTGTCTTCCCTCACCGCTTCTGTCTTTTCCGTTTCATTCGCTATCCGCTGTTTCATCTGCAAGTCACTATACGATAAAACGTGCACTGTTTTAGCTAAATAAAAGGATTTAAATGAGATGACCATTACTATGATCTGACTTAGCTTTTGATTTCTGATATTTATAAAATATTTCCTCTAGTGGCCTTTAAACTTTGTCAGCTCACGGATGTTTTAGAACTAACTATGACGTACTCACATTTAGAAAAATATATCTTAAAATAATATTTAAAGCAGATCAATATGTTATAGGCACTTTTCATAAAGACAATTGTAGAAATGTATTTTATTTTATATTGAAACATTTTAACATAAAATTAATTCAAATTAATATACTTTACTCATTATTAGCATTAACTCGGGCTCCATTCGTCACCTACCCTTACATTATATTCAGTTGATGGTTTGGCTTGTTTGATAATGACAAAACACTAGGACTATCTGCCTAAAGGGAAGGAAGCCATAATATTGGACTCAAATGCATAAACACGAGGGTGTCGGGGGACGCTTACTCGAGCATTATCGAAATTCCCTGCAGAAATTGCTTTTCACTCAAAATTGAATTGGCTAAAATGCTTAATAGGAATAAGTTCTTTGAATATCAGCATTGATTGATAATCCCTTCTATTCACGGAAATATTTGGCCTGACTTGAATTGCCGGTTTGGCTTAGCCTTATTGCTCGAGTAAAGACGAAACACATTCGTATTTATTTATTAATTATTGTTCATTGAACGGGAGGTGGTTTGTTCCCCTTGAAAAGTCAACTAATTTCCGATCAATGACAACGATTACATGCATTTAATTTAAGTCTTGCCTTTAATTTGTTCCTTTTACAATTGAAATTTTGTTATTTATGATTTAATTCCAGTCCCTGTTAAAACATTTTTAACATTTTACTTTCAAGTTACTTCAAAACAACGTTCAAAATATAACTTACTAGTATGGATTCACTCTTTTAAGATAATCCTACTATAATTAAACTTAGGAGATAATATAATCAATTAATCAATATTATTTAGTAAATAAATTATATATATCTTTATATACTTTTGGTGCGGCCGATTGCAACCAAAAAGAGAGGTGCACATCTACATGTTATAGCAATCCGATATACAAAATTTCAACGTTCTAAGGCTATTCGTTTTTGAGTTTTGCGAGATACATACCTACGTACGTACGTACAGACGACACGGGGGAAGAAAAAACTCATTTGAAGCCATTTTAAATCCATTTCACAATGCGTTTTGGGAAAAAGAGTCCATTATTCTGTCCGTACTGTTTTCTATATATATTCCGTTGTATATAAATGATATATGTCCATGCGTAATCAACAAGTATACAACAAAGGCAGAACAATTTTCTAAAAAAAATTAAATTTGAAACATTAATAATAATTTCTCTATTCCCTGCTATCATACACTTATTATTCAGATGCTAGATTGTAACAAAGAAGGACAAGTTTTGAAATTAGAGAGATGCTAAAGCAGTGTTAGACTCTGAGGAGCCACAGTAGCATCATCTTTCAATTGTTCTTTTTTATTAGATTCGTTAGTGAAAACGGAAACTGAGCCGCCCCGAACTGACAAACTCCTTTGTTTCAGCAACATATATCATTCCATCAATTCTTCATTTTATCTGCCTTTTCCAACATTAAATCTTCGTGCATCCAATACGTTGGTTCACTTTGAAACCTCCAGGTGTAACCATTACAAAAAGAAAAAATACAGTATTGCTAGAAATTTAGAATATATGCAGAATCAAAAATGCATGATTTACTGAAGAATCTGATTACATATTTATATAGCTATTGCTTACTAAAATACGACTTTTTCTCCTTTTCCCATTAAGAAGAAATTTTATTCCAAAGTTCTGAAAATTAATATAATTTTAAACAAAAATTTCCTCTCTATAAGATTTAACAGTTATGAATGAAATAGGACGGTTACGGAATTTAATTGTCTTCTTTTCAGAATATTTTCTAAACGGATATCCTTTCCCTCCTTGTAAAATACTTTTTAACATTCTTGGGCCGTCTTATACGATAGGCATCTCGGAATAAAGTCAATACAACACATATCTCATGATGTCAAAGATTTAAAATCCTTGTTTATGACTGCAGCAATGTTAAAGCTTCTGATTAAGCAAAAATAAACAAAAATGCAGCAATTTAAAAGTATAATGTCTTATAAATTTAACATTTTATGCTAAACTGCTCGCCATCCATAATGGAACGCCACGAAGAAAGCATCCAAACAGCATGAAACTTACTTTATATGTCCACAGCGATGGAATATGCAAATGATTAAGATTTCAACGCATAAGCACATCAAGGACGACTGCGAGTATAAAGGAAAGAGAAATTGCCGTTTTGAACAACGTAAATTATTCTCTAGTGAGATTTTTTCTGTGCCAGTAAAACACAAGCACCATTCGAGCATGTTTTTCTGAGTTTTACTGACGCATAATCATTGATATGAAATATCGGATAATCCTTCCCGAAAATCGGTTATCGTGCCGGACTTTGCCAAGCAACAGTCATGCGAATATAGAATCGGTGGATGTGGGAGGGAACGACTGACAGACGGGAGTAATTACAACCGCCTCGTTGCATCACTCGACGGATAGGCCCAGGCAGGCATATTGTGCTCATGGTGCTGATGGAGCGCACTCCACATCCTCAATCATATCACAACGAATGCAGCCTGTAACACAACAATCGTTGTCTGCAAGAATAATTTGACGTTGTTTGCAGTTCAATGGACTGCCCGCTATGTGTCCATTGCTTCGCTTACCTTTAACTTTAAACCACAAGTGTTTGCGGTTGCAATGGTGCATAAAACGGGGGAGATGAACATCCGAATGGTATGCCATTGTATTATCTTATGCCTGTAGTACTGCGATGGTAGGATTAGAGTTTGAAAACGCCACTGAGGGAGGCCTGTTTTGTTATAAATCGCCATATTGGTTCTGCAACTGGTCTTATAGTGTGAAGGAGGGTTGGTATGCCACCTTCGTAGTACGCATTATCGGTACACTTCACATCTAACGCTATATCTCTGAGGTTTGCGGTCTGTTCGCCTTCCTTATCCCCAAGGATTGTCTGCGACTACATTTCAACAGGACAATGCGCGCCCACACCTTACACGTAATGTTCAAGCTTTGTTCTTAGGCTTGTTACTCTGGTCTGCCCGTTCTGCAATGTCCATCGAACTGGCTAATGACTGGAGAACCCTAGTCTGGCATATCGCTCCAGTGGGTGCTTCAGATAAACTTTGGCTATTGAGGCAGCATGGATTGCCATTCTCCAACAACACATCTAGAGCCTCTTTCACTCAATGCCACGGCATGTAGCGGCAATTATTGACTAACGTAAATGGCAATACTCATTACTGATTTTCTAGTCTTCCTTACCTCAAAGGAAGCTGTATTTTAGATCAATTAACATTGATACTATGTGTAATTTCTGAAATAAATTTGGCTTTGATAGCTGTTGTCCTACTTCGTGTTGCATTCTGAATGGCCAGCAGTGCAGTACCAAACTTAATTTAAGAACTTTAAAAAGGGAAATAATTTAATCATTTCTATAAAATTGTATTTGCATACAAATGCATTTGTGTTAATCTTTTCTTTTGGTGTGGGGAGGAGAGAATTCCATTGTTATTTAAAGTATGTTTCTAATAATTGACCGTACTTTTCCCCCCATAAAAATTCAGTTATGGATTTACAGGTTTGTGCCAATGATATTCGAAGGCATGATGTTTTAGAATTACTATTTTATTTAATTATCTTAACAAATATAACAGAGTAATACGAAACATAATATAGATATTCAAGAACTTTTAAGTGAACGGAGCAAAACTAGCGGCTACTGAACCAAAATCCTGATTATAATTTTGGTTTATATAGCAAGACTGGAGAAGAATAATGCTGTGAAAAAGTCTTACTTAAAAATGCATAGATGAGAAATATTTACCTTTATATTTCTGATATCGTTTGAATATTCGAATAGGTTTTAAGAGCGTTGTGATGAAATTCGTTAAATAACAATTTAAGGCAAATATGGTGAGCTTAAAAATCAGGTACCTCACGGAAATTTCTTTAAAATAATCTAGAGGGACATTAGTTTTTTTTTTTTTTTTTTTTTTTTTTTTTTTTTTTTTTTTTGCGGGGGGAAGCAGGAGACTTGAAAAATGAGCAACGCCATCGCCGGGAATCGAACCATTGACCTCTGAAATACGCCTCCAGCATGCAGACCACTACACCACGAAGGCACGCTAAGAAGGAGGGAGAAATACCTTATAAATCTACCATTGTTAGGAATAAAAAAATAGGATAGTTAAGTATAATAAAGCCAAATTAACATTCCAAAATTGATTTTTTAATTTTGATTTTAAAAAATAAAGTGAACACTGTTTTTCCTAAAATATATAACAATTGCTTAACATATAGCATATGCTATTTACGTTTGTAATACCCAACGCTAGTAAACAAACAAAAGATATAAGTTAAAACAAAAGATGCAAGTTAAAACAAAAACGCCCATTTTCAAAGAGATGATTTTTAAAAGATAGCTTTTAAATAGCTTTGACTCAGACTTATCAATAGTTTTCCTAATTATTTATCCTTTGCTTATTTCAACGGTCTAAGCCTTTCTTTTCAGAGTTGCTTCTGTTGGCAACAAAAATACTTTTTTGAGATCTGAATTCAAAGAAGGATTTAATTGAACAATATTGAGGACGGACCAAAGGTTCTAAAAATAGGTTTGTAGGTGTAAGATCGCTGAAAATTGGAGAAGATACATAGTTATATACTTTAAAGAAGTTATTTTTTGTAGACCCGAAGTGCTGAAAATTTCAGAAATAAATACAGATATACAGTATTACACGTAACGGGCTTCGAAAAACTGACAAATTCTTCAGAGTTCACTGAGGAAGAAAAAATCTTTAAAAGAGAAAACAAAAGGAAACTTGAGGCAGTCATCAGAGTATGATAATCGTGAAAGAATGTTAAAAAATTCTTAAAATGTACTTGATGGAGAGTTTTTTTTTCGTTTTGCACGTTTTTCTCAAAACGATGTTGTTCAATACTCAGGTACATGTTTTAAAATAATGTTAAACTGATATAAATTTATAAAATTCTGTAATTTATCAAACAAAACTTAAGTTTTGGTTTGTAATGAATAAACTAAAAAGTTTCAGTGAATCTTTTTAAATTTTTCTCCAAGACGGAGTGAATTATTGAGGCAAGGATTTTGTTTTAAAATATGCAACATTTTTTAAGAATTCTTATGAGTCAAAAAATTTTTTCAATTTTTTTAGCTCTACATTTTAGAATAAAAATAAGTTTCATTAAATTTCTGAATAAATTTGCAACTATCAATGCAAATTCGAAGTGATTTTATAAATAAGAAAGTTTTTTTATGTGTACCTAATTGTGATCACATATCTGAAATCTCTTATTTCCAGGGTCTTTGATGATTTCTTTGCTTTAACATAATAATAATAATTTTTTAAAAAAAAGTCTGAAAGATTTCAAGTTTTATATTACGCTCAAAGGGGCGTTTTTTTAATTTTCTGGGTGTTACCTTTATTTATTAAATTTCATTTTCTTCGCACTTAAACCATAAAATTCAGTTCAACAGCAATATTACAAAATATTTAAAAGAGCATATCTTTACAATTTCTGATACACAGTCTTTCGCGCTGGAGATAAAAATGTTTTTCTTTCCCGTACAGTGTTGCCATTCCTCGCTTTAAAATCGTTGAGTTTCTTAATCAAAAACTGATAAATGCTTTACAAAATATGAAATAGATAAGAAAACAAATTCCAAATTTGGGCTTCCAGATGCTCATATTCGGTTGGAGACGTGCTTTATTCAAAATTCGATGGATGTAGGTACCGTTGTTTATCACAATGCGAGAAACATACATACATTTATGCAGATTCTTCATTATTTAATTTCTTTAAATATAATACAGGGCTCCAATATTTGGTGGCAACAATTTAAAAAGTGATTCGCCATTTATAGTTTTCAACGCAAAATGCCAAAATGAAATTAATAGTCCTTCAGGGCAAATTGTCCCTTTGGACTAAAAATCGTGCGGCTTGTTTCAGTACTGATGAGAAAGTATTTGACGGTGATGAACCTAAAGAAAACGATCTTCTTTCTCAGTATTCGCTGAAGGCAAGCTGGTTAGCGCTAGTTTCGCTTATCGGTAAAACCACAAGAGCTTCATGCGATTATACTACTCAACCGTCACGAAAAGAATCCGAGACTCATTACGATTGTTTCATGGCTTTAGCCATTGATAGGCTTATAAATTAAAGTACGAAGAGATGATCTATTGGCTAATGTATAGATGTATTGTGTCTAGATGTATTGCAATTACTAGCTTATCAAGATGCCAATAGCTCAGACGCATACCAAAGGGGCGGAAGGAACTTAGAATACACGAATTAATTAAAGAATTTAGGTGATTATTAAAGCCTGAGAAAGATCTTCAAGGATTATTTGAAGAATATGATTTATTAGTCAAAGGGGCTTTGAAAACCCATAAATTTCTGCGATTATAAAGAAACTGCTGAAATAAGTTTTCATATGGTTTTTTTTACAGATGGCAGCAAGATGAACAACAAGGTTGGCCTTGCATTTGTTCTTTTTGAAGGCCATTCCGAGATTTGTTTTCTTAGACACCATATACGTAATGAATGTACAGTTTTTCAAGCAGAACTTCTGTGCATTTATCTTGCCGTCAAATGGATCCAGGATCATGGGACAACATCCTCAAAGTACCTTATTTGTTCTGATTCTCTTTCTTCTCTTCAACTTTTGAACAGTATTACCAGCTGCGATAAATTAGTTATCGAAACCCTAGTAACTGTTAGTTCACTTAGAATTAGAGGTATTGATATCTGCTTTGCTTATGTGCGTGCTCATCATGGTTTCTGCGGAAATGAAAGAGCTGATTTCTTAGCTAAAGATGCCTTAAATTTACCCATTGATATCAACATTAGCTTCCAAAGAGCTATTGGAAGTCCTTCCATTATAAAAAGCTTTTAGCTATGTGGAATGAGGAATACATTTCATCTTGTAATGCTGAAGTCACCAAAATCTTCCTTCCTTCTATTTACCATAGACTGAATTCCGAGTCTTACCTCTCGTTAAATTTTAAAGTGTTTCAGTTTTTATCTGGTCACGGTAAATTTGCAAGTTATCTGTTTCGTTTTAATCTACGATCAAACAATTTATGTGAATGTTCAAAAAGAGTTCCTCAGGATGTGGAACATTTCATTTTCTCGTGCCCTACATTTGATGGCCCTAGATTATGCTTACAGAACGATTTGAAAATGTTCGGAGTGACTTGGCCAGTGAACTTATCTGTTTTCGTGAAGTCCAGACTGCTGTTCTCTGCTTTTGTTCGCTTTATTTATGCATGTAATTTTTAATGTTTATTTATACATGTAACCTTTAATGTTCTAGTTAACTTACTTCTGTAAGCCCCGTGTTGTACATATGTGGTGCACGGGGGAGTCTGTATGTTCTCAAAGGAAAAAAAAGGAGGCTTTGTCCCTGAGGGACTATTGTTTTCGTCTTGGGATTTTGCGCTGAAACACTATAAATGGCTGTATGTCTTTTCAAACTTTTGCCACCAAATATTATCGGCCTGTATTATATTTGAAGAAATTATCACAATGCGAGATGCCACGCAAATCGATCAACGCAAAATGCCAAAAGGAAATTAATAGCCTTTCAGAGCAAATTGCCTTTTTGGACTAATAATAATACTAATGTGTAAGTTTCTGTAACTAAAATATTTTGACTACGTAATGAGTTTTACTAGGAAAATAAGCAGGATATTAATAAGAGAAGTTTTCATGCTTTCCACTGTCGAAAAGTTCTTAAGCAATTTTTTTTTTCAGATTCGTAAAATGGAAAGATGGACCAAATCTTCAATAGTTCTACGACAGATGTTTTGTTTCGTTTCTGACCATTTGTAATACTATTATAAAAGTGTGAACATCGGGCCGTGTATCTACAGAAAACTGATGATGCGAATAAGCGATAACAAAAGGAACGGTAGCACCTCCGTTCGACTTGTAAGTCATCCGTGGAGTCATTAAACGAATGCAATCGAAGCTGTCCTTTGTGCTCTCTTTACCAGCATCGCATTCTACGTCCGTGCTTCCCACCGTTTGTGCCGGACGTATTGTCGCTGCGCAAATCAATGACAACCTCAATGGCTCGCTCGGCGTTTAGAAGAAGTGAAGGGGGGATGGCTCTCAAGAGCTCTTGATTTTTCTGACACGCCCCCCGAACGACTGCAGCATTGTGCAAGCCCCCCGCTGATAGACTTCCGAGTTCACTTAGGTTCTTGTTCGCAGAATGAAAAGTCGCCGAATCGTGGAACACAAAAAGGCGCCAGGATACTGTGTCGAAGAAAGGAAAAACTTAACGCATTGAAGAAGTCTAATAAATGGATAATGTTTTGTAAGAATATATCGCGAACACCTCTTGGCTGCTTATTTGGCGACAGCGTGTGGTTGGCGTGATTGCAACAGAGATAGACTAATCTTTATTTCAGCCTACACAACCACTGCTCCTTCAGCCAATTACCAGCATTTCTTCCTTTCTAAACTGGTTTTCAGTTAGTTAAATTTCATTTTGTATAAATATTATCATAAAATTATAGAATGTATTAAGAAACAAAAAATTCCAATTTCATTCCATATTAAAAGAGAGTACCAATTTTTTAGCCCTTTATTATTTGCTCGCAATTTTTACTTTCTTGGTGGGTGATTTGTTAGTTGTAATTAAAGCAAATCCTGCTAGGCGTTATTTCCAAGAGTTATCACGTTCACTGCCAGGATAGGATTGCACCATAAGCTACCCCAAGGAAAGAACTTCAGAAATGTTGGTGCATGTTGCCAAATTACATTTCCTAGAGTAACAGATTCATGTATTAAAATTTTGCATTATTTCCTTCATGTATATCATTATTCAAATGTTCACAACCCTCTGTATAAAGAATATATCCTTCTTCACCCGAAGAATTGAATTCACTGATACACTCAAGAGATATAAATTGTCTTCAAAATATTTTGCAAGTTCTTTGTTAGCTGAAAGTCTTTTGCATCCACGTCTGAAGTCAAGAAGGCCAGGTCTAAATGCGTGTCCAAAAAATTTTATTGAAAATTAGAAGCTGCTGTTTTTTGGCATGTTGCAGCAAAAAATTTACAGTAAAACCTCGGCAATTTGGGCAGCTCAGGAAATGACAAATGGGAATACGGGGAAATTCTGGATATAAAAAGCGTATAAAAATTGCGATTTATGACAGAAAAGCAAAATGAATGAAAGAAATACCCAATCTAAAAGTTACAAAAGTATTCAAAGTTATCATCTTATTCGTTATTAACTTCAATAACGAAAGCCTACGCTTAAAATTATAAAATATTTCGAAAAAAAAAAAATCTATTTCAAGTTTTTCGTAGAAGCTGACTTATTTCATAACTCTTAAACATATTGAAATCCAATTTTGAAATCCTGTCGACCATAAAAGTTGACGGGGATGTCTCTACACTTACTCCAGTCATTCCGGCAGAATTTTATAGGAACAGATCGTTCTTCATTTAGTTTCAACATATGCAAGTTACCGATATAGTCCTGTAAGGTACCCGAAGTTAATTAACCAGTTATTCTGATTTAAATCTCCTTTCCAGATTCCTCACCAAAATGCAAATTAAGTTTCTGAAGCTGAGACTTTTGAATCTATAGACTAGAGCCTTTGGCAATCTCGTTTTGCTATTTGTGTTTTCAACAGCTCAGATAAAGACGACACAGATTAAAGTTATATTCCGGCTTTAGCATCTCCAAAGCGATGTCTGTCTTAAAATACGTGCTAGTAAAATATAAGAGCCATCTTTGTTATGTTAATTTAAATGTCCTCAAGTAGTGGAAGTTTCGTCTACAGTACAAGTTGTGCCTGCTCTGTTATATTAAGACTAAATAAAAAGGTTACTTTTTCAGTATACAACAATAACTCGCTATTAGTCTAGTAAGTCTGCTGGACTTCAGATTCCAATTGCAACAGAAACTATACAGCAGACAAAAAATTAAATCTCTTATGGTAATTTTTTTCGTTGCATCGCATTTGTTTATCACCATTCAAATAAAGTTGAAATCGCGCCCACAGACGTACCTTTCTCTCAAGATATTCCCATAAATTTGAAAACACTCCACTGCTGGCTATTCTGTAGATGACCGGTTTTAAATTTTAAATAATTTTTAAAAATGCGAGGGGAAAGCATGTAAATGGTAGTTAGCTTATACTCTTCTTTCCAAAGTTTACTAAGAATTAATCAGGTTTACATAAAAACAAACCAAACATTTTTATTGGATTGTGATGTTACGCTTACCTGTTATTGGCCCTCAATTATAGTTCTACGCATGCTTTTTAATAGCTTCATAACTTCATAACATTTGCTTGATTTTTTGAGGAAAAAAGGTTTATAAAATACCCCGGTTAATTGAATACTGCGTAGATGGGTTTTTATTGTAAAATAATTTGAATAATAAGGATCAGCATATGAATAATATCCTTTTTTTTTTTTTTTTCTCGATATACGACAAATGTCTTTCGCAGCACTTTTTAACATCGTTTTAACGACACAAATATATATTTAATTATTGCACAGGATAAACTAAGTTGCTCAATTCTTTATCCTCGATTTCCAAACAAACAAACAAACAAAAAAAAAAAAAAAAAAAGTCTTCTTCGAACACCGAAACTTATAAATGGTTGCCCTCAGCGAATTTCATTCAGGTTTTCCCTTAAGCTTTTAGCACGCACCAGACATTCTTTCTTTTCTTCAAGGTCTTGAGCCAGTTACGTAGATAAAATCGTTCGGTTCTCGAATTTTCTATTTTATTCTCTGTCTTCCTGTTTAGTAGCTTGATCAAAGAGAAGAGGAAAAGATAAACTTGTGCAGAAAGCTTAACACTAGTATTTCTCTACATGTAATCGCCAGAGAGATCTTCAATGAAGGAAAGTATTTGGGAAACATTTTCAACACCACACCCTCCGCAAAAATATTAATATACATTCTGACAATATAATTATTACCTTTTATCCTGTTTTAAACTTTAAAATTTAATTTAAAGAAATTTTGTAATTATAAATTTAAACTTTCTATATTTTATTTGTTAAAAAAGCAAATATAAGAAGAAATCAATAAATTTAAATTTTCTTCCAATTTATTTAATTAATGTATTAATTTGATTAAATGCTGAATACTTATTTCTACTTAGTAATGCTAAATATTTAGTGGCAACTTTAAATTGAGACAAAACTGTCTAATTTTACTTGAAAAAGCAACATAATTTGATAGATTTTGTTTTGCCTTTTTTAATATAGTTGACATATAAATGTTTTCTCTCTCTATGCATACGCTAATGTTTTGATATGTTTGAAATAAGCGGCGGATTTTCCCTCTATATTTAAAGGCAGAACCGCAACTATAAGAATTCTGGCAAAACTTAGGATTTATGACAAAAATCTGACCATGAAAGGACAGTGAACTAATACGACCAGGATTAATTGGAAAAAGTCATTTTCCGCTGTAAATTACTTTATTTTAATTAACCAGTTACTGTGACATAAACCTTTAATATAACTTCTTCGTTTCGGATTCCTCATCAGGAAGCAAATTACGTCTGCCTATATTTAAATTGAAAGTTTGAACGTTTAGATTAGAGCTTCAGGCAGATGCGTCTTGCTGTTATTTACTCTCTCCAGCTCAAAATTATACTTTGACTTTAGCGTCTTGCTATTAGCCAATGCTTTGAAATGCGAGCCAGTAGAATTCTGACCCAGATTAAATAATCCATTAATCGTACTTTTAGGTGACGTTATCTACGCTTAAATTTTACTGTCTATTATATTAATTTAAATGCCCACAAGCAGTGGCAGTTTCGTCTACAGCCCAAGTTGTACCTGTTCTGTTCAGCTTAAGACTAAATAAAAAAATCTGATGTGTACACCACATGACTTCCTTGTACGGAATATTAAATTATACGCATTTTTTCTTGCGTTTCATTTAAACTTATCGATTGGATTAAATTAAATCTACTTCGCCGATAGCGCATAAATCACAGTATAATAAATGCACTCTTTAAAATTCACTATATTTGTTTACCATGGCGACACTCTGGTGCTAGGTTCACTTAACAGCGTTATATTTCGTTCATATTATAACTCAGAATCCACAAAATTTATATCATTTGAAGAATTATCTAATCGTTGCCACACGTTCTATTCAAATACTATAATAAATCTAGAACGATGTATAAAAGAAATTAAGCAAACAAAACAAAAAAGAAACAGGTTTTCACAGACGTTTCAGTATTTCTCATTCAATTAATTCAGTTCTCATTTCGAAACAAGGGTAAAAAGCATAAAAACTCGAAATATCTATGTTAAAAATTTTGAAGTAAATCTTAAACACTTCCTCGAAAAATTCCAGAAAGGATTAGGCATGATTTAATTCACAATAATAAACGAAGGCGTTATCTTTGTTGTTCCGAAGCTTAATCTCTCTAGACTGGCAACAAATCTAAAATTCTGCTGTTTCAAATGTAAACAAATATGTCCGCCATGTTATTTAAAACTTAACCGCACTTAAACAGCTTTTAAATTGTTGATAATTGTACAAATATTGCTTCCAGAATTACGAAAGGCATAAAAACTTTAACCGGAAGATAAAAACAACATAATTCAATCATATTTAAAGCAAAAAATGTACAATTTACAAACATATAAGAATAAAGAAACTGAGATCACTGAGCCGGGTAACAGAGTGTATATATATATAAATATATTTATGTTTGGTGCGGACGATTGTAACCAAAATACGAGGTGAACATCTACATGTTATAGAAGTCCTATATACAAAATTGCAACGTTCTGAGGCTACTCGTTTTTGAGTTATGCGAGATACGTACGTACGCACGCACGTACCTACATACGTTCGTACAAACGCCACGAAAAATTCTCTTCAGAATTCATTTTAAAGCAGTTTTTTAGTTTTTTGGAGGAAAAGAGTCTTTTATTCTGTCCTTACGTATAGATATCACGCAAAAAC
Organism: Stegodyphus dumicola; assembly: GCF_044657685.1. NCBI lineage: Eukaryota > Metazoa > Arthropoda > Arachnida > Araneae > Eresidae > Stegodyphus > Stegodyphus dumicola. The sequence goes on along the minus strand of NC_140774.1, from coordinate 173,056,581 downwards.
ATCGTTAAATTGCATTCGAAAGCGGTCAAAGTGGATATTTTCGTTGAAATATGCTGCCTGAAGCTTTTCGCTATTACAATACTTCCTTTTTACATCGTACAAGGAAGTAAAAAGGTTAAAATGGCTGCCCAAACTCCTCTTTGTTGTTATATTTATTAAATTCTGGAACTTCATTTTTAAAGCAATAAATGCACAATTTACAAACATATAAAAGTAAAGAATCACTGAGCCGGGTAACAGGGTGGATATATATAGAAATATATTTATATACGTTTGGTGTTTCTTTCAACAAAATTTCAACGTTATGTGGCTACTCGTTTTTGAGGTATGCGAGATACATGCGTACGTACTTACAGACATTACGAAAAATTCTCTTCAGAATTCATTTTAAAGCAGTTTTATAATTTTTCTGGAGAAAAAGAGTCTTTTATTCTGTTCTTATGTACAGATTTCAGACAAAAACGTCGTTAAATTGCATTCGATAGCGGTCAAAATGGATATTTTTGTTGAAATATGCTGCCTGAAACTTTTCACGATTACAATACTTAGTTTTTACTTGGCACAAGGAAGTGAAAAGGTTAATTTCACCTTCGATATTTAATGAATAGTTTAAGACGCAGCGATAGCTCGTTTTCAAACTAATAGGGTCTGCAGGACTTAAACTCTAGTTTCCAGTTACATATAAAACCTTACAACACTTCCTCAAGTAACATCGGAATTCAGTTTTGGATCCTTAATAAACATAAGCATGAAGATTGGGGATCATTTCCTCTACTATTTGGACTTTAAGAGCCGACACTGAATGAAAGCAGCCTTTATGAATGTATGATACAGAGCTATGCGTTAATACATGGGATGCTCATCTTGGACAGTGGGCACTTGATGGCTGGAAAAGGAGCAGTTTGGTTTGATCAATCCTATCAGCAGGAAACTGCAAAGAGTGTGGTGACTGCATAATGAGGCTTCATCTAACTGGCATTCAGTGAAATTTGCGATACATCTACAGGCACAAGTTGAAGCAAGGCCGGCACCTGCGTATCCAAGTAGACATATTAGGTATCTCTGGGCCATGCTAACTAACTAACCTTCTGCCCGGGATGCAATTTCGAGGTAGAACACCCTGTTGTGCTGTCCGAGGTTGTCCCACCACTCTTCGTCTGCAACCAGCTTCTCGAGAGATTTCGGCTCGCAGTGTATTTTGAGTGGCCTCTTACTGCACACATACTATGTGCTTACAAACATCCATGTCTTCTCCGGGATTCGAACTCTCATCTTTCAGTCCTCAGTCAGCGTCTCTAATCACTATTCCACCTAGGCAGCCCGGTTGACGTACGTTTCTGACTGATTAATTCTATTGCATATCCTTTCTAATGAGTTACATCCATTCCTTACGATAGTTTGGCTTCTTCACTTCTTCAAACAGAACCACATGTATTGAGATATGTGCAGAGATGCCAAATTAGAGAAACATTTCTCTGAGTGGAGTTTGGAGATAACCACTTAAGCTATTAGATCTTTCAAAATAAAGAAATTAAGCCTGCTGTAGCAGAGAGTTTTAGTAAAACTATTAAAACAAAAATTACGCAGCATTTATTTGCGAAAAAACACAAGAATATGTATTGATGTATTACCTAAATTAGTTAAAAAAATTATAACAATTCATATCATAGTTCTATGAAAATGACACCTGTCGGAACTAGTGAACCCAAAAATGAAATAAAAGTTTATCATAATTTATATGTAGATCCTTTAGCCAGCTGAAAGACTTCTAAAAGGCATAAATATAAAATAGGAGATCCTGTTAGAATATCTAAATTCAAAACACTTTTTACGAAAGGTTAAACCTTTATAAAATATAATTTTGTCTCAGATATATTATAGAACCAAAAATATCACCATATGTACATGTTTATAAAACAACTGATATAAATGATGAAAAAAATCGAAGAAATATTTTATGAAAATGAAATTATAAAATATAATAAAAGATTTGATGTATGTAAGATTGAAAAAATATTATAATAAAGGGAAATAAACATTAAAATTATTAACCGCATCTAGAATGCCAGGTAGGGCATAGTGAATATAGAAATCCCACATCTTCAAATTCTATAAAATTATGTACTGCTCTGCAGGAAGCTCTATATTTGCTTACAGAATACTTCTGCCTACTTACAGATTTCGTGTTTCTGCAGTTCTATGCTCCCAAGTAAAAGTTATCAGAAGATAACCGATATATCAGACAGATATATCTGTTCTTTGGCACTTCAGTATGTATAACAGACGTGCACTACATATGCATCAATACAAAAAGATAGTTTTTACTCGATTCCAGAGAAATGCTTTACTTGCTTTTCCTGCGAGCGCCCATAGTCATAAAAAAATAGCAACTTTAATTATTTAGTATGTTGGTCATAATTTTTACATAACCTAAGATTCGCATTTTGATAAGCTAGTAACTGCAATACATCTCGATTAGCCGATAGATCATCTCTTTATACTTAAATTTATAAGCGCTTCAATGGCTAATGGCCTCAATGGCCAATCGTAATGAGTCTCGGATTCGCTTCATGCTGGTTGAGTAGTATGGCCGCACGAAGCTCGTGTGGGTTTACCAATAAGAGAAACTAGCGCTAGCCAGCTTGCCTTCAGCAAATAATGAGAAAGGACGTCGTTTTCTTTAGGTTCATCACTACCGAAACAAGCCACACGGTTTTTCTAATCATTATTTTATTTTGCCATATAAATGTATAGGGACATTAAATTAATTTTTTAAAATATGATGAAAAATTAGTGATTAAATGATGAGTGGAATATTGAATGGAATTCTTTAATCTAGAGTTTAATATTTTCCAACTAATTGATTGAATTTTCGAATGGCCTAAGTTTCAGTTAAGTAGTCAGGCCTAAGTAGTCAGGCTTAAGTTAAGAATGCATGATTAAATCAAAAAATTACTTGCCGTTTAACATTTTCCAAAAATAAAGTTATTAAATTTTATTTTCCAATTGCCAAAACATTAAAGAGCAAAATTATAAATTTCTTTGCTTGAAAAAGTTAAACACAAAGTTCAAGTAGAGAATTTTTGAAGCCGTTGATTAAAAAAAAAAAAAAAAAAAAAAAAAAAAAAAAAAAAAAAAAAAACGATACTTAAGTTTCTTTAAAAAATATCATTATGTTTCAAAGATATAAGTAATTGTTATAGGAATATAAACACAAAATATTTAAAAATATTTTTCCAAAATGCTTATCATTCACATTCTTTTGCTTAGAGTAATTTGTTGCATATTAACTACTTGCATCATCTTCGCTGCATATGAAGATTACGCATTCAACGTAAAAACCAAGTTACACGACTTTCATATAATACATATCAATATACATATCATCTCCATGGGTGTAGCAAAGCGAGGTTAATAAGATGCACTGGCAACCTTCTAAAGAATACCGCTTTTTTACCTGCTGTTTATATATGTAATCAATAGCAGGCTGTCGAAAAGTTTGCTTTTTTCTTATTATTCTATTAACCTACTTCATTATCAATGCAAAATCTGCTGGGCAGATAATTTTAATCTTTTCCCGACTTCACAGGCTCTTGACAGCTTGTCATGCGAATAATCAACTGTTAACCTACCATCTGGGTTGGAGATAACAGGTAATTAGTTGTAATTCCAGGACATACCTATAGATAGCACCGCCTGTTTATCCTATTAGCTGACAAATGAACCTCTTTCTGTCAACACCCTCGAGGCCTGAAGCAACACACCTCGTGGATTCTTTCTAAAAAACTAATGATGTCGTTCAAAAATTTCACATCCCCTTCTTGGGTAATGAGAATGTGAAAGAAAATTTTTGCAGTGTGACTTGAACGTAGAGACTGACGAAGCATTTTGTAATACTTAAAGACCAAACACTACAAAAAAGAACAATTCATTGAATCTATTAGAAGAACACTTGCGAGGGGAACCCAAAGATTTTCGTCTATCAGTAACATAATTTGAAAAACACAATCTTAATATTCGCCATTCAAGTTACTGACCTGTTCATCAATCAGCAATCCTTATGCTTGTAATTACCTTCAAATACCTTTTTCTTTGAATAAGGAATACTTTAAATACTCTTTGTGACTAAAGCCAGAGTAGCGCAGACAAATCAGCGTTACCCAGAATTACTCAGAATTGTTAATTTTCGGCATTGCGCGATGGAGTCCCGTACCATACGTACAGTATTCTTTCAAATCAAAATACTACAACAACTGAAAATCAACCCTAGAAAAATAGCTCACCCCGTAGAATAGTAACAGGACTGTAAGAGCAAAACTGTTGTAATGTAAGCATATTACTATCCAGTTTGTATGTACTTGATAAAAATAATATTTTAAAGCAGTTTAAATAATATTGAAAATCCAATCAATGTGTAAATGAATTACAAGTTTACTTTGATTATCTCAGTAAAAGTATTGTAAATATGAATTCAGATGATGTTTAAATGTACACATAGCTGTCATGATTTTATGTAACTATCATATGTAACTTGTACAAGACAATGGTTGTAATCATCATATCTATGCTTATACACAAGCCTTGTATGCCCATGTAATATTTATATTTATATTTTTACACGGAGGAAATATTCCCTTCTGCCAGGATGACTATTAACACTGTAAGACTTTAACAACAAAATCAGGTCAGTGGTTATCTCAGGCGGCTCCTAGTATTCTTTCAGAGGCCATCAAGGCCCTTTTTTCTTATTCTTTGTGAAACAAAATCATGAAGAATTGAATTTGGGGCCCCTTAGAACATGGGAACATAGACATGTGTACTTTCTAGGCTTGGGATACAAAAGCTTTATAGGCCTTGTTGTTCTATTCCTTAAATCAAAACTGAGCATAGGTGAGCAAACAGCGGCAGAAATTTGTAATTTGGCGATAATTTTAAGGGGGCTCATACACCTTAAACCCCTTATGATTTTCGAATATGTGACTGTTGCAAGAATTGGGATATTTTATTTATTTTAAAAGCAATTACTTCCAACTTTTTACAGCTGACTATATAATATAGCTGCTTTAGGAACTACTAACCAGAAAATTTGTGTTGCCACGAATATTTTTGTAATTTAATCCGCGTTTTGACAAAATATTCTGTCATGTTTGCACCTTGCGCGCATGATATTTTAAAAATGGCCAATGGTACATACTTGAAATTTGATGGATTTCTTTATATGGGCACTATCTTCTAACTGAACCAAAAATATGACGAATATTTTAATATTAAAAAATTTTATGCACGAAAACATTACAGATTTTTTTAAATAAAATACATTTTATATACTCAACTCCAAATAAAATAAAAAATTAACATGAAATTCTTAGAATTTTTGGTTCACAGTAGTTTCCAAATGTTATAAAAGCTACATATTAAATATGGAATTAAATTATGCAACAGAATGTTTTAAACTGTGCGCGCAACGTGGAAACATGACGAAAAAATTTTGTAACAAAGTAGATTAAATTATAAAAATATTTGTGGCAACACAAACTTTTTGATTACTATTTCAGAAAGCAGCTATATTATGTTGTCTAAAAAAACTATAAAAGTTGGAAGTCATTGCATTTAAAATAAATAAGTTATCCCAATTCTTGCAACAGTCACATATTGGAAGATCTTATGGGTTTTAAGGTGTATGAGTCCCCTATGCAACAAAAGCCATTCTAATGAAGTTAGTATGCATGAAAATAAAAAAGGAATGCGAAGACGTTGACTGAATTTAATGTATGCTTCACTTTCATAACACTTTCTGAAGTTAAGTAAGAAAAGCCATAATTTTTTCTGAAGTTAAGTAAGGTATAAATGCCGTAACTGGTTTAAGCCTAGGTTCATTGCTAGGTAACCGAACCTTGCTACGTCACAAAAGCTGGTTTAGGGGTTTTGGCATAAAATTCCAAGTTTCCAACTTTATGCCGACGTGGTGTAAGAGTCGACCAATCAGAGCAAACGTGCGAAACCTATTCAGCGGGAAAGTTGTGGATACATCCACGCATGCGCAAATTTAGCTTCCTTAATTGACTAAGGCTTAGACCCTGTCTCGCAGGTGTAAACGGAACTCCCGCATTTAATACCTAATGACTAAGTCTCTATGACATTTATACCACCATCTGAACGGAGCCTTACAGCAAATACACAAATTACTTTACCTTAATTTTCGAAAAGCCAGATGGATGATTTAAAGAACCTTTCTTCTATCTTTACTATAAAAGAAATTACAAATTAGAAAACGGGTATTTAAACAGCAAGATTCATTAAATATCAATTTAAGTATTATATGCTGTCATAATTACCATAAAAAAGACGAAAATGGGAAACGAAAACTATCAACAGCTACAAAAATAAAAGCCACGTAAGAACTTTTATGGACACTCCGCATGTGTGAGTATAAAATAAAAATTTCATTTTAATTTGAAAGTCTCTCTTTTTAGTTGCAGTTGTTTCTATTGCATATCAAGCTCGATTTTATTCCAGCTAGAATTTAAGGCGCCATTCAGCTTCTATTTAAAAATATCTAACTGCAGCATACTTACTAGATAGACTAACATAATAGATAAGAGAGTAACATAATTATTGTATTTTAATAATTATATTGATACAGTTAACCAATAATATAATTCGATAATAACATTCTAGTGAGAAAAATTTAAAATTGTGAATTCACTTGTTAGTTTGCGAGCTGAAACCTCTTTCACTTAACGCTTACTTTCATCGAGAAACATTAAGTCTTCAAGTTTTAACATGTATCTTAACGGACTTACCGTGCATCATTATGTTAAGCGCCATAATGTTAATTGCTAAAAAGAAATATTTACGCCATACTCTATAATCTGCTGTATAGAACTGAAGTAAGATAAAATGGCAAAATAAAATTTATCAAGGAATAAAATTTAAGAAATAATTTTTAATTTATTTAACGAAGCTAAAAATTTATGTATTAGGAACATATTACACGTATATTACTATTTTAACTATTGCCAGTGTACTTTTTTTCACAATTATTTTTGCTGTCCTTGTTGGAATGGCATATATCAAATGATTATTGTAATCTACATTAAATTGTATTTAATCCTTTACAAATGCTTTCATAAGAAACTGATATCTGCTTAGCATGCGTAAGAAAATTGAACTGTAATACAATTAATTTGTGGTGGATATATAGTTTATCTTTGCAATTATTCTATATTGTTATTGGATATGTAATTGACTTTCGGGTTTCGTTTCTGTTTTCAAGTGTATTCTTCTTGTTTTGAATTATATAGCCAAACAATCTTAATTTAAAAATTAAGCTCCTTAAAAATATCAATGTCCACCAGCAGCTGAGAAGTAAAGTCACTGAACACTAATAATTCGAACATGTGTTCAATTCTTTGTGAATGGGCTAGCTACATGGGGCATTTTCGTGGTTTCTCCCATGTGTAACGTTTATGTGATCCAATCTCCCTTAAATGTCCTTCACGAAGGCATCCCTTTCTTTAGGTAGATAGCCCTCGAGTGCTTTGCCATAATTATGTAAACCATTCAACCAGAACGTTTCCCTGTAAAAATTTCACCTGTAACGGGTCAAAACCACCACATTTTTCAAGGGTTAGTTATTTATACAAAACCTCATATATATTAATTCTATTCCTACGCTGAAATATAACCAAATTTTCATATTATAAAAGCACATTTAAAGAAATATCTTGGCAAATACTGTTCTTGTTACTTCTTCATAAATTTAGCCCTATCTTTCTAAAATTAAGATTTTTCAAACTATGATATATGTACTATTAATTGTACATTACATTATTTTTGGTGGTACAATTTTTACACAAAATATTTATAAATGAATGTAAAATAGCATCTCTTTTTAGTACATATATTGGTGCATGATAGTACACATATTTTTAATTCTTATTTACGCAGCATAAAATTTAAAAAGCTTCTGCTTTCGATAATATTAATTCGAGTTGACGTTTCTCACCTCCTGGCGCATGCTTGGCGAGAGATCATCGTTCCATAATCGTTGCAACCCTGTTGCTGACACGACTCGCTCATTGTAAAACGGTGTGAACATCATCAAAAAACGTTGCCGTCGATCTGAAATGCCTTGTCAAACCATCCACTAAATCAGGACCATTGAGAGGGGATCTATTGACTCTCGCTTCGAAGGTTTCCGGAACTCCTCGATGCGTGCACTAAATTATGAACTCCAGCATAAACGAAAGGACCTCTCGTTTCATAATTGACGATGGCGGAGTGGGGCTCCTCGAGTAATAGCATCTGAGCAGCTGTTAGAGCGTTGTTCGAATAAGCGTAGTTATGCTATGTACGCCATGTACCGCAATTGTGCTACTGTGGACATGTGAGTTATTTTCATTTTTCCCTCTTGCTTGGAGTGGTCGAGGATTATAAGGGACATTTATAATGCACGTTAACTGCCTTTCTTTTCCTCAGGTAGGAGAAAGAAATGCGTATAGTGAAAGTCGAAGTATAGTTTTTTAACATTAAAGAAGCTGTGGAAAATAAGCATGTAAGAATTCTATCAATACAGAACTATATAATGAAGGAAATACCTTCCTTCCTTAAGATAATGTTAATTTGAAGTAGGTGAAGTTTTGGTGACAGGAATATTAGTGTATGTATCATTATAAATTTATTTTTTTGAAGATCAGCAAGTTTATTCCTAATATTTGTCTTAATCTATCGACAGCATATGTTCTTTCTTATTCCGGCTGTATCAATAAAAAGGAACAACTGGTTTCTTAAAATTTTATAGTCACCAAGTACTGTACTAGGTAATGGATTTTCCTTTACAGGAGCAAAATAGTATATGAGAGAGAGTAAAAGTCAACTTTGTTCTTTCATCGATTATATAAGAGCATAAAAATGTTTTAAATAAAAGTGTTTTAGCTGGCAGTGAAAGAAAATATCACTTGCTATTATGGATTATTTCACTTTTTAAATATGGTAAAGTACATGAATAATCAAAAGGCGAAATTAAGAGCGCTTGTTTCGTCTATCATGAACTTTAAACGTCTGCAGTGATAGGAGGATGACCTTACTCGGTTTCCACCCAATTTTGATAGATGCATTTAGGCGAATGCATCTCTTCTTCTTCTAACAAACTCTAAAGTACACTTCTGGACAAGGAGTTTCTGACCCACAGACACTATAATCCCCACTTACATGTGTTATAATTTTTCGGCATGGAAAAACTCTCATATGATCTCCATTCTCTTCTCATTATAAAATGACTATAAAATTACAAATATAAATAAATCTGCTAGTTAGATTTCATTATTTGATGAATTTTTTTTTAAAATTTGATATCGCCAAAGCATGAATATTTTCGTCATTTAAAACGCTTCTGCGAATGGACGCATATGACTACGACCAACGATTGCAAAAATGAAGGCCGCGTAAGGATCAAAGTCGCTAAGAGGCTGAGTATGTTTATATATATATATATATATATATATAATTGAAAAAGAAAATGTAAAGCTAGCTGGTAATTAGACGTAAGACCTATTTGGTCTCAAAAACTTTTGCGCATAATGCTGCAAAAAGAACGGTCAGATTAATTAATTTTTTTTTCGTACATTAGCAAGTCTTCCAGCACTAATTTTGGCAGTTTTTTCGAGTGTTTACAGTTTTTTCCAGTTTTCTAGACAAATTTCTTCTTATTTATGTAATACTGCGTTAAAATATTTCGTGGAGCTACAGCTCCTGGAAACTTTTTAGCAAGTTCGCTGCAATGTTTCTACCTACTATATATATATATATATATATATTATTGCAATCGGCAGTACGAAGCATATATATGTGATAAAAATCAAACTTAGAAGTAATAACGAGCAGAATTTTGATGGCGTAGAAGTTTTGATCCAAACATGTTGCGGCCACAAACAAGTCGGACAAGGAGCAGACAGACTGCACAAACAAGGAGCAGACAGACTGCAGACTAGCTAGACCAAAGCGTAGAAAGCAAATGCGTTATGCTCAGGGTAAATCTTAATTCAGACTGAGTGAGTTTCGGTTCTCAATGCATTTTGATTGGATAGTTAATATTGCTATAAAATTACTATTGCCTGCTTGAGTTTTAGTACCATTTAAATCACCAGAATTATGTAAGAGTCATATGACATGGATTAATCTAGAAATGACGCGGTGCAGAGAGAGAGGTTACTATTTTTAGAATTGAGAAGGGAAATTTACATTGCTAATTTAATCTTTTACATATTCTTTATTTTTCTTACATATATATGCTTGGTACTGCCGATTGCAATAAAAAAAGAGCTGCAAATCTAGATGTTATAGCAGTCTCATTTACAAAAATAATCGTTTTTCAGTTTTGCGATACAGATACGTACGAAAGGAAATCCCTTCTGAATACATTTTAAATCCCTTTTTTAAAAATCTGTTTTTGGAAAAAAGTCCATTATTCTGTCCATAAGTACAGACCTCATGGGGCAATTCACACTTTTTAAATCTTAACTCTTTCTTTAGTTCTCAGAGAGGGAAAAAAATGCAGCTATTATTGTCAACGTTTAACGATTATCTGCAGAAAAATAAACCGTACGTCCCACATTAATTTCCGAGCTGTTTAAAGAACTTGTGCTATAAGCAAAACGCAATAAATATCAACTATATAATCATTTCAACTTTTGTTAGTATTATTATTATTTAAAGTAAAACGAGACATATTAGAGGGAGTTTATAATGATCGCTGTTCCCACATCCAGAAGTAAAATTAAAATGAGCTGCACATCTCACTTATAAGAAAAAAATCTGATGTATGCACCACATGACTTCCTTGTATTGGAATATTAAATTGGAATATTAAATTATACGCATTTTTTCTTGCATTTCATTTAAACTTATTGGATTGAATTAAATCTACTTCGCCGACAGCGCATAAACCACAATAGAATAAATGCATTCTTTAAAATTCACTTAAAATTTTAAATTATTTGTTTACCATGGCGACACTCTGGCGCTAGATTCACTCAACAGTATTAATAATTATATAACAGTTAATTTATATAATAATTATATAACGGAAACTAAGTTAACTGTTATATAATCCAATAATTATATAACAGTTAACTTATATATTTCGTTCATATTATAACTCATAATGCACAAAATTTATATCATTTAAAGAATAGAATTATCTAATCGTTGCCACATGTTCTATTCAAATACTATAATAAAGCTAGAACGATGTATAAAAGAAATTAAGCAAACAAAACAAAAAAGAAACAGTTTTTCACAGACGATTGAGTATTTCTCATTTAATTAATTCAGTTCTCACTTCGCGAGAAGGCAAAAATACATAAAAACTCAAAATATCTATATTAAAAATTACGAAATAAATCTCAAACACTTATTTCCACGAATAAATTCCAGAAAGAATTAAGCATGATTTAATTGGCAATAATAAATGAATGCGTTATCTTTGTTGTTGCGAAGCTAAGTTTCTCTAGATTGGCAACAAATCCACTAGTCTCCTGTTTCAAATGTAAACATCAATGGCCGCCATAAAAAAAGGGATTAGCGGCACTTAGACAACTTTAAAATTTTAAAACAGCTTTAAAATTGTTGATAATTCTAAAAATGTTGCATACAGATTTACTAAAGGCATAAAAACCTTAACCGGAAGATAAAAACAACATAATACAATCATTTTTAAAGCAAAAAATGTACAATTTACAAACATATAAGAGTAAAGAAACTGAGATTACTGAGCCAGGTAACAGAGTGGATATATATATAAATATATTTATATACGTTTGGTGCGGCCGATTGCAACCGAAATACGAGGTGCACATCTACATGTTATAGCAGTCCTATATACAAAATTTCAACGTTCTGAGGCTACTCGTTTTTGAGTTATGCGAGACACGTACGTACGTTAGTACAGACGCCACGAAAAATTCTCTTCTGAATTAATTTTAAAGCAGTTTTATAATTTTTTTGAAGGAAAAGAGTATTTTATTCTGTCCTTACTTACAGATATCACGCAAGAACATCGTTAAATTGCATTCGATAGCGGTCAAAATGGATATTTTCGTTGAAATATGCTGCCTGAAACTTTTCGCGATTACAATACTTCCTTTTTACTTCGTACAAGGAAGTAAAAATAGTCGAACTTGACATTAACAAAAACGTATGAAATTAAGTTCAAAATCAATCCTCTGGGAGTGAAATACGCTTGACGTTCATCCACATTCTATTGTAATAAATATGATTAGTTTTATAAAAGAAATTGAAGAAATCTGTACGTTAATGTGGATAAAGGGTAGGAATTTAACTCATTGCGAAATCAAATAAATTAAGAAGAATTCCTTTTTTGATTGATGTACTAATTTTTTAACTTTAAATATTTTATATCGTTTAGTAGCAAAATATTCTGTTATATGTCATATAAAGGGGGCAAAAGGGAATCATGAGACAAAATATAGTTCTGAGGCTTTAAACGGAATTCAGTTAGCTCATAATATGACCATTTTTTTTTAACAATTTTTGCATGAAAGCTTTTTATTCTCGAATTAAAAGGATAATCAAAAGCGAAAAAATTTAAGAAGATTTAAATTATAAGGTTTTAAGATTTTTCCAATTTAATTAATAAATGTTAGATTAATTAAAATTTAAATTAAAAAATTCAATCGTTAATTAAAAAGTGAACCTGCTAATTGTTACTCAGAAAATGTATGCGTTATGTAAGCAAAGGAAAAAATAAATTGGTCAGGATGAGGAGAAAGGATTTTTATCATACACTTTTGACTACAAGCAGTCGACAGCTTACAGGGATTTCTTTTTCCCTCTCAATACGGAAGAAGGAAAATAACGCTCCCTTCGCAATTCTCAGTTGTATCACCTGGCGCCGACAATAACATAGCGTTACAAGCTGGAACTGATCGGGACTCTATGATGTTATTGTGGTCGGAGACATTTTCAGTCCTTTGATATCTGGGGCAAAGGATATCACCACACAAAAAGACATCTAAGCAACGATAGACTTCCTTGAATGGGAAATCATTGAGTCCCCAATTACTTTCGGTTGTAACTTTGAGAAGGAGGGAGGGAACGGCCACTCTACTCCCGCCCTCCTATTGCACTATCGTGAGAGAAGTTTTTATAACGATCGAACAAAAGTGTTTGGAGGATGTATAAATTCGTATGTAGCATAAAAATGCAATTCGGAAGTACGCAATTAATAAATATCTCAGAAGTATGGGCTACGTTACCTAACTTCCTCTGCCAGCAGCTGCTATCGGGAAGGTTAGTAGTAATTAAAAGCGTTTATTCTACTCATGCAAGATAAAAGAGAGATTGCTAAACCATTTGTTTCAAACTGTTAATTAATAAATGAACACTGTTAGTATGTTTTAACTTTGGAGTTGTTTTTAGCGAGCTTATTTCGATTTATGACTTGTTGTGTTGCCGGTGATAATGATATAAAAACTTTATTTTATCTTTAAAATTATAACAGTGCGTTGCTGAATAGAATGATAAAGTGACACATTAATACTTTTTGTTAAATCATATTTGTATTTTTAAATAATGTTATTTTTAGGCAGGAGACGGGAAAAATGTACAGTTCCCTCGCCAGGACTCGAACCCTGCACCTGTCGAATACGCGCCGAGTATGCTTCCAACTATACCACAAAGGCATGGGAAGAGGAAGGGGAAATTACTTTATATATTACCTCATTTAAAGGGCGACTGGAGATTAGGGGACACAGTTGCCAAAACCTGGTGGTTATGAATTATCGTCCGTCTCCTTTTTTAGTTTGGGCACCCCTTGTGCAGTCTTTTACAGTTTGTTGTAGCGAGGTTTGGTTTGGTTTATGTAGTTACGGCAAAGCCTGGAGGACTATTTGCTTAAGGTTTGAGCCACTGAGTGGCTTCCGTCCCGGGTATAACGGGTATACCCATACGGAATCGATGCGAACCCCGCGGATATTTATTGTACTGTATAAAAGATGTACATGGACACGGTTACAGGGCCCTTGATGACTTGGTTACATTCTACTGTCAACAGAGGATAAGGGATTATTAACATAAGAGACACATTGATTATACAATGATTTGAAGCTATTTTCGCGGGATTCGAACCTCGGACCAAACTACCAGTGCTCAGCGACTTTACCTCTCGGCCGCTGCTGAGATTTTTTGCTAGCAAGGAAATAGAAGAAGTCCGCAATGTCCTTGCCGAGATTTGAACTTTGGACCTCGAAATGTGCATCGAGTACGCTTCCAATTACATCACGAAGGCATGCATGTCTGGAGAAAATACCTTATGTTTGGCATTTTTAACTACAACTTCTTATATGAACTTCAGCGAATTTTTTTTTGGGGGGGGGCAGCGTATAAATTTGTAGCGTTTTCTTATAGGTTGTCAATATTGTGTTGGCAAGAATCCGTCGTCCATTATTCCATTGTTATCTCTTATTTTGAAGTTTTGTGGTTGTGAAGACATAGTGTATGCTCATTCTGAGCACATTTTGTCTTAGCTTGCAGGCAAAATAAGGCAGGGAGTCAAGTTTAACATTGCCGGTATATTGCCTGTTTGAATTTAATCCAGGATCAAGCGCAGCAGGAACAGGGCAAACAATTTGTGCTGTGCACCATGTACCATTGATGAACAATTGTAAGAAAAAGGTTCTATTTTTGGAAGACGATTTGACTCATTTTCATTAAAAATGTCTCAGAATAAAAAGAAGAGACAACAAGGGAATTGCGCAATAACGAATCTGACCATTCAACCAACGTGCACCACTTGCAATTGATGGGTAAGATGTAACCCTTAACTAAACGTTACGAAATTATGGCACTGACTCAATATTTGTGCTGTTAATACAATTAACTACAGTTGTTCACCCGTGGACCTTTGATGATCTCGTTGATGCGGTCCATCTAGAGTAGTGGTTATCAGCCGGGGGGGGGGGAGGAATTTTCTCCTAGAGAAACTTTATAGTTCCAGAGAAGAAGAATTTCAGACGTCCTGATAATCTTCTAGAGTGGCTTATCATTGGAATGAATGCTTCAGGTTAGCCGATAAGCCGTATGACGTTTTGCCACATGGGTTGCTCCAACTATACCATTCGAAAGTTCCAACTTCCATGGACATGCGGAGGAACCACACGTGGTGGATCGGCTCAGAAAAGACCAGACAGACCACCAGCAGAGAATGTCGAAGACTCGTTCGCCGGGTACATGTGGATCCAAAGACAGCACAAATTACTCACGTTATACTTAATCTGTATATATATCGTGCTCCGGTGGGGAGGTACTTTGACCAACGGTGCATTTCCAAACCTCCCTATTAAACGGCATGGATCCCAAAAGAAGGTGTTCAGCCCTGGATGATCATACCCTATCATAGTTGAATGGTTCTAGTACTGGTTCGTAGCACTCTGCAGCTCATTGGTACAGGCATGAGATTGTATGACTACATATTATTCCATTCATTGTAGAGAAGCAGATATCTTTGTTCCAGCTGATACTAATTTCTGGCTGCATTCTGTAAATGGTTCTCTAGGACTCCTTTCGGGAAATGCAAAAATTTCCATGGCCAACTCCTGGACCTTATCAAGCATTTCTGGGGGTACACGAAACGTGACTTGCTCTCGTACCGTAGTATCAGTTGTAGCGCGCGTGATGCAAAGTCCTTTTTATGAAGTCATCTGTCTGCTTGGAGACTATGTTTTGAGATCATGTTTATCTTAAGAGTCAATTAAATCTCACTTGCATCCAATGCCTCTTTCCTTATGCCCTTATTTCATTGAACTGGGAATGTAACATAAGATATCTGTGTACACTATTATATATTATGTATACGAATAACGTGTATGTACATAGCGTATGCATATATATGTGCATGTATATAGTATATAACACATAACGTTATGTGTTATGTGTAACATATATAGTAATACATAATGTAATTAAAGATGTAAATGCTGTTGAAGTTGTTAGAAATATTCATTCTGTCCAATATTTCTTCAGCATACATTTCGCCGATATTTTTTCCTGACATCCATACGTACGTACGTATGTACGTGTCTCTGTATGTATGTATGTACGTATGTATGCATGTATAAAATCAAAAACGATTAGCTGTGGAAGGTTAAAATTTTGTATGTTGGACTGGACTGCTATAACATCTAGTTGTGCACCTCCCTTTTTTATTGCAATTGGTAATACCAAAAATATATATGACGTATGCACCAGGCGTATATACAGGGGTTGGACAAAAATATGGAAACACCTTTAAAAAAACATGTTTCTTTGCTTAATATGGTGTAGGAAACCTGTTGGCATTCAAAACAGCTTGCAGTTTTCTCGGAATGGATAAATACAGTTCCTGTACGTTTGCCAAGGGAATATTATACTATTCTTCCTGCAAAACGGTGGCAAGTTCAGATAACGATGTTGGCGGTGGATAACGAGAACGCACTTTCCGTTCCAATGTAGACCACAAAGGTTCGATAATATTCAGGTCTGGTGACTGTGGTGGCCAGGGGAGATGGGACGACTCATCCTCCTGCTCAGAAAAGCAGTTCTGGACAATGTGAGCTGTGTGAACAGGGGCTTTGTCGTCTTGAAAGACACCATCGCCATCGGGGAACAAAGTTTGTACCATGGGATGAACTTGATCGGCCAAAATGTTCACATAAGTCTTGGCAGTCATGTGCCCTGACACAGTTATCATGGGGCTAGCAGAGAACCACGATATGGCTGCCCAAACCATAACAGAACCCCCGCCATGTTTCACTCTTGGTAACAAGCAGTCTGTATTATAGGCTTGAGATGGCGTTCTCCAGACGTAAACTCGGCCAGAAGTGGGAAACAATGTGAAAGAAGACTCGTCAGACCATATTACTCTCTTCCACTGCTCTATAGTCCAGGCTTCATGACTTAAACACCACCTTTTCCTGTTACGGGCATTAGCATCAGTGATGAGTGGCTTCTCAATTGCAGCACGGCCAGCAATTCCCTGTTTATGAAGCTCCCTTCTAATTGTTTTGGTACTCGCAGGGTTCGGTAACACAACATTCATTTCAGCAGTAACTTTTGCAGCTGTGGTCTTCTTATTTTTCGTCACAATTGCCCTTAATGATCGTCTGTCACGATCACTCAGGACACACTTTCGTCCGCGCTGTGATTTAGCATATGATGTTTTTCCGCTTTTCAAATATGCGGAATAAATCTTCGATACAGTACCTCTTGAAACACTAAACATCTCGGCTACCTTGCTTACGGAAGCACCTACCATACGTGCTCCAACAATTTGCCCACGTTCGAAGTCTGTTAACTCTGACATAATGCAATGACAACTTCACATAACAGTACTCCGACAACAGCTGAACTGTTTAGCACATTTACGAAGTTGTATAGGTGGCGTCAGTAGTCAAAAACGCCAGCGCCACCTACATATTTCATTACAATCAATCTTTCTTTTCAAACATGCATTTCACAAGGTGTTTCCATATTTTTGTCCATCCACTGTATATATATATATATGTGCTACATACACATACACACACCCTTATTTGGCTTAATATTCCTTACCTGACCTCTATTTTCACGATTGTTGGTGGTAGTCATAGTCTTTTAATTACAGAAATCTTTTATGTGACGAAATTATTCATGTTTTGGCAATGTCTTTTTTTAAAAAAATCAATCAAATAATGAAATCTTACTTTTAATGCAGTCTTCCAGTTCCTATACTTATACTTAAATGTGATTTCACATCAGTTACTTTTTGCCCTGGTTTTTGATATCAACACTACATAGTATAAAACAAAGTCGCTTTCTCTGTCCCTATATTCCTATGTATGCTTAAATCTCTAAAACTACGCAACGGATTTTGATGCGGTTTTTTTTAATAGATAGAGTGATTGAAGAGGAAGGTTTATATGTATAATAACATCCATTAAATAGTGGAGAAATACTGTTATTTTTGAGGTTTCTAATGTGATGTCGTAAATAATTACATTTTTTCCGCTTACATTGCAAACGCAGGCTGAACCCTACGAGATTTATCAAAATAATGTACTAAGTATTGTACACATTGAAAAGGTCTACAAATTTAAAAATTGCAGGACGTAGCGTTTGCGGCGGTACCGGCCGGCCGGGGCGGTGGGAGCGGGCCTATAAATAGCGCGTCGGAGGCCGCGGTTCAGTGTCAAACCTTCAACGTTGCAGGCTTAGATTTGAGTTTTTCACATGACCAACTGTATGTCGCTTTTTCAAGGGTAACCTCTAGAGAAAACATGTTTGTATTGTCCAATGACGAGAAAGCTGTGAACGTTGTATATAAAGACATTCGGTAATATATTAATTGTTGTAAAAATAAAATAAATAGGTAAAAATGTAAAAAGCAAATAAGAAAAAATGTAGTGTATGAATTTAGATATTCCAAAGATAGCAGGAAATCTTCATGGTATAGGGAAAGGGGAATTGTTTTACTCCGAATTTAACGCGTGCGAGCCACGGGCAGTAATGAGTAAATCAAAACTACTGGATCGATTTTAATCATTTTTTCAGTGAGTGACATAGGCTATATATTTTATACCCGTGCGAAGCCGGAGCGGGTCGCTAGTAAATAATAAATCGTAGAAGATCTAATACCATATTTCTCCATTATAATACTTCTCTTCCCTTTTCTTCTGAATGACCGGTTTTAAAGGTTCGTTGTTGGATTTGTAATCTTTTTGAAGCTTTGTAAATTAGCTCAATGATAATAATCATTGTTAGCTTTTGAAATTCGTAGTGAATAGCAGTGATTTAGACTCTATGAGATCTATGACTCATAAATCAAAATGTCAATATTAATGATAAATAAATGTGATAATTTGAAAAACAAATAGATCATGGAAGGAAATTTGTATTCGTTAAAATATATGGTACCAAGACAAGGAAATTCAATGGCAAGATTTTATGAAAATTTAATATAAACTTAATTAAGTTATAAGTGATAAGTGACGGAGGGCGTGGGCACCATCCCTCTACCATGATGGTCAATTGGTATAGCGCCACGTCCTCCCTTATCTAGAGTCCGGCTTGAGGGGCCACACGCGAGCCCCGCACAGGACGCCCTGTCCCAACGCCCGGACCGTACCGTCAGCAGTCATGCCGACCAAATGTCAACGTCCAAATTGTTCGGGCCCGGCGTATATTGAACTCCAAAATTAAGTTATAAGGTATTTTTCTCTAGTTTCTGCATGCCTTCGTGGTGTAACGGTAGAACATTCGGCACGTATTCGAGAGATCCAGGTTTGAGTCGCGGTGAGGGCATTGCTAATTTGTCGTGCTTCCTACTTAACAAATCTTAATGACTTTACAAAGTCGTCTAAAATCTTTAATTGATTAAAGGCTAAAATTAAATCATTCGAAGCTATTTCAAAGGCTAAAAGATTGTTTTCAGAGAACTTGCAACGAAGAGATTACTTCATGCTTCTTAAAATACTTGAGCTGTCAGCGACTGTACAATTTGTAGTCCTCACATGAAGTAGTAACAGGGAGGATAACCAGAAGTTTTTAGATTTTTCCCTTCTGAAGATATTCATTATATCTCGAAATTAATGAATTAGTTTAAAACGTCGTTAGATTAATTTGGGTCAGCTGAAGAGAATAACTATTAACTTCGCAAAATAAATATCATTTAAAGGAGCGATCCAAATATACGATTTTTTATGTTAAATGAATATTTTTAGCAATTTATGACAGCTTAAAGTCATTTTCGCGAAATATAACCTTCCAGTGAAATTTTTTGGACATAACAGACATTATGTCTTTCTTTTTACTTCCTTGTACGAAGTATAGGAAGTATTGTAATCACGAAAAATTTCGGGTACCATATTTCAACGAAAATATCCATTTTGACAGCTATCGAATGAAATTTAACGATGCTTTTGCGTGGCATCTGTACGTAAGGACAGAAAAATTGATTTAAAATGGATTCAAAAGAGATTTTTACGTGACGTCTGCTCGTGCGTACTCAAACGTGCAGTTTTGAGTTATGAGTCGTGCAGTTTTGTTATGAGTCGTGCAGTTTCGTTACGAGTCGTGCAGTTTTGAGTTATGAGTCGTGCGTTTTAAGTTATGCCACACACTCACGTGCGTGGTATAACTCAAAGACGAGTAGTCTCAGAACGTTGCAATTTTGTATACAGGACTGCTATAACATGCAGTTGTGCACCTCCCTTTTTGATTGCAATCAGCTACACCGAAAGTATATATATATATATACTCACTCTGTTACTCGGCTCAGTGAGCTCAGTTTTTTTATTCTTAAATGTTGGCAAATTGTGTATTTTTTGCTTTAAAAAAATGATTGAATTATGTTGTTCTTATTTTTCGGTTGAGGTTTCTATGCCTTTAGTTAATCTGTATGCAATATTTGTAGAATTATCAACAATTTAAAAGTTGTTTAAGTGTGCTAAGCCTATTTTTTTTTTTTTTTTTTTTTTTTTTTTTTTTTTTTTTTTACCATAGCAGCTTTTTAAGTTTACATTTGAAACTTTGAAACTTAGAAGAATAGTGAATTAGTTCTTTCTGAACCTTCAATGTCTTTTTGCCGACTGGGTCCAAAAGGAAACTTTTAGTTTTATGCACCGAAAAATCTGCCTTCTTGCCTGTGGGCTGAATTGCTTGTTTTTGCATAGAGTCTGTAATTTTAATTGTTTTTAAAATTATTTTTGTTCTATATCTTTCAATTTTTAATGAAATTATTTTGAGTTTTTACGTATTTCTGTCTTTCCGCGAAGTGAGAACTGAATTAATGAATTCAATGAGGAATATATATGTGATGGAAATTCGATGAAATAAGTTTAAATGAAATGCAGGAATAAATGCGTATTGTTTAATATTCCGCATAAGGAAGTCATTGTGGTGTACACATCAATTTTTTTTTAAGAAATGTTTTACGACGCTGCTAGAAGAAATATGCCTATGTAAAAACCTTCACAACAAATAGGGTTCTGGCATAATGATGCTGGCACATTTATGAAACTGAGTTTTTTTTTTTTTTTTTTTACTTAAATCGGAAAGCCTAAAGGTTCCCACTGTTCTGCAAATTCGGTTTTAATTTGTTTTCCTGATGAGCATTAGACACAATAAATTACAGCCTTTTTTTTTTTTTTTCGGAAATCAGATCACTTGCATAATGCTGGCAGCTATACAAACACCTGGGCTTCCACAACCGCATTTGGCCCAGCTATGTCAGAGCATTAAAGACACTGTATTTAATTTTTTTGATGCGTCAGAAATCCGAATTACACCTTTGAGACTGCTGTCGTTCTGTTGTCTTGTACATCTATCCCTGATCTACAGTGATTTAACAAGTTCATCTCCTGCCGTGATTCTTCTGTCTTCCATTAGAGAAAATTAAGTTCCTTTCACTTCAGTTAACATCTGTTTGAAATAAGCATGCAGTTTATTTGCCTACATGCCTTTGGCTTGTGATTTATTTGCCACCCACCTGTGATATCCAAAACTTGGCTTCCGTTTGCAGTCCACGCGAAGTAATTTGACACTAAACTAGTAATGGATTTTCTAATTTAAGGCAATCTTCTTCAAATTAAGAGACCTCGTCATTTGTTAATAGCCTTAATATTGTACTTTGTTTCCGTTTAAAATACAACTTAATCGTTGTCTTCACGAGCAGCATCAGCAAGACAACTTTGTTTGCATTTTGGTTAGGGTTATGTTTTAGGTTTTACAATTGGCTGTTACTTTTGTCGTATCACCTTTTTGCTTCAGTATAAATTTTTTAGTTATTTAGTTCCAGTTTGGCTTTTAGTATGCTTAGTTCAATTTATTTAGTATACCAGTGATATGAAACCAGTTTTTCAAGTTCTTATGATGATCATAAGAATAATAATTTATTTAATTTTATTTTTAAATTTTTTTTTTAAATGTTCATTTATATGTCAAATTTACTGCATGATAGGTCTAGAAAACTTCATACCTTTCTCTTAATTTTCTAGTTTTTAGCTTTACTCAAACTGAAATATTTTAGCAAAATTGAATGTGATTTCCTTCTAAATTAAACTACATATATATGTTTATATCTTACTTTTTTTCGAATGTCCACAGTCTCGTGCTCTGAAGGGGGGGAAATTCGATTAATGTTGCCACAGCTCACTTTCAAATCATTGAGTTTGTTAATTATGAATTCATTAAAATTCAACAAAATATGAATGAGATACCTTCCGCAAGGGAAGAAGAGGAAGAAGGACCTTGCTTGTTTGCATTAGCTGTACAAAAGTCACGTAAACTCTGAGGTCATCTGCATTGTTTGTTTATAAAAGGTTTACATAAGTCACATGATCAGTGAGGTCATCGGAATGTATCTCATTAAGTAATAATACAAACTTGAAATTCAAAATTTGGTCTTCCAGGCTCACATGTTCGCGGGGAGAACAACGGCTAAAATTTAATGGCTTTAGAGACCGTCGTTTTTCACAGTGCATGGAGCATACATTACATCCATGCGTTTTCTTCATTATATAATTTCCTTAAAAATAATGTAAGAAAAGTTTATGAACTACACAAAAAGGACCTGCGAGGTCAAGAATTTTGCGCATTCAGCTGCAAAATTTGAATATTTGAATATTTATAAATTTGTGGTAATATTTGGTGGCAGTAATTTGAAAAATGATATAACGTTTATAGTGAACCAAAGCAAAATCAAATTTCGAGAATAAATAAGCAAAATCAAATTCCCTTTTGGACTAAAAACATCTGAGCGGAATCGACAGGGCTTCTTTTAAGGCCTATTAAATTATACACATTTGTTTGTTGCACTTCATTTAAACTTTTTCCTTGAATTTCATTAGAGATATAATTCTCATTTAATCAGTTCAGTTCTTATTTCTCGGCAAGGGTATCACACCATTTTAATGAATTTGTTTTGAGTACGTAACACTCAAAACAATTTCATTAAAAATTGTAAAATACAGAAACGCATAAAACACCAGATACAATTAAAAACACATAAAAAGCAGTTATTACAATTAAAATTAGAGTTTCTAAGCAAAAACAAGCAATTCGTCCAGCGGGCTAGAAAACAGATTTTTCGGTGCACAAAATTGAAATTTAACTTTTGGTCCCACTAGGCAAAAAGACATTGAAGGTGCAGAAACTGACTTATTCTACTGACTCATATATGGAAAGAAATGCGGTTCATTAGGCTTAACTAGCCACTTTTAAATAGTTGGTAACTCTACAACTATTGCTTGTAAATTAATTAAATAAATTAAAACCTTAACAGGAAGATAAAAAACACATAATTCAAACACTTTTAAAACCAAAAATGCGTAATTTACCAATTTACCAACATATAAGAATAAAAAACTAAGCTCATCGAGTCGGGTAACAGACGGGGAATATGTATGTGCATATATATATATATATAATGTTGTATGATATTAAATTCATTTAGTGCGATATATATATATATATAATCAATTGTAAGGAAAAAGGGAAGTGCACGGCTGCATACAGAATTTCAACGTTTCTACGGCTACTCATTCTTGAGTTATGCGAGATACATACATCTAAAACATCATATACAGTTAAAAACAGTTAATTTTTTTTTTTTTTTTTTTTTTTTTTTTTTTTTTTACAATTTAAATTAAAGTTTCGATGCAAGAAGAACAAGTTGGTAAGTTAATTGACTTAATTCACTATTCTACTGAGTGTTTCAAAAGTAAACAAGTGGCGGCCTCGTTAGGCTGTTGCCACTTAAACTTTTAAATTGTTAATAATTCTGAACTACTGCACTCAGATTAACTAAAGGCATAAAAACCTTAACGGAAACATAAGAACAACATAATTCAATCACTTTTAAAGCAAAAAAATGCACAATTGGCCAACATATAAGAATGAAAATCCTGAGCTCACCAAGCCGAGCATATATACATATAAACAGGAGGGATGAATTTTTTGGTTTTTTTGGTTTTTCATATTTCAATTTACATTACTTATTATTAATTTTTCACTGCTACTAGTTATGGTTAATTTTAATTTTAATTTTAATTTTAAAGGTTACACTATTTTTCGGACAATCAAATTCGCGTACAAAACATTTTGTCAACTTTTTAAATTTTAGAAATTTAATATTTATCCTACACTTTTTTGTCAGATAGGATAATCAGGATTTGGTTGGTTGGTATTGTGTCCTTTGAGAAGTCATATGGATCCATATATGGAAATCACAGCTTTTGCCAGTTCCACAATCTTTTCACTGTATAGCTCTCCCTAGAAAGAGAAAAAATAATAATAATAATAATAATAATAATAATAAAAACAAATAAATATTATTATAATCTTCGTTAAATTTATATAAACGCTAAAATTAAATAAATAATCTCAGTTAATTTCATATTCACAAGCTTTTCCAAGCAGTAGCTTATCGCTTTCTAGACAGTTTTTTTTTTTAAATAATTATGCAATTTTTTTCTATATATGTTAAGACTTTCAAAGCCAATGGAAATTTAAGTACTATATGATCAATTCCT
Organism: Stegodyphus dumicola; assembly: GCF_044657685.1. NCBI lineage: Eukaryota > Metazoa > Arthropoda > Arachnida > Araneae > Eresidae > Stegodyphus > Stegodyphus dumicola. The sequence goes on along the minus strand of NC_140774.1, from coordinate 173,032,018 downwards.
CTTTGAAATTTAATTCCTTTTTGAAGGAACGGTAAGAAAAAATGAAATAAAAATTTACTGAATTAATCTTTAATTTGTCTTTTATTGATCGAAAAGATATTTGCTTTAGTTATTAAATAATGTTTTGAGTAGCGGAAAATTTCAAAACTGTTTAAGAGGTTTTATGTTACATAATTTCGAAAAGAGAGGCAACTTTTATGGAATGATTATATGATATATCGAAATTTTTATACTATTTTGTCACAACAGGATATTATTCAAGTTTTATATTTGTATTTAAGTGGAGCATTTATTAAGCCACGTTCAATGAATTCTTTGAAAGCGCTTTGTTTCCAATAGAAATGCTATATCTTTTAAAGGCAAAACTTTTAGTTCTTTTGAATTTCTTCGTATGTAGCACTCAAATAGTATATTCTGCCATCATTCGCACCTGACTGGGAATCTCATTCTTAAAGAAATTAACCACCCTTTTTAGAAAGACATGATAGTCCTCATTATAGCCATCCCATTCTTCAACAGCCAGGGGGCGAAACAAAGATTGAGCGTTGAGGCGAAACAGCAAGGAAAGATATCGGGGGTTCACTTTACCAAAAGCGAGAGGGGGTCAGAAATACTCCTTCATTGTCGCTTTCGTGATAAACGATACCACTGTCAGCTCCTTGCAATCTGAACATCGGAATCAGCATGCGTTTTAGTGTCCGACAATGAGCCATTTCTGCACCAGGAGTCCTAAGTGGGCCCTCAAGGGATCGCTCCGGGCATGGGAAACACCTCTACCGGACCCTCCCCTACATCTTTTTATTGCTTTTAGAACTGTAATGAAGGAAAATGCTATCTCTTTCGAGCTACTGTTGCTTCCTAAATGACCTCTGTCAACTATGTCATACTTTAAGCGTGCCTTCTCAAATGAGGTTCCCCATCTATATCAAGACATAAAGAAGTTAGTTAGGATCTCAAAGAAAGACAAGAAACGTTTCTCTTGTGGTGGAAGGCTGGACTTGAAAAGAATGTAAATCCCTTTGACAGTTAACTGGCGCCATAAAATGGGCATCAGCAATAATTAAATCGTTACATACTAGTTAACGAGCGTTTTGTTGTGCATATTGCCTTTTATCAGATGTGGAATCTCGCCTGAAGGCAAATTCATGAAAACTTCTCTCGTAGTTACGCCCCACTTTAGCGTATTTTTAGAGATTGATGGAATTTAATGTGAAGCTAACCATAAAAGCACATTTTTATCTTATTTATAGGCGTAGTTTGAAATGACGATATTTTTTTTTAGCCCAAAGGGCGTTAGCCCGGAAGGGTTATTACTTTCGTTTTGGAATTTTGCGTCGAAAATCTTAATACCCGTTTCACTTTTCAGATTGTTGCCACCAAATATTATCGCCCTGCGTTATATTAAAAAAAATTAAATAATGAAGAATCTGCACAAATGTATGTATGTTTCTAGCATTGTGATAAAACAACGGTACCTAGAGCCATCAAATTTTGAATAACGTAATCTTCCACCGAATATAGGTATCTGGAAGCCTAATTTGGAATTTGGAACTTATTTTATAACCGATTTCATATAACACTTTAAACGAATTTTTTATTAACAAATTCAACCGATTTCAAAGCGAGAAATGGCAACACTGTATTAAAAAGAAATATCTCCAACGCGCGAGACTGTGTATCGGAAATTATAAAGATATGCTCATTTTAAAACTATTTTGGGATATTACTTTTGAATTGAATTTTATAGTTTAAGTGCGAAGAACATGATATTTAATAAACAAAGGTAGCATACAAAACGTTAAAAAAAGTCCCCTTGGACGTAATGTAAAATCTGAAGGCTTTCAGATTTTTGTATTTTTTCCCCTTTTTTAATTACCGTTATTTAAAGTTGTCTGATTTTATCACAGATAACTTACTAAAGTGAAAATAATCTTCACAGAGGATAAGCATGTTACAAAATCTTCCTTTTTATGTTCAGTTTTGAAAAAAAATTCACAAATTATCATTGCATTAATTCATGACATTATGTTTTTTAAAGAATAAAGGGAATTCCAGATCCAGATGCATTTGGGGAAAATTCTTTGTCATTACTAACATATAAACTTCTCTTTAAAAATATTCATTTTTTAATATAATAACGATTAAAAGCCAAGGTCCGGTCAAAGTAATCTGGGACTTTGAGCTTTGTCTTCTTTCATGGAACTCCCAATGACTACTTCCCAAGTTTTTAGGAAGGAAAACAGCATAATGAGGAACCATATGTTGAATTTAGAGTTCTAGCTTTAGCTCTAGCCATCAATAATAATCAGGCCATGACTAAGATTAGGTGAAAGTTAAATTTATGGTGGATCAGCGTACATATTAATTAAAAAAATTTAGTACTACTAAAAAATAATAAAAAGGAATTACCGAGGGCCGTTTTCGCAAAATAAAATCTGCATGTAAAAAGCTATGAAAAATTATTAAACATGATTACAATTTTGAACTGTTTATTTACTAAGCCAAAGAGTAATGGTGAGATAGCGAGTTTCGAGAACAGACTATATATACCCCCTGTTTTGAAGCAACGATTTTCGATATGCTGAATGCAGTAATATTTCAGTAAATGTAATCACACTGACCCATATACTAATGTATATGCAGCTATTTTATCCCATTCCTCTTGAACAGCTTTCCAAAGTGCAAAGAAGGTTGTAGGTCGACGTCTGCACAACACTGCGACCACCCATATTTCTTTGCTCCTGATGAAGAAGGACCTATACCTTTTTGCCCTCGAAATTCATTCTTGACTAAATCTACGCCAAATACAAGATTGTTGCTTTGCATTTTATGTACCTAAATGTTCAGCATTAAAAGAAAGGAAAATCTTAAAATATATATATTTTTAAATAGCTTCATCTTTGTGTTTTCAAAAGTGTAACTCTAATGTTGACCATTTAAGTTTTGAACATGAAACCATACCATGCAGTAATCTAATAACATAAATATTTCTCAGGGAAAAAAAAAAAAAATCAGGCTTAGGAAAATACATAAACGCGATTATTCTAAATTCCATCACTACTTATTCAAATTTTTATTTTAAAATTTGCAAATTATAATAAATCTCTCAGGCGATGATTTAAATTATTTCATATATCTATATATATCTATCAAATATAGATATAAGAGTTTATGAAATAATTATATAATGATAGTAAAGATATATTAAATATAAGCAAAAGTTAATTGACTGTTCAATTTGTTAACAATACTTGCATATGAATATCTTGTAGAGACGTTAGGTATATCGAACCACGGAAATCTCGAATATGCGCCGAGTGTGCTGACCACTACACCACGAAGGCATGCTAAGAAGGTGGGAGAAATATCTTATACCCTACATTTCTTTAAAATTACTGAATAACCTTTAGTCGAGGATGAAAATGAATAAAATCAATCTTACTTCAAAATCATAAGACATTTTTTTCATCGTAAAACATTAAAAAAAACATTTATGCAGAAAGCCAAATAGCTCTTATACGAATATTTTGTCTTCAATTTTCATAACGTTTCTGATTTAAATCAAGTGGAATTCGAAATACCCGTTTCGCGGTTTACAAAAAATTTTAATTTAATTTCATCTAAAAAATGAGCATCTGTTTCAGGAAAAAACACTTTACTAACGGTATTTTGCAACTGATTTAGTTTTTGAAAATGGTATTTACTCTTCCCAAATGAAGTATGCAATTTTCAGGAGATAGCGGGAGCAGTTTCTGAATCAAAAAGGAAGGAAACGAATGTCCTTATTTAATATTTATAGTTATATAATATGCCTCGAAGGAAAAGACTTAAAAAAAGAATATGAAAGCGTTCAGATTTCATATTATGCCCAAGGAAAATGTTTACTAATGTTTTGTGTGTTCCCTTTATTTATTAAATATCATGTTCTTCGCACTCAAAACACATTAAATTCAATTCAACAGCAATATAAAAAAATATTTGAAAGCAGCATATCTTCAGAATTTCCGACAGACAGTTTCGCACTTTTTTTTTTTTTTTTTTTTTCCCCCGTACAGTGTTGAGATTTCTCGCTTTGAAATCGTTGAGTTGGCCAGTTAAAAATTCGTTAAAGTTTTGGAAAATATGAAATACACAACAAAACAAATTCCAAATTCGAGCTTTCAGGTGTTCATATTCGGGTGGAGGTTCATATTCGGGTTCAGAATTGGATGGCACCAGGTACCGTCGTTTTTTCACAGTGCGAAAACACGCATACATTCATGCAAATGTAACTAGGTATGTCAAAACAAATTTGCCCAACTATATACTTCTTTAAAATCTTAAAATACGACTTTTTTTTTTTTTTGTAATTACTAGATCTACTAATACAAATCAATGACACCATCGAGAATTTTAAGTTGCTAGAGGTCTGACTTAACCAATATTTGAGTGAATTCGATAAGTATCTTTCATTTAATCAAAACTATAGGACACTTTCTAAATTTATAAGATAACTTAAATAAAAATGAAAAATAAATTATTTATGCTGGTGTATTGAGAATACGGCAAAGCACACTACGGCTATCTGCCTAAGGGGAGGGATGCTTTTCTAAGGGAAACTGGCTCGTAAACACGTTACACATGGGAAAAACCACGAAAACGCCCATGCAGCCAGCCCGTTTGCGGGATTCGAACCTCGGACCGAACTACCAGTGTTCAGCGATTTTACCGCTCGGCCGCTGGTGGGCCAATTATTTATGCTGTTGTATTTTTCTATGGAGAAGCAAGTACTAGAAAAACATGCTGTTTGTTTTAATAATGATTAAATATTGTCTAAATCTTTCAGTTTTTCTTCGATATCATTCTGAACTCTTTAATGAAACAAGCATTGAAAAATAAAACTATGCATTGAAAGCCCAAGAAATAAGCATTGAATCCAGAAATGTTATGCATGAAGGGGCTGCCTGCATGGACTTTTTTTTGATTTCCATACGTGTAATGTGTGTACGGGTCAATTTTTCTTAGAAAGTCTTCCACGATCTTTAGGCAGATAGTCGTCGAGTGCTTTGCCATAATCAAATAAACCAAACCAAACCAAATCAGAAACGTTACGTAACATGCCATATAAATGTAGGATTCTAATGAAAGATTAATATTTTTCAGCCTGTAAGTGAATTAATTACATATTAACCCTTAATTAGTTACTTAGTTAGAAGTGAATTAATTACTTCTTGTAAGATCGCGAAGGAATGGTACTCTAATATAAAGAAAAACTCTTTTCTCTTTAGCAAAGTTTGAAGCTGTCATAAGACTTAATTGCAAATATATATAGCAAAAGAAATCTGTAATTCATGATAATTTATTTATTTATTGTATTATACTGATATAATGGAACTGCCGAATAAATAATCATAGCAGTAAAGGCAAAGTTATTAAATTTCAAGCATTTAAATTAGCTCCTTCATGTAGAACTGGACAAACAAATCGCTCATTTATTCAACTCGTTTAGGGCAACAGGAAAATTACACTTAATCAAAACGGATGGAGCTCCCTTCTCCCGGAGAAATTGTTCAACTTTGCATTCCGAGAGGGTAGAATTGTTCATGAAAGAGAGAAAGAAGCAGGAGTGAAAGAGAGAAAGAAGCAGGAGTGAAAGAGAGCGAGCGATAGAGGGAAAATTCTAGCACCCCGCACCATTAAACGAAGCCGGGAGGCCCAGAAGTGATTACGATTATCCCGCAGTCAGGCTGACAAATCGCCATCGATAAAGGAGATGCGGACAGCTGTTGGATGCTACGGAAAAGACACTCCACTCTTTATTCCCCCTCACTCTATCCTCTTCCCGTCGTCATGACAACGAGGGCGTGGCCCCTGCGCCTCCGCGCCTTCCATTGGCCGCGTCCGGATACGCCTATCCTCCATCCAACGTGCCTCAGGAAGGCTTTTGCTTGCATTTAGTCAAAAGAATGGACCGGGGCTGTTTAAGAAGTTGATAACGTGTTATCCATTTCCCAGTTAGAAGAGTGAAGGATTGCCAATCGTTCACCCACCCCGAGACTCGCCTTACTGAGAACACGGCAGTCCGATCGTCAGCTCGTTCGGCGCTAATTAACTTCTCGGTAATTATCGGAAGTGCACGGAGATTGCTGATTTCCCCAACGCTATCGGCTCTTTTATTTTGCTTCTCATTCGGAATTTTAGCGGTGTTCGTGGATTGTTTGACTGCGATGATGTCAATGAGGTGCTGCAGCTCCTGAATGGTATCCTTGTAGTTTCTGATAATATAACGTACAGCAAGCATCCGACCTTTTTCACATTTCGTCTGCTGAGTTTTGCAAGGACAATGCAGCTTAGTTCACCAAACGGCATTGACATTCCCGTTAATCAAGACACTCAGACACATAACGGATCGGAGTACCAAAGACTGTCTCCAGTGATACTTGGTTCAAGAATGGCCATGTCTTCAAGGCATCCAAACAGTTCGAGGTCTCCATCTAAAAGCCCAGATGTGGTTGCCACAAAGACTATATCAAAATCGTCCAAAACATTTTCTTTTTCTGTTGACTCTTTATTATCCAACGACAATGGACGAAGGTCCTCGTGTAGTCCGGAACAAAGGACTGAAACCAAAGCTTTAAATGGTTCCTCTAGTCGCCAAGTCGTTTCTGATATATTAAGTAGGCGGTTCAGCATGGAAAGAATCCTCGATCATGGCCTGAAAACGTCCGGACTGGCGCCCGGATATCTGCCGCCTACTTCGGCGGCAAAAACTGCCGGACTGGGTCATCCGGAAACGAACATGGGATCCCCCACCGCACCGTGGAATCATCCGCTCAGCGTTGCTCTTCCTTGGTTCCAAGTGACAAGGTCACTGTCTCCGGTTCATAGTAAGTCTTTTTAACTATTACATTCAGCAAACGGATCTTAAATATTTCGAAATATTATGAAGCTTTCCATATAAATTTAATTTTTGAAACGAGGTAGTAATTAATATAAATTTATTATATAATTAGTTTTGTTTATATCAGGAAGGTTTTATAAGTAATTATGCAGAATATTTGTGAATTTCATCTCAATTAATATTGCTTTCGTACAAGATAAAGAAATTGTGGCTGCTGAGGAAATGAAAACAAAACGAAAGAACAACAGCAGTAGAAAAAAAGGAGGAGGGTGGGTTTGAAACTGGAGGGAGGAGAGAGAGATGAAATCAAATTTATTCATAAAACATTGAGTAATGTTCAAAAAATATAAGCGATATTTAAATCCTTCGTTAAATAGTGGCTAAAGGTTATATTTCGTATTTTAATTCATATAATTTATTAGCATTTAATTATAAGTAAAAACATTTCGGAATTACGTAGATCTGGTTGTGTTACATGCTTGAAATATTTCAGGATTTATATATGATTTATATATAATATATAAGTATGAAAAATATCCCAGAATTTCAGTAGTACAAGCGTTACATTGAACTAGAGATGATCTTAAAAAATTTTTTTAATGTAATAATTTACTGATTTCTAAAGCTAATATAACATCTTAATTATATTGTGAATATGATTTCCCATTTCTCCATAATGTTATGAAACCATATCGATAAAAAGTTACGTTTTAATTTAAGGGGACTCGTACACCTTAAAACCCATAAGATGTTCGAATAGGTGACTGTTGCAAGAATTGAGATAACATATTTATTTTAAAAGCAATTACTATCAACTTTTTACAGATGACAACATAATATAGCTGCTTTTTGAAATAGTTATCAGAAAGTTTGTGTTGCCAGAAATATTTTTATAATTTAATCCGCTTTGTGACAACATTTTTCGTCATGTTTCCACCTTGCGCGCACAGTTTAAAATATTCTGTTGCATAATTTAATTCCATATTTAATACATAGCTTTTATAACGTCTGGAAACTACTGTGAACCTAAAATTCTAAAAATTTCATGTTAAATTTTTATTTTATTTTGAGTTGAGTTTATAAAATGTATTTTATTAAAAAAAATGTGTAATGTTTTCGTCCATAAAATTTTTCAACAGTACAATATTCATCAGATTGTTGTTTCAGTTAGAAAATAGTGCCCATATAAAGAATTCCATCCAATGTCAAGTATGTACCATTAGCCATTTTTAAAATATCATGCGCGCAAGGTGGAAATATGGCAAAATATTTTGTCACAAAGAGGATTAAATTACAAAAATATTTGTGGCAACACAAACTTTCTGGTTACTAGTTTCCAAAGCAGCTATATCATGAAGTCAGCTGTAAAAAGTTGGAAGTAATTGCTTTTAAAATAAACAAAATATCCCAATTCTTGCAATAGTCACATATTCGAAGATCATGAGGGGTTTAAGATGTATGAGTCCCCTTAAGTATGCTTCGACATGTTTGACATAGGCGTCGAGTCGAATGACATATTCAAGACTCATTTGAAATGTATGTGATGAAGTAATTTATTAAGATCAACCTATTACTATGACTATTAAGATTTAATAAAGACATCTCTTTACATCTGAATTACAAATAGTGTATATCATTCCATTTAAAATTCGTAACTAATATGCTTTTGATAAAAATGAATTTATAATTAAAACAGCTTAAAATAGCTTTATAGTCGTTTCCGAATGGCCGTTATGTAAACTGTCATAATATATCGTAATTAAAAGAGCTTGGAATCAATTTTGAATGACCATTATGTAACCTGTCTTAATATACTATAATTAAAATATCTTGAAATCGATTCCGAATGGACGTTATGTAAACTGTCATAATATATCGTAATTAAAAGAGCTTGGAATCGATTTTGAATGACCATTATGTAACCTGTCTTAATATACTATAATTAAAATATCTTGAAATCGATTCCGAATGGACGTTATGTAAACTGTCATAATATATCGTAATTAAAAGAGCTTGGAATCGATTTTGAATGACCATTATGTAACCTGTCTTAATATACTATAATTAAAATATCTTGAAATCGATTCCGAATGGACGTTATGTAAACTGTCATAATATATCGTAATTAAAAGAGCTTGGAATCGATTTTGAATGACCATTATGTAACCTGTCTTAATATACTATAATTAAAATATCTTGAAATCGATTCCGAATGGACGTTATGTAAACTGTCATAATATATCGTAATTAAAAGAGCTTGGAATCGATTTTGAATGACCATTATGTAACCTGTCTTAATATACTATAATTAAAATATCTTGAAATCGATTCCGAATGGACGTTATGTAAACTGTCATAATATATCGTAATTAAAAGAGCTTGGAATCGATTTTGAATGACCATTATGTAACCTGTCTTAATATACTATAATTAAAATATCTTGAAATCGATTCCGAATGGACGTTATGTAAACTGTCATAATATATCGTAATTAAAAGAGCTTGGAATCGATTTTGAATGACCATTATGTAACCTGTCTTAATATACTATAATTAAAATATCTTGAAATCGATTCCGAATGGACGTTATGTAAACTGTCATAATATATCGTAATTAAAAGAGCTTGGAATCGATTTTGAATGACCATTATGTAACCTGTCTTAATATACTATAATTAAAATATCTTGAAATCGATTCCGAATGGACGTTATGTAAACTGTCATAATATATCGTAATTAAAAGAGCTTGGAATCGATTTTGAATGACCATTATGTAACCTGTCTTAATATACTATAATTAAAATATCTTGAAATCGATTCCGAATGGACGTTATGTAAACTGTCATAATATATCGTAATTAAAAGAGCTTGGAATCGATTTTGAATGACCATTATGTAACCTGTCTTAATATACTATAATTAAAATATCTTGAAATCGATTCCGAATGGACGTTATGTAAACTGTCATAATATATCGTAATTAAAAGAGCTTGGAATCGATTTTGAATGACCATTATGTAACCTGTCTTAATATACTATAATTAAAATATCTTGAAATCGATTCCGAATGGACGTTATGTAAACTGTCATAATATATCGTAATTAAAAGAGCTTGGAATCGATTTTGAATGACCATTATGTAACCTGTCTTAATATACTATAATTAAAATATCTTGAAATCGATTCCGAATGGACGTTATGTAAACTGTCATAATATATCGTAATTAAAAGAGCTTGGAATCGATTTTGAATGACCATTATGTAACCTGTCTTAATATACTATAATTAAAATATCTTGAAATCGATTCCGAATGGACGTTATGTAAACTGTCATAATATATCGTAATTAAAAGAGCTTGGAATCGATTTTGAATGACCATTATGTAACCTGTCTTAATATACTATAATTAAAATATCTTGAAATCGATTCCGAATGGACGTTATGTAAACTGTCATAATATATCGTAATTAAAAGAGCTTGGAATCGATTTTGAATGACCATTATGTAACCTGTCTTAATATACTATAATTAAAATATCTTGAAATCGATTCCGAATGGACGTTATGTAAACTGTCATAATATATCGTAATTAAAAGAGCTTGGAATCGATTTTGAATGACCATTATGTAACCTGTCTTAATATACTATAATTAAAATATCTTGAAATCGATTCCGAATGGACGTTATGTAAACTGTCATAATATACTAACGTATGGTGATGCTGCTTTGCACAATGTTATCATATAGTGAGATGAAAGATATATTATCATATAGACTGTATATGTATATGTTTTGAGATAAAAGTGAGAAAGCTAAATTAGAACATAATTTATTAATAATGTAAATGAAATTTAAATGTGTATGTCCAATTCAGAAGCCTCAAGTTCAATTCCTGTTGAAGATAATGTTTTAAACGTAAACTGTCTTCTCTAGTTCCTATTGACATAAACATAAACTTTATATTTAAATGTTTTCCTTTTTTTAAATAAATATTAGGAAATATGGGGCATGTTTTTACTCAATTCATACTGATTATGTAATTTTTCTTTAGGATTCCAATATAAGGCTTGCGACTGCCTTGTTAGCTAACAGGCTCGCTGTAAAATGTCGCAAATGTAAAGCGTCGCAAAAAATCAGAAAACATATTTAACAGCAACAGAAATTTTAAAACTTGGTTATTTGTAGTCGATTATATTTTAAAAAACATGATACGTAGATAGCACATAAAATTTTTATTACTTTTCAAAGTATTTGTGAAAGGTAATTGAAAATACACGTAGGAGAGGATGAGAAATTGTTCATGTGATTTTACATACTCACAAGTTTAATTTTTTTCAAATACGTACTTACTAATTACGGATTAAAGGGTTTTATTGACATATTAAAGTATCTAATAACAGTACGAGTACAGTTAAATCAGAAGTCGAATATCATCATTAGCCAAATTTAGGCTTTCTTTGAAAATTTTTTTTTCTTTGAAAAATAGAGATTTGGCATTATTTTGCAGTGTGTTAATTATGACATTTATTACAAAATCCATGAATATTTGTAAATATGAAAAACAAACAAATGGTTTAAATGATTATACATGTCTCTTAGTCATTCTAAAATATGCATTTGTTTTAAGATGCTGAAAATTCCTGTCACGAATTCCTTCTGAGATTTTTCATATCCCCCACTCCCCCAAAAAATTAACATATTTTTCTTATAAGAACTCAATATGCATCATTTTTGTAATCAATGACCAGGCATTTTACTATAGTAAAATTATCTGTGACAATTTTAAATAATAATAATCTGTGATAATAATAATATTTTAAATAATAATAATCTGTGATAATAATAATATTTTAAGTAATAATAATCTGTGATAATAATGATATTTTAAATAATAATAATCTGTGATAATAATAATATTTTAAATAATAATAATCTGTGATAATAATAATATTTTAAATAATAATAATCTGTGAAAATAGTAAAATCATCTGTGATAATTTTACAACAGAAATATTTGTAAGAGTAAACGAACTGCTAAATACATACAGAAAAGACAGAGAGATTGTTAGATTAATTTTTAGAGCATTCGATAGTGTCATAAACGAAGTGTTTTGTTATAGTTAGAAAGGAGGTAAAAGTATTTTCATAAAAATGCATGTGAAAGATAAACAAAAGCCTATAATTTATATTACAACAAGTAACTTCAATATGTGTTTTGTTGAAACTGAAGCTTTCGATGGTTTTTTAATAGATTCCCAAATATTAAGTTAGCAAACATGTACGTTTTCCTACTTTTCAACGTTCAGTTGAAATGCTTAGTTATCACAAATGTGCATTTGTTTTAAAGTGCAATACTGTGAATATTTGAAGCTCTAACTGCACAGTGTTTATTCAGGTAAGATACCTAGATCCATATTCTTCTGGAGTTCCTTGCTGTTATTTTAACTCGGGAGGTGAGAGGAAATCTAATCTGCAAACTAACGGATTAGTCTAACACCAAGAAGAAAAATTTATCATTAAAAACATCAAAGAATTAAAAAGATAAAACTATGAAAAATCATACTAATATTTTTCTTTCTTTCTTAAACAAAAATAAGATGTACTGTTGCCAACTCATAAAACAAAATCTTTACTAATGACCAAAATCAAAAGTCATTTTAATAGAATTTCAATTTTAAAAACTGCGACATTTTTTCTTCCATTTACTTTAGAATGTAAAGTAATATAAACAGAAAAATATCAAATTATTTAAAACTTATGTTACCATTTGAATAAAATTAAAGAAACTAAATATCTGTATGTAGAAGCTTAAAGAACCTTTAACGGATCTTTCAAACTGCAACAGCATGTATTTTATGAATGGTATTAAAATAATTAACAATATTTTAATGGCATTTCGATATTGTTAAATGGAAATAAATTTACAAGTAAAATATTTCAAGTAAAATACTTCATGGAGCAGTTTCATTGTTATATATGTATATATGAATACTGTAATTATTTATATTTCTCAAATGTCTTCGTGTAAAATAAAACAAACAAGCAAGCAAAATGGCAAACCGTACGCTTGCATAGTGATATTTAAAAAAAAAAAACGACTTTCAGTTTATTATGTTCATTTCATTATACTTTGCTTACTAAATAATCAATCATTCTGAATATAATTAAGAAATCAAAATTAGTGTACAATTTGCGCATAGTAATTTTTATAATATTTAAATATTAAAGCTCGTTTGCAGCTCATTGAATCATCAGCTGGTGACCTAAATTTAAAAAGTCACCATTTTGCCTACGGTTTGTAAATGCTATATTACGAGGTTTCCTTACAGAAACCTATTCAAAATAATATAACACGTTCTTTTGTAATATAAATATATTTGCACGAAAAGCAAATTCTTATATGCAGATTTCTTCAAAAGTAATAAGACAGACTTAATCTAGATAGACTCTTCTTAATATAGACTCTTTCTTACAGACTCTAGTTCTGTTTACATTCTTCCATTTATGTTAAAAATTGCACTATTGTGGAATACGAAACGCACTTTTAAAATCTCGTACAAAGGACCGCTTTCATAATGGTACCCCTTTATGAAGGGACTGACCCAATTATACTAGTGGACCGCTGCTCAGAAATACAGAAACTTGCATAAGGGTGCCGCGGTATAAAGATGCCGGCACTTTCATGTAAGATCAATTTCTAAATTAAAAAAAAATCTGATGTGTACACCACATGAGTTCATTCTACGGCATATTAAATTATACAGATTTTTTGCTGCTCTTCATATAAACTTATTTTCTCGAATCTCGAATTATGAACTTGAATTACAGGCTCCTAAAGGTAATTTGAAAATCACATAAAAGTTTCAAATGTTGAAATGAAATATCCCGGGCGATTGTTGCTCTATGGAAGTCAAACTTTTTATAATTTTAGTTTTCATAACCAGTTTTAAACCTTTCCATATATAAGTACAGAAACCGGGAGACAGCATTAAAAGTTAGATTTCGTTACTTGCCGAAAATTAAATTTTTAAATTTGACATGGCCAAAACATGAATCATTTCTTCATTTAAATCCCTTCTATAATTTGTAAAGAAAAACTTTAAAATTAATGAATTTTAAAATGTATTATTATCATATTTATATGTATGCCTGATTCTGCATCTTTGAATGTAAAAAAGGAGGTGCACAACTAGGTGTTATAGCAGTCCGGTGCATAAACAAATTTCAACATTGTACGGCTAATCGTTTTTAAGTTGTGCGACATATATACATACAAACATGCATAAGTATATACGTCACGAAAATCCATTTTAAAGTTCGTTTTGGAAAAAAGAGCCTTTTGTTCGGTCCGTGCGTACAGACGTCACGCAAAATATCGTCCAAACTGATTCGGGAACGGTCAAAATCGATATTTCTATTGAAAAATTTTACCCGAAATCTTTCGGGTTATAATAGTTCCTTTAATTAATACAAGGAAGCAAAAAGCTAACTTTTCTTGGTTTCGTAAAAGTGCGGGACCGTTATGTCGGGGCCCATTAAAGGAGGTTGTGAGACCCTCGGACCCCCGTTATCTTCGGTTTGCTCTCTGTCAAAGTTGGGGGCAGAACTGAGCAAAGTCGTACTGTCATCTATATAGTGCTCAAGACTTTTGCCAACGACCGGATTAATCTTGACCTCCTTGTTGCGATACATTTCGTGGGCTTGTTTTGAAGTTACTGTCAAACAAGTTAGATAAGTCACAATAACAATGGCAAAGCATGCTGGGGTTATCTGTCTAGGGAAGGTATGGCTTAGTGGTAAGCTTCTTTAAGAAAGCTAACTTGCATTTCCCTTACACATGGGAAATTCTACACAAACTTTCAGGACTCTCTCTCTCAAATTTGATCTAAATTATATTTACTTTATTATGGTTGTGAATCACTGATTTCATGTGTTTGACAACGGTCATAATATCAAAATGTATTCAAATTTTAAAAATGACTGAAATAAAAAAATACCTCAAGTAATTTCAATAATTAGACTGAAAAAAAAAAAATCTGAAAGGTTTCAGATTTTAAATTACACTCAAAGGGGCGTTTTTTTTAACGTTTTGTGTATTACCTTTATTTATTAAATATCATAATTCCTTGTACTTAAACCATAAAATTCAGTTCAATAGCAATGTCGCAAAATAATTTTAAAATGAGCCTATCTTTAGAATTTCCGATACACAGTTCCGCAAGCTGGAGTTAAAAAGGTTTTTTTTTCTGTAGAGTGTTGCCATTGCTCGCTTTTAAATCGTTGAGTTTGTTACTCAAAAATTCGTTAAAATTTTACAAAATATGAAATCGATCATAAAACAAATTCCAAGTTTCAAATTTGGTCTTCCACATGATCATATTCGTAGCAGGATTACGTTATTCAAAATATGATGGCTCTATGTACCATTGTTTTATCCCAATGCGAGAAATAGATATGCATTTATGCAGATTTTTCATTATTTAATTTTTTTCAAATATAATGCAGGACTCTAACATTTCGTGGCAACAGTTTGAAAAGTGAAACGAACATTTATAATGATTCAACGCAAAATCGCAAAACGAAAACAATAGTCCTTCAGGGACAAAAAAAAAAAAAAAAAAAAAAAAAAAAAAAAAAAAAAAGCAGAAATTTCAAAAACATATTTTGCTTTTTTTCCCCATTTTTCTTGAATACAATGAATTTAACGAATGGCCATTAATAAATTTCATATTAATCATATACTACATTTCCTACAGGATTAATCTATCCGTAATAAAAGTACTGTTGTTCCTCGGATTAATTTATCCATCATAAAGGTACTGCTGTATAATAAAGATACTGTTATGGTCTATAATACCTATTGAAAGCGATGATGTAAAACAGAGTACATGTGCTTGAAAAAAATAATTTTGCACAGTTTAACAGTAAAAGAATGGAGACGTTCAACATAAAAACTAGTTCAATTAAGAAAAATTAAAAAAAAAAATAATAATAAAGTTATCGCTAATAGCAATTGCCAACTTTATGAAAGTAGAAGTTGGAAGTGCTTGGTGGAAAGAAAAGAGCTAGGACTCAGTCTAGGTTATCCTCATTCGTTAGAAACGAAGTGCAAAGTCATTAGCGAGATTGCTATGCATTAAAATTTGGAAAGCTTTAGAAAGTCATTTATTTATTGAAGTAAATATACTACCGTTCAATTTATTATCAAAGGTTTCATTTCTTATCCCGCTCTCAAGTTACAATCCTGCTCTATGAAATGATTTCTGAAGATTTTCTGAGACTCAGAGAGAGGATTTAGATGCTTCGATTCAAAATGATTGGTACAAGATGACTGATGTTAGCGAGGATTTATTCCCCAAATCAAATCGCATTTGGTACAGCAGAATTCCTCCTTTGAATTTAACCACTAGTCACATTATCAGGATTTCTCTCATTGCATTAAATCCTTGTTACTTTCAAAGCGGAGTACTGGAATCTAGTATCTTTCCTGGCATTCCACCAAACAAACGATTTGTATCGCTACAAGGACTGTCCAGCCTCCATCGATTAGCCATCATCACAAGATCCGCCTATCAATTGCGCACATTTGATAGAAACTATGTGAACTACCACCCTCTAATTTACTAGCCCATTCTATTAACAGTCATCCATAGAAATATGCTCTCTCTCTCTCTCATTCTCGTATTTATTTCATTCAGCATGACTCATTTGGTGCAAATGTAATTTGTCACGGAAATCGGAAGCGTGAGGCGTGAGTCGGGGGGTCACGCGAAAGGCGACAAGAGACCCTAATAGCCTTGATTAGAGCCAATCACGCGACCAGCTTGATGTCTTTATTTAAAGGTTTAATTTTCTAGATAGGTTAAGAAGGGGTGAGGTGGGGGATAGGTTACTTTCAAATCATTGTGGCTTAGCGAGGATCAGGAAGTCTTATAGCAGTTTTTTTCCCTCCTAAAGATCACTTTTAATGAGGTTACTTTATTCGAAAAATTGTACATTTTTGAAAATATCTATTCGCTTAAAATCTTCGGTAGGGGACTGAGAGGTGATAAAGCATTGTATGTGCGGATATGGAATTTTAAACGTGTTACTTATTTTTTGAATAATGCACACAATTCCTTTTTTTTTTTTTACACAGAAAGCTTTTTTACATGATTTTGATTTACAAAGAAATCCAGCTTTCTTTTTACATAATTAACTTTTATCCAGGCTAATCATATTCGATCAAAATAAATCACACAAAACAGCAGCCATTTTATGAAGATCTCCCTTCGAATTTTATTCTTCAGAGGACAAAATGCTTGATTAAGAAAAATATTTTCGGAATTTAAATGTAAAATAAAGATACTGCTTTTAATGACATATTTTTCAACTTAATTATAAACGCAAAAACGCAAAGTGGCAAAAAGAAATTTCAGATCTCTTTCCGACTGCACTGAATTCCGTGGATTTCCTTTCAAGCTTATCTTTGGTTCCTGAGTTAGCTTTGACCTTTCATGTCGTGCTTATACTGCATTAAATTCTGCTGATAAATAATTCACAGGTTTGTCATCTGACTTATTAAATGTAATTCAAATATTTTATGTAAGGCAGAAAAAGGAAAGCTAATTAAATCCTTGGATTTCGATGATAACAGTCACTCATTTTCAAACACAGTAACTGTGGTAAATTTGTGATAGTTTGTCCCAAGTTTATATTAATCAAATTACTAATACCTAAAATAAAAATTATTAAAATCATAATTTGTATAGATGCTAAGGTATTTTAGAATTAATTTTGATTTTATATGTAGAAAAATTCTTTAAGATCTATTTCTCACGCCTCGATTTAAAAAATTCAGAATATTTTGAAAAATCCGCTCTGTAATTTACATTTCCTTTCATCTAGTTCCGAAAATAAAAACTAAACTGTAAATTCATCTATAGATGCTTGAATTCACCTGAAGTAAATTTATGAGAATTTGCATACTGTTTTATCACTACAAACTTAGACAGAAGCTCGTTCCCTCCAGAGTATTATGCAGATTTTCAGAAGAGCGTAGGATTTATGCAGTTAACTGGAATCGGTAGTCAATCAGTCGGTCAGTAACGTACAGTTGACTTATGTCGCATGTCTGATCCCGCCTGAGTTGGGTTCTACCTGAAGAATAGCAGCCGAGAGTGATCATAGGCATAGTAGATCATATGTGTGGAACCACTGAAAATCAATAGCCGTTGATTATTCCGGTTACAGCACGTGGTGACGAGAAAAATCTCTTTCCAAATCGGTAAGTTAGAGATTTTATGGTTGGGTTGGAAAAAAAAATGGAGTGCCTTGTAGTGCCCAGTAGGATTTTCTTTGAAACGTGAATTTTAGTTTAGTCAAGTAGATGTTATCTTTAAATTTTTGTTCGTAATACTCAAGAAGAGACTCATTTTAAATACTTATAAGGTATTTCTCCAGCCTTATTGGCATGCCTTCGTAGTGCGGTGGTCTGCACGCTGGGCGCGTATTCCAGAGGTCTGTGGTTCGATTCCCGGGGAAGTCGTTGCTCATTTTTCATAACTCCTGCTTACAAAAAATACCTTATTTCTTCCGCCTTCCTAGCGTGCCTTCGTGTTGTGGTGGTCTGCACGCTGGGCCGGTATTCCAGAGGTCCTCGGCTCGATTCCCGGCGAAGGCGTTGTTAATTTTTCATCTTTCCTGCTTCCTAAATATCTAATGTCTCTACAATGGCGTCTGAACTAAAAGGGTGTTAGATGATGGTTCTCCACACCCCAGGATTTGACGATTGGATTCCCTAAAAACCCCAGTCGCCCTTTAAAACGGAGATTGTATAATTTATTTCTCTTGACTTCCTAGCGTGCCTTCGTGGTGTGGTGGTCTGCAAGCTGGGCCGGTATTCCAGAGGTCCGTGGTTCGAATCCCGGCCAAGGTGTTGCTAATTTTTCATCTTTCATGCTTCCAAAATACCTAATGTCTCTAGAACCTAATGCCTCTACATGCTATCTAAGTCCTGGTCTTCATGAAGGTACCCTTCTATCTCGATAGCTGGCAAAGGAAGTTACTGGCACCTTGTATAATTGGATATCATAGAGCTAGATGAACTAGTTTCATTAATCCAAGCATCTTAAAGCAAATCCAAAGCTCTTGCTGTTGTTGCCAATCTCACTTTTCTGACAAAGGTCGTCTCAAGATGACGGCATTCAATGTGACAAGGAGTCAAATGCACCTGCCGTTGACAAGATCCTTGAGCACCACATAGGTGACAGTCTAACTTTAGCTCAATTCCTCTCCAGTTTTGAGAGAGAGCACCTCGGAGAAACAGGTCTGGGGTCTTACACTCTTTTTCCCCTACCACCAACCTGTCATAGGTTCCTAACATTTCATAATTTTTTTCATTCGCTGTTATGTCTACTGAGTGATATTACTCCCCATAAATATGTTAAATGCTTCGAAACAAGGAGTGGAAAGTTGAATCAAATTGGAGTGGAAGGTTGATGGAGACTGAAATGGAATACAGGGGAAAATCCAATACTAAAATACATTAAGATTCGAAACATCCTGAATCTTCGAAAATCAAAGCTTATGCGCTTTTTATCCAACGCTTATTCTTCCTACTCATTGGGAAGGGGGGGGGAGGGAAGAAGAAAAGAAATGTTTCAGATTTCTTAACATCTTATGATCTTAAGGGCTTACAAATGGCGGAGTTGAAAGACCATTAACATAGTGGCAGTTCGTTTCAGATTCATTTCTCGGGATATATTTTTTTTCGTTCTTTAGGAAATGGTGTTGGTTACAAAATGTTGCTGTCTACCTCAAACTTCAACGGTTGAGAGAAAGCTCGAAGAGTGAAAAGAATGGATCTAGCATTCCTCCTTGAATAAATAATTATATTTATTTCAACCGCGTGTGTTTCATTACATTATTTTGGTAATATTACGGCGCTTCAGAATAAACTCGATAGACTTCCAGAAGTGAACGGGCTGGCTGCATGGTTAATGTTCTAGGAATGCATTCTTTCTAAGGTTTACAATTCTAATTTACTTTACCATAGACAAAAAAAAAAAAAAAAAAAAAAAAAAAAAAAAAAAAAGAACCAAACCACCAGTCTAACGAATTTTATTGAAAATTATGATATATATTAAATTTGAAACAGTTTTCATCATTTAAGATACAATTTTGAAACACAAATAGCTTTTTATTGTTTTTTCTTAACATGCATTGCTGTTTAAAACAAACTTAAAAACTTAACAAACTTGTAGGGTTTATATTTATTTTAACTAACATTTATTTTAAGTTTAAACTATCTTTCCTGTCAAGCCTTACTTTTCCATGGAACTGCCAATGCCAGAGTATGTAAATTTTAGTAGAACGCGCAAGGATTCAAATTATCAGCGGAAGTATTCTGAGTTAAATAGAAAGGAAACGAGTTCGAGGTGTGCTGTTCTTACTTCACGAGCGCGGAGGTAGTTAGCCAGAAATTGAAGAACCCCGCGTTTCGGCCTGTGTGCTTGCCTGGAAGAATTGTTAATCGTTCAAGTGATCTTCAAGTTTGCTGAATTAGCAGCGGTATTGTAAAACGCGGTGAGGTTAGTTACTTTTAGAGAGCCTCGTAGTTAGAGTCTTGTCTTTAGTTTCTTTTCAGGTTATTATTTTTATTTTACCGCCGAGTTGGCGTAGTTTGTGAGCGTCAAGAGCACGCACTTGTAATTTATTACGTTGAATAAAAAGGGACTTAAACCCTTAACAAGACTCTGTCATTTATCCAGTTTCAACAGTCACCTCTTGGTTGCGTGCAAGTTGGAGGCGCGCAACGTTACAAACTTAACAAACTTAACAAACTTAAAACAAACTTAACAAACTTAAAACAAACTTAACTTGTATTGCTGTTTTTTTTTCTTAACTTGTATTGCTGTTTTAACAAAACAAAATTTTCCTTTTAATTGGTTTTAGAAGAAAAGTATACCTGAAAAAAGTGAAAGAGAAGCCCGAAAATGCT
The DNA here is from genome assembly GCF_044657685.1 of Stegodyphus dumicola. Taxonomy (NCBI): domain Eukaryota; kingdom Metazoa; phylum Arthropoda; class Arachnida; order Araneae; family Eresidae; genus Stegodyphus; species Stegodyphus dumicola. The sequence goes on along the minus strand of NC_140774.1, from coordinate 173,011,157 downwards.
CTTCTAGCAGCAGCAGGTGTGAAATTCTAATTATAGCTTTTTTACCTGAATAGTGGAAACGCCTCCTACTTCTGACATAAATCTTTCTTTTCACGAAAGGAAAGGAGAACTTTCTCTTTTTGTGGCAATGAAAGCGTTTCAGAGAGCCGTTTTTTTCCTAATGAATTTCCTTTTCTTAGATTTTGTAAAGCCTAGATGCCATCATAATTTACCACTTTTGCTTAAAACTTCATATGTACTGCAGTATTACAAATTTTATATCTGTTTTTGGCTTGCTCTTGCAACCTTTCAAGGGTATGGCTTTAAAAATCCTTACTGGATTAGCTTTATCTAACGAACTTAAAAGGGAAAAACAATTAGTATTTGAATTAGTACAATAAGCTTTTGCTTATTAAAACATAGGTAAAGTTGATGATGCTTAAGATAAAGTTGTTGATGAAACGTAGATAAAGTAGATAAAGTTTATGAGTACTTCCAATTAAAAATTTTCTCTAAATAAGATACAGAGCTTTATGAAAACAGTTTGAGTTTTTTTTTATCTTCTGTGCATATATGTATTGGAAGGGTTTTAAATATAAAAATAAGTTTTTGTATGGATCTCATAGAATAAAATTTTCGGATAGGAAAATATTCAATTTTCTTTCATAAATTAAGTGCGAAATGTTCCAAATTTTTTACATGCAGAACTCATCGAGATATTCTAGAATGAATTTAGCCCTTCGAGTAATTTTTAAGTGTGTATTTCCGATCAAATTTTGGACGCAGCTATAGAAGGAGATTTTCGAAGATTAATTGTTCTATTTTCGTAAATAAACTGGCAGCTTATAATGTATTTTCTCCTTCCTTTCTGCATGCCTTCGTGCTGTACCGGCAGCACACTCGGCACATATTCGAGACGTCCAGGTTCGAGTCCCGGACATTTTCGACACTGCACATTTTTTATATCCCGCTTCAAAATAACCTAACGAGTCTACGGTGGCGCCCGAACTAAAAGGTGATGGATGATGATTCTTCACCACCAGGATATGGCGAATGGGTTCCATAATCCCCAGTCGCTATAAGGTACATTCTCCCTCCTTTCTGCGGCCCACCAGCGGCCGAGCGGTAAAGTCGCTGGACACTGGTAGTTCGGAATGAGGTTCGAATCCCGCGAACGGGCTGGTTACGTGGGTGTTTTCGTGGTTTTCCCCATGTGTAACGTGTATACAAGCCAGTTTTCTTTAGAAAGTCCTCCACGAAGGCATCCCTCACCTTAGGCAGATAGCCCTAGTGTGCTTTGCCATAATTAAATACATCAACAATATTACCCTCCTTTCTGCCTGACTTTGTGGTGTAACGTAGCACAATCGGCGCATATTCGAGAGATCCAGGTTCGAGTGCCGGCGAGGACATTGCTCATTTTCCACGCCTCCAGTATCAAAATAACCTAATGACTCTTCAAACTGGTCTCCAGTTATACATAATAATTACTTATTTCTTTACGACTTGTGGACATAAATGTGTAGAATTTATAAAAGGTAACGAATATATTACTATCATAATTTCTTTTGTCTACGAAGACCATTTAAAATGCTTGGCTTTATATTTACTTAATGTTTGGCTTTACATTGGCTTCTGCCCATAGTGTTGAAACTGCTTTATAAAATTCTTTACCAAATTTTAGTAATGTAACTAGAGTTACAAGTTTAGAATCATGATTAATGGAGCTAAAAGTTTACTGAGTTTCTGAGTAAGAGCTAATTTAATCAACTGTGTTAGAGTTAACTTCATTGCCTTTCCAAGAGTTATCTTATTTACTGCTGCCCCCTTTTTTTAACTCAAGAGTTTACTTGTCTTTAGTTTCGAGCATTAATATTTAGAGATGGTTAATCTAAGTAATGATTAGCGACAATTTATTCACAAATTTTTTTGCTTTACTTAAATTTTATCTTAATTATTGATACAGATTTGAACAAGCTAAACTTATTTCTGCCTTTTTAAATCGACTGCATACTGAAGAAATTTCAGTTACTTATTTTTATGATATTAAAATAAAAATATTAAAAATCTGCAAAATTTTAAATTAATCAGAAATTCTACAGGAATTATCTTTCACTTGCGTTTTTTTTTGATTTTTATAGCTACCAAAAATGTCAAATCGTTAGAAAGCCGAAAAGCGCAAACATTTTATAGACACTTGCTCATTAAAATACTTGATTTTATTATTTTTTGAAAAGTTACTACTATGAAAAGTTACTACTTAAATGCACAGATATATGACACTAACAGCTCAAGAATTTTAGGAATCTTTGATGATTGTTTTACAAAGCATTATTTAAGTAATTCTTTTTTAAAAAAACTATGGGAAATCTATACTGCACTTGACTGAACTTTTATTATGAATATCGCATATTCCAATGCATAATTTTTTAAGATGCTAATTTATAGATTTACGAGGGGAAAAAGGGCAAAAACTCTGAGTAAATAATTAAGGCAAAAAATACCGTAATGGGGAGTTGAGGTTATTAAGCTAGCTCAAATACCTAAAAAAAAAGGACATTAAAAATGAATTCATTAATGTCCCACGAAAGTTAGTATTTATCCATTTCGTGGCAACACTAAGTCTTACATATAATGGTTGTTAAGAAATTTTAATTTCTACTTAATGTGCTTATTATGAGATTGATTTACTTTGCGGATGGGCAATTTTAGAAATAGTGAACTTCATTTTATGTTAGCCTCTTATTCGTAATTGCTAATTAACTTGAATTGCTGAGAGAACAAACTGCAGTAACAAATTAGCCATTTTCGAATGAAATGTTTTAGTGCATTACTTAAAAGGAATTTCAAAGAGCAAGTTGTTTTCTTTTATCTTCTAGAATATTCTAGAATAATTAGTGCTTCCTAATTATTTATTTTTTTGTTATAAAAGAACTTTTTCTAAATGAAATAATTATATTTGATTCCTTCAGATAATTCCGTTTATTATTTCGATTTTTGATTGTTTCACAGTAGAGGAAAGAAAATAGTAGAAGAAAAAAAAAAAAAAAAAAGAGAAAGTTTTCAGATTTTGTTACAGCCCAAACGAGCGTTTTTAACCCAAAGGAACGTTTCCCCAGAACGGTTGTTAGTCTCGAAACGGCATTTTGCGTCAATTTCACTATAAACGGCTTATCACTTTCTAAATTGTTGCCACCAAATATTCTCTCCCTGTCATATATTTAAAGAAATTAAATAATGAAGAATCTGCATGAATGTATACATGTTTTTCGCATTGTGAAAAAACAATGGTACCTAGAGCCAGCCAGTTTTTAATAAAGCAGTCACCCACCCGAATATGGACACCTAAAAGCCCGAAATTTTGAATTCGTTTTATTGTGTATTTCATATTTTGTAAAACCTTAACGAATTTTTGATTAACAAACTCAACAATTTCAAAGCGAGCAATGGCAACACTGTACGGAAAAAAACATTTTTAACTCCAGCGTGGGAGACTTTATGGGAAATTCTAAACATATGCTGTTTTTAAATGTTTTTAGCTCAAAGGGACATTTGCCGAAATGTATATGTAAACGAAACGTGTATGTATATGTAAATAAGACAGTTTCGCTCGTTGGAGATAGAAATATTTTATTCCCTGCAGTGTTGTGACTGCTCGCTTTGAAATTTTTGAGCTTTTTAAATCAAAAATTCGTTAAAGTTAGGTATTAAATAGACTATAAAGTGAATTCCAAATTTGGGTCCCATTTTCGGGTAGAGGACTATGTTATTCAAAATTTGATGGCTTAGGTACCGTTGTTTTCTCAGAGTGCGAGAAGTATACATACGTTCATGCAGATTTTTCATTATCTAGTTTCTTTAAATATAACACAGGTAATAATACTTGGTGGCAACAGTTTGAAAAGTGATACGTCGCATTTAAGTGATTCAACACGAAATGCCGTTTCGCGACTAATAATCTTTCTAGTCTAATGCCCCTTTGGGCTAAAAAACATATGTATATGTTCTGCAACGACATCGTTCTTGCGGCCGGCGAAGTCAGCAAAAAGGATAAAGTGCATTATAATTACGACTATTTTCTTTTTCGGGTAACTAATTAAACAGATTAACTACTTAGTAGATCAAGATAAATGTTAAATCAGTTGTCATGAATTTTACTCATAACTACGGGGAGAAGACGTTCCAGATTAGGAAGACAATTCCATATTTAAATGCACTGGCCTCCTTTTGTGTAAGTGAATGGATTATATGAATAGTCAAATATTTTTTTTTTTAATATTTGACTCGAATTTTGTGAGTAATGGTCCACAAAAGCAGAAATAATTTTGTGGAATCAAAATAAAAATGTTTTTCAATGATTAAATAGTCGGCTATCGGCTTATTGCAGATCTCACCCAGCTCACAGGACGCACTGCTTGCGAAATAAATTTTGAATTTCTATTCAAACTTCTTATTTGAAAAAAAAAAAAAACTGAAGTCGGTTAACTAATAAATTTTAAATGGACCACGCGGAAAATATACGTTGGGAGGGTATAGAGGAGAGAATGTTTGCAAGAAAACATTTTAACTTTTAATAGTTACCCGATAACCAATTACTGCACTTCGAAAGATTTAACACTAATTAAAAAATAAACAGCAATTAAAAGATATAACTGACTTTCACTGAAAAAGAACGCAATCTATTATCTACTTCCAGAGTAATCACTTTTATTTTATAATCTAGAAATCTAACGTCTCAAATTACTGAGATTCACGAATGATATAAAGCGGGGAGTCCATCTCTGGTGTTCTAATTACTGGGAAGAAACTCGGAATCAAAGCGAGTTTAATATTTTAAAAATAAATAGATAGCTATAATAATCAGGAAATTTAATTCATTTAATTGTGCGGAAATTTGAATCAACCCTGTTGCTTGATTGATCAAAGCAACGTATATAAGGGCTACCTAACTAGGAAATTGGTACCTTTGTTCAGTTATTTCTAAGGACAACTCAGTCTTATTTACATTATATACATAGACCAAACTTCGAAAATGCTCAAACAGTTAATCTCTATGACAGAATTTGAGGTCGTATCGAAATACTAGTGCTCAGTTGTTTAATCCACCCAGCCATTCATAGGCCCAGTTATCCCTAATTAGGGAAAAAATAATTCTTTTCTTTCTCTAGTTTTTCTTTGTAAGCATGAGTAAATATTACGCTCTTCGCAGCGGAGAAATATTGATAGCATTTTACAGAAAACGACATTCTTAAATTCCAAACTATTTTATTTATTATTACCTATTTTGCTTACTCTTCCTGACTATTTTGCTTGCTATTCCTGACTATTTTGCTTGCTATTCCTAACTATTTTGCATTACTAGGATTTGATGAAATAAGAATTAATGACGACGTGAACTATAGATTTTGCTGACTCTGAAACTTTAATAATGTGATTCTTTTCTTTTGCATATATATGCGATGTACCAGCTTTTGTCAGGAATAAATAGATTGTTGAAGAATCATAAATGTAGTCGTAGCTTAAACTATCAGACGATAAGTTTAAAAAAACAGGATCCATTTATTATTGGTCAGGAGAAATAGCAGTTAAAAAATCAGATATCCGGAGTAAATAAAAAAGAATTACTAATAACTTTTCGTATGAAGTTTACTGCATCGTTGCATTAAAGAAAAAGCCCCGATATTCTTTTGCGAGTCTTTTTATAGCCTCTGAAAAGGCGGAGCTTCCAAGAAATGACGTCAGCCAATCCAGCTCGCTTTAAATATTTCCAGAACATTCTATAACTGTACGTGTAGAAAAGGCGGGAAAAACAACTTGACTACGGGGTTGTGGATTTTTAATTTCATGTACTTTCAAATAAGAGAACGTCGTCATTAAAAATGAAAAGAACATACAGTTAGAATTTTAAGTGTATTCTTGACTATGGGATTTTATTATTACACACACACACACACACACACACACACACACATATATATATATTATACATTCGAATTTCAAAGTCACATTGCTTCAATATCCTCAGTTTTTATATCCCCTTTCTTTTTGTTTTACGTAATATTTAGGATTGAAACATTTCAATAAATTTAATGCTAAATACTATCCAAAGAAATTCTTTGAAATTAGGAAGTCACTTCATTTTCGAAAGTCAGCTACGTGAAGCATATCTTTCAACGTGACAAAACTGTCTCCCTTCTTCGTGGGAGTTTCGGATTTTGTTTAGCTTCATTATTCTTTGGAAAAGTTCCCCAATTTTGCAAACGCGATCCATACCCTGCAGGGTCACCATTTAAATGGCTCTTAACCCCCTACGAATTCTCAGCTCTTAAATTGGCCGTAAAAGCCAAACAATGCAACAATATCACCACTTAAGCGACCACACCTCAGTCATTTTGCAAGCTAAACGCTAGTGCACCCAGCTGATGGGCTGCATGCGGTGCAGCCGTATTCTCTTTGTCATTCATCACGATGACGGGAAGCTATCTAGTTTAATATATTACACCAGTGCTGCCTCTGGGTATTTGAAAGTGTCCCTTGATAGTTACTGCGGAATGTGACAATCTTAACCTATTGAATTAAACAGTATAAGTTCACTTTTTATAAATGAAATTCTTTCCCAATGGGCAGTTATGTGTTTTTTACCTGTGAAAGTTTTGTATCTGTGAAGACTTTAAATTACTCCTTTCACAATGAAAGTGGTACGGCAGAATCATTCTCAGCGTAAAGTTTGAAAGTAGCTTTTGTTGCCCCATTTGCAGATGAAAACTGAAATACTGACTTCAAATGAGATAAATCTTCTAGCAGTGAGCTTCAGACCGGACTTTTTGGAAGATATCGAGTCAACCTCAGCTTAATGTGTTATCAGCTTAATGATGCATATAGCTAGTTATCATCGTGTTACTCAAACTGATTATTATTAATGATTTTATCAGAAAATTATTCTATGAACGTAAAATGGTTAAGTTTGTTCCCTGACTTCCATCCTTTATTTATTTGCTTTGTAAAATAGAATATGTGCATAGGATAAGAAGGAGGGAGAAGTCAGTCTGTAAAGTAAAAAAATGCTTCTCAATAAGAATAATGAATATGAAATAATTTTTTTTAGAAATGTTATTTCAATAGTTCTAGAGAAGTCTAGGAAATCTACTGAAAAAAATTATTTCAACGTTATTTCACTTGACAAATAAAGAGTGAGAAGTATTATTGGTTTATTATTAGCCCAAAGGGCGTTAGCCCAGAAGGGTTATTAATTTCGTTTTGGCATTTTGCGTCGAAAACTTTAAAAGTCTGAATCACTTTTCAAATTGCTGCCACCAAATATTATCGCCCTGTATTATGTTTAAAGAAATTAAATAATGAAGAATCTTCATGAATGCATGTATATTTCTCGCACGGTACCTAGAGACGTCAAATTCGAAATAACGTACGTCTCCATCCGAATATGGGCATTTGGAAGCCAAAATTTGGAATCTGGAATTTGTATTACTATCTCTTTCATATTTTGTAAAGCATTTATGAGATTTTGATTAAGAAACTCAACAATTTCAAAGTTAGCAATGGCAACACTACGAAAAAAATTTTTTATCTCCAGCGCGCGAGACTGTGTATCTGAAATTCTAAAGATTTACTCTTTTAAAATTATTTTGCGATGCTGCTGTTGAATTAAATTTCACAGTTTAAGTGCGAAGAACATGATATTTAATAAATAAAGGTAACACACAAAACGTTAACAAACGCTCCTTTGGTCGAAATATAAAATCTGAAAGCTTTTAGAATTTTTTTTAGTTTATTTTTTTTTAATATAATTGATTCAGTCTTTTTAATGAAGTAAAGGGATTCGATGCCAGCACTAAATGAATTTCAACTTATACTGACAACCCCTTCTTCGAAAACATCCGTAGTTTCAAGGTAATAATATCGTGTTTACTTGCGTAATGGTCGCACTATTTTTGCCGATTTTTGATTATGAAAATATAGGTGCGACTATTATGCGGGGAAATCTACTACACAATATTGTATATTTTTGATGGATTTTTCTTTTTCTGCACCAAAACGGGGGGGGGGGCTACTATTACCCGAGTAAACACGGTATTATAATTATTTTCCTTCTTAGGAATGGGAAAACCATTCTCATTATTTACTAACTAGTTAACTAATAAAGTATAAAATAATCATTCATCATGAGTTATTACTTTTAATACTGATTTGTTCGCCAGTCTGTGTATATGACTTATAATATTTGTTCTAACTTCACCGCAGATCAAGTAGTATTTTACAGCAGACTAAATTACTAAATATTATATGTTATAGAATGATTTTAAAGAGTCTAGTATTTCCAGCTGTTTTTATTATTTTATCAATTTTCCAATATTCGAGTTTTTAATTTTGTGTTGAAATCTTAAGGTTTTCGCAAATTCAGAATGTAAATAAACTTTATAAAAAATCGGCTTGCCTAAAAGTTTAATATCTCTATATATGAACTCTAAAATAAACATGCGCATTAATATTTCTGTTAAATTAATATATGTGTGCCGAGAAGTAGTTCGGAAATTAACATTATATCATATTTTCATGTGCGGAAATTTCTTGCTTTTCATACCTCAGCTAGCATTCATACCAGCAACAATATTCTTTTTCTGTGACCTTTAATACGATATTTTAATGTAATTTATTTTATTTTTCAATTTACATTAAATTAAATAAATTTTTTGCCTATCACTAATTTTAGTTCAGTCAGAGTTTTTAACTTTTGATTACATCTTTAGATTTTAACCTCTACATTGAAGGACCTTTAATTACTCATTTTAAGACAGCAACATTGCCATTCAAATGAACAGCTGATTTATTTTAGGTTTACTCACTTATGCTTAAACTTTTTAGTCTAAAGGGGTTTTGTCCCTGAAGGACTATTGTTTTCGTTTTTCGATTTTACGTCGGTTCACTATAAATGTCCGTTTCACTTTTCAGACTGTTGCCACCAAATGTTGAAGTCCTGCAATATATTTGAAGAAATTTAATAATGAAAAATCTGCACAAATGTATGTATATTTCTCGCGCTGTGATAAAACAACGGTACATAGAGCTATCCAATTTTGAATGACGTAATCCTCCTACGAATATGGGCATGTGGAAGACCAAATTTGAAATTTGGAATTTTTTTATGATCGATTTCATATTTTGTAAAACTTTAACGAATTTTTGATTAACAAACTCAAGAATTTCAAAGCGAGCAATGGCAACGTTGTACAGAAAAAAACATTTTTACATCCACCGCGCGAGTCTCTGTATCGGAAATTCTAAAGACATGCTCCTTTTTAAACTATTTTGTGATATTGCTGTTGAATTCAATTTTATGGTTTAAGTGCAAAGGACATGATATTTAATAAATAAAGGTAATACACAAAAAGTTAAATAATCGCCCCTTTGGACATAATTTAAAATCTGAAACTTTTCAGATTTTTTTTTCATTTCAATTAATTTCTCTTTATATTTCGGTAAAACTTAACATCAAATTAACTTTGCTTTCACTGAAGAGTTTTGTGTATTTCTTTCTGAAGAAGAGGGAAAGCATGTCTTCCTTCCTTAAAATGCATATTCTATGAAGCGTTAATCTAAGCCTGAATTTGGCCAATGTTTAAATATCATATTTGTGCGCTGCTTGACGCTCTAATGATCTACTCTTTTGTGTTGCCTTTGAGACTAGTCATTGTTGCCCATTTCTAAAGGCAAGAACTTTATGCTTTTCTTCTCTTGGTGGAGGCGTGTATGATAGTCGTAAATCGGAGCATTTTCGACATTTGTCAAATGGAATGTTAACGGATCCGGTTTCTTCATTAGCGTGACAGCTACTTCGTTATTCCTGACTTCCGGAAATTTCGGGGGAAGACCACTTCATTCTGAACGTAAGGGGTCATAAAAGAATGGTGGAAAGGGAATTTTCTTTGTATCCTGGATTCCTGTCGAAACGAGACTTCGTTTTATTTCTATACCTATGTTTTTGATTTATTAAGGAATTCGAGTTCCCGCTGCGAAGCATAATTAAGAACTGTCTAATAACTTGTCTCTCCTTCAGCAAATATTAATTCATTCCGGCTATTTAATAAGCATTTGGCTAATTTTATTTTGTGAAAATATTTGCAGTATATTCTCGCAATTATCAAAGACGAGGTTTAAATAAAAATTTTTGGGCTTTTACTTAAGTTTCTATGTTTAATAGGAATAAGTTCTTTGAATATCAGCATTGGTTCATAATCCCTTCTATTCACGGAAATATTTGGCCTGACTTGAATCGCCGGTTTGGCTTCACCTTATTGCTCGAGTAAAGACGAAACACCTTCGTATTTATTTATTAATTATTGTTCATTGATCGGGAGTTGGTTTGTTCTCCTGAAAAGTCAACTAATTTCCGATCAATGACAATGATTACATGCATTTAATTTAATTCTTGCCTTTAATTTATTCCTTTTACAATTGAAATTTTGTTATTCATGATTTAATTCCAGTCCCCGTTTTAACATTTTACTTTCAAGTTACTTCAAAACATCTTTCAAAATAAAACTTACTAGTATGGATTCACTCTTTTAAGATAATCCTACTATAATTAAACTTAGGAGATAATATAATCAATTAATCGATATTATTTAGTAAATAAATTATATATATATATATATATATATATATATATAGCATGACAGCTATGAAGTGAATTATACAGGGTGTTTCAGCAATTCGGTTACAGATTTCCAGGAGAGATACAGTACATCTGGACAGTTGAAAATCACACAACAGTGCATGGACGGAAACTCTTTTCTGGTGCGGTAGTCATGACAAACCACAACTGCATTTTTTCTGCCGATAATTAACTATTAAACAGGCAAAAAGTTTTACAGATATGTTCGCTTCGTGCGTAGACACATTAGGTATTTTTTGAAAGCAGGAGGAGATGAAAAATGAGCAATGCCTTCGCCGGGACTCGAACCACGGACCTCCCGAATATGCGCCGAGTGTGGTGACCACTACACCTCAAAAGCATCTAAAAAGGCGGAAAAAATACCTTATAGGTGTACTGAAAAGTCCCTCAAGTATTGTTTTAAAACTCCAGCAGTGTTTAAAGTGCTCAATATAAGGTAATAAAAAGCACACTCGGAGCGTATTCGAAAGGTTTTAGGTTCGAGTCCCGGCGAAGGCATTGCTCATTTCTACTTCAAAAATCCTCCTAACTCTACAACTATCTTTTTAAAAGTATAAATTATTGTCTGCTACTTAACGGGTTTGTTTTCATGCGAAATGGCGCTTTTAAAGAAGCAGTGATGGAAGGCTATCTTTGTGCTCTGTCCGAAAAAAAATAATCGTATCTAGGTATTAGAAAACGCAGTGAAAGCCTAAATGTGCTGATGTACGACACATGGACTTTTGTGCTCTTGGACTTTTAAAATGCGGATTGTCCAAATGTCGAACTGCGACCCTTCGTGGACTTTGGAAAGTTGTTTAAGAGGAATGTAATAAAATACCTTTTTTGATATTAGAAAAAGCTTAGCTGTCTTGGAAATTACGGTGTAGAAAGATATTGCAGAATAAGGATTATCGAACGGAACATGTAAAGCTTAAAAATTTTAGGTAAAATATTTCTGTAAATACAATGAAAATTAGCTAAAAAATATGAGAACAACCTCTGTGGAATGAATAATGAATATAGCCGCCACCTCTCCTGTCCTTGTTCTTTTCACTTTGCTACTAATCTAAAGCTCAAGAAGAAAATTCAAGTTCAATATTCGAGAATTTTTTAAGGGGTATCAGAAACCCCTATGCCGACAATGTTAAATTGGCCATTTTCGATGTACCTTTTCTCAAAACCTGCTGTAGATACAAGCTTGAAATTTTTTCTGTAATTAAAGTATATCTATCTGATTATACTGAAATGAGCTTTTGAAATATTTTGAATTTTAGAGTAAATTACAGGATATTTTGTTAGGCATAGTAAAATTTAGCACTTTTCTCACACAAAAAAAAATTTCTAAGTTTATTACAAAAAGCTCATTTCAATAAGAATCAGGGAACCTAATAAATAAGCCATAAAAATTTTAGATACCTGTAGTTCCTGTAAAATGGTACATCAAGTATAAAAAAATCACGTTTGCAGAAAAAAGCGTTTTTATGTAAAAATCCTCATTGATCAAAGCAGTAGATGACAAATTAAAACTAGATTTTTTTTTACACTTCTAATTTTCATAGAGATTAAAGAATGGCATTTTCAGAAAGATAAAAGTGTAGAGAATTTGAAAATGTAAAAATCCGAAATCACAATTTTTTGAAGATTTTGGGGTTCTAACTCCCCTTAAATTGAGGTGTTACACGTGCAACAGCAAACTCTTACGTTTCCGCATACAAAGTGAATGTTGCTTCAGAAACCAAATACCTCTACTTTTATTGCCGTGCGCCATTTTCAGAGATAAGTAACGTCCAGCTCGTAAAAGTGTCACATACATCACCCTTTAATTGACTAAATAAGAGACAGGCAAGACTCAATGCTTTCTTGTGAAAACTACATTCACTCTAAAGAGGGAAAATGGAGAGAGATAGAACGAAAGCGAGATAAAGTGAGTATTCAGCCCCCCTTTGCTGGGTTGCAAGTCAATCGCGCACTAACCGAGGTTAAGATGTATGGGTTCTTGCTACTGATTAGCTGCCAATTTTTAAAAGTACTTTTTTTAAAGCATGGGCCAGATTATATCAGAAGAGTAGAATATACTCGTTGTGCTTCTGTTTAATTATCTGCTGCTAAATTTACGAGTCCTTTTCCTCATTTTTTTTACAAGCATCTAGACCATTAAGATTTGAATCTCGAGATTGTCTTAATAGCATCAATATTTACCTAATAAAGTCCTTTTTTTTTCAGCTTGGAAAAACTATTGGGCAACGTCGAAAAATACATTAATGGTATTAATTTCACAAGAATGCAACGGAGATACTGGTATCGTTATTGTACTTGGAAAATGTAGTACTAATCATTTACAGCTTGAAAAACGAGGAATAGCAGCAGGGCATACGGTCGGATAATATTTCGTAATTTATTTCCTGTCATTGCATTCAATAAGCGTTTTATATGCATTCTAAAGATAAATTTGGTAAATTTATAAATCTTATCCATTTTTAAAAGCATTAAAACTTACTTCAGAAGAAAATGTTGAAAATAAGGATTTTTTATTACGATGATTTCTTCTTGTATGCTTGAATTAGTCCCAGCTGAAGAGATTTGGGTTGAGAAATGCGTAAGTTATAACATTCTTAAACGTATATCTAAATCTTACAGTAGAACATTAAACTAAAATTTGAAATAGAGTTTTAAGCAAGTTGCTTATTTAAACCACTGCCTTATTTTTAAGTAAACAAAACATATATTTAGCAATTAATTACAAATTTATTGTTGAGAATCACAGTTGTACAATGTTACGCTTTTCTCATGTAAGCAAATTATCTAATGCATAAAATTATACTTTACATACAAAATATTCTTAGATTTCTATAAATTTAAAGGTGTTAGGTTAGGTTATTTGAATATGGCTAAGCATAGGAGGGTTTTCTGTATAAGGTGTGTGTGTGTGTTATTATGGCAAAGCCTCGAGGGCTATCTGCCAAAGGGGAGGGATGCCTTCGTGGAGGACTTTCTAAGGGTGTATTGTGTATTTAATTATGGCAAAGCACACTAGGGCTATCTGCCTAAGGGGAGGGATGCCTTCGTGGAGGACTTTCTAAGGGAAACTGGCTCGTATACACGTTACACATGGGGAAAAACACAAAAACGCCCATGCAGCCAGCCCGTTTGCGGGATTCGAACCTCGGACCGAACTACCAGTGTTCAGCGGCTTTACCGCTCGGCCGCTGGTGGGCCGACTTTCTAAGGGAAACTGGCTCGTATACACGCTACACATGGGGAAAACCACGAAAACACCCATGCAGCCAGCCCGTTCGCGGGATTCGAACCTCGGACCGAACTACCAGTGTTCAGCGACTTTACCGCTCGGCCGCTGGTGGGCTTTCTGTATAAGGAGAAAAATCTTCGTGAAGGACTTTCTGAGGGAAAGTGGCTTGTATCTACGGTTATACATAACTTTAAATATATACCTAAACGGTTATGCTACAGAGGATAAATTCAAGGTAGTTTTCTTTTAGAATATATTAATAAGTAATTCTTTCTATTTATTTTTTATATACGGATAACTAAAATAATATACCCTATATTATCCTATATTATCCCTATATTATTATTATTATTATATCTAATTATATCCTATATTATCAAAGATTACATATTTTTTAATTTTTACGAATGTAAATACTCATAAAAATGATAAATATGTGTTTCTCATTGGCTTTGGAAAGCATTTACTATTTTAGGGAAGGGTTAAATATTCTAAAGTGTACCTCCCTCCTTCCAGCATGCCTTTATAGTGTAACAGTAGCACACTCGGCGCGTGTTTGAGAGATCCAGGTTCGAGTCCCGGTGAGGGCATTGCACATTTTTCACATCTTTACTTAAAAACACCTAATGTCTGTACAGTGGCGCCTGAACTAAAAGGTGGTGGACGATAATTCGCCACCACCGGGATTTCACGATTGGGTTCCATAATCACCAGTCGCCCTTTGAGTTCTCCGACCTCTCAACTTGCCTTCGGGGTGTAACGGTAGCACACACGGTGCGTATTCGAAAGGTCCAGGTTCGAGTCCCGGCGAGGATATTGCACATTTTTTCGTCTTCCATTCCTACTTAAAATAATATAATGTCTCTACAAGACGACATTACATTAGAAATTTCATTTAAATAATTTTAATTATAAAACTGCCTACTCTTACATTAGTCAGACTCAATGGCACGCAAAAAGGACACATAAATGTAAAAGGGAGTAAAAAGAATTCTGCTAAACTGCAGAATTGCTCCTGAAGAAGAGAGACTTATGTCTGATGGCCCTCGAAATGAATTTCTCTCCTAATTTGAAATACGATTTGTTATCTTTTGTTTATCTAGTCAGCATAGCAACTTCTATTTTTAAAAAGTAAAAAAAAATATGCAAATATTTATAAATTACGTTAAAAATTTAACATGGTTTGCCAATCAACCTTTAGTTTGAATTTATCCTTCATATGAAGGTAAAAGTAGCGTAATTTATTAATTCTTATTGTTATTTTCGCTTGTTTTACTGAAGTGCAATCATCAATGAAATAAGATAAATGTTAAGCTTACAATTCCGCACAAAAGCAATTTAAGGAAGCTAATCCTATCTAACATGCCGCCCAGTCGGTATAGTGGTCAAGGAAGCTGACTGCGATGCCAAAGAACCTGGGTTCGAATCCCGGAGAAGGCATGGTTGTAACTGTCCGTCCCTTCATAGGAAAGGCGATAGTGGCCCACCTATTAGGCGCCTCCATAATAAAGAGATCACCACATCCGGCCTTGTATAAATTAATGGACTGGGTTACATTTGT
This sequence comes from Stegodyphus dumicola, assembly GCF_044657685.1. Taxonomy (NCBI): domain Eukaryota; kingdom Metazoa; phylum Arthropoda; class Arachnida; order Araneae; family Eresidae; genus Stegodyphus; species Stegodyphus dumicola. The sequence goes on along the minus strand of NC_140774.1, from coordinate 172,995,698 downwards.
AATTGTTTACAATGAGCCATTGGGGCGGGTGGAAATCTTATCTTACATTATTAGCATGCAACAAAATAATTTTCACTGTAAGTTGTTAAGAGCTTACTTTCAAACCTAAGTAACAAAGTTAGCGCCAAACTTATCAATTAAATTATCTAATCAATTTCTACATTTATTTAATAAACAATTTAACAACACTTGTAATGACAAGAAATCATAATGACTCTGCAAATAAAGTAATAAAACTGTAATAAAATACTGTGATTGTAATAAAGTGTAAAAAAAGTCAATGTTTTCCGTTTATTAATTCATTTATTTTATTTCAGAACCCGGCGAACTACCAAAGTTACCTCCCATGAAATGCCAACTACGGAAACACAAGAGTAATCGTAAGCCTAGAACACCCTTCACTACTCAGCAGCTACTGGCTCTGGAGCGAAAGTTTCGTTCCAAACAGTACCTTTCCATTGCCGAAAGAGCCGAATTTTCTTCTTCTCTCAACCTCACCGAAACTCAAGTGAAGATTTGGTTCCAGAATCGCAGAGCGAAAGAGAAACGCCTCAAAGAAGCAGAAATAGAGAAATTAAGGATGGCAACGAGGCCCCTCATTCCGTCATTTGGTTTTGGCGCGCCCGGATTTTTGACTGGAATTCCCCCACCGGCGCACTTGGGGACAAATGGGATTCAAGTGTCCAGACCTTTTCTCGGCCCACTTATGTCACCGTATCCTTTCTATACATCTTCGCCTTCTGGTAATGTGTCCTCACCCATTGCAACCGCGTGTCATCAGTGATATCCTGCCAAAGATTTAGAAGCAGTCCAACGAAGTATAAAGACTGAAGAGATATGAATGTATATAGAAAGAACTTGAAGTGTCTAATGATGACACATCTGGAATGGTGCAGGAAATGCATAGCGTACCAGTTGCTGGAGCTTAAACGTAATGCCACTGATTTCTTTTCTTTTGTGTAAATATGTAAAATAATGAAGAGTAGATCAAGTAATAACATTTATTCATTGGAGAATATCAGCATAACTGAAACACTAACGTTTCCTAATTGAATTTTATTAGAAAGTTTCAACTATTTCAGCTTTGCCAGCATCGTAAGATACAAATATCTGATGTGGACACAACATGACTTCCTTGTACGGCCTGTTAAATTATACACATTTTTTTGCTGCATTTCATTTAAATTCATTTCCTCGGATTTCATTAGAGATATATATCTCATTCAATTAATCCAGTTCTACCTTCGCGGCAAGGCTAAAATATATAAAAGCTAAAAGTATCTTGATTAAAAATTGTAAAATACAGGAAAAGAATAAAACATCAAATAAAGTTAAAAACAGTAAAAAAAAAAAAAAAAAAAAAAAAAAAAAAAACCTTTTTTTGTTTGTAATTAAAATTTGCTGTTCTACACAAAAACAAGCAATTCGGCCAGTGGGCAGGAAGACATATTTTTCAGTGCACAAAATTGAAAGTTTACTTTTTGTCCCCCACAGTAAAAAGATACTGAATTCGGTATACAAACTGACTTAAATTATTATTCTACTAAGAATTTCAAATATCAGCAAATAGTAGCCTCATTAGCCTTAGCACAGCTTAAACTTTTGAATTGTTGATAATTCTATAACTATTGCATGCAGATTAACTAAAGGCATAAAAACCTTAGCCGGAACGTAAAAAACACATAATTCAATCAATATAAAGCAAAAAATGCACAATTTACCAACGTATAATAAGGGGAAAAAAAAATCGGAGCTCACCGAGCTGAGTAACAGAGTGGATATATATATATTTGTGTACATTTATATATGTTTGTTGCTGCCGGTTGCAACCAGAAAGGGAAGTGCACAACTACATGTTATAGCAATTTCATAATACAAAATTTCAACGTTTTAAGTCGACTACTCATTTTTTAATTATGCGAGATAGATACATATGTACTTACGCACATACTACAAAAAAAAAAAAAAAAATCTTCTGAACCCATTTAAAAATTCGTTTTACAAAACACAGTTCTTTACTCTGTCGTACGTACAGATGTCACACAAAACATCCGTCAAATGGAATCGAGAGCGGTCAAAATAGATATTTCCTATGAAATCTGATACCCGAAATTTTTCGCGATTACAATACTTTACTTCGTACAAGTAAAAATAACTTTTCTGTTATCGAAGGATTCTGTAGCTACCTTAGTTTCAATTCTCTAGCTACCGTAGTTAAAAAAAAAAAAAAAAATTGAATTAGAGTAAATTTAAAGAATTGTGTTGTATGCATAATTTTCTAATTTAAGAACTAACACAAAATGACGTTTTTGAAAATCACTTATGCTTCTCTTTGGGTGAAAATTGACCAACTAGCAGCTAAACATCAAGCCTCTTAAAATAAACCAACTTATGAATAACCCACAATTAAAAGTTTATTGCAACTAATTAGTTATTAAATTCCCCTTAAAAATGTACGTCAATTAACATTGTTTTCCTAAAAATGCGTTAGTTCCACTATCGACAACATTTGAAGTAATCCAGATTATTCCTAATCAAGTTATTTGTATCTCTTCCAATCTTAAATGCAAAACTTTTTTTATTAAAAAATGCAGAAAAGAGGCTAAGTTTCCATCTAACTCTGAGATAATATTCTAATTAAGTTTTTATGAGCATTTTGATATAAGAGTAAAGAATGCTTTATACAGAAAATTTATTTTCAATATTTCCAGATTATCTATTAAATTTAACCATTCGTGTTAAGAAGAGAATGAAAAGTAATCTCATCTCTTCGTAAAAGTCAAATCTAATTTTAAAATGAAATAATTTTTTAAATAATAGCTTCGTATTTTGCTAGCAATAGTACTTAGGTATTTCAAATTCATATTTCCTAAGGAAACTAATTTCTCACTGAGAAGCATTTATTCATCTTCACGTAAGGGAAGGGAAAGAAAGGAAATTAGAATCCTATCTTTCTTTAACAGGAAATTAAATATTTTCGTATTTTGTGTGATTCAATTATTGGGAAGGAATTTATCCATTTCGAATTTCATTTCCTACGCTGAAAAGAAAAAGAGAATGATAACATTTATTTTACTTGTATCTTATACAAAAAAATGATTTAAAAAAAAATCAATGTTTTACATCAATACAAAAATCAGTATCACTTGTATCTTATACAAAACAATGATTTAAAAAAATCAATGTTTTACATCAATATAAAAATCAGTATCACTTGCATCTTCTACTACAAAACAATGATTAAAAAAATCAATGTTTTACATCAATATAAAGATCAGTAACATAGAAATATCATTAAAAAAGCATTTCAAAATGCTCTTTATTTAAAGAATTTTTAGTAAATATTTGTTTGATTAGTAGTCGTAAGATTAATAAGCTAGGAAACTTTAAAAATTTTTTTTAAAAAATTAGCACAAAAACTGTGCACCAATTACAATCATTTTAAAGTGTAGATTCAGTTATGCAGGAGAAACATGAATTTTAAATACAGGTGATAATTTCTTTTAAACTCTTTTTATTTAATTTCTTTTAAATGTTCAGGAGTTCAAAATTTTAAATGAAATTTGTTACATTGCTTTTATTTGTTGATACATTTTAATGGTACATACTCTCTGCAATGCTCCAGCTCTGGTACACTGAAGATGAATTAGATGTGCTTATGTGTACCAGAAACTGTCTTCTCGAAGGATGGCTCATTCCCAGTTCCTGAAAATATAAGAGAACTCATCTTGAACTCACGAAACAAGAGAAAAATATTTGTAATCTATAGATAAAATTCTCATATGCATTTCGTGTGAAAATGAGTGTTACTTATTTGTGTTACATCTGAACCTATATAACTTAAGTGAATTTTTTTAAAAGTAGCTATTACTATCCCGTTTATTTAAAGTGAACAGATGTTATTTATTTCGTGTTTCGAAATTCCTTTTATAATGTACTTGATTTTATATTGCTTGATTTTGCAATACTATTATCACATTCCTTGGTACTTAACTTCTACTTTTATTGAATTACTTAGCAGCTGGAGAATTTCGTAACACATACGTTTTGTTGCCAAATATGTTATACTCGTTATCATATGTCTTTTCGTACGAAGTCGAAGTAGCATATGTTATTTATAGCTGTATAATAAAAATGTAAATAAAAAATTGTTTATAACGATAATTTTTTCCGTTTTTTCTATAAACATTTTGATCAGATGTGGATTACCTTACATACACAAAATATTAATATACGAAACATTTTTTGATTTAATTTCATTAGCAGGACCACAGTTTACTGAAGTACAAGATTTTAAATTTATAAGAACATAGAGTTTACTAGAGCATTAAAACTCAGGGAGAGATATGGACATATTATATAAAAAAATCTGATGTAAACACTACATGACTTCCTTGTACGGCCTATTAAATTATATATATACACTTTTTGTGCTGCATTTCATTTAAAACTTATTTCTTCGAATTTCATTAGAACTATATTTCTCATTCAATTAATTTAATTCTCACTTCACGACAAGGCAAAAATAGATAAAACCTCAAAACATCTTCATTAAAAATTAAAAAATATAAAAAAGCATAAAACAACAAATACAGTTAAAAAAGTTAAAAAAAAAATACAATTAAAAATTAGAGTTTATACAGGAAATTTGGTCAGCGAGTGAAAAGGCAGATTTTTTGGCGCGCAAAAGCTTACTTTTGGATTCACTCGGAAAAAGGCACTAAAGGTGGTAAGGATTATGTTAATTTTATTAACAGTTAAATTTTAAGTTAAATTCCTTTCCTGTCAAATTCTTAACTTCAACTTACTGCTTCCGGCCAGAACGTAGTTTTAGAATCACGTCTGAATACATAATGAGGAAGAGCGGTATTTAACCTCGAAGTTCTTTAGTCTTAGCGAGAGAGATTCAGAGTTTCTGATTTACGCGCGTCCGCATTTCGGCCACTCTCTCTCTCAAAGCTGTTATTACGCTCGGCCGTACTCAGGCCCTTGATAGCTCCGCAGTACTCTGGTGTTTAACAGGCCAACTGCATTGGAAACTTGATAGCTTCGGCTATATTTAGTTAATTTTAGTTTTAGTTTAATTCTTAGTCTCTTAAGTTCAAGCTCAAGTGTCGGCTTTGATTGTACACTCCAAGACGGAGTTTTCTTAAATCTTATTGGAATAATAAAGGATTAGTTACCCTTCCCATCTTGTTGTTTCTTGTCACACGAACTTAAGCGATTATTCGCTAAATAGTTCTTAAGATTCGTCATTTTCTACAGTAACTGAGAGTTGCACTAGTGAAAATCTTACAAGGTGCATAAACTGACTTAATTCAATATTCTGGTAAGTTTCAAAAGTAAACAAAGAGCTGCTCCGTTAGGCTTAATCGTACTTAAACAACTTTTAAATTGTGGATAATTCTACAACTATTGCATGAAGATTAACTAAAGGCATAAAAACCTTAACCGCACTATAATTCAATAAAGCAAAAAATGCCCAATTTACCAACCTATAAGAATAAGAGAGCCGAACTCAACGAGTCGAGTAACAGAGTGGGTATATATATGTATACTTTTGGTGCTGCCGATTGCAGCCAAAATGGGAGATGCACATTTACATGTTATAGTAGTCTTATATACAAAAGTTCAGCCTTCTGAGGCTACTCGTTTTTGAGTTTTGCGAGATACATACATACATACGTACGTTCGTACAGACGCCATGAAAAATCTCTTCTGAATCTATTTTTTAATCCGTTTTGGGAAAAAGAGATCTTTATTCTATTCGTACATACAGGTGTCACGCAAAAACATTGTCCAGATGGGTTGGGGAGCAGTCAAAATGGATGTTTTCGTTGAAATATGATACCCGAAATTTGGGCGATCACAGTACTTCCTTTACTTCGTAAAAGGAAGTAAAATAGGTGCCAGTTTAGAAGCTCAGGGTAAATTATATCCCCGAAAGAGCTGACAGAGGAGCAGTTTTGCAGAACACATATTCGTGTCATCCAAGTAATAAAGTAAAATAAAGGAGCAAAGATTAGAGCAAATTGGGCATTTCAATACACTTGATTTGTCGAACAAAAATTAATCAATTTTAAAATTTATTAGAAACACATTTATTTGAAGTTCAGATTTTGAGCGTGAAGGTGCATTTGCCCCTCGCTCCCTATTTTAACTTCGCTAATTTTCCTTGTCCTTTATGCTTGATCAGATAGCCTGGCTCAGTAAAAGTAGGCGGCCAGTGCAACTCTGATTAAAAATCCAGCTATAACCACGTGCAGTGCTGATAAGGACCACGTGTTTCTGAGACTCCTTCTCCTTTATTTTCTTCTTTCTAGATATTTCTTTCTCCTGATGAGGAGGGACCTTTAGCTGCCCTCGAAATCGATTGTTTCATTATACTTACGCTAAATACAAGGTTGTTTTTACGATTTTGACTATTTAATGTTTTAAATATGTAAGTAGAATTAGAAGTGCTAGGAACAGGAATACATATAATTAGTTAATCAATTTTTTAAATTTATTATAAACACTATTTAATATTTTAAATATGTAAGTAGAATCGAGAGTGCTAGGAACAGGAATACATATAAGCAGTAGTGCAATTAAGCCAGAAGCAAACCTTACCCCTTGAAATATTTTCTATAGATAAGCAATGAAATGCGAATTACTCTTGGGAGAATGATTTCTTGGGTATTTTTTTTTTTTTTTTTTTTCTCAAGGCAGTAGCACTTTTACTTGGAAATAATACTAGAATAGATAATCATTTTACCTCTGACAAACAGAGAATTTGTATTTTTCCAGTGTTAATTTATGCCAAAATTTTGTACGAGTTTTTGAAATTAAATTAACAGTCTTAGACAGGATACATTTGGTTTCTTCAGGCGCATATAAAGACGAAGGAGAAAATGAACAAAATTCGAATTCAAATCATTAAAAACCATACAGTAGGCCCCGCTGAATTGTGATCGCGTTTGTCCACAAATATTTTGATAACGTTAAACAATGAAAAAATATTGTCCTTCGAGATAGCAGTTGAATTTAAACTAATTTAATACAAATATAACCATAAATTAAAATTAGAAAAGAGAACAGTTTATTTGTTTATGAATTATTTCTTATGTTTTCTAATACAAAAGCTCATTTATGAGCTGTTGAAAATGCTTTTGGAAATTATTTGACCATTTCTGAACACTTATCTTCATACCTGGAGGGATATCTCTCATTGATAAAGACATGTCAATTTAAAATTAAAAATTAAGCAAAAAAAAAAAAAAAAAAAAAAAAAAAGGATCTTGATAGATGTTTTTGTGATTTTTTTTCTTAAGGAAAGGTAACAAAATTATGCAATTTTTTTTTCCGTTCTGAAGAAGAGGAACCTGTGTCTGACCGCCCTCAAAATCTACATCAAACCAAAGCTGCATTTTTTATTTAATTTTAAAAGGTTGATTAAAATTTAAATAAATCTATGTGGCAACTTATTGCCTTACTTAGCGACATTTCTCTGTCACTCGGCAATTTTTATAATGTATTTTAATCTTATTTTGCGACTTTAATTCAGTTTAAAAAAAATTCTATAGTACTTTTAATCATATTAACCGAACTGTAGGTCACCACAAACGAAGTATTTTCGATATTTCTGTGTACAAACGGACGGAACTTCGACAGTTCGAAAACAGTATCCGAATGATAACATTAACCGTATTCACATTAAACGCTGTTTAATATAACAGTAATTATTTTAAGAAATTTATCTGATAATTGAAAGATATATTTCTTTTCGGGTATTAGGATTCAGGTATTTAGGCATGTTATTAACAGGGATTAGTTTCTAAAATGAAAAAGTTCATGTTCTTATGAGATAATTAATAAAATGAAAAAAAAATAATAATTCAACAAAAATAATATGATAAATATGAAAGATAAATTAATAAGGTAATAAGCTAAAGTAAACTAAAAAGTAATAATATAACCCACTCAAGAAAATATCAATATATTTTTTATACAAATTAAGCGTTTTAGAAAATATACATAATTGATTTTTATTCAGGAATTTCAGTTGAACTCCTTATATTTAATTTTTTTAATGATCAAAAAGTCACTCAAAATTATCGGTCAGTAGTCAAAAGTATAGGGTGTAAGGGACTGAGTAGCCTAGTCATAATAAATTTACATTCATAATCTTTGCAATTTTCGCTCTACTCTTTATAATTTGAGATTCTCTTTTACAGCTTCCGTTTCCATTACAATTGCCTATATTATAGCGAAAATAATAATTTCAGTTTGAGTACAATAAATACGTAGCGTATTCGGAAACTAAGTACCGTTTCATTCTAGCGCCGTCGCATGCGCACTAGTCTTTCTTGTTCACTGACTTTCAATTGTCGCCATTTTAGTTGCTCTATATTGTGTTCTCAGTTTGCTGTGCACATTCAAAATGTTTAAGACAATAAGTTCTCCCGCTGACTGTGAGATTCGTGCCGTGATTAAATTTTTGAACGCGAGGAATGTTTAACCGGCCGAAATTTATCGTCAAGTGACAGAAGTTTACGGTGAATACGCGATAAGTGATGGAATGGTGAGAAAGTGGGTAAGAATGTTTAATGCAGGTCGAACAAATGTCCACGCCGAGGCTCGGAGTGGTCGGCCTTCTGTTGTCACCGACGATTTGGTAAGGAAAGTTGATGAAGCAATTCATGAGAACAGACGCTTCACAATGACAACTCTTTCAGAGGCATTTCCACAAATTTCACGTACTGTTTTGTTCGAAATTGTGTCTGACCGCTTGAATTATCGCAAACTGTGTTCCCGATGGGTTCCAAAAATGCTCACTGATGTTCACAAAACAAAGCGACTTGGTAGTGTCCTGACATTTCTCACGCGGTACAGTGATGAGGGAGAAAACGTTTTAAACCAAATTGTGACAGGTGATGAAACTTGGGTGTGTCATTTCACACCAGAATCGAAACAACAATTGATGGAGTGGAGACACACTCATTCTCCGAAAAAACAAAAGTTCAAAGTGACAATGTCATCACAAAAAATCATGTGCACTGTCTTCTGGGATAGGAAAGGCGTTTTCCTTACTGAATTTCTTCCCAGATGTGAAACCATTAATGCGGCACGATATTGTGAGACTAACAAAACTAAGGCGTGCCATTCAAAACAAACGAAGAGAAATGCTCAGTAAAGGAATTGTGTGGCTCCATGACAATGCTCGGCCCCATACTGCTGGTGTCACTCAATCGTTAATTCGACAGTTTCATTGGCAGCAGCTCGATCACCCGCCGTACAGCCCGGACTTGGCGCCGTCCGACTATCACTTGTTCCTGCACATGAAGCGCGAGCTTGCTGGCAAGCGTTTTCGATCTGACGATGACACGAAAAATGCTGTGGAGTCGTGGTTATCGAAACTGGCTGGAAGTTTCTTTGTCGATGGTATACAAAAACTGGTCACCCGCTACGACAAGTGTTTGATCATTGGCGGAAACTATGTTGAAAAATAGTTTAAGACATGTATTTTCATGTAAAAATAAAATTGGATTCGAAAAAATTGTTTTACTATTTTTTTTTTTTTTTTCAGAACGGTACTTAGTTTTCGAATACGCCTCGTATATTTACATTTTCTTGATAAATTTACTTCTTTTTTTCGAATTCTATATTAAAAGTTTAGAAGAGTTTCCCGATTTTAACACATCTTAAAAAGTCTTTAAATTTTTCACGTCACCAAGTGATTCAATTAACATTAACTAACAATATTTAGTATATAAATGTGGGATGGCAACTTTTATTATAATCGGATGACGCGACAAGCTGTGAGAATAAATCGTTTACTTTTCCGATGATGGAAGTTAGACGATTCCGCCATTAAGACGATGATGCGACTGAAAGATGTTTGCATGTAAAAGACGGTCGATTCTCTTCATCTGTAAATATCATCTATTTCCTTCTACACATGCAATCATTTTGTAGGTTATAGCAACTATTCATATTTCATTAAATTGAGTTTTCCATAAATCGAACTAGTTTATTAGCTCCTGGACAGCCACCTAAGAAGTAAGTTTACAGACATTATATTCCTAGACAGTAAGTACCGATCCTACATAAATAATAATAGCCACTAAGCCATAACGGTTAATCTTCGGATTATGGTAACTTGGCGATTTTTTGGCGAAAATTTGGCGACCAATCCTGCTACAGCAACCTACTAGTTTTTTTTGGACGCCATTTTGTTTTCACGAAGTAAAGGCATTTTTTTTAACTCAACATTTTTTTCAAACAATCTGCTAGCCGAATTACGCTTATGGTAAGCGCTTTTGTTTCACAAAAGTTCTAAATAATGACGAAATAGGTGCGAAATTGGGAGAAAGTGCAGAATCGCCCACTGATTGCCGCGTTTTTAAGAATTGTACATACACGGTATCATCCATGTACACGTCGACCTATTTTCACTTAAAAAAAATCCCAGAATTGCACAAAAATGGCATTGCGCCCACTCTTGACTTAACCATGTACAATGTTAAAGTCCTAGCTAGTAACCTTTATTGCCTTACCAAAATGTCGCCAAACTATCTGTTACCATATTCCAAAGATTAGCCTCCATAACTGTGTTGTTGATGACAAATTATTCTTTACGTAAGCTTTTGAGCTTATCCATTCGAGAAACTATAAATTCTGAAATCCAGGAACCCTATGAAAGGGCATCAGGAAATAGGAACCAAAATAAATAAATAAAAGAATTAATAAAACATCAAAAAATAATTAGAAGTAAAATTCAATAAAATGTAATGAAATAAATAAGAATTTGAAAAGAAGAACGCCAGGGTAAAATTCAAAATTATTCAAGACAGTAAACCTATTTTTGGACAAGATTTTTAAGCAAAATTCTATCTATTTCTAGGGCGATCATACACAGGACCCTTTTCATACGGAGGAAAAATAATTCTGCTGTTGTAATCTGCTAAAAGCTGCTGTTTTACCAAATTTTGTAAATAAAACTTTAATAAATTATTAAATTAATCATAAAAGCATTACATCATAAAATAAAGTATTGAACTTCATTTTATTTTGGGCTCCGACTAGAATTATAATTTCACTCAAAAACTAAGAAACAGTGGACAAGGCATTGGCTGAAATATAGCCCTGAATATACTACAGTATAATGTGCTAATTCAAGGACGATATAAACAAAGATCATTCTTTTTCCAGAATACCAGTCTGAAATCGGTTAAAGCATTATTAATGAGTATACAGAGAATGCTTTAAGTAGTAATAAAATGTGGAAGAAATTTAAACAGAAGATGTGTAGTTATGAAAACAAAGAGCGAAGAGTCCCACATTTTCTGACTATCATCCTCTTCCGATATAATTCTAGCTGTCAAGCAAAATGTGACAAAAGGGAAAAAAATCAAAACTCCCGAATTCCACGGTTAGCACAAAGAATAAAGGTCAGTTTTCTTCCTTTTTATTTGTTTACATCGTTCCAAAAAGTTTGTCTTTCGTGGAAAGTCTCTGGCATTAAACGTGTTCGATCAAGTTGATCATTTTTAATGTTTTCAGTGTTTTCGAATTATTGATCCGCTCTGACAAATTCATTGCGCTGTCTGTAGAATAAGACTTTTGACAGGCAGGTGAGGGCTTTTCTTTTCTTAAAAGTCTCAACCTCCGTCCAAGTTTTGTGTCCTAAGGAAAGACAAGCGAGAAATCAGATGTTGGAATGTGTTTTTAAGGCCTACTTATTATTAAAATAAAAATTTCGAGATAAAAAAATTCCGTTGAAATTATGGTTCAGTTGCACAAACGAAGTGCCAAAGTTCTTTTATTTAGGGCTCCTGTGCGTTTCAGCTAAAAATCACAATTGATTTAAAAAAATTGAAAAATACCGGAATCAGGCTCTGGCGCAATTTGAAAACTGAACTGTAAGCTAATTTTTCCTTCTTGCATTTGCTGCTGTGTAGTCTCTTTTACGAAACACGCGCAACTTGTCATCCACCGAAGAATACCAAATTCACAGCTTTATTGCCAAAGCATATTTTTTAAAAATTTATAATTATTTAACTGAAAATGTACTTAATTATATAATATTCTTTTAAATAAACATCTTATTTGTTAAGATAACTCTTATTTATCATCTTATTTGTTAAGATAAACATCTTATTTGTTAAGATAAATATCATTTATCATCTTATTTGTTAAGATAAACATCTTATTTGTTAAGATAAATCTTATTTATCATCTTATTTGTTAAGATAAATCTTATTTATCATCTTATTTGTTAAGATAAACATCTTATTTGTTAAGATAAATCTTATTTATCATCTTATTTGTTAAGATAAACATCTTATTTGTTAAGATAAACATCTTATTTGTTAAGATAAATCTTATTTATCATCTTATTTGTTAAGATAAAAATCTTGTTTGTTATTAGATAAAAATTCGCCATACTTTCCTCTCCCTAAAACTCATTTCTTTGACTAAAATTTTTATTTTTTCATTGACTTTTAAAATATTCTCCTTTTCTTTTATAGCACAACGAATTTCTCTTGAAAGATCTCATTTTGTGCCATGGTTTTTAACTACAGCAAGCGGGTGACCTGTCATATACTTTATATCAGATCTTTGAGCGTATCTAACTCAAGATTTTCCTTTTCTCCTGTTACTAGCAGCATTTCATGCACAGAAGTACATTCTTCTCTTACATGTTCAGTTGTTGGATAGTAACGGGAAAGATGTTTAATTCTAAGAAATAAACGACGGAAAGAACGTTATTAAATTAGTTGGAGTGTGGAAGATGACTTGACACTGTTCAGATGACCACCAAGGTTTTATGATTTTGCCCTGAGTAATTTCTGTGCATTGAAATTATGTTAAAGATAGTGATTAAGTACCTGCACTTCTAGCAACATTAGAAGTGTTACAGATAGCATTACAACTGCACTGGTCGCCAACAACGAAGAAATGTTTCAAGGCGTGTGACAAAAACGGGAACACTGGTTGAACATATATCGAGGAGCACATAACGAGCATTTATAACTTTATGAGCAGAATATGGAGGATTTTTGAGTCATTTCCAGTATCACTTACTTAATTTTTGCCATAATTTACGAAATAGAACTTTCTGAAATACGGTGAATCACTTGAATTAACACTGTATAGGGAAAGGAAGAAAAAAAAAATTTCTTAACTCTTTACCTATTTTTATCAAAAATTCATTTATACCTTAATTTTACGAAATGCGAAAGATAAGAAATAAGGTTGAAGTATATCGTCCAGTGCTCTAGTGTATCGTCCAGTGCATCGCGTGTTGTAGCGTGGAGAGTCTCGAGAGTACGTAGAGTTCCGAGGACGACCGAGAAGAGTCGGGAGCTTCACTCTGGTGCTTTGCTATGAAGCTGTTTCCACCGTTATAGCCTGATATCCTGGAGGCTGTGTCGCTGATTGCTTCAGCGTGCTTATAGTAGTTCTTCGACGACTGTAAACGTGTTTTTGGAGCTGTCTTGAATAATACTGGCTAATAAACTGTGTTTCGATACTTCATCAAGTGTCGTCAATATTTACCCCAAATCCACGAACCCGTGCCGTACGTTCGTAAGCGAAAAAAAGTAACGCAATATACTTTACTCACTATCTATGCATAGGAAATTTTTATTTTATTGGCAATTTCGAACTATGCTTTATCTTTGACGAAACAGAGCGAAATAGGGCACCAAATAGCGCGATTTTTAGCACATGAAGTATAAAAATAAAAAATAAAAAGGCTCAAATTATGGTACCATGTTTTTAGAGAGAAAAGCTATCAAGAAATCGATACTGTTGCGACTAAATTGTTGCATGCATAAAGGTAGTCAGAAAACGAATTTACTTCAATTACCTGTGTTTACATTTAAAACGGCAGGAGCGAAAACAAACTAGAGGATATTAGTCACTATTAGCTTTTTACACGCCATCTTGATATTTCACAACTAGAGTCACCTGCTATTTTGCATCATACCCTCATAGTAATAATACGAAATAGTTTTATATAATGCCTGATATTCAGATTTAAGGAAACTGTATACGCGTTTTTAGAGATTTTATAATTAATATTTTTTACTGCTTTAAACATATTAAAATTATTTTTACACAATATATAAACAGTATCTGATTATCAGTGTTACAGATTCTCAAGAGTAATAGTTAGGGAAACTGTATATTAATTTTTTTTCAAATGTAACTCCATGACAGACTAGTGATATTATATAAACTATAAACCGGTTCCCCGGAAAATAGAAAAACACAGCTTAAAATTTTACCTGTGAATTTGCACTGTACTGCTGATCATTCTGTAAATGATGCATATCAGATTGATCCCTACATGCGTTATTAATTCCGTATGCTAGACTCTCATATATTCGAAACTTAATATAGATTTACATGTTTTGTGATTACATGAATATCTAATACAATATTAGTTCTACAGCTGATAAAATCTGATAATGAAACATTTTGTTTAAAAATACAAATTTATATATCACTGACATTACGCAAAAATTCATCCTCACGAAATAACAAATCAAAACACAATTTTAAGCAATATAATTAAGATAGCTTTGAAACATCATGCGAAAGAAAGTTGAACAGTTGAAAGTTATTCTGATGTTCTACAATATTTTTTGATCCTGACATCAAAACTTGTAATGCTAAAGATTATGGAATTTTTAATAAATACAGTACAACTACAGTTATGAAGAAAATCGTGGAATTTATTGAACGCATATATAAGTATATAAGAATAAAACAAATGTGACTGAATTACGAGATATTCAGCATATGATCACAATTCTGACAATTTCTAGACCGAATTCATTCAACATTTCTATGATCAATCAAGGAAATATTTTCGGGAATCAAGGACATTTTCGGTGCACGAAACTGAAAGTTTACTTTTGGTCCCATTCTGCAAAAAGACAGAAATGGCGCAGAAGTTTGGTGCGAAAATTGACTTAATTCTCTTTTCTACTAAGAACTTCAAATATAAATATATGACGGCTTCGTTAAGCTTAGTATGTAGCGTATTCGGAAACTAAGTACCGTTTCATTCTAGCGCCGTCGCAGCGCTGTGGTAGGCGTCCCGCGCATGCGCACTAGTCTTTCTTGTTCACTGACTTTCAATAGTCGCCATTTTGGTTGCTCTATGTTATGTTTTCAGTTTGCTGTGCACATTCAAAATGTTTAAGACAATTAGTTCTCCCGCTGACTGTGAGATTCGTGTCGTGATTAAATTTTTGAACTCGAGGAATGTTAAACCGGCCGAAATTTATCGTCAAGTGACAGAAGTTTACGGTGAATACGCGATAAGTGATGGAATGATGAGAAAGTGGGTAAGAATGTTTAATGTAGGTCGAACAAATGTCCACGCCGAGGCTCGGAGTGGTCGGCCTTCTGTTGTCACCGATGATTTGGTAAGGAAAGTTGATGAAGCAATTCATGAGAACAGACTCTTCACAATGACAACTCTTTCAGAGGCATTTCCACAAATTTCACGTACTGTTTTGTTCGAAATTGTGTCTGACCGCTTGAATTATCGCAAACTGTGTTCCCGATGGGTTCCAAAAATGCTCACTGATGTTCACAAAACAAAGCGACTTGGTAGTGCCCTGACATTTCTCACGCGGCACAGTGATGAGGGAGAAAACTTTTTAAACCAAATTGTGACAGGTGATGAAACTTGGGTGTGTCATTTCACACCAGAATCGAAACAACAATCGATGGAGTGGAGACACACTCATTCTCCGAAAAAACAGAAGTTCAAAGTGACAATGTCATCACAAAAAATCATGTGCACTGTCTTCTGGGATAGGAAAGGCGTTTTGCTTACTGAATTTCTTCCCAGAGGTGAAACCTTTAATGCGGCATGATATTGTGAGACTTTAACAAAACTAAGGAGTGCCATTCAAAACAAACGAAGAGGAATGTTCAGTAAAGGAATTGTGTTACTTCATGGCAATGCTCGGCCCCATACTGTCACTCAATCGTTAATTCGATAGTTTCATTGGGAACAGTTCGATCACCCGCCGTACAGCCCGGACTTGGCGCCGTCCGAGGGACTGTGCCCGTGCCCCCCGTTACCTATACCTATCACTTGTTTCTGCACATGAAGCGCGAGCTTGGTGGCAAGCGCTTTGGATCTGATGATGACACGAAAAATGCTGTGGAGTCGTGGTTATCGAAACTGGCGGGAAGTTTCTTTGACGATGTTATACAAAAACTGGTCAGCCTCTATGACAAGTGTTTGATCATAGGCGGAAACTATGCTGAAAAATAGTTTAAGACATGTATTTTCATGTAAAAATAAAATTGGAATCGAAAAAATTGTTTTACTATTTTTTTTTTCAAAACGGTACTTAGTTTCCGAATACGCCTCGTAGCACTTAAGCAACTTTTAAATTGTTGATATTCTACAGCTATTGCATGCAGATTAACTAAAGGCATAAAATCCTTAAACGGAATATAAGAACAACATAATTCAGTCAAAACAAAAAATGGACAGTTTACCAACATATAAGAGTAAAAATCTGAGCTTACCGAGCCTCGTAACAGAGTGGGTATATATACTTTTGGTGCAGTCGATTGCAAACAAAAAGGGAGGTGAACAACTACACATTATAAGATTTTCATATATAAAACTTAAATTTTCTGATGTTACTCGTTTTTACGTTATGTGAGATACATACATACTACGTATGTACTCTCATACTATGTAAATAAATCTCTTCTGAATAAATTTAAAATCCATTTTTAAATCTGTTTTGGTAAAAAGAGTCCTTTATTCTGTCCTTACATACAGATGTTGCACAAAAACATCATTGAAATAGTAGATTCGAGAACGGTCAAAATGGATATTTTTGTTGAAATATGATACCCGAAATTCTGCGTGATTACGTTACTTCCTTTACTTCGTACAAGGAAGTAAATATACATGATTTCGTAATGAGCACTAGACAAGATACTACACGAGAACTAGAGTATCTCTGTTAGACATTTTCAGTGGTTGGTTTGTATAAAAACTTAGTTTTCAGTTAGAAGACTGCCATTTGCACAATTATGTTTTTCATATGCGTAATTTCTAAACAAGCGTTATAACTCGAGAATATTTAATTACACATGAAAGTGAAGAAATATTTTAGTGCTTCTGAATTAAAGACCTAAGTTACCACAAATTAATTTGAATTACGTTTTACATAATACAATACCTGTCACTTATTGAACTCACTCGTTAATAAATTCAGCCGCTTCTTACGCTCAAATTTCCAAAAATCGAAACAAAAATATGCTAATGAATAGGAAAACCTAAATCTATTAAACTCATCACTGCCGCTTATAAAGGTTAGAATGGCAAAATGCCGATTCTTCAGCGCCAGAAGACCACCCTACTTAAACACTGCCAGGAAAAAAAAAAAAAAAAAAAAAAAAAAAAAAAAAAAAAAAGCCAGTTCTATATCTCCCGTTCCAGTGGGCCGATTGACAAAATTCAAATTGGGTTTTTCATGTCTCAAAAGCACAACTTAAGATATATATTAGATTTACATATAGCATTGTTCTAACATAGGTATTTTAACACAAAATAGGAAATTTTTCTGAGATAACATGCCAATTGTTTTCGATATTTCGACTCAAATTATGCCTAAATATTAAATTTTGTAAAATTTGGTGCGAAATTTACGAAAAAATTCAAACATTTATCTTGGCACAATTTTTTCAGTTTGCGCCAAAAATAATTCACTTGGCGAACTTCTTAATAGATGATAGCTTATTTTTTCCCCCTTCTATTATGCAGGAGGGGAAAAAAGTCACATTGTTCCTACTTTCAAATAATTTTAACAGAATGCCTAAACCATATTTGATGTTATTATCGTTTTCAACAAATATGCCAAATTTCAAAACGCGCCAATATATATATAAATTCATATCTTCGGAAATTTTGAATAAAAAACTAATTTTTTGCAGGTAGGCTTAGAAATACATCTATTTTAAGACGATGGTAAAAATGTTATAGATTATGATTCAAAATGGCTTTTAAAAAGTTTATAAAAATTATTTTAATATGTAAATGTATTAGTATTTTTATTTTTATTTTAATTATTTAATAATTTTAATATATTATTTTTAATTTTTTAATAAAATTATTTTAATTATTTTAATAAATTAATTTTTTTATTCATAAAAAATGGACGAATTTTATTTGAAATGGACCTAAGTTTCGAAATGTCAAAGGAAGAATCAAATAAGTTTAATAAAAAAAGAGAGAATAATAAATATATACCAAATTTCAATTAACATTGAGGAGCTGAAATTTTGTGAGTTAATTTTTTAAAACTACTCGAGCAGTTTTTACAAAAGTTGGCAGTTTGGCATAATTTGATTCGTAGAATAGAAATTAAAATTTCATCAATCGGCCCAGTAAAACTGTCCCCGCCTTTTTTTTTTTTTTTTTTTTTCGCAGTGTACCTACCAAAGCCGTTTGTAGCTCTCTCCTCCATTTAACTTATTGCGAGCCGTGGTTTATTTACCGTTCAGATGTCTGATTTGATTTCATTGAAATTCAGATATCTGATTTGGTTTGATTGAAATTTTCTACACTTAACACTACTTTCTACTGTACCTGTGAGACAATGTTTTGAGAGATCTTTGTTCACCGCGCAGCTCAATAAATACAAACCTCTAGGAGCATTGTAAATGAATGAGAGCTTTTCCTTGAATGCCTGCTATTCTGCATCCCATCTTTTAAGGTTTACACACTAAAACTCTTCCCTTAGAAGTACTCAGCTAGTTCACAGAGAATTCTCAAAAACTCATACATTTCAGCATGAGTAATAAATAAAGGCTGAAGAAAAAAAAAGAGAAAGCATTGGTCTTGCTTGCAGTCACGAAATGGCGGATTAAAAAACAAAGTACAAGCTTTCTGTTGGCAAGAAATGTGAGTTTTAGAATTGAATAAATCTTCAAGAGAAGTCCTTTTTTTTTTTATAATTGTTAGCATAAATTTAGGTATTTTGCATAATGAAACTCGAAAGGCATACGAAACGAACGTGCGCCAAGATATATATATTGGCGAGAGAAAGTACAGTTCATGAACAATGCAGTATATTTGATTTTTCACCCTAGCTACTTGTACCTGGCCAAAGGTCTAATCAAGTTAGTACTTTCTTTTTCAGGTGCGGTGTCAAAGTATATTCCTGTTTATTTTTCTTATTGCCTAAAATAGGTAAGACTGGTGATTTAGGACTGATGATGATTCTCTGTAAGTTATTCTTTTCAATACTTCAGTGTTTTAATGTCCGTGAACATTATTACTTTTGTTATGCTTAAGTTAAGCAAAATTATCCTATTTTGTTAAATAAAGATTTCGTAGTTAATCTTTTGACTTATGATTCTTTAATTCTGGGCTTGAGGAAACGTACTCATTACGCCTTCAGTGCTAATGCACAACCAACAATAATTTGCTATGTGCTTAACTTATAACATATTAAAAATGCCTATTTTTACCCATTTTTTAATTTTTTTAAGTGAAAGGAATGAAGCTCGAAGGAAAAAAAAAAGAAAGATAAATTGTTAAAAGATCTTTATGTTCTTGATAAGTGTAATCAGAGAAAACTGAGATAAATTCCCCAGCCACTGTGTTATTTACCTTGTAGAGACATTCGTTTTTTTTTAAACAGCAGATATGCAAAATTAGCATTGCTCTCGCCGGGACTCGATCCACGGAACTCTTGAATACGCGCCGAGTGAGCTGACCACTACACCACGAAGGCATGCTAAGAAGGCGGGAGAAATAGCTTACATACTTCCCCTTTTAAGGGCCGACTGAGGTTTAGGGGACCCAATCGCCAAATCCTGGTGGTGAAGAATCATCATTCACCACCATTTAGTTCTAGCGCCACTGTAGATATTAGTTTTTTTTTAAACAGGACCTTATAACCTAACCAAAGAATTATAATTGATGAACTAATAAAAAATGCAAATGTTTCAAGGAAACAAAAAAGAGATGGAAAATCAAGTGACATAGAAACTACTCTTCTAGAATGGTTTCAGGCTTTGAAACTAAAAAATGCTCCTATTTCTAGAGCTCTTCTTACTATAAAAACCGCGGAATTGGCTAAAATATAAGGAGTGAAGTTTGTGTCAAGTGAAAGATAACTCACAGATTGGAAAGAGAGAAATTCAAGCCTGTGAATCGAAAACAGTATGGCAAGAAGGGTATCTGCCGTAAGCGCCACGAAGAGCATAGCGAAAACTTCTTCGTGCAAAGCATCCTGGAAGAAAAGAAAGCAAGGGGAAAACGTTGCGGTTCTAAAACATAGCGGTACTAAACATCACATTCGTAATTTAAAAACATCATAGTCGAAAATATCGTGGTTCAAATTCTTATGCATTTTGATACAGAATTCTTTTTTACATATTTTTTTTCCAAGAGCGAATTTTAATTTCGGTCAGAGCTTGCTCATTGCTAACAGAAATGCTTGCTTACAATTAACAGAAATGCTTGCTTACAATTAACAGAAATGCTTGCTTATAATTAACAGAAATGTTTGCTTACAATTAACAGAAATGCTTGATTACAATTATAATACAACTTTTATGCTTAAGTAATTGATAAAATTAAAATAAAAATTCCTCAATTTCAAATTAATTCTATTGTCGACCATCATTACATGTTATTATTATTAGTAATATTAATATTATTATTATTATTTCCTGGATAAAAGAGATGTCAGAAATGATTCCTGGATGAAATTTCCTGGAAGAAAAATTTCCTGGATGAAAATGAAGAGGTCTATCATGATATAATATATAGTAGATGTTTACTATAATGGCTATAGTATATAGTAATCTATATATTATATAGATTACAATATATTATTCCAGTCAAAACTTGTAATTAAAAGAAGCTAATATATGTGATATATTTTGAATACCTTTAATTTATTTGAATTTTTCTTACTTCGTTGGACGTCTTATTGGCTGAAATCCAGTTTTCAAAGATAATTTGCTATTACATTTACTATATCAACAATTAATTTTCATTTAATATTGAAAAAAGGAAATGAATATTCATATATATACATATACAGGGTGTTTCAGAAAATCGGTTGAAGACTTTCAGGAGAGATAGGCTACACCTCGCCGATGGACAATCACATAGCAATGCATGATTGAAAAAGATTTCCTGAAGCGATGGAGACAACACAAAGTAGAAGAAAAGAACGTAACGGGGGTGAGGAAACACGTTTATGATGCTTAGTACAGCTGAAATCAAGAAATAAGAACAAAAATAGGCAAAGATCGTCATTAAAGAAGGTGTTCGAAATTACGACCCCGGACACCCCTCACGTCTTAGGCACATGGAAAATCTGCATCACGCATGAAAGATGCATGACGTACGGTTCCTGCATGAAGGTCCGTGGTCGTAATTTCGAACACCTTCTCTGATGAAGATCACTGCCTGTTTTTGTTCTTATTGCTCCTCTTTTTTTCTGCTGCATTAAACATAACACACGTGCTATCTCGCCCTGCTCACGTTCTTCCTTTCTTGTGTTTTGTGATATTACGAGAAAGTTTGTAATCAGTTTTTGGAACACCCTGTATATTACTTTTAAATGGAAAAATAAGATCTGGATGGTAAAAGTTATAGTAACTGTATGTAGTCTATTTCAAGAAATCTTTTATTATCAAGAAATCTTTTAATTTCAAGAAATCTTTTAATTTCAAGAAATCTTTTATTATAACTGTTAAGCGTGAAACTCTTAACAGTTTTTAATATGTTATATATAAATTTTTATTTAGTTTATCAGATAAGCTGTAAAAGAATACGTATAAGTAATACTGGGAATTAATAGTATATTATTATTAAACAATCAGTTATTACATATTACATTCTTAAGCATAGTTGCTGTTGTTAAACTGAGAAACCTTGTACTTTATTCCTTTTCTTCAATAAGGGTTAACCTTCGAAATTTTTTCACTACTTATGCAAACTGATGCACCATCTTCCTAGTTCAGTTACGAGATTCAAAAGAATGATTATTAAGCATGGGGGAAGAATCAAGTTGAAAGTGTCCTTATTGAAGAATTAAACTCACTGAGTTTTTTAGTCATAAATTCTCGTTTAAAGACTAGAGAACTTTTTTTGCGAATTCAGCATAAATTTTCAATAGGAAGAGTCTGATTACAAGTACACACAACCTGGCTTTAAGCCGTTTACAAAGGGTTATTAGAATAGGTAAATTTTTGAGCAAAAAATAATAACAGACGAACTTTCCATTTTCTGTTCTCCAACACTATTTCTCGGAAGAATTCTGCCGCAGCAGTTTCACTGATCAAAAATGAGAAAAAGTGTACCAGTGCAAGAATTCGACATTCCAATCATTTTATCTATTAATTAAATGATAATCTTTTCAAGTCGATAATTTTTTATCAAAGTTAAGTTATGCCAAAAAAAATCTTTCAGTCGAACACAGCGTTTAGCAGCTTTCAGTTTTAAGATAATATTTTTTAAAATGCTTAATTTATAAGATAATTCAGATATCATAATATATAACATCTGAACTAAAAAGTGGTAGACAGCGATTACCCAGATTTGGCCAAATGTATCATATGCCTCTTCACAGTCACTCGTCAAATAGTGGAGAATATGAAGAATTATCGCATTTTCCAATGTGTTCTGTTGCGCTGTGAAGGACAGCAAATCCAGTTAGCAACTAAAAGATCCGTGACTCAAATCCCAGAAAAGATCTAATTTTTCGTGTTTCCTGAGGCAATGAATTTTCCCAGAATTCCTTGTTTCTGGAAGATAATGAATGGGCTAATGATATTTTTAGTACAAACAAGGCAATGAATTCCTTGTTTGTACTAAGAATATCATTAGCCCAATTATTATCTTTCTTTTAGCCCAGAGGGGCAATTTTCCCAGAAGAGATATTAATTCATTTTTGAGCTATTAATTCATTTTCCCCAGAAGAGCTATTAATCCTTTTTTTAATTAATTAATTCATTTTTTTTTCATGTGCGGTAGCTAGAGATACCAAATTTTGTAACATTGTCCTCCACTCGAATATGGGTATCTGGAAACCCAAATTTGAAATTTAGAATTTTTTTTTTATCTATTTCATATTGTAAAACTTTAACGAATTTTTTATTAACAAACACAACAATTTCAAAACGAGCAATGGCAATACTGTACGAAAAAAATATTATCTCCAGCGCGCGATAAAGTGTCTCGGAAACTCTAAAGATATGCCCTTTTTAAATATTTTGTGACACTGTTGTTGAATCGAATTTTATGGTTCAATCGAATTAAGAAAGCATGATATTTAATAAATAAAGGTAACATACAAACTGTTAAAAAACGACTTTTTATATAAAATCTGAAAGCTTTCAAATTTTTAAAAATATTTTCTAATTTTAAATTTTGACTGAATTATATCAAGTTGTAGTACATTTTTATTCCACATATTGCAAATTGCTTTTGTGCAATAAGAAATGTCCATCTCT
The DNA here is from genome assembly GCF_044657685.1 of Stegodyphus dumicola. Taxonomy (NCBI): domain Eukaryota; kingdom Metazoa; phylum Arthropoda; class Arachnida; order Araneae; family Eresidae; genus Stegodyphus; species Stegodyphus dumicola. Next base: position 172,972,184 of record NC_140774.1, on the reverse strand, counting down.
AAACATAAAATAGCGGAATAAATCCCTCGTAAACAATAGAAACCTCCAGAAAATTTAATGTGCTAGTTAGAACGATACTTACATAGCAGAAAATACATTTCAAAAAGAATGTTGTTTAGGAAACATGTATTATTTTACTCTACGTTTGTTATTCAAATGAGTTATTTTGTTTGAGCAAATTGTCCGATTTCGTGATTGCATTTATACACATTTGTGCCAGAGAAACATTTAGTCTATTTACACGGAGCTCTTTTTGACTAAAAGGATTTATTTAGCTTGGCTCAATTCCAAAGAACTCGACGACTTAAAAAGAACAAATCATAAACTTCTTATTTATTCATCTATAAATACATACACTTTTTCTGTTTCTAATATTTGTAAGCAGAAATTTATGTGTAGAATAAGGATGAGGGAAAAGCAAGGAAGTTTTGATTAAATAAGAAAATAAAATATAAATAAAAATAAAATTGAAAGGACTGATTATTTCGTATAAAATCTACATATTTACTGACATAATAAAAATGAAGTAACAAAGATGATAGTTTGGCCACTATATCAGAATGGGGTATAAAGCTGAAACACAAAAACATGTTTCATAAAACAAGTCAAAACGATGCCAAAAATTTACACAACGTCATACATATTATTTATTTTTGGCACATGTTTTTATTCGTACATAAAAATACATAAATAATACATATATACAAATTATTTACATACGTTTATATACGTTTGTGTCGTACATATTATTTATGTGTATCTATGTATATGTTTTATTTATGAACATAAATAAATTTACACAACGTCGTATATACATTATTTATTTTATGCACATGTTTTTATTCGTGCATAAATATACATAAATCATACATACACATTATTTACATGTGTTTATGTATGTTTGTGTCGTACGTATTTATTTATGTGAATCTAGGTATATTATTTATTTATCTACATAAATAAATCGTCGCCACCAAACCAAAACCAAGAAACTGCATTTTTTGCTGTTTACGCGAAAATGTATTTTTCTAGATAGCTTGTATATATATATATTCAGGATAAGAATTAACACAAACAAACATGAAATTTCTTTTTGATTAAAGATTCGTTGGTTTTTAGTCAAATGAATCAAAGCGGTATTGCTGTTTCTAAAACTTTCAGCAGAAGTTGTGCTACACTCCAAAGTTTAAGTGCTTGGTCAAAGAACAACTAATGAGCATAAAACAGGTTTTTTTTTTTTTTTTTTTTTTTTTTTCCAATGCCTCCGATAAGAATGGAGTATAAGCTGCCCTAGTTACGAGATTATTCCGAGAATTTCTAAGAAATCTAATTTTGAGGGAGAAAATAATGCAATCAATGATTTTAGTCTTCGAAAACTGAAATTTAAGGTTTTACCCCAACAACTATGCTAAAATGCATATTTTCACTTTTTTTTTCTGTGTTATACACCAGATATATTCATTTATCCTTGCTTTTTAATGTATATAAGTTTGTTTATACATTCAAAATACCATTTACAAAAATTTCATAAATACATCGTGAAAGAAAATCAGGTATTCCGTTTCCCACATTTCAGAATTTCATTTAATTCACAGCTTTAAAGGAAACCAGAAATCCATAAAATCACCTCATAATCTTTTATTTATCTCATATTGTGCTGTACAGACATTAGGTATTTTTGGAAGCAGGCAAGATGAAAAATTACCAAACCCCTTCGCCGGGAATCGAACCACAGATCTCTGGATACCGGTCCAGTGTGCAGAGCCACTACACTACGAAGGCACGCTAGGAAAGCGGGAGAAATACCTTATAGTGCCAAAGTGGAAGGATCATATTCTCTACGATGCGTATAAAAATAGTATTATGAAAAGTTTAATCAAGAGTCAGTTCGAATTTTCGCAATCTTAAAAGCGTCAAATCTTTAAATTCGCTTTTCTTGAAACAGTGACGTTGTAGATTTCTTATATTGATAAGATTAGGTTAGATTATTTTAACATGGCAAAGCTTACGGAAATTATCTGCCTAAGAGGAGGGATGACTACTGAGCCTTTCTAAAGGAAAGTGGCTGGCATTCACATTACTCATGAGGTAAACCATGAAAAGCAACCATGCGACCAGCTCGTTCGTCTGTCATTGAACTCGGATCAAAGTCCCAGTATTCAACGGTGTTAACCATTAGGTCTTAGCCCTCGTGGGGCATACAATGACAAAATACAATTTAACAACAACAACAACAACAACAAAATTAAGGAAGAGAGAAAAATAAAAATATGTATAAAAATTGCACCAATATATGATTAAATAACTCTTGAACAGTGACCTATAAAGCCATGATTTCAGTTAAAAAAAATCTGATGTGTACACCACATGACTTCCTTGTATGGAATATTAAATTATACGCATTTTTTCTTGAATTTCATTTAAATTGATTGGATTGAATTAAATCTACTTCGTCGACAGCGCATAAACCACAATAGAATAAATGCACTCTTGAAAATTCACTATATTTGTTTACTATAACGACACTCTGAATGCACAAAATTTATATCATTTGAAGAATTATCGTTGCCACATGTTCTATTCAAATACTATAATAGAGCTAAAACGATGTATGAAAGAAATTAAGCAAACAAAACAGAAAAGAACAGTTTTTCACAGACGATTTAGTATTTCTCATTCAATTAATTCAGCTCTCACTTAGTGACAAGGCAAAAATACATAAAAACTCAAAATATCTGCATTAAAAATTACGAAGTAAATCTTAAACACTTATTTCCTCGAAAAAATTCCAGAAAGGATTAAGCATGATTTCATTCGCAATAATAAATGAAGGCGTTATTTTTGTGTTGCGAAGCTTAGTCTCTCTAGATTGGCAACAAATCTACAATTCTGCTGTTTCAAATGTAAACAAATATGTCCGCCATGTTATTTAAAACTTAACCGCACTTAAACAGCTTTTAAATTGTTGATAATTGTACAAATATTGCTTCCAGAATTACGAAAGGCATAAAAACCTTAACCGGAAGATAAAAACAACATAATTCAATCATTTTTAAAACATGAAATGCACAATTTACAAACATATAAGAGTAAAGATACTGAGATCTCTGAGCCGTGTAACAGAGTGGATATATATATAAATATACTTATATACGTTTGGTGCGGCCGATTGCAACCAAAATACGAGGTGCACATCTACATGTTATAGCAGTCCTATATACAAAATTTCAACGTTCTGAGGCTACTCGCTTTTGAGTTATGCGAGATACGTACGTACATACGTTCGTACAGACGCCACGAAAAATTCTCTTCAGAATTCATTTTAAAGCAGTTTTATAATTTTTTTAGAGGAAAGGTGTCTTTTATTCTGTCCTTACGCACAGATATCCCGCAAAAACATAGTTAAATTGCATTCGATAGCGGTCAAAATGGATATTTTTGTTGAAATATGTTTCCTGAAACTTTTCGCGATTACAATACTTCCTTTTTACTTCGTACAAGGAAGTAAAAAAGGGGGAATTAATTAAAGCGATATTTGGAATTCTGATAAAATTGGTTACATTTAGAAAAGCAAAAACACTCATTATTTTGCACTTTCTTTACGAATAAAGCTGTAATTTAACGTGCTAAAGAATTTTTAAAAAGAAAACCATTCTATAATGCGGAAAATTTACATTAAAAAACATTGTAAAAATTAAACTATTAACCACAATTTAAATCCTTTTTCCTGAATTAAACAACAGCGGTTTAGAACGTATAAAAATTGTAATTTCTTCAGATACAAGCTTTCGAATTTTAGAGTTTCTTTAAATGATAATTTGAAACTAGTGCTTTTAAAATAACACGTCATTAAAGTGTATTCACATTAAAAAGCCTAGCAAGATTTAGTGCTGTTCAGAAATCTTGGATAATTTTGCTAACAGGAGAACTATCGTTTTTTGGAGTAAATCAGTTGTGAAAAACATCTATCGTATGGGACTATGCTTAAAATATAAGCATCGAGTATTTTTAATATAAATATCAAGTAACCAAAACTGTCTTAGACTGAAAGTCTTATTTATTTAATTTCTTAAACTACGAGAACTCGTAGAATCAATCGTGTGGGACCGGCCATATAAAAATATTTAGTTTTACAGTATTTCTTTAAATTCTCTACATTTGAAATGGGTATTCGAAAAATAACGCAATATTAATTTTATTGCCTTAAATATTAATTCCATTGAGCACTGTGAGTTGGGGAGATCTGTGTATACAAAATATAACTTTTTTTCTGATGTCCGTGGAGTCAAAATTCTTGAAATATTTACTATGCTTTAATGACTTTAATACAATAAAATCATCCATAATATCAATAATATCAAGAATAATAAATATTTTACAAATAAGTTTCATTACTCTATATATGCAAAATTCTTAACGGCATTTGAGAACGAATTTGTTAACTAAGAGCCTTTTCATCTCCTAATATTGACCAAAATTAAAATTGAGGGAACAACAAAAAGCACATTGCTTGTTTTGGCCATAACTGATTAAATGCTGACAAAGAAATCATGTCCTAATAAACGCATAGCTAGTTTTTCAAATATTACTTATATATATCTCTACAAATTTGCATGTAAAATTATAAAACATATTTATTTTACTTATAATCTCAAGTAATACTTATTTTTTCATAAAAGGACTAATTATTTCATATAAAATCTACATATTTACTGACATAATAAAAATGAAGTAACAAACATGATAGTTTGGCCACTATATTTTATAGTCTTTTTGAAACACTCGGCACAATTTTTGTTTGAATTATGAGGACATCCATAAAGTTAGACTTGATATTTACGAAGCATTTAAAGTGTTGGAGAAGTTTTAATAAAATTCTGTTTCTTGTTTTGAGAAATTTTTTTCATAGTCATTTCTGGTCAAGATATATATTTAGATAATATAAATATTGTTTCGTTTTTTTTCTTTTCTGACACCAGTTGTTGCGTTATTTTCTTCCTTCACGTTCGTACGGGGTTTGTAGATTTGGAGTGAATAACGACGACACTTGATGAAGTATCGAATTGTCATCAATCATCAGATTGTCAGATTGTTATCGATGAACTATTATAAACATGTTGGAACAATCAGTGACACAGTCTTCACATTGTCAGGCAATAACGGTGGAAACAGCTTCACTGCAAAGCACCCGAGTACAGCTCCCAACTCCGCTTGGTTGTTCTCGGAACTCCACGTACTCTCCAGACTCTCCACACGATGCACTCGACGATACACAAGAGTATAGCTCTCGACTCAGCACAGTCTAAGACAAAACTCGACGATGCTCTAAAAGACTCTCTCGATGTACTCGACGACCACCTCGGCGCTAGACTTCGAGACATTCGCTCAATGACTGACTATCAGCTCGCTAGACGAGGCACACACACACTAACTGACTGCGGAACCAGCAGGGTTTATACAGCTTTCGGCTTGTGTTAGGGAACATTCTGGGCTAAACCGGTAAGAATTCGTTTCAGATGGTTCTCCAACCATCCATGGTATATTGCCAATTTTGTCGTCAAATATCACCAAATGGGTGATTTCTCGCCAAATGTGGCAACCCTGCATTACCTTACCATTTTATGACAACCCTAAAACTGCTTTGCGGGGAAGCCATCTCACGGCGCCTGTACATTTCGTAAGAATATAGACTATGATGAGGTTTTTCGAGCACCTAACTATCATAATGACAGATAAGCAACATAAAATCTAAATGATAGTTTGCAGTATTAGATACGCAATATATGAATAAAGTGTACAAAATACCTTAAATAAAGTTTTTCAATGTATTGGGGAGCCGGAAAGAATAAAGATGGAAGAATGGAAAAGGAAAATATGTTGTGATCTTTCACTGAAATATTCACGAGACTAACTGTGATAAAACATATTTTCTTAGTAGTAACATTAATAAATATTCCTTTCTTGAAAATTTTAAAGTTCAAAACCTTAAAATTTATCAAATATCATTAAAAATAACAGTGTTCTGTTAAAAATAACAGGTAGATGTAACTGAATGATTATCTTGTTATTTTCTTTCGTGGTATTTTTTGAAGCACCACGAGTCCTGATGTAATCTCATGTAACGTAAAAAAAGCGATATTAAAATAATTTTACCTTTTAAAAATTTGGCTTTTCCTTTCTCCTTTTTCGAACTTTCTGTAAATAAAAGACACAAGTAGAATAAATTCGAATTTTAAAAACTAAGCAATAAATCAGATTTTGATAAATAAAAATAGATGTTTATAAAATACATGAAAACAAAACTGATTCCAGTATCATTAGCTTGCTCTGAATTTTTTATTTTACATTCTAAACTTTTATTGCACAAGATAATAAATTTATGAAATGAAATTTTAGAAATAAAAATAAATCTTTTTTTCATAAACTCCAAAGAGTTATATAAATTTAAGAAAAACATTAAATTGATAATCCTTAATTAGTAAATAAAGGATTATAAAACAAAAAAAAAAATTCCGATTACATCGTATATTTTTCCATTGTTGAATGACTAAGACTGCATTTACTCATAAAACTGAAATTAAAGTGAAATTTCAACAACACGTTGTTTCTGATTTGAAAACAATAAAATGGTTTGAAATGATTTGAAAAAATAAAATAGTTTCATAAATGATGAAGCTCATTTTTCATTTTGATAAAAGCTTCTAAACTCTGTTTTAATTGTTAAATGTATTTATAATATTCACATAATCCATTAAATTGAGTTCCAAGTTTAAGGCAAAAGAAATGATATTTACAACAACTTATTGACGGACCTTCGATAAGTTAGCAATATTCACAATGATTCAGTATTCTGTGGGCACATATGACTTTTATTTATAACGCCAGAAATTTGTTTGTATAAAACGAGGGAAAAATTATGAAGAATTTAATTTCTGTCTGTGACTCTTATTATGATTATAAAGACTCTTCTAGTGTGAATAGTCCGAGGTTCGAAATCCGCGAACGGCCTGGTTGTATGGGTATTTTCGTGGTTTTCCCCATGTGTAACGTGTATACGAGCGAGTGTACCTTAGAAAATCCTCCACGAAGGCATCCCTTCCCTTAGGCAGATAGCCCTCGAGGCTTTGCCGTAATTAAATAACCTACCTAGTGTGAATAGATCTTATATATATTGCCTTCTTAGATCGAGGGGAGGCCCACCAGCGGCCGAGCGGTAAAGTCGCTGAACACTGGTAGTTCGGTCCGAGGTTCGAATCCCGCGAACGGGCTGGCTGCATGGGCATTTTCGTGGTTTTCCCCATGTGTAACGTGTATACGAGCCAGTTTCCTTTAGAAAGTCCTCCACGAAGGCATTCCTCCCCTTAGGCAGAGAGCCCTCGAGGCTTTGCTATAATCACACACACACTTAGATTGAAGGTGAATCCTTATGATTAAAATGACGCAGAATGAAATACTAAAATATTAATACATAAGATCTTTCCTTCAGTGTCAAGGTAAATCACGAACGCGTAGTTCATCGATCAAGACAGCTATTAGCACAGGTTGACAGCTATGTGACACTGAAAATCAATCAGACAGGCAAGTGTCTTTGAGTCATGTTGCTTAGTAGGCATACGGAGATATGAAAGATTTTTATAACATGTTCCTATCTTTTTTATTTTGGAGAACACTTTCATGGTGCAAAGAATATCAGAATGAAAAATAAGCATATGAATCTCTAAGATTTGAATTCTTTAATGAATATAATTCATTTCAACAACTAAAATGAAAATAACTAACCTAATGCATATGACATATGCATTATTAAAAATACAATTGGAAATGCACGATTAGAAATAGAATAGTTCAATCATGCATAATATATCTTGGTATCACTTAATCATTTATATCTAGGCCAATGTCTTTTAAATGTTTTCCTTTAATCTGAAATATTTAAAAAAAAATCTGAAAACTTTCAGCTTTTATATTACGCCCAAAGGAGAGTTTTTTTTTTTCATTTACACACACTACGTCACGCTTCGAGAGTAGTTGGGATAATGCCCCTTTGGGCTAAAAATATTAAAAAAGAGTCGATAGACAGTCTCGCAAGCTGGAAATAAAAATATATTATTTCGCACAGTGTGTTGACACTGCCGGTTTTGATATTGTTGTGTTTCTTCATCAAAAATTTGTTAACGTTCAAAAAGTATGAAATAGATAATTAAACAATTTCGAAATTCAGGATTCCGATGGAAGACTATGTTACACAAAATTTGATGGTTTTAGGTATCATTGTTTTTTCACAGTGCAAGAAGCATACATACATTCATGCAAGTTTTTCATTATTTAATTTCTTTAAATATAATACAGGGGATAATATTTGGTGGCAACAATTTGAAAGGTGATGCAACCCTTTATAGTGATTCAACGCAAAATGCCGTTTCGGGACTAATAGCCCTTCTGTGCTAACAGCTGATGCTTACAAGATTAGATCGATAACTATTTTTTTTTTTTTGTACATTTCTGGAAACTTAATTTTTAACCCTAAAACTTCGAAACATTCCGAAGTTTTAGGGTTAAAAATTAAAATTAAAATATAAAAAAGTCACCTGCAACTGTTAATATAAGTTAACTGCACAATAAGTTATAACTTGTGGCTTAATTTTACAACGATACTTAAGACGTTATTTTATAAATGGCTGGTTGTAGAAGTTGTTAGTACTAAATACTTTCTTCTCCTCTTCAAGTAAAGAAGTAACTGCGGACTTCATGATAGCTAAGCGGGAGTGGGCTGATTATGTGTATTGTATTAATCTTGTAACTTGAAAATAATCTTAGACTTAAGCCTTCTGAAACGTTTCTTATGAATACATTATGATGTCTACCTAAGTTTGTCATGAGATTTTACTTCCTTTGCTAATTTAGTAGATTGAAACCAAGAATTACATTCCGGATCTCCATGATTTATGTTACCTAGAATCGATGCTTCACAAAAATCGTATTCATCCTCGAAATTCGCATTTTAGATGAGACTGACCCCCTTATTACCACAAATTTGTCTCTGTCGCCTCCGATGCACGGGCGTAGATCGCTTTTTCGCGTGATATCCGATTACCATGACTGTACCTGACCACTAGATGACCATCGTCCGAAGTGATCATCTATTAGGCAAATTATGTGTTTGCGTTTGACCGTCACCCCTCATTGGTGCAGTTGTAGTTTTTGCGTTCCTTTTGATGGATTCGTGCTCTGACCCAATTGGTTGAGACGAGTTTCCAGCACGAGAGGCAAATATTATGAATAAACATGAATGTGCACATCATGAGTCTGAAATGCTGTAAATTAATCACGCAGACATCCATTCAATAGAGCTGTATAATGAATTGGCGCAAGCGGAATATTAAAAGAATATACGGACTTCTTATTTTTCGGCATTTAGTTTTAATCATAATCAGGAAAGGTTTTGAAAACTACCACCGTATGAACTTTCTGTTCCGTGTGTCACATTATCCAAAAATAATTTCCACATTTCCTGAACAGAGCGCTTTCTTTGGTTGCCTTTCGTATACAATGAGAGGAATTTTAGGTTTGTTTCCTTACAAAACTGTGCAGTAAAGTTATCTCTTGAATACCATGCCGGTACCAAACTGAAAACTGCAAAACTTCAATGAAATAGTGATTACGGATATCTAATAGATGAAAAATTATCAATACATCGTATTTGTATTTATGTGACCAGAGAAAAACGAGACAGGAAGTAATTTACAACGCAAGAATATAAAATGTAAAATAAATGCAAGATGTTTAAAAAGCAAAATTTATTGAAAAATGAAATCAAAGATATAAAATCTTAAAGAAAAAAAGAGACCTAAATTCAAAATTTTAAAATTTTTCTAAACTTTCTGATTTTTTTTTAAGATTAAACTATTCAAAACTTGAGTAAAGCAATTGATACAGCAATTTCCTTGCAGAAAATCAGAATAACACATAATTGTTCATTAGCAAAATAAATACAGGGTGTTTCATATCAAACGGCACAAAAAGAATAGCATAGTACACATTCTGTAACTGATTTTACAAGTTTTAACTGGCAACAGTGAAAAATGTTCCTGTTGCGAAATCCCCGCTAGAGGCACTGTTAATCAAAAAGGCGCCGTCCATGCAGAAGAATTCGTGAACTGGTCTTACTAAGTTTAAAAACTTCAGCGCGTCGTGAGAGTTCTCAGCTCAATGTGCCTTATGTAACTGTATGGCTTGTGTTACAGAAACATCTACAATTCCGGTTATATACCTTTCCGATGGTGCAGGTTAAACTTTCCAATAAACCGTTGCATAAAGCTTTCTGCGAGAATTTGCAAGATAAGCTGGAGGTAGATGGTTTCGCTAAGAAACTTTACTAATGAAGCCCCTTTCCACGTTTTTGGCAAAGATTTTTTGCCATAATTTATGATCTTTGGACACTGAAAATTCACATAGCGCAATGAAACAGGAGTATGATTTTCCAAGGTAAACATTTTCCAACAGATGTGTTTTTAGTCTCTTTATTTTAATAGAAAAACTGGTTGGCGGGTGCATTGTGCGTTAATCAAGACTTGATACCAGAGTGATTGTTCTCTCAGTTGGATAAAGCGGTTCTAACCTTCCTTCTGCAGCGCTTCACCCCATTGGCATAAAGACGTATGCCAGTACCTGAACGATAGTCTATCCCAGTGGTCTCCAAACTTATGAATCTTCTGAACTACCATACCGTTTTTAAAACCTACTGTGAACTAACTATCTAAAAGAACTACCAACTTCTTTTTTAAAAATCTTATATTTGTTTATTGCTTATAAACTCACATTTCTAGTAAATTCGAAATAATAAACTGTATGTAACTGAAACTGAATTGTAAATAAGAAAAAAATTGAAGTGTAGTTAGTAATAACTAACAAATATTATAACAGACTTTTCATCAGACTGATTAACATTGATGAGGAGGATGGAACTCATCAACAAGATTTTAATGTTGGGATAGTTGGTAATGGCTGCCATTCGAATACAGTTGTCCAAGTGTTTGTTACTGAGTATGTTTCTGTATTTATTTTTAATAAATTTCATACTGGGAAAAGAAATCTCACACAGATATAGGGAGCTGAACATTGCCTTTACTTTGAGACAAACGTGGACCATAATTGGGTATTTTTCTCAAGGAACAAGAGGCCAAATATTTTTATAGCTTGAAGAAAGTGATTTTACAGATAAACTATTTTGAAAAGCAATCAGTTCCAATTTCACTGCAGCAGTGTCTTCTTGTCAGCGTCAGCTCAGTGAAGGAATCAAGGTTAGGCAACCGAAGATATCCCTGAAACGAGAGATCTACCGAAGATGTCCCCGTGAGCTACTAGTAACACCTGTTCGACGGTCTTGAGATCACTGATATATCCCATCGCTGGACTGGCTGTTTTGGATCAAGCGATCCACTGACATTCCCAGATCTAACCATTTGTGATTTTTTTTTCTGTTAGGTTCCAAAGTGTTGGTACCTCAATTTTCCCAAGACTTGCAGTAACTGAAGCAGAGGATAACTGAAGTTCTCGAATCATTTGTAAATTTGATTTATCAAAATAAAATAATTACAGAGTTCAAAGATAGACTTTCTTTTTGTTCCATTCAGCATGAAACACCTTGTATTTGCAGTAAATGGAAAGGAAAGATCCACATAAAACTGTTATTGACATATTTGAATTTGGAGCAATTTGTGGAAGGGATTTCACTGCTAAATAATTTAATGAAATATTTTTTAGAAGATTTATAAAAGATAGTTGGCTGTCTTTTGTAATTCCTTTATCATAAAAACAGCACAAATGTGAAAAAGGGGCCAAGTTCGAGAGAAACGATGTTCGGCGTCACTGACAAAAGAGTTGAGATCTAACCGGTGGCAAGTTCCATAGCAGTGCCTTTAATCATAGTTGTAGGAATGTACAAAGTTCTTCAGCTCATTTAAAAAACAATTTAATACTTTCTTTGATACCTGATTTTTAACTTGGTAAGTTTCAATTGACAATAAATTGCGTTAAAAATTTAATTTCTCCAATTAGATGTTAACTTGCCAAGTTAGAAAACCTGCTATCAAGGAAAGTAATAAATTGATTTTTTAAATGAGTTGAAGAACATTGTACATTCCTACAGCTAAGATTAAAGGAATTGCAGTGGACTTGCCATCCTTTAGATCTCAACTCTTTTGTCGGGACATCGAGTACACCGTACGTACGAGTACACCGTTTCTCCCCAACTTGGCTACGTTTTCACATTTCTATTGTTGTTATGATATCATTAATTTTTGAAAAGCTAAATTAAAGTTTGTGCTCTTATTTAGACACTTAAATTAAAAAGAGCCTAAACATTTACGTGACTTTCAATTTTTTTCCTTGCGATTACGCTGCACTAGTTTCTTTTTATGGAAATGAAATAAAAAGTATCCAAACACGTGACCTTAAATTTTTTCCTTCCGTTTACGCTGCACTAGTTTCTTTTTATTAGTAATTCCTATATTTTCCATAACGGTGGAAATGGTAGAGCACGTAGCGTCTCCGGTATTCTTTTGACACGTTTTCTACTTATCGATAAAGTTGCCAAGTCGGCGCGGTATAACGTTCGCTGGTGGTTGCAGTCTACTATAGAGCTTTGAGCCTAAATTTGGCTTAAATCTAAATTAAGGGGATTCATACACCTTAAAATTCATAAGTTCTTTGAATATGTGACTGTTGCAAGAATCGGGATAACTTATTTTTTTTAAAAGATATTACTTCCAACTTTTTAGAGCTGACTACATAATATAGCTGCTATCTGAAATAGTCATCAGAAAGTTTGTGTTGCCACAAATATTTTTATAATTTAATCCGCTTTGTGACAACATTTTTCGTCCAGTTTCCACCTTGCGCGCACAGTTTAAAACATTCTGTTGCATAATTTAATTCCATATTTAATATATAGCTTTTATAACATTTGGAAAATACTGTGAACCTAAAATTCTAAAAATTTCATGTTAAATTTTTATTTTATTTTGAGTTGAGTTTATAAAATGTATTTTATTAAAAAAATCTGTAATGTTTTCGTGCATAACTTTTTTTAATACTAAAATATTCATCAAATTTTTGGTTCACTTAGAAAATAGTGCCTATCAAAAGAATTCCATGAAATTTCAAGTACGTACCATTATCCATTTTTAAAATATTATGCGCGCAAGGTGGAAACATGACGAAATATTTTGTCACAAAGCGGATTAAATTACAAAAATATTTGTGGCAACACAAACTATCTAGTTACTAGTTTCTAAAGCAGCTATATTATGTAGTCAGCTGTAAAAATGTGGAAGTAATTGCTTTTAAAATAAATAAAATATCCCAATTCTTGCAACAGTCACATATTCGAAGATCATAAGGGGTTTAAGGTGTATGAGCCCCTTAATGAGATAAATCCCATTAATGGTTTTAGTTCGAAAGAGTGCAACATATGCTTGTTGCTGGACTTTGAAGAACCTATATCGCTGTCAAGACTAAGGCCTTGTAATTTGTGGATTCTTGCTGCATATGCCAACCAAATAGGGAATTAATTGCTTTCGGTGAACATACGCATTATTCATTATCTGAAACTTATTTTTTAGTTTTAGATTTTTAAAGGGACGTAAAAATGTAAACAATATGTTTAAACAGCTGTTTTTAATTATTATTAATTAAACAATATAAATGTTTAAATCTTATTTTAAAGGTATGGATTCACGTTTCATTTTTTTATTTTATAATGTTTTATTTGCCTCTGGCATCTGTTTCGTTACTTAAATTTGAGTTACTGAATGACAACGCTTTTATCGTTTGAAAGCTGCTTACATTCTTTTTGCCATATCGTTATAGTTAATTTATCGTTGTATTTAGGCCCGAAACCACTGACAAAATGAAAAAAGAGATGATCCTGCAGTCTACCTCTGCGCTATCGTTTCATCTATTATAAATAGGTTTTTCACTTTCGTCAAAGTTGATTAGCATCTGAGTGGCACGGGAACCAGTGTTCGGTGTCAAGCCATCTAATGATGACGTTGCTAAATGCTCGTTATGGTTTAACTTCGATAATAATGTAGTTTTTTGAAGTTTTAGATTTTTTCTTTTGTATATGCCTAATGATCTACCTTGATGCCAAATTTCAAGTATCTAATTCATTTATAAGTGGTCTAGGTATTTGATGAATTGGATTCTTTCATCAAATACCTAGACCACTTATAAATAAAGTGGTGTTCAAGAGAGCTCTATTAGACATACAAAACTGCACGCTTGTAGGTCTAACAGTTTTTGAGTAATGGGGGGTCGAAAGTAGCTTAAAATGGTTCGTGTAAGGTGTGTAATCGCCGGTGTCTCGCTGTTTTTTTTTCACTCTGTTCCGAATTTGGCTGACATACTGCTGTGTGTTTAAATCAACAACAAGAACAAATTCAGCTGCCTTGTTTACATACTGTTTATCAGGTAAAATATCAGTAAAATCAGCTGCATATTTTAAAAGAATTTCTATTAATTTCGCTTGCACGTTTCATAAATAAAAGCCAAAAATAGAAATAATTCGAATTTTAAAAATTACACAACGAAACAGTCTTTGTTAAATAAAAATGGATGTCTACAAAATGCTTGCAAGCAAAAGTGATCTTTCATCATTAACTTCCTTTTGCTTTATCATATTTTTAATTTAAATATAATTTTTGCAAGCCTTTTTTAATATCGGTTCCAAGAAATTATCACATTCCTTTCATGTCGCCATGATGCAACCACTAGCATGTTCCATTGGTTGCCAGAAGATCCCTTTTTCGAATCCCAGTAAAAGTATGATTGAATTTTCATGTTTTCTGCTTCAAAGTGTCTTAATCATTTCGTCACACATGGATTTGGTCTACTGGCTCTCGTTCCTCTCTCCTCAGCCGTCCATTAAGAGGGGAGGATACCCTGTTGTACCCCCTTTTCCTGTTGTACTTTCGTAGTGTTACTAATAGCAGGTCAGGATAGGAATTGGAAGATTTCTGGTTTGAATTCCTTCGAAGGCATAGCTGGGTTTTCATGTTTCCTGCTCCGTGAGAAAAATTTATTAATCAACAAAGTAAATCAATAAATCTTCAACTATTGTTTATCTTTGAACATTCTGGAATTTCAGAAAATTACCGGTGTTGTAATTTAAGTACTACTTTAGATAATTTTTTGTGTAATTCGAAACAGATTTAAATTGATTTTATTCCATTTCAATATTAATGTAATAAATATTGTAACTAATTTGATCCCTCAGTTATAATTTATTTTAAGAATTTAGAGACTTCTAATTGGTTTTTCTATTCTTTGCATCCTTTCAAATCATGTGGTTTGGTGGTAGGGAAGAGGGGTTGGAAACCCTCGGCCAACTCCCGGGGTACTCTTCCTCAAAACTGGAGTGGAAGAAGAAGTCCAACCTCCTTCAGGCTGGGGCAACTATTCTTCAACGAAGTACATAAACAAGACAACAACAATTATTTTTTTTTTGTCACTAGCGTAAGTACCCGATGCCAGTTAAGTTAGATTGTATCTCTGTTGTTAGAGTAATGTATCTAACAACAGAGAGAACTATACCGTTGTAATCCTTCTCTAATAGCAATGCAAAAATTACAATTCATAGTCATACATTTTTCAGTCTGATGCGATATTTAACCCACATAAAAATGTTCACAGAAAAATAAACTAATTCTCTTGTAGAGTTCCTCACTTTCTAATTCTAAGTTAATGTTGGAAGTGAAAAATCTTAAGAATTGATAAGCGAATAATCGCTCAAGTTCGGGTGACAAGAAACAACAAGATAGAAGGCTAACTAACCCTTTATTATTTCAATAAGATTTAACAAAACTCCGCCTGGGAGTGTACAAACAAAGCCGACACTTGGGCTTGAACTTAAGAGATTAGAATTAAACTAAAACTAAGATTAACTAAAGAAATATAGCCGAAGCTATCAAGATTCAAATCGAGTTGGCCCTTTAACTTATTTGACTACGAAGCTTAGCAACGGCCTGAGTACGGCCGAGCGTAATAACAGCTTTGAGAGAGAGAGTGGCCAAAAAGGCAGGCGCTCGTAAATCAGAAACTCTGATTCTCTCTGACTCAGTAAGTAACTTCGTGGTTTAAATACCGCTCCTCCTCAATAAATATTCAGCAAGATTCCAAAACTACGTTCTGGCCGGAAGTAGTAAGTTGAAGTTAAGAATTTGACAGGAAAGGAACTTAAAATTTAACAGTTAATAAAATTAACATAATCCTTACACTCTATCATTATATCAGCAACAATGACACGCAGTTTTTAATGATTTTCGTCCTTTTAATCAGGTGATCGTAAATCAAGTTCCAGCCAATATTTCACCTATATTCGATTAAATATGAAAAAATTTTGTCATAATTAATCAGAAATCAATAACGCAAACAAATTCTTTATATATAGAGATTCTCAAGACTTAGAACTTCTTATTAACAGACTCTGCGGTTATAAAGCGAGCAATAGCAACATTTTAGAATTAAAGCACTTTTATCTCCAATGGGCGAGACTGTTGCCACTCGGAAAAATGAGTGCAAAAATTATTGCTTTCAGAGTTTTTAATTAATATCTCGGCTGATTAAAGTCGTACGACACTGGGAACAGTCGAAACGGCTTCCCACGAATATTTGGAATTGCAAATAATGTATTTAATGTTTGGCAATACTATTTTGATTTCATTGTAAAACTTAGAATTTTTTTATTAACAAACTCTACGATTTGAAAGCGAGCAGTGGCAACACTTCTCGAAATAAAGCAGAATTTTATCTCCAGCATGCGAGACTGTTGCCACCCTCAAAACTGAGGGCAAAAATTAGCGTTTTCAGAGTTTTTAATTAATACTTCTGAATTTAGCTTTTTGTTTTTTTGGAAAAAAGTGGACACTTTTCCAGGACAAAGAAAAGAATGGTAAAGTTTGGTGATGATAGCTATAGTAGTAACTAAGTTAATCGCGAACAAACACACAAACAGGCATTCTTCTTTATATATATAAATTTATCTAAAGCTAAGACATGGTAAACATTTATATTTTAGGTTGTAGTGTAATTATGGTATTTTAAAGCAGTGACGTGTAAAACATGCAATGCCTTCGCCGGGACTCGAACTTGGGCACTTCAAATACGCTCCGAGTGTGCCACCGTTACACCACGAAGGCATGCTGGAAGGAAAGAGAAAATACTTTTATGATATAAAAATTGGAATAAGTGCTCATTTTGTTTATGTACTACATTTGCTACAAATTATATTACTAGAGTAAATTTTGGTATTACAACGAAATACCAAAATTTACTAGTTTCTTAAAAAAAATAGAACTTAGTGTTCCACGATGAAAACTTTTGGGAAACGCTGATCTGAAAATCTATAGATATTAATATGCAGATCACCCCCCTCATACAAAAGTATAACTGTCTTCAAATTGCGCGGAAAAGCTATGAAGTGTAACGGCACTTGTTGCAACTTTTCTTTGAATCATGCGTGACTTCATACATACTGTAATTTATACGACACAAACTCACTGCAATAAGCAAATGCATCAACCATCCCTGGGGCAACTACTTAGGAAATGGAATTTTGTTGACGCTGAAGTATCTACCGTCACAGTAAATGGCTTTCCTAAATGGGATGGACTGTTTACATAAGAAGCCTTAATAATTCTTATTATTTACACTACGGTTCTGAATTGACCGTTTTTTCTGTTACATGTGCATTGACAAATAGCTTCACTGAGAGGCAATTTGTAAGCTTTCGTTTTATTATGAGTTTTAGCAGGTTTTTGTAATTGAACAATAACGCGAAATGCACGCTTTTAAAGCGCTTATATGTGAGGAAGATCTTTTGTTATTTTGATCACATAGCATATTACGAAGTTTAGAAAATAATGGCTGCCATAAGTTAGATTTTAAATTACCATAATTAAGTTTCTCATATAACAAGGGTGTTTGCAAAATGAATGAATTTAAATTTATTCAAATTTTCGTTAAAGACACATCGCTACTATGCAGTTTTGCCTGGTAGTTGTCTTTAGAAAAATAAGTTTTCTTGTTACGTACTAAGGGTGTCCGCCGATAACATCGCGGCAAAAACATCGCAGACGAAAACGTCGCGGAGAAAACAACGCAAGGCGAAAACGTCGTGCTACAAAACATCGTGGGAGAAAATATCGCAAAGAGAAAACATCGCAGTTTTAAAACATCGTGGTATAAAACATCGTCGTCGAAAATAAAGCGGTTCAAAAACTTCGCAGTTTAAAAACATCGTCGCCAAAAATATCGTGATAAAAAAATAAAGTATCTATAAATCATCGCATGACGATAACATCGCAGACATGCTTTTTTCATACATGCTTTTCGCAAACATGCTTTAATATCTGTAAATGGATATTCTCATAATGATTTGTGAAAGCAAGATGTAAAGAAGGATAATTTTTACTTTCACATTTTTTTATTAACTAATAAATTTTTGCTGAAAACGTAAGAAGGAAAGTTAAGCATAGAAAATTAAATGCAACTTATAGATTATACTTTTCATGAAAAATTACCAGTAAAAACTTTATAAAAATGATTTATTAATGGCTTTTGTTAGTTAATTATGTCGGTTTAAAATTCTATTAAGTGCTATAAGTTGCATTAATTTTCTATGCTTAAGTTTCCTTTTTATTTTCTCAGCAAAAATGTATTAATTAATAAAAAATATGAAAGTAAAAATTATCCTTCTTTCCATCTTGCGCTCACAAATCATTATGGGAATATCCATTTACAGTTATTAAAGCATGTCTGAAAAGCATGTCTGCGATGTTATCGTCATGCGATGATTTGTAGATACTTTATTTTTTACCACGATATTTTCGACGACGATGTTTTTAAACTGCGAAGTTTTTGAACCGCTTTATTTTCGACGACGATGTTTTGTACCACGATGTTTTAGAACTGCGATGTTTTCTCCCACGATGTTTTGTAGCACGATGTTCTCGCCTTGCGTTGTTTTCTCCGCGACGTTTTCGTCCGCGATGTTTTTGCCGCGATGTTTTCGGCTGTAACCCGTACTAAGATGTTTAAAAATTTAGCCTATTGCTGATGCAGCATCCTTAGTTTTAGTAACTTGTGGTTAATGGAGCAAAAAGCTTTACAAAGTAAAGATTAAACGATTTTAAATATAGGGAAACCGTGCCTACTTACAGTTGGCTGTAAAATGGTGAAAAACAGCATTATAAATATGTAATATAGTTCTCCAATCATAGGATAATCCCAGTCATAAGAATAAATATATATGTGGTATTTGACGATGCTTCAGTGTTTATTCAGTACTTTGTTAGAAAAATATGACTGTTGTTGCTTTATAATTCCACAAAGCTGTGCATGATATTGTGTCGTAAGTATTTTCGATTGAGGATTAAGGATAAGATGCATTTCCTTTATTTTTACATGTAAATGGTTAAATTGTCCAATGCAGTGTACAGTACATTTTATTATTACTTTAATTAATGTTGGTAATGACTTATTAATGCGTAACTTATTATACGCAATTTATCAATTAAACTTTACAGGAATTATGTATGTCACATGGTTATAGATTATGGCTTAGAGTATTCGCTATTATTCACGGTTTCAATGTAACCGCAGTAGGATACCTTTCTAGCAAATGTATTTCTAGCAACGTGAATACACTACTCTATATATTAAGTATTATTTTTTTTAAAACTTAAAAAAAATTCTGAACAGAAAAAAAGTTCTGATACTTTAAAAAAATTATTTCTAAATTATATCAAATTGCTAACTGGCTTTTTTATGCTTTTACTTTATACAGTAACAAAACTACTCACAAATATCTTATTCCGAAGAGAGATCGAACACGAATTTCTTAATTCACATGCTTTTTAACCACTTAAGATGCAGAAATTTCCTTTGTTTCTTTTATTTGTAACTTAACAGAAATTAGCTGAAAGTACTTGCACCATAATGCGCATCAGATTATAAGGTATTTCTCTCACTTTCCTAGCGTGCCTTCGTGGTGTAACGGTAGCACACTGGGCCGGTATTCCAGAGGTCCGTGGTTCGATTCCCGGCGAAGGCGGTTGCATATTTTTCATCTTTTCTGCTTCCAATTAACCTAGTGACTCTACAATATATGCTATAAAAATTAATTTGCGGCATAAAATACTCAACAAAATCAGAATTTTCTTCATTTATTCTGTCAGCTTCTACAATTTAGTGACGTATATGAATTTAATGCTTTTTGCGTCTGTTTTTCAATCTTCAGCTAGTCAATCTAAAACTAGCTATATAATGTCACTTACAACAGTTTAACAAAACAATTGAATTTTAGAGTTATAAATGAATGTAAGAATAATTTTTGCCTTGTAAATGAATATAAGAAAAAATGTCAGATGTGAATTTTTATATTTTATTACTATCTTTGAATAACACATAAGACAATTAGTCCAGAGTAACACATAAGACAATTTAAGCGATGTCTAGGGTAACTCAGAAAAAGCATTATACTCCACAAGACCTAATTAAGATAGTTCCATATCCTAGGTACTGTATTCTTTCATGAAACCTCCAATGGCCATTTTATTTGTTCTTTATTATAAAACTGCAACTCATGAAGAGTTACAGCATGAATTTGGGACTCTTTAAAATGTGGAGATATAGATCTGCGTATTGAGTGCTTATGTTGTAATCAGGCATTGTTGTTTGATCTGCTAAATTAAAGCCGAATATAAGTGAGAGAATAGTTACAGAACTTTATAATTTGGGCATAAGTTTAGATGATTTACAAAATCAAAGCTATTCTAATCAGGTTAATTTGCGTGAAGAAAAGTAAGTGAGTGCAAAGATATTTTCTGATTTTAACCCGTCTCATATCATTTTTTGATGTGAACAAAAAATAATAATTCTAAATAGAAAAAAAAATAATTTGTTTTGTTTGCGTGTATGTAAAGTAACTGTACAAATTATTTTTGGTACAGACATATGGATATTTTGAAGAACTTTTCTTCCATATTTAGCACCAAAGAAATTTTAATACAAATTATAAAACGAGTATTGGAACAATAAGATAAATTAAATATTGGTTTAGGTACTGCATGCGGCTGTAACTGTCCTAAAAATAATGAATATTCGAAATGAATGTGACATACAGTGAAGAAAATGAAAGGCAAGTAGAGAATTTAATAGGCCCGCAGAGTGTCTGTGTGTGTAAAATAAAAATTTAATTAAAATTTCACACCACTTAAATTTAAAAACTCTTCCTTTTTAAGTTTCACTTATTTTTATCGTATATTAAGCTTTATTTTATTTCAAATAAAGTTTAATTAGCAACTAAATAGACTACGTAGGCAGACTAAGAAGTGAGATTGATTTTTTCTTGATTATAAAAACTCCCTTGATAAAAACCCTTGACTAATTTTACTTGATAAAAAAAGTACTAAAAAATTAAAAAATTCTGAAAGTTTTCAGATTTTAAAGTTTTTTTTAACGTTTTGTGGGTTAACATTATTTATCAAATATGATGTTCTTCCCACTTAAAGCACATAAAATTCAATTCAATAAACTATCACAAAATACTTAAAAACATAATATTCTTTAGAATTTCCAAATCATAGTCTCCCGCACTGGAGATAAAAATGTATTTTTTCTATACAGTGTTGATATTGCTCGCATTGAAATCGTTGAGTTTGTTAATCCAAAATTCGTTAAAGTTTTACAAAATTTGAAATACATAATGAAACAAATTCAAAATTCAAGCTTCCAAATGCGCATGTTCAGTTGGAGGACTACGTTATTCAAAGTTTGAGGGCTTTAATTACCGTTATTTTTCCATAATGCGAGAATCATTCGAGCATTCATGCAGATTATTTATTATTTAGTTTCGTTCAATATAATACATGACGATAGTATTTGGTGGCAACAGTTTGAAAAATGAATTAATGCAGAAAGTATAACGATGCAAAATGCCGTTTTGAGACTAATAGCTCCAACCTTTTTCTAAGCGTACATTAAATTCTTTATTTTACCTAAATATATAATTTTTTTTAAAGTATTAGGAACTTTATTTATTTATTTATTTATTCATAAAAGATACTCTTCAGCAAAATGAATAGAAAATGCTAGGTTTAAGTTTTCTTCAATGCATATGTAATTTATTATAAGTAACGTTTTTCTTTCTTTCTGAGCAAAATCTCATTTAATCAGAGCGAAATCTCATTAGGCACACACATCTGATCTTTTCTTACTCAAAAAAGTCTTAATAATTAAAACTGCCCTTGGATATAAAAATTTGAATACCTTTCAAATAAACATCTATTTCGTCATTCTCTTCCTCAGATTCATTTCTATTTTCATTCTGAACGATTCTCATCGTCCGTAAACGATTGAAGTCGAAAAGATCCAAAAACTGAATTACGGAAATCCATAAAGATTTCGAAGAATCTTAAGATTTCCTTCGGTTTTTCGATTATTTGTGTTTCGTGGAAGGTTTTACACATGAAATATACTTATGGTTCAAAGTTTAATCCTTTTTCATCTATAGACTGACTGCAAATGTAAGCCTCACATTTTTTAATTCGTCTGTCGGCTTGAATTTTGTAGACACACTGAAAAACGATCCGTAGTTCTAGCCTGTAAAGTTTGTTTTATTGTCATAATAGACTTAAAGCAGTGAAACGATTATACAGTGATCATTTAAGTTACTCAAATTTGGTACCTAGTTCATCTTTAGTATATTATTGACTTTGCGTTTAAAGGAGCTCAGTGTAGCTGAGTTAAGAAAAAGAAAGTTCAACTCATTCTTTGAGCTCATGCAAATTCTGAAAAGCAGAAAAATTATTCTTTTAGCTGTAGGAGGGAAAAAATATTCCAAATATTTTACAACAATATCGATATAGTATGAGGCAAATCGAAAAGAGTTGGTGAGGTAGATATTTTTTTTTTTTTTACATATTTCATTTTTCAGAGAGAAACGTATCACTCATTCGTGACCAAATAATTTTAAAAAAATGGTAACTCCCTCGCTCTTTGTATTATATTCGTGTATGAATGTATGAATGCACGTTTAGCATAGGCATTATCAAGAATTTCACAAAAGGCCTTTAGGGAGAGTTTCATTCATATCACGTTTTAGAATGTTACTGCAGGAAATGTCCAGAGAGAAATAAACGTAACTGGGTCTGTGAATATGATTCCCTCCTAGTAGGAATCAAAAACTGTTCATTTATTTATAATAAAAGATGATTTTTTTTTTTTTTTTTTTTTTTTTTTTTTTTTAAAATCCAGAATCAGAGAAATCTTTAGCACTGTAAATGATGTTGAAACTGTGATTAATCATGTAACCGCACAAGATTGAAATTTTCTGTCACTGTTTTCGAGGAATATGTTAATTGGAGTTTTAATCTATAGTTCTCAAAACTATGCAGAGTTGACGAACTAGAAGAAGGCTTTTAAATAATATAATTCAATTCTTAATGTTTTACTTAAAATTCGAATCAAAAGATACACAGAACAGCATTTGAAGATTTTTTTTTCTTCAAAAAAAGTAAAATCTGCGTATATCTTAAAATTTTCCCAGAAAAGTGTTTTTTTTTTTTTTTTTTTTTTTTTCTTTACGGATAAAACGAAACATAGTTGTTCTCATCCTTAAGTTTTATTTTGTAATCTTATATATTTGAATTCTTACGTTTTAAGAATGAAAAAATTCTGCTATTTAAAATTTAATTATTATTTTAAACAAATTAAAAGTACGATGAAAGGTTTAAATTTGTATGATAGTGATAGTCTAGCAGTGAAGTTAATATTCTTCAATAGAATACGTCTAAAATTAAAATTTGAATTGCACATCACTCTCACCTTTTACATCACTTATCCTCCTTCCAGTTTATCTCTTTTTATTCTTATTTACCTTTTAAAAGGCATTTTAAAAAATGTACAAATGGAGCTTTACTGCGGAAACGCAGTCTAGAAAATGTGAGAATTTTCATTTCTCATGCTTCGAAATAATTTGCCTCTACACTCTGTTCGGAGGAAGAAGAGCTTGAAGGATTTCGGTAAATTAATTGATAAAATTCAAAAAGGCAGGTAAATCGAGCATTCTAGGTTCGGTGCCCGTTTGAAGGAAGACTTTTATGGATATTGATTTAAAATTTTAATACAAAACCTTTCGTTTGGGAAATTTTTAAATGCTTGTTACCATTCTTAATCGTATTATAAATTACATGACTTAGGTACATTGTTAAAAATGAAATAAAGCTAGATGTTATTAAAAAAACTGTGCATATTGTTTTTAGATGCTGTTTGATATGCTACTTTAAATTATAATTTTAAAAATGTTACCTATATATTGTTTTGAAATTATTCAGTTAAGCATAATGAGTAAGCAGTTTCATACATTTTGAGAAAAAAATATCTCATGTGCAAGCAACTGGGAATAGAATACATATGTGACAATTCTTGTGCAGTTCCCAGATACCTGGACCCTTATAGGAGACAAAGTCTTATTATTATAAATTTAAGCACTTTTTTACATATAAAGAATGAAGAAACAATATTTTAAAGTAAGCTGTTTTAAAGTTTATAATATGTCCTTTAAAATTTATCGAATGAGCTAAGAATTTAAGAACCAGCTCAAATTATCTGCTCAAATTTATTCTGAACTCGATGTAAAAATTTTAATAACTTTTATTGTATAGGAAATAAAGTCATATATTAGATAGAAAAATATTATAGAAATTTTATTATTAAATTATTTTTATGAGTCTTTAATTTAAGTCATCTTCTTATAAAGTAAAAGTTTTTAGATTTAAATTTAATTAATTTGTGTTTTAAATTCCTCATTCAAGATCTAAGTACGAAAATGAACGTTCAAGACATTCATGACCAAACATGGCGCATATAGACGATTCTGCATCTCAGCAACCTAACCAATCGGCAGCCAATTAGATACTCGGCTTCCAATCTTATCCCTCACTAACTAATAAAAGACGGGCCAAGGAAAAAGATTACCACTATCTGTATTAATTCCCCCCACTTCTCTATTGGCCGACCCCTATTCCGATAAAAAGCACCCGTCTTATCGCTCCTGACGGTCAACTCACAGTGATTCATATGTCCGGTACGCTTGACCGGCGTACGGGAGTGGGGTTGTCGTAAGGGTGGGTGGGGGAAGATAAGGCTTTCTGAGCTTCCGGAAAGGGAAGAAAGCCGGCTCCGCTTATCGGCCGGGAGCTTTTGGGCGGCGAAGGTAGCATTAATTCATGAGTTGACTATGACTTTGTCAATAGGGCGAAGATAACCGGATCAATGAAAGGGGTGACTTGTCACTTCATTCTCTCCCCACCACCTCCTCTCCAGAAGTGATTATTTTTTCGCTGATTGGTTGGTTTAGTGATTATATGTTGCGTTTGCAAGACATTCGAGGAAACCCTTTCTTGAAGAATACGAAACAAGGGGGAAGATCTTGGGAAAATTACTACTGTAAATCATAAGAAAAAGGAAAGAGAATCTCAAAGAGTAAGAAATTTCTTTAGATGAACATTAATCACTTAAATTTTAGCTTTGAGGTAGGTAGCTTGTATTCGAATCCATATCCAACATAGAATTGTCAAAGAATAAAAGGCCTAAATGAAAATTATGTAATAAAAAATTCTAGCCTTATTACTGAGACCCGGAGTTTTAATCTTGAAACGCAGATATAAAAATGTTTGCTATTATATAGAAAATTAGCAAACTTTGAAAGGAAGATATGAGAATCCTTAAGTAAAAGAACTTCTTTGAATTATTCCTCAAATTATTGACGCCTTGATTTAGAAAATTCTAATAATAATGGAATTAAAATAATTTCTCACTAGAGGAAGATAAGCTGAATATAATTTTACTTTTTTCTGGTTTATATAGGACTCGTGGTTATCTTTCTGCAGACAAGCAAAAATACAACAATGTATTATCAGTTTGGTATAACTAGATTATATGAAAAATTCTAAAAATATACAACTGCACTAATGTTGCCATTTTACACAACTACAAATTTAATATGTATTAACTTGTTAGGTTATATGATTTTAGTTAAATATATGAAAAAGTCAAATGCAATTTTTTAGATTTTTATAAATAAACAGCCTTGGTCTTGTGTAGCTAGAAACCAAAACATGGGGCTAAGAACAGTGGGGTTATTTTAAATCAAATTATCAAAGGTAAAATAAAGTAAACTGATTATAACAATTCTTACATTAAATCTTCATTTCTATTATATTTAAATCTTCCACTAAACCTTCATTTCCATATAACATCTTGAAATTTTGCTTTTGACCAATAAAATCACAAATCGTGTATGCACACCCCCATGGTTTTATTATTATCATATATAACCAAGAATGTTACAACAGCTGTTGAAGAGTTATATTAAATAGTCGGCAACTGAGTGCTAGATTTCTTTGCTCCTGATGAAGGACTTTATTCGTCTCAAAATGGATAGAGTTTCTGTGCTAAGAATCTACGCCTAACACAGGTTGTTGCTGCTCTTTTATGACGTGCAAAACCTCTCGGTAGTAGGTTATCTAGGACCAAAATTATCAACATGAGTCGAGAACAAGAATTTTTTACAAAGGGCAGTTCACTGATTATTTAAAAATTCTAGCATATTTCATTAGATGCCATATCAAAACAGTATGGCACGCTGGTTTACGGACGAAAACATCGCCGCAAAAGCATCGCGAATGAAAACATCGTGAAGGAAACGATGTAAAGCTAAAGCATCGCGGTAAAAAACATCGTGTGAGGAAAAAAGCGAGGAGAAAAAATTGCAGTTCTAAAATATCATGGTATAAAATAATGCCGTCTAAAATAAAGCGGCTAAAAATATCGCATTTTTAAAACATCGTTGTGTAAAATATTGCGGTAAAAAATAAAGGACCTACAAATTATCACATAACGATAACATCGCAGACATGTGTTTTTCAGGTTTTAAAAGTTGTAAATATATATTCGTACAGCGATTTGGAGAGCAAGAAGGAAAGAGAAATATTTTTATCTCTGTATTTTATATTTTTGAATTATTTGATAATTTTTTGCTAAAAGAGCAACAAGGAAAGTTAAGATTCAAAAATTGAAAATGAGCCAAATTATTAAACAATTTTAATTAGACTTAGCCAATTAATTAAACAGTTTTAACATAGGTAGCTTCCTTCTGTCATTCGTCTTCCTTTTTCTAATCTTTTTAGAGTATATTTTTTATGAAAAACTGCGAAGACAACTTTTTAAAAGAGATTAATTAAATAATGATGTTTAATAGTTAACGACATAAGTTAATTTCTTTTAACTATATGTACAAAAAGCGTTAGTTTTTGATTAATTTTTAGCTTTTGGATGCTTAAGTATCTCTCTCGCCTTCTAAGAAAAAAAAAGATCAATTTATAAGGTATTTCTCCCACCTTCTTGGCATGCCTTCGTGGTGTGGTGGTCTGCACCTTGGGCGCGTATTCCAGAGGTCTGCCGTTCGATTCCCGGCGAAAGCGTTTCTAATTTTTCATCTCTGCCCCCTTCCAAATAACCTAATGTCTCTACAAGTGGCGCTCGAACTAAAAGGGTGTTGAATTCGATTCCCAACGAAGGCGTTGCTAATTTTTCATCTGCCTGCTTCCAAATAACCTAATTTCTCTACGAATTAATTAAAAAATATTCCTCATTTCTTCTTGTGTTCACATAATTATTATAGGAATATATATTTTCAACTTTTAAAGCCTGAAAAGCACATTTCTGTGATATCATCTTCATATAGCAATGGTTGGTAGATGTTTTATTATTTAACAAGGTATTTTCTACGACGATGTTTTAAAACTGCGATGTTTTTGAACTGCTCTATTTTCGACAACGATGCTTTAGAACTGTCATGTTTCCTTGCTTTCTTTTATCTCGTGTTGTTTTGTACGACGATGTTTTCGTCTAGTATTGTTTTTTTTCCTGGACAAATGCGTCCGCGATGTTTTCGTCTAGTATTGTTTTTTCCTGGACAA
The DNA here is from genome assembly GCF_044657685.1 of Stegodyphus dumicola. Classification (NCBI taxonomy): domain Eukaryota; kingdom Metazoa; phylum Arthropoda; class Arachnida; order Araneae; family Eresidae; genus Stegodyphus; species Stegodyphus dumicola. Next base: position 172,944,141 of record NC_140774.1, on the reverse strand, counting down.
ATGTGTCCGCGATGTTTTCGGCGGACATCGGCACTCACGGCCGTCACGAAGTGATTTTAGTGATTAAAATGTCACGGAAATTGCAATAATTTAATCACGTTCTCTTTTATTTTTAATTAAACGTTTCGACTAGGCGTTAGTTAAACTAATGGTTATAATCATTTTTCCAAGTTAAAACGTTCTGGAGTTTCTTAGGTTAGGATTCGAAAGATTCGAATGATAAATAAAGGATTCTAAATCGGAGCTTTGAGGTCATTTTGAAGATTAGCAGGATGTGAGGATTTAGAATCATCCTGTTTGCGTCAAAAAAAATTAAACCAGTTTCTTAGAGTTAGGTTTGATCTCGGTCCGTCGGTCAATTATATGGGAAAAACTAAATTATATTTTGTGCAAAATCCTAAACGTTAGAGAAGTTATACAGTCATTAGATTATTTTGAAGTTGGAACCATGAAAAATGTGCAGTATTCTTGAACCCTGAACCTCTGGAATACACGCTGAGTATGCTTCCAATCGCACTTAAAAGTCACGCGGAAAGAAGGGAGAAAATACCATATAAAGTTATTTTATAATAATTTGCTTTCTAGAATAGCGTACATACAAGATAATTTTCCTCAGAAAGTTTTCCACGAAGTCATCCCTCCCCATAGGTAGAGAGTCTTCGAGTGTTTGTCCATATTCAGATAAACAAAGGAGCAAACAAACAAGTTTTTCTAGAACAACAGTTTTCCAAAAAACTGCGTATGAATCAAAAAATCAAGAAAAATCACTAGATCTATTCTTTAAATTAATGTTTTGTTCTTCTTTAAAATTAAAACTCCTTTTATTTTTTGTATTCGTAAAGACTACCACTATTCATTTTTTCAATTTTAGTTTATTTCTGCTAAAATAAGTCAATAATTTAAATAGAGAGGAGACGGAAACGAGAAAAATATTTGGCTTTTATCTGAAAGACAAATGTTCGGTTGCATGTTACAATCTTAGATTAGACTTTCCTGAACATAGAACAGAAGAAATATAAGAGTTCTTATTTTTATGTAACCACATTTATTACGACAACACAAAAGGAGGGGCGGAGAAATACGGAACTCACATTAATTTATTTCAAACTTTCTTTTTCAAGAATATGTGTTTCTTATTTTTTACTTCCTTGTACGAAGTAAAAAGGAAGTATTGTAATCGCGAAAAGTTTCAGGCAGCATATTTCAACAAAAATATCCATTTTAACCGCTATCGAATGCAATTTAACGATGTTTTTGCGTGATAGCTATACGTAAGGACAGAATAAAAGACTCGTTTCCTCCAAAAAAATTATAAACTGCTTTAAAATTAATTCTGAAGAGAATTTTTCGTGGCGTCTGTACGAACGTACGTACGTATCTCGCATAACTCAAAAACGAGTAGCCTCAGAACGTTGAAATTTTGTATATAGGACTGCTATAACATGTAGATGTGCACCTCGTATTTCGGTTGCAATCGGCCGCACCAAACGTATATAAATATATTTATATATATATCCACTCTGTTACCTGGCTCAGTAATCTCAGTTTCTTTACTCTTATATGTTTGTAAATTGTACATTTTTTGCTTTAAAAATGATTGTATTATGTTGTTTTTAATCTTCCGGTTAAGGGTTTTATGCCTTTAGTAAATCTGTACGCAATATTTTTAGAATTATCAACAATTTTAAAGTTGTCTAAGTGCCGCTAAGCATTTTTTATGGCGGCCATTGATGTTTTCATTTGAAACAGGAGACTAATGGATTTGTTGCCAATTTAGAGAAACTTAGCTTCGCAAGAACAGAGATAACGCATTCATTTATTATTGCCAATTAAATCATGCTTAATTCTTTCTGGAATTTTTTCGAGGAAATAAGTGTTTGAGATTTACTTCGTAATTTTTAATATAGATATTTTGAGTTTTTATGTATTTTTGCCTTCTCGCGAAGTGAGAACTGAATTAATTAAATGAGAAATACTCAATCGTCTGTGAAAAACTGTTTCTTTTTTGTTTTGTTTGCTTAATTTCTTTTATACATCATTCATCATTCTAGCTTTATTATAGTATTTGTATAGAACATGTGGCAACGATTAGATAATTCTTTAAATGATATAAATTTTGTGCGTTATGAGCTATAATATGAACGAAATATAACACTGTTAAGTGAACCTAGCGCCAGAGTGTCGCTATGGTAAAAAAATAGAGTTAATTTTAACGAATTCATTTATTCTATTGTGGTTTGTGCGCTGTCGGCGAAGTAGATTTAATTCAATCCAATAAGTTTAAATGAAATGCAAGAAAAATGCGTATAATTTAATATTCCGTACAAGGAAGTCATGTGGTGTACACATCAGATTTTTTTAAAGATTTAAATACGAATTTGCAACTTTTAGACAAAAATCTAGTTTCAGCTCTTGAAGTTTCCTATATTCTAATATGTGGCTATTGCTGTTATGAAGTCTGCCCATCCCTGCTATAGAACTTTGTCAAAAATGGGGTTTACAGTGGAAGATTTTATAATATTAATCACCTCAAGGAATGACCCACATATGTACCACATAGTGGTATGCATTGTGCCAGACATTCTTGCCAGAATGGGGCTGTTAATGGTGCATATTTAAAACTCTTTTTATTCGTGTTCTTTTTGAGGGACTGAATTTAAAAGCATAATTATCTCAACTTATCTAGCATATATTTCACACAAACCTAACGAAATTCTACTATTACGTTTCTGAGACTATGCATGTGAGTAAGATAAGCCAGCCAAATAAATGTACGGTGGATTGCAACCTATAAATAAGCCACACCAATTTTAATTCCCACTCGGGGAAGAAGTTCTCTTATTTGCAGTTCAATGAAGCGCTGCACAGAAGTGAAAATAGCTACTCTCCGCCATTTACGGCTGGAGCACTGAAGAGTAATTTAATATACCGTAAACGGCGCTTCGATCGTATCTATATTTTATGGACCTTCGAAGACCCAAAGAAAAACCTTTGATAAGGTTAAATTCAATAACATTTAGCAGGAAATGTTAACGCCGCTAGACGTACTACTCATAAATTGCACGTTCAGCTTTTAAAAAATTCTAATAAACATGTAATATAGCTCGTCTGCGCATTCTTCTTATCGTATGAGGGCGTGTAAATAATGATTATTGGAAGGAAAATAATTTTAGGTTTTGTATCCTTCCATCGCCGTAGGTTTTTAAAATTTTTATTAGTTATTCTTTGTAATATTTTTATTTCTCTGATCATTATTACAAAAACGACACCCGTAATTAATTTTCTTTCTGCTTTTATTGTTATTGCATGGGTTGTATTTGAGGTTATCACATAGAAGTCTAATTTGGAATTCGTTTCTGCTAAGTTGAATCAATAAGGTTAAAAAAAGGCAGGAGATAATGGGAAAAAGAACAATCTATAAAATCTTATTTTCCAGTTGATTTTGTTTCATTATACCAAAAAAAAAAAAAAAAATTTTTTTTTGGTGGGAAAAAATGCAATAAGAAAATGGTTCATTAATTCACAGATAAGTATCAGGCTCAAATGGAGATAAATCAGATTCGCATTGTGCAGAAAATCTTTTCTTATTAATTATAATTTATTTTCATCTTCACAAGTTTAATGATAATAAGTTAGAGGGCATTAATTTTACAGTAAAAGTTATACACCGACGGACAATTGCTAAGGGTTTGTGATACGTTCCGGCGACTTAGCAATAGTCGCCTTAGCAAACCCTTAGCTTTAGTCGTTTGTGATACGTATGTATTGTTATATAGAAGAGTTTCGTCTTCAAGGTTAAATAGCTTTACTTCAGGGTACCATGTTATATCTGAAATTCCTATATGTTAAATGTTAAATATGAAACTACTTGCCGTGAAAGGTAGTGATCGTATAGTGAAACGTGTACAGCATTTTTCCGTTGTGAAAAAAATGCATTGCGGGACCGCGCCGTGAGAGGATCGAAAACATAAAACATATACAAGATATAAAGGAAAAGTTCATATTAAATATATAAAGAAAACATACTGTAAGAGGTTCCAGATTAAATATCAGTTTATTCAATTACAACACAATAAGAAAAATCTTAACCTCATCTGAGAGTCTGTTCATTTAAATTCATAAAAAAACTTAAGGTTTGTCTGGTGATTTAAAAGAAAGGAAAGGGAAACAATTTAAGGCCTGAGAGTTAAATTTTAGATTCGACGTTGTTTTTTTACTGCTAAGGACGTTTTTGAAAAGCTTGCCTAAAGTTCAAACACACCAAAAAAAAAAAAAAATAAAACTTATCTTGAGGGGACATCTTGAAGTGGAAGACTCGTATCTTATCAAGCGTTGATGTCGGCCGGGCTCATCTTGACGCTGGTACTTTATTTTTTTCACTGTAGAACAGAAACAGGAGCACTGCTGCCCAGGACGGCTATCCGCTTGGTCCTGAAAGTCCTATATCAACACGCAGGTAACTCGTTCAAATTTCGCCTCTTTACCAGCACGCCGCAAGGAAGAGGGTTTTCAGCCTCCGGTCCGAAACGTTTTTTTTTCTAGGCAATTACGGCTCGCCTGTTCTTACTCATCCCAAGAGCAAGCTTCACGAGTAACGTCCCAAGTAAGTTCCACCCGCCAGTCAGCAAGAGAGAGAATCCAACTCGAATTTCCTTCAAGCCAGTTTTCAAGAGCAACGCATATTTGCCGCTCCCCGCCGGAAAACATCTCTCGTAGTCAATTACATTTATCTCCAGCAAGCCCGTAAGTCCAGCAAGCCCGAAAATCAGCGAGTCAGTCAGAGAGTCAGCCAAAAAGTGAATCCAACTCGAATTTTCCTTCGTCTCCTTCACAACCCGGGCTCCCACTATGGCTTCACTTATCGCCCCCTTAATTATGGCAAAATCTTCGTTTTCAACTCCAGAATGCGGAAATAAGGGTGATCGCGCATGCGCGCCTTTCTTCACTTAGCCAACAACCGGACCCTCAATCGCCAAACCTGAATGACTTACATTGAAAGACAAGTAGCAACCTTTGACCGTTCCGTCACGTACTTTCCTCTCTTAAGGTCAACTAACAATGAAAATTCTTTCTCAAACATTCTAAAGCGCGCGAAATCATGACTTGGCAAAAATTGCCTCCCTTTCCCTGCTTCTTTCACAATGAATAAAAGTTTGTACAAGATTTACAAATAGAGGAAAATAAATAATACTCTTTTAAACTAAATAATATTCCCAGAAGCATCTGTTTTTCCCCAAAATTAAAGCCTTAAAATAAATAATTCATAATCAAATAAAAATTAAGATTTCCATAAATCATAAAATCATTCACCTAATTTTTATAACGCTATCAGATAATTTCTCTACATAACAGTATCACAAACGACTATACAGCGTGTAAAAAAGAAGTGTGCTTGGATGCCAAGTGAAGTAAAGCAATGCCAGAATATTGACATAATAATAAAAGCAATTTCTTATGTTTTGAAATCCAGAAGGCTTTGAAAAGTGTTTAAGGGGACAAAATGGTCATTATGTTGAATGCGTAAAAGTAAATGCTGAATACGTAAAAGTGAAAAAAATGCAATTATTGTCCGCGCCATTCTGGTATAAGATGTCAATATGATACACGGCCACCATAGAAGGCGATGAAGAATTCCACGCGTCGTGTCATGCTTTGCATAAAATTATTCGGCAGCTGTTGGAGAAATTTATCCCATTCCTTTGTCAGTGTACAAATGAGGGCGTCTTTGTTTATTGAAAGGAATTTTCGACAAGCAAGACTCCTCCCTCAAGCATCCCAAACATTTTCAATGGGATTCAGGTCTGAAGAACGTGCTAGCTACACACAAGGATATTCAACACCTTGAAGGTAAGGTGTTGAATATCCTCCCTCTCTAGACAATCCTGGTCAGCGTCTGTTCGATGATGTTGCGGTGTAGTCCATAAAAACAAATTTAGTACCACAGAACATGAGGCAGCAGAACATCATTAATGCATTGTTGGCCAGTCATAGTCGCAGCTGGAAGCACATAGAGCGACGTGCGGTCGATTACCATATCGCAGCCCATACCATGGCACTACATGTAGGATATCGGTCCTTTTCTGTGTGTTTGCAGAACTATGTGCAGTACCATTCTCACGCCAGATCAACTGGTGTCTGTAATCCGATGACAAACGTACTGTCACCTGAGAATAGTACACAAGGCCGGTCACCTTCCCTTCAGTTGCAATGCTAATGACACCATTTAAAATGAGCGGAATGGTGGCATTTAGACAATGTAACGCATACAACAGGAAGACAAGCATATAGTCCTTCTTGATGCAAACGTCTGGCTACAAGTTTTCGGGAGATTTTTTTACATGTGTACTCTGCGGTACATAAATAGCAGAGAATGGATAAAAAGGATAAAAATTCACTACTTTTATGGCAACGTCTATTTATAATCCTCCAGAAACTTGCAGAACATTCATTTTTTATGTATAAAAAAGTGCTTTATTAACTGACCAAAGAGTTATTTTTGTATGTTGAAGGATTATACAAAGATAGTACTTTTATGTAAGGTATGACTTTTGTTAGCTGTGCTGACTTTTGTCAGTTGTGTTGTGAGAAACTTTAGAAAAATTAGAGAATTTAAGAAAATGCTAGAGAACTGGCTATTCTGCCATTAACAGTAACTGCAGTTCCTTTCCTTTATTATTATGTCATGGAATCCGAGATATATAAATAACTAGATTAATAAGCTGAATCAAAATATTTATGAAGTATATTCGATCATTCAGTTACTTTGTTGCTAAGCAGCTACTTATTCCTTCTAAAACTATTATTGAAAATGCTAAAATGCACACCATTTTAATATACCAAAATTTTGGTGTTCTTGTGACTAATCTCGCTTGTCCAATATCAGATGAAGCCCACGAATTTCATCTTGGCAAGGAGGCAAGATTGCGCCTATCGTCGGCAAGAGCCTTGGTGACAGGTGTCAGTACGACTCTGATCAGTTGCTACCCCAATTTTGGAGAAGAGCACCCTGGGAGGGGAAGGGGCCGAGGGTCTTCTATCCGTCTTCACCTACCACCAACCTCTCGAGAGGACTTTCGGCTAGCCGCATATTTAGAGTACCTTTTATGCCGCACTGGCGCTATATGTTTACAAACATCCATGCCTTTCCCGGGATTTGAACCCGTGCCCTTCGGTAGGGTGGTCCACTGCCTCGGTTGGACAACAACCGTATCCTGGTTAGGAGGTGTTTTGGTGTAAGTGTGAAATAAATGAATATATCTCCGAATTAAGACACAATAACACGCCGAACAAATACTAATTCAGAAGTCAAACAACAAAAAATCAGCGTTATATTTTCAAATTTTCACAGGACTAGTTTCGATAGTTTTACCGAACCACCATCGTAAGCTGCATCGTATCTGATCATTACATATCCTATCTCGTTCATTTGCGCTTTTGCAGCTGACGATGGTGGTTCGGTAAAACCATCGAAACTAGTCCTGTGAAAATTTGAAAATATAACGCTGATTTTTGTTGGTTGACTTCTGAATTAGTATATCTCCGAATTATTAAATCGTCAATTTATTATTTTCAGGAGTGTTTTTAAAATTAAAATAACTGTTTTCCTTCCAAATGATAATCTTTAAGTTAACGGTAAAGCATATTTTATTAAAATATGAACAAATTTCATCTAAACCATTCTTTTTCATTTTAGGGAAATAATCAACGTAATAAACTATTATGATTTTTCTTTTGTATTGTAGAGATATTAGAATTTTTTTGGAATCAAGCAAGATGAAAAATTAGCAACCGCCTTCGCCGGGAATCGAACCACGGACCTCTGGAAATACCGGCCCAGCGTGCAGAACCACTACACCACGAAGGACGCTAGGAAAGTGGGAGAAATACCTTATAATATTATAGAGTTCTTCACTAAATGAAGCGTCGAGGAACCTAGTGAGCAGTTAAGCGAATAACCACCTAGATCAAAGAACAGAAAGCGTAATCTTCAGAAGGGTTAATTATCCTTTATTCACTCAAAATAAGATTAACAGTTGGTCCCTTTGATTGGGCTTACAGCAAAGTCTCTACTTGCTCTCAAAAGTAAGAAATAAGAACAAACTATGACTAAATAAGAGATTTAGTCGAAGCTAACACAATTCTAATGTAGTTGGCCCGTAATCTGAACTAGCCGACGAACTATTAACAGGCACGTAATAATGCAGCTGAGCATAATAATGGCTTAGTGAGACGTAGCCCGAAGGAAAACGCCCGCTACTTCGGATTCCTTCTACTACGTACTTCGGAGAGAGCTCTCTCACGGAAAGTCAATTGAACTTTCCTTTAACAGTATTCTCTTCTTCACTTGCATTCAACGGGATTGTAAAAACTCATTCTGGTAGGGAGTTGTATGCTGAAACGAGATAAGATAGGAAAGGTGAACAAAATTAAAATATACCTTACAGTTTTACAATTTTTTTAGTTTAAGGATATTAAGGACATAATCTATTATTTTTCACAATAGTCATGAAAATTAAAATATTTTTGCTTTTCCATCTAAGCTGTTTTAGATACAGAAAACTGAAACCATATTCATTTTCCATCCAAACATTTATATTCTGATGTAAGAATGCAAACACTTTTACAAACTATGATAACTTACAGTCCGTATTTAAACGAAGTCTCTTAACATGAAAACAAGAAACATGAGATGTAAATATTACCGCCAATCATTGATTTTAAAAAGATAAATTTACGCTCACATGATGCTTAGAGTTTTAAGCTACAAAACATAATTAAAATGGAATACGGAAAATACAGTGACTCATTTTTGCTTTCGGGTACTTTACTTTATTTTTAAAATTTATTTGCATGTACGTCGTGATAAATATTGAAACACAGACTTCACAGTTTTCCTAAGATATTATCTTTTTTCTGTTTTAAGCCTTGGTTGCTGCAAAATAAATATCATAAAAATATTCCTTGTAGTAAAGTTGTTTATTCAAAATGTGCTAATAATTCCCAAACTTATTCAGAAGGAGTTTTATTGAGATATTTTGACAGTCGGTGTTTCTCGTCGAACTTTTCTACGTTTTATGAAAAGAGCCCAAGAATCATCCTCAATATTTGGCATTATTGTTTGTTTAGTAAAATATATTAACGGTTCCGCATCCGAAATGAACATGGCAAGACGGTAAAAATTAACCATATGTTCTGTTAGAAGAAATTTAATTATGGTAAAAGTTTTCGAAATACCCCAGTAACCTTGATGTAAAGCGTTCAGTTATCTTTGATACTACAAAACAGTGCAAATTGCGCGGAGCTTTTGAAAATGCTTAAATTCCAAGCGAACGCCAAGGAATCGGAAATCTGTTCTACGAAAAAATAAAACAAAATACATAAACTAGCACTTTAAAAATTACAGCGGATTTAAAAGAACATTTTACTTATAAATATTAAACTTGAAACTGTTAGAAGAGCCATTAGGGCATAATAAGCTGTTTGTCCAAAGTGTCCGAATACTTACGAGAGGTCATCTTCAGAGCTTTTGAATAAATTATTTTTATCCCAAAGGGCATTAGCTAAGAAGAGCTATTAATATCATTTTGGCATTCTGCGTTGATCCACCTTCTGCGTTGATTCACTTTTCAAACTGTTGCCACCAAATATTACAGCCCTGCATTATGTTTAAAGAAATTAAACAATGAAGAATCTGCATAATTGTATGCCTGTTTCTCGCACTGTGATAAAACAACGGTACCTAGAGCCGTCAAATATTAAATAACGTAATCTTCCACCCAATATGGGCATCTGGAAGCCCTGGTTTGGGATTTGGAATTTGTTTTATTATCTGTTTCATATTTTATCAGACATTAAAGAATTTTTGATTAACAAACTCAACGATTTCAAAAAGAGTAACACTGGGGGAAAAAAAGAAAAAAAAACCCCAACACTGTAAAAAAAAGAAAAAAAACACTCCAACACTGTTTAAAAACATTCTAACACTGTTTAAAAAATACTCCAACACTGTTAAAAAAAACACTCCAGCGCATGAGATTGTGTATTGGAAATTCTAAAGATATGCTCATTTAAAAATTATTTTGCGATATTGCTGTTGAATTGAATTTTATGGTTTAAGTGTGAAGAACATGATATTTAATAAACAAAGGTCACACACAAAACGTTAAAAAAAGCCCCTTTGGGCGTAATGTCTAATATCTCATGCTCGAGACAACGAAAACAATTCAACTACTGTCCAGACATTGCACAAATATACTGATGATACCAGATGAGTACAGCCATAAAATGAGAACAATATCTTTTTGTACATGCGGTCCAAAGATGAGTTTATAAAGACCATCTTGTCATGCTCAAATAAAATGCCTGTCGCAAGTCTTTCTTGTCATGAAAAGCTATTCCCCTGAAGTGGCTTGGACGGAACATAATAAAGCTATAAAAATATTTCACGTCGAAAAGTCAGTAAATCCCACTTTTCCTTACAAAAGACGCGGATACGGAGAAAATATTTTCCCGCTTTTCAAACAAAACCTGCTTCATTTCATCCTGAAGAAACAATGATCGTCGTAAAAAACAAATATTTTCGACCATTCGGAGAAGATCATTTGTTTTCTCTTTCTGCGCAGGAAAAATGGTATAAGTTTATCTCCACATTTAGAACTAAATCTTTATATAAATCTTTATATCCAGCTGAGATGAATGCATGTATAAATTATAATTTTATGTATGCTAAATGCCCAAAACGTTAATAACAATATATATTTGTAATAATAAAATTCCATAGTCAAGAATACACTTAAAATTCTAACTGTATGTTCTTTTCATTTTTAATGGCGACGTTCTCTTATTTGAAAGTACGTGGAATTAATTCCACAGCCCCGTAGCCAAGTTGTTTTTCCCGCCTTTTGTACACGTACAGTTATAGAATGTTCTGGAAATATTTAAAGTGAACTGGATTGGCTGACGAGGCTGACGTCATTTCTTGGAAGCTTCGCCTTTCCAGAGGCTATAAAAAGACTCGCAAAGGAATATCGGGGGCTTTTCTTAAATGTCACGATGCAGTAATGCAGTAAATTTCATACAAAAAGTTATTAGTAATTCGTTTTATTTACTCCGGATATCTGATTTTGTAACTGCTATGTCTCCTGAATAATAATAAATGGATCCTGTTTTTTAAACTTATCGTCTGATAATTTAAGCTACGACTACATTTATGATTCTTCACCAATCTATTTATTCCGGATAAAAGCTGGCACATCACATATATATAAGATGTTATATATTAAATAGATTTTAAATATTAATATGATTTAACATCATAATTTTGAATAGTATTTTAGCATCAAAATCATTTGAAATTTATATAAAGTAATCTCGCAGTTTTAGTCTTCAGAATACAGTAATCGAATGTACACGGTGCAGGAAAAAAAAAGGGGTGGGGGACAACTTTAGATCTCTTGTTCTACTGGTTCGATTTACGAAATTCTAACTGCCTTTTTCCATATCTCGAAAGCGCGACATAAGATATGTATTAGATTTATGTATAATATTGTTCTAATATAGGCATTTTGACGCAAAATCGGACTTTTCCTGAAATGACATGCCATCGTTTTTCCATATTTCGATTATACGATTCAAATTATACCAAACTGCCAAGTTTTGTAAAAACTGCACGAGCAGCTTTCAAAAAATTAGCTCCCAAACTTTTAGCTCCTCCATGTGAATTGAATCTTGTATATATTTATTATTATCGCTTTTTTTATTAAATTTATTTGATTCTTCCTTTCAGATTTGGAAATTTAGGTTCATTTCAAATAAAATTCGTCCATTTTTATTGATTTATTTTTAATATTTGTATTTTTAAATAATTTTTATAAATTTTTAGAAAAACATTTTGGATTATAACCTATAAAAGTTTTACCAACATCTTAAAGAAGATGTATTTCTAAGCATACCCATAAAAAATTAGACTTTTTATTTCAAAATTTTCTAGGATATACGTGAATTTACATATTAGCGCGTTTTGAAATTTGGCATATTTGTTATAAGCGATAATAACGCCAAATGTGGTTCACGAACTTTGTTAAAGTTATTTGAAAGTATAAAAGAAGTTTTATTTTCAGCTCAGCAACATGTTGCGGTTACATACAAGTCGGCACATTAAATGCGCCTGTTGCAAAAGGCTTACATTTTTGATAATTTTCTAGCAAGAAAGCAGAGCAGACAGACAACAGTGTAGCCAGGCCAAAGCGTGGAAAGCAAGTGCGTCATGTTCAGGATCTTAAGTCAAACTGAGTTAGTTTTGGTTCTCAAAGCATTTTGATTGGATAGTTAATATTGCTCCATTAACAGTACGCATCCGGAGTTACTGTATGCCTACATTACCACGTGTTGGCGCAACAGATATTTCCCAGCCGGCACGAAACTTGGTGAGGTGGTGCTCTTTCTCAAAGCGAAAAAAGACAATAATGTACCAACGTCTTACCGGCCTATTTGCCTTCTTCCTGCCTTGGGTAAAGTACTAGAGAGAGTCGTCCTTCAAAGACTTAAACACTATATCCTGTCTGGACAAAGCATAAATGACAAACAATACGGCTTCATTCCTGGCAAATCGGTGGATCACGCGCTGCAGCACCTACGAAAATTAATAGCAAATAACAGATGAAATAACCAACTTAGTCTCATTATCTCTGTGGACATACATTATCATTATCTCATTATCTTTCGACTCGTTGTGGTGGCCCGATGTACTGAAGAGATTACAGGGCATGGGTTGCCCTAAGATTCTCTTTGACCTTATTTACAGCTACCTAAGTGATCGCAACTTACAAGCCACTACGGACGCAGGAGTGCACTCACGTTCCATCAATAGAGGCTGCCCTCAAGGATCCTGTCTGGGTCCACTGCTCTGGAATCTTGTAGCGGACACAACTCTGACTCTCTTTAACACAGATCCTCACACGGAAATACTGGCTTATGCCGATGACTTTTTGCTGGTAACCAAAGGGCACAGCCACAACGCATATGAGACTAGGGCGCAACAAGCAATGGACAAGATGGCCAAATGGGCCAATGATCATAAGTTAATTATTACCAACTCAAAAACCCAAGGTATGCTTATTTGCCCAGGTAAGCGCCATCAAAGAACCCCGTGCATCAACCTCCATGGGAAAAATATTAAAATAGTCAGAAACTTAAGGTATCTTGGAGTTATAATTGACGACACATTCACTTGGATGCCACATTTAAAGGAGGTCAAGGCACGACTTCACAGGATATTTCATTCTATGCTCAGAAAAGCAGCACCAACATGGGGAGTTTCTTCGAGGATGCTTAAGACGTGGTACTCTGTAGTTGCTGAACGTATTGCACTGTATGGGGCCTCCATGTGGGGCATAACGATCACTACTAAATTGGAGAATCTGCTACGCTCAGCACAAAGACCATTCCTCCTAAGCATTACCCGAGGATATAAAACCTCGCCCACAAATGCTCTAAACGTGATTTCAGGACTACCGCCTCTGCATCTCTTAGCTCAGCGCGAGAGTGCAATAGTGCGAGTGCTTCGACTCAAAGAGACAATAAGTTTATGGGACAGGACTTATGTTTATACTGACTATGAGCAAAGCATTCCTGAGCCACCTTGCCACCCGGCCGAATTCAACATCTCGATTAACTGCAGGTCACCAACGTGGTTCAAGGTCACTGCAATCTACACCGATGGTTCCAAAGGAGAATGTGGCACCGGTAGCGGATACTGTGTTCAACGTGGGAACCAGATCTTAAGGACTTGGGAAAGAAAGCTTAAGCACCACAACTCAGTTTTTCAGGCTGAACTGATTGCATTAAACGCTGCACTTGTCTACGCACTGGAACAAAACTATTCTAGTATATATTCAGACTCAGCCTCTAGCCTCCAGGAAATCCAAGACACATGTAGTAAAAATTCACTCGTCAGGGCCATACAAAAACTCTTACTAAGAACACCTAAATACAATAGGCCTGAACTCCAGTGGGTACCTGCCCACACTGGAATACTGGGTAATGAAATTGCAGATGCAATAGCCAAAAGAACAGCAACTGACCCCCACGTTCGCACACTTGACGTGCCTCACCCAGGTTCTTAAAAGCTGAGCTCGAGAGAGAATTACTCAAACGTTGGCAACATCTGTGGGAGACAGAGACCACCGGCAGAAGAGTTTACAGATTTTTTCCAAAAGTCTGCCGGCTTCTAAAATCTGGCTCGTCTCACTTCACTCAGTATCTAACAGGACATGGTCCCTTCATGACTTACCTGCATCGCTTCAGACGACGCGAAAACGAACATTGCTCATGCGGGATGGTAGGAGATCCGGACCACTATCTGTTCGCTTGCAGAGAGACTGCCAAATATCATCTTAGGCAACCAGTAGCAAACCACATCCATGCATGGGCCGAAGCTACTTCAAAAAATCGCAATGCATTGAAACGCATATGCGATTGCATAAACATTGCACGCAAAATCTCAGACAGGCTGGAGTAATTCTCAGCTACCATCCTTGTCACCAGCACAGCCCCTGTATGCTCTGTACCTGTAGTGAACTAATTTTATCTTAAGTTAGCTTATTCGGCTTTTCTTATTCCCTGTATATATTTATCTCCTTGAACTGTACCTTGAATTATGAGCCTTGAATTATGTATTTTGCCTTATTTTATGTATTGTTTCTACTGTTTTGCCTTTTTTTTATTTTATATATTATTTCACTTCCTAGTATTTTATTTCTTATTACTTTTAGTATTTGTAACCACCTATCCATAACTCTGTAAATATGTAACTGAAATTGTCCTTCTCACCAGTAATGCACCCTTCTTCCATCATGCACTATCGTCTTCGTCCAGCATTTGTTTGCACTGCCCCCAGCAGTCGCCTTGAGCACAATATGTATTTATAAGTGTGTAATTTTGTTCAAGTTATTTCCGTCAGCGGGGCTACCTGGCCGATATGCTAACTACCCAGTGGACCGGCTGCCTCGCTGTCGGTGGAAAGAAAGAAAGTTAATATTGCTATAAAATTCTTATTGGCTGCTTGAGTTTTAGTTCAATTTACATCACCAGAATTACGAAAGAGTCATATGACACAGATTTTTCTCGAAATGAACGCAATGCAGAGAGCGGTTACTATTTTTAGAATAGAGAAGGGAAATTAATTTGAGCTGCTAATTTAATCTTTTACATATTCTTTTTCTTACATATATATATGTAACAAATTTAAATGTTAAGTATTTTTTTTGTAAGGTTTAATTTATTTTTCTTATAGTAGTCTTTATTTTGGAACAATTTTCTACTTAAGTTCCCTTGCCAGGATGAGGTTTTAGTATTACAATTATGCAAATAAGGTAGAAACGAGTATTTAAGCTGTCGTTTGAGTTACTTCAATAGGAGAGCATGTTCTGATTTCAACCACGTTGTTGCCATTACTTAAAGCTTGCTATTCCACGGCCATACTTAATACGTTTAATACGTGCCTAGTAGTATACGTCGATTACCCTTAATTATATAAGGGCCAACTCCACGAGTTTGATTCTGTGGCTGGTTAATTTTATTTAGTATTACATTAGTTTATATTTTCTATTTTGAGTTGAAGCCCAAGAGGGGCCATCTGTAAATATATTTTGAGTTAGAATAAAAGGGCATTTTAACTTTTATAAGGAGTTATTACTTACATACAAGAACTCAGCGAATTGTCACTGCGTATTCCAACTAGTATTCCAGATTTCAAGGAACTCTGTTTTAGCTAAGATATTACAGCTTTAGAAATTAGAGAACGTTTGAGTATTATTCAGATGCTAAATCAAACATGTGTTTACTAGAAAATCTATAAATTCTGAGCGCGCGTCTGAAGAGTTTTAAATTTTTCGAACATAAAAGAGATTATTAACTTCTTACTAATAACACTACTCTTATGAGGAAATTGATAATGTGTTGAAAAGGACATTTAATCCTTAATTGGCAATTAATCATCCTCGCTGTAATTTACAAGTACCTCGTTTTCCTGTTTTACGTGTATATTAAGATTTCTGTTATTTATGGTTTAATTAAAACCTCTCTCATAAATAATAACAACGCGGATATGAAAGAATAAATATTGGTTAAAAGTCAATAAATATTCCCTCCTCTTGATTTATGAAAAGGGAGGAAATATGAAAATAATTTGTCGGGAGAAGCAAAGGAGGGGTTTAGAAATACTTTTAATGTAGGAAATTCATGCTTGCTATGGTGAAGTAAATTTGATGGTGTAATGTAATGTAAGATATGAGTGTGCTTTAACCCTCCTTGCTGATAATAATCGACCTCATAGTTAACGAAACACACACCCAACATAAACAAACAAAAATACAGTTAAAAGATTAAAACACAGATTAAAACCCTCTGAGCGGCCCGGGTGCGTAATGGCAAACCGCACATTGAGTTGATCAATGTTAAACGAAATTCGCTAACTGCGCATGCCCAGAATAGAATTTGGCGCAATTGCAACTTTGGCTCAGTTTTAAAAGACGATATACACGGTATACGGTTGATATTGTGTTATCTACGAGTAAACAGTTCGGGGTTTTAAAATTTGTTAGGTTGTAAGTTGCTTCATTACTTAGATTATAATTATCGATTGTAAACTGCGCACATTTTCGTTTAAGAAGGATTACAAAACAGGAAACATTACAAGATATATTAACCGAATGCTTATTGATTATACTTCTGAGGAATAAAAGCAAGTGAGCATTTACTATACGTTCCTTTCGTATATACTGTCAAAAATTAAGGAATAAATCCAGTTTAAATTACTGAATTAAAGTCAAATAACTGATGTTAAATTAAATGTTTACGAACAAAATAAAACAGAACGAAATGAAACAGAAGCGCATGCAATAAGCACGCACAAATTTCCGTAGTACTGCAATTGTAAAACAGTAAAACCAACATGACTAACAGGCTTGTGTAGGGTTGCCCCCCCCCCCTTAGTCGCCAGTATTTCCTCCCACGCCAACGGTACACCACTGAGCATGCGCACTAAGTGAAATTCGTTAACATTGATCAACTCAATGTGCAGTTTGCCATTATGCGTCCCGGGTTTGGATCTATCGTGGTGGTGTGGTGTGGTGTATTTAATTATGGCAAAGCACACTAGGGCTATCTGCCTAAGGGGAGGGATGCCTTTCGTGGAGGACTTTCTAAGGGAAACTGGCTCGTATACACGTTACACATGGGGAAAACCACGAAAACACCCATGCAGCCAGCCCGTTCGCGGGATTCGAACCTCGGACCGAACTACCAGTGTTCAGCGACTTTACCGCTCGGCCGCTGGTGGGCGGTTTGGATCTGTCATAAATATTTGTATTTAAAGAGCCTTTATTACCTTAAATATGTATATTTACCTATTTTAGTTTCTATTTTCATACACTTACATTGATCAAGATGGCATTTATATTATTAATGAAAGTAAGAAAGCAAAATATCTTAAATTATAAGCTAATATATAACAAGTGAGAAAAAATCTCATGAGCGGATAAAGTGGTGCTCAGAGGGTTGAAGCAGAAATGCAGTTGAAAACATCACACTAAAATTCCCAGTATTGTTATATTGCCATTTACAAAGTACACCAAACCCTTTGTAAATCTAAACTCTTTATTGCGATAGTAAAATTTCTTTATGAATTTAATGGTGTACAAGAAATTATTTATTGGAAAGGAAAATAATTTTTATGACTTTTTAAAATTAGAAATATTTGCGGTCATTAACCTGAGAAATTCACGCATTAATTGCTTGAATTACCTCCAAAAAGCGTTAGATGACAGCAATGGGAACATCCATTAGTCATCTTTGTAAAAAATACTGAAGTAAATGATGGACGAAAACAAAACTTTCAGCATCTACCCATCAACGACTCGGATTCTCCTCATCGTTTCAGCGATGCTTGCAAAAAATGACTGCCACGAGTGATAACGAACTATCATTAAGGCCCCCAACACCCAGAGGAATGACACTGAAAGATCGCGTCATTGAAAAGAAAGTACGAGGAATTTTTAGAGTAAAGAAAACTATGGTATGTATTTCTTTCAAAATAATAGAATAGAAAGCAAAGAAAATGGACGCAATTAAGTAATTTTGCTTTTCAGGGGATTCAAATGTAATTATGATGAAACTAAACTAAACAATTCGTTTACGAAACTAAAACAATTTTTATGTAACCATTAGGTCTTTTAGAGCCAGGAAATATGACAAAATAGCTGTGTTCTTCCTTATATTCGAACCACAATTTTTTTAATTTGCTAGCTGGACGTGCTAACCACTTACACTGCAAAAGCATACATAAAGGAACGCGATAATTATTTACATTTTTAAGATAAGATTAAAAATTAGAAAAATAAGCTTTTGCACACAGCTTTCCATTCACTGTGGTAATGGGGCGCATAAAGATGGGAAACATTGTCAGGAATGAAAAACTAATGAATGTTTTTACTTCCTTGTACGAATTAAAAAGGAAGTATTGTAATCCCGAAAAGTTTCAGGCAACATATTTCAACGAAAATATACATTTTGATCGCTATCGAATGCAATTTAACGATGTTTTTGCGTGATATCTGTACGTAAGGACAGAATAAAAGACCCGTTTCCTCCAAAAAAATTATAAAACTGCTTTAAAATAAATTCTGAAGAGGATTCTGTACGAACGTATGCTTCTGTACGAACGTATGTACGTGCGTACGTACGTACGTACGTATCTTGCATAACTCAAAAACGAGTAGCTTCAGAACGTTGAAATTTTGTATATAGGACTGCTATAACAAGTAGGATTAGGATTAGGAACGGGGGACGTGGGCACCATCCCTTTACCGTTATGGTTAATTGGTTTAGCGCCACGTCCTCCAATATCCAGAGCAAGGCCAGAATAAGGCCACACATGAGACTCGCACCAGACGCCCAGACCCAGCACCCAGACCCAGCACCCAGCTATAACATGTAGATGTGCACCTCGTAGTTTGGTTGCAATTGGCCGCACCAAACGTATATAAATATAGTTATATATATATATATCCACTCTGTTACCCGGCTCAGTGATCTCAGTTTCTTTACTCTTATATGTTTGTAAATTGTACATTTTTTGCTTTAAAAATGATTGAATTATGTTGTTTTTATCTTCCGGTTAAGGTTTTTATGCCTTTAGTAAATCTCTGTGCAATACTTTTAGAATTATCAACAATTTTAAAGTTGTTTAAGTGCCGCTAAGCCTTATTTTTATGGCGGCCATTGATTGTTTACATTTGAAACAGCAGACTAGTGGATTTGTTGCCAATCTAGAGAAAATTAGCTTTGCAACAACAAAGATAATGCCTTCATTTATTATTGCCAATTAAATCATGCTTAACCCTTTTTGTGTTTTTTTCGAGGAAATAAGTGTTTAAGATTTACTTCGTAATTTTTAATAAAGATATTTTGAGTTTTTATGTGTTTTTGCCTTCTCGCGAAGTTAGAACTAAATTAATTGAATGAGAAATACTCAATCGTCTGCGAAAAACTGTTTCTTTTTTGTTTTATTTGCTTAATTTCTTTTATACATCATTCTAGCTTTATTATAGTACTTGAATAGAACATGTGGCAACGATTAGGTAATTCTATTCCTTAAATGATATAAATTTTGAGCATTATGAGTTATAATATGAAAGAAATATAATACTGTTAGGTGAATCTAGCGTCAGAGTGTCGCTATGGTAAACAAATACTAGAGTGAGTTTTAAAGAATGCATTTATTCTATTGCGGTTTATGAGCTGTCGGCGAAGTAGATTTAATTGAATAAGTTTAAATGAAATGCAAAAAAAAAAAAAAAAAAAAAAAAAAAAAAAAAAAAAAAAAAAATGAGTATAATTTAATATTCCGTACAAGGAAGTCATGTGGTGTACACATCAGATTTTTTTAGCCCAAATGGGCGTTAGCCCATAGGACTATTAGTCTGAAAGTGGCATTTTGCGGCGAATTACTGTAAACGGGATACCATTTTTCAAATTGTTGCCATCAAATATTATCACCCTGTATTATATTTAAAGAAACTAAATAATGAAGAATATAGATGAATGCATGTATGTTTCTGGCATTGTGAAGAAACAGTAGTACCTAGAGTCGTCCAATTTTGCATAACGTAGTCATCCACTCGAACACGGACACCTAGAGCACCCGCACTGGCTATAGGCAATTCTAAAGCTATGCCGTTTCTAAACATTTTTAATTTAATGTATCGTTAGTCCAAATACTCTCGAAACATGTATGTGTCTGTAAATAAATAAATTTAAAAAAAAATCTCATTTGGGAGTAACATAACCGAAAGCTTTCAGATTTTCTAATATTCATTCATTGTAATATTCCACGAAACGGGTTTTGCTTGTTTGTTTTTTTCTTCTTTACTTCTTCCACTTCGTTCTCCAGATATTTTTTACCACAGAATTTAATTTCTCTTTCAGTTTGTATTTTCCTAGTACCTAATGATGAAATAAAACTATGAAATAACAGTGCTGTTGAAATTCATTTTAACAAGCGAAGGGTATTTCAGGATTCTAATTTGTAACCTGCTCTCAATGACGCGATTCTAACTCTTTCGCATCGAAGTCACCCGTAACGCCCGTTCATTCAGGCAACGGCAAACCGCCCGAACGCCTCGTTTATTTTCTACCTAGTTCTTTCCCCTCCGCGTTAGTTGGTTTCGCGAGTTGTTAAAAGACATGTCAATCATTCTTTTGAAGCAAATAAAGGAGAAATACGGAAAGCTATTGACGTTCGCAGGTGCAATCCGGACCTAAGGCGAAACTGCACACAATGGATGAAACCGCAGGGGGAAAGGAAAGCTATTCCAAGACAAATTCGTAAACACCGCCGTTTTCGATGTTTGTTGAAAACAGATTTGGTCGTCTCTCGATGCGAAAGAGTTAAATATATATAAAAGAGCTGTCATAAAACGAAAACCATTTGATTGAACTCAATGTTTGTTATGCAAAACTTAAGAAGAAAATTTTCTGTCAAACATCTCTCGATTTTATTTAAAATAAATAACGCGGTCTCACACTTAATTTGTTAAAATGATATCACATCTATGTACACAGCAGATAACGAACAGCTGGTTAACGTATTTAAACAATGAAGCATAGGAAAATGCGGTAAACGAGTATTTCTTTTAATATCTTGAAAGCACAGTTCTGTCCAATAACAGTAAGAGTTCTATCCGATTAGATACATTTCTAATTAAAAACAAATTAACTTCTTCTACACAAGTGGTCTTCAAACTGTGTTCTTCGGAACCTTAGTGTTTAGTGGAATAAAATTCAAACAGAAACTTAAAAAGCCCTCAGAATAGTTCACTGTCGTTTATTTATTAAAACATTTAAAATTACATTTATTTATAGCTTAGGTTTAAGATTTAACACGTGGTTATAGAATGTCAAAGAGAATGATAGACAATGTTGGGCAAAACTAGACAGATTTCTAATGGAAAATGAATTGAATTTAGATGACGGTGTGCAGAAATATAGGATGAGCATCCTTATCCTTAAGAAAATTATAAAAGAATGTTTCTCAAAAGGGAAAAATTAAGCATGATTTTTAAAATGTCCGTTGTAAATAAGAATGCTTGCTAACAAAGGAAAAAGAACTACTTATTGACATACTCAACGTTAAAAAATCTAAATTTAAGCCAGAACAGCTCCTACGTTTTTCGTTGTAAATTAATGCAGAATATCTGGAAATCTCTCTCACAGCTATTATAAACATTTTAATGCCATTAGGGACAACGTGTTTAAGTGAAAAATCTTTCTCAATATATGTGGCAATAAAAACAAAATATAGAAAAAAATTAAATGCAGACTAGAAAATGGGCTGCAGATAACGTCTAACAGAGCTAGACTTCGAAATTTTATGGGAAAAAAAAAAAAAAAAAGAAAGAAAAGGGAAAAAGCAAGAACACTCCTGTCGTCACTAAACTAATACAAGTGTAAGGGGACACCTAGAGCAGAAGTTATTGCTATTAATAAATAAATTACATTAATTTCATGTTAATTTTTTAATAAAAAATGCATTATAACATACTAAAGTACTTTAAATATTAAATTAAGATACATTTTTTCCAAGGATGCAATGGAAGAAGAACCCGAAAATACATTGTAATAATTCTTACAATGTATTTTCGGGTTCCGTGAGCCATTCTAAGGTTCCATGAGATATTCGAAGACCATTGTTCGACGCCAGAGATTAAATCGTTAAATAAGAAGATAGCAAACAGCTTCTGTGATGTGTTTCACGATATGATTAGATTATCAGGTCCTCCTTACTTGCTTAGGGAACATTAACTGTCCTCACTCGGAACAGGGAGCTTACTAAAGCTATGTTCAATAAATTTGGGAAGTAGACAATACACACAGGAAGGGTATACGAAACCCTTTATTTTTCTCTCTTTACAATGATTTCCGGACTTCGGAATACAGAGACCAACCACTTGTGGTCTGAACGTAAGAATATAAAAGTATTAACTAAACTCTAACTAAACTAACTTTGGATTAATCAAACAAGTGCCTAACTCCAAGATTGGCCGTATTTTAACAAAAAGCCGTATGTAGTACAGAGAACTGCTAACACTACGATACGTTTAAAATTATCAAGAGGATTAAACCTCTGGCCTTGAAGGCAACCAGCAACCGAGTAAAACTACTATGGCAAGCGGCCTGCTTCTAGTAACTCCTTCCTCTCTCTTGCTTGGCAAAAAGCCACAACTTAAGTACTTGGCGTTCGCAAGACAAATTTGCATAAATAAGTTAAAAGCTTTTAATTCTGGCCGGAAGTAGAAAATAAGAAGTGATAGTAAAGATTTAACATAAAATAAACGTTAGTAAAACTTAAGTTCCTTACAAGATATGCTAGCAGTTTTCTGCTATAACCTTTATTTTAATTGCCAACATTCAAGCTACCGCACATGAAGACTTAAGATCTGGGAGAATTTTGCCATTTGTGTATTTGTAAGGGAATTTCTATTGCTGTTATGCAAGTAAGAGATTGTATAAAGAATCTTTCTGCATCCCAGACATAATTTTTCTAACAGTACCCTGAATATATGTGATAAATGTCATTTGAAAAACAACACACCATCTTATCGTTGCGAAAACAATATTTATTTGATCCTAAATTATATCATATCATATGGAACAGAAGATGATCTCTTGAATGCAAGAATTAAGCATTAATGATCGTTAATTGTCTCATTAGAATAACCCGACTTAAAAGGAAATGCTATTTATAGATGAAACTAATGTTTTTTTTTATTTTTTTCTTATTCATCATTTTTACATAAGTATTATATTTAAAATAAGGTAATTAACAGCTTCAAATTCATTAAATCAGAGTGAACAGATTAAAATATTCAGAAAATAAGGTAATTGAACCAGACATAAAACAGATTTTTTTGGAAGGAGAGTACTGGAAATTTAAGCGAGTTCAACCGAGTTAATTAATTCCCCCTCCGCTCTAGTTTAATTTGGATTATATATAGTTACAGATTTACAGGGTAATCGAAAATGATCTTGCAAGTAGCTGGGACTGAAATAAGCAGATTTTGTAACGGAGTGTATAAGCAGAAGCGGAGCGTTGAGGTGATACAGGGTCTGCTAAGGAATAAGCGAAATTTTTTTTTGCTGGCGTAAATCGTCATTCTCCGTGCGAATTTTGAGCGATCTGCATTGCTTTTCAAAAATGTAGCTCACCGATCTACATTTTAGTTATCTGCGGTTAAAACGAAGCAGACACTCAAAACAAGTACGGAGCATAATTCCCGATTGCTTCCTTTGAGTAGCTGCTACGTTTCCGTTCGCATTCTCATAGATGAAATACATATCCGTGAACTTCATGTTCTTGTAGTGCAGCATACTATTCGACATTCGCATAAGGAATGGGGATTTATGTCAACAAACTATTTTTACCTACTGCTCAACAGTGCTCTGGAACACCTTAATGCCACGTGTACACATTCCATTGAAGAATCTCTTACTTTGGTTTCGTCTACCTGTCTGTACATTTTGGCAGATATTTTTTAACCCTCCTGTATGAAACATTCAACTGTAGCCATTTGACTGGGTGCTTCTTTCTTTTTTTCAGTTCTCGAATTTAAAACGAAAAGGCTTTTTCGTTCTAACCTTTAATCGAAAGTGAAAAATCATTAAAAACTAATGAATAGAAGCATATGACGATTCACATTGAATTTTCTTTCCTTTTTTTCCGTTTCGAAGACGTTTATTTCTTTATGATTTAAAAATATTTGAATTTTTTAAAATGTAAAGAAATTTAATGAAATTTAGAACCATTATGTGTTCGCTTTAAGACAGCAACCAAAATGAACAATTTTGTTTGCGTTGTTTACATTAAAGAAATGTTTACGGTAGAATGGTCTTTAAAATTCTCATCTCCATTAAGTGGCTATTTCATTTTCAGTCGCTCTACAAAGCACACTAAACGGCATTACAATGCGAAACGTAACTACGCCTTAACACGTATTTCACGCGATTAAGTCGCTAGTCAAAATACACTCCGGGTATCCCGCCTACTCACGATAAACTCACCCCACTATTCCCCAGTGACAGAGAAGTTTCCCCAATAGCGAAACTCGGAAGTTTACGAGGAATACACAACACCCCATACGTATAAAATAAAATTTGCCGCCCCTATAAAAACGCCGCAAAGCGTTCGCGCCATTTTGGACCGTCACTCACATTTTTATTCGCACTTTCGCGGCTATAAAATAAAAATATATTCTCAGACGGTTTTACACCCTCCCCCTTCTGATAAATGTCCTCGATTTCCGTCCCCTACACCCTTCAGACAAGTAAATATAGCTTATTTATCCACGCACTCCGCAGTTGGGGATTGCGGAGACAAGCGCTACAGCCTCGCCGTCGTAATGTATTCTTATAGCCGCGGTATAAATATATATAGAGAGATAGCGATATAGAGACGTATATATATTTATTTATTTATATAGGTATAGGCGAAATGTCATGGTCGGGCAATGTGAGGATGGAAAAAGTCGATTTTTAGCGCATTGTGGAAATTTCAATTTTCAATGAAGACGGGCGCCGACTCTTCGTGTCTGGGCTACGCTTTCCCCCATAGAGTCATGTTTTATGAGTTTTATTTATTTTGGAGAAAAATTCTGGACCACTTGCAGCCGATTAAATTGGCATGTACCCATGCTGGGGACGTACTCACATTGTAGGTCGTTTGTGTATCAATGCAAAGAGAAGAAGAAGAAGTCAGCTAAATCATGAAAGGCAAAATACATTGGAAAATCAGCTTACGAATTTAATTCTTAGCTGAAGGCAGTTCAGCAACCTAAATATTCGCAAATCGAAACAGTTTTATCCAAAGGAATTAATCTAAAAGGGATTAATTCATTCTGGGACTGCTGATGATTGCGTAATTAAACTTTACAACAGTACCTTTTATAAGGTATTTATGCCGCCTTCTCAGCACGCCTTCGTGGTATAATGGTCAGCACACTCGGCGCGTATTTGAGAGGTCCAGGGTTTCGAGTCATGACGAGGGCACTGTACATTTTTCATGTTTCAAAATAACCTAATGACTCGACAGTTGCGTCCGAACTAAAAGGTGTTGGATGACGATTCTGCACCACCAGGATTTGGCGATTGGTTCTCCCAATCCCCAGTCGCCCTTTAAAAAAGGAGTATATAAGGCATTTATTCCGCCTTCTTAGCATGCTTTTGTGGTGTAATGATCATCACACTCGGCGCGTATTCGAGAGTTCAAGGCTCGAGTTCCGGCCAGGGCATAGCACATTTTTCATTTTTCATGCTCCAAAATAACCTAATGACTCTAAACTTTTACACACGTTCATGACACAAAACCCAAAGAAATCACCGACGATAAAAATCCTCTACGACCCAAAGAAATCATCTACGACAAAAATACGAACGTAATATAAAACAGATAAATTAGGCACAGCTTAATTCTGCTGCATCTGCACGAAAAAGATTGTGTGATATAGCTGGAAAATGATCAAGATAATAATGTTTGGATACAAAATCGTCATCTGTAAAAATATCATGCAACTATCTTCAGGACCGGTTACAGCCGAAAACATCGCGGCAAAAACATCGTAGACGAAAACGTCGCGGAGAAAACAACGCAAGGCGAAAACGTCGTGCTACAAAACATTGTGGGAGAAAACATCGCAAAGAGAAAACATCGCAGTTCTAAAACATCGTGGTACAAAACATCGTCGTCGAAAATAAAGCGCTTCAAAAACTTCGCAGTTTAAAAACATCGTCGTCGAAAATATCGTGGTAAAAAATAAAGTATCTACAAATTATCGCATGACGATAACATTGCAAACATGCTTTTTTTCAGGCTTTAATAACTATACATGAATATTCCCGTAATGATTTGTGAGCACAAGATGGAAAGAAGGATAATTTTTACTTTCATATTTTTTATTTATCAATAAATTTTTGCTGAGAAAATAAAAAAGAAACTTAAGCATAGAAAATTAATGCAACTTATAGCATTGAATAGAATTTTAAACCGACATAGTTAACTAACAAAGGCCATTAATAAATTAGTTTTTGTAAAGTTTTCACTGGTAATTTTTCATGAAAAGTATAATCTATAAGTTGCATTTAGTTTTCTATGCTGAAGTTTCTTCTTACTTTTTTCAGCAAAAATTTATTAGTTAATAAAAAAAATGTGAAAGTAAAAATTATCCTTCTTTACATCTTGCACTCACAAATCATTATGGGAATATCCATTTACAATTATTAAAACCTGAAAAAAGCATATCTGCGATGTTATCGTCATGCGATGATTTGCAGATACTTTATTTTTTACCACGATATTTTCGACGACGATGTTTTTAAACTGCGAAGTTTTTGAACCGCTTTATTTTCGACGACGATATTTTGTACTGCGATGTTTTAGAACTGCGATGTTTTCTCTTTGCGATGTTTTCTCCCACGATGTTTTGTAGCACGACGTTTTCGCATTGCGTTGTTTTCTCCGCGACGTTTTCGTCCGCGATGTTTTTGCCGCGATGTTATCGGCGGACACCTTCAGGACCATATTCTATCTTTTTTTTGTCTTTAAGCATTATTCTACTCTGCTTGAATTATTCTACTTCTGTTTCACTCAAAATTTGTCCAATGTCATTTGTCGTTTGAATATGTTGTAAAAGTGAAATACGGCATTGCCATTGAGAATGGTTGTGCCACAGCATTCCACTGCTTTACCAGGAAGATATCATTAAGAGAAAACTCTGCTTCTTGCGACATTTTGTATAAAGTTCACGGACGAGAACTAGAATCCTCTGCTTCTGAAGACATTTCTTCCACAATCGCTTCTCAAGTTGCTTTAGTTCTTTTTCGTTGAGCTCATTTTTATGGTCATTCATCAACTTCTACACGTCTTCAGTGTTAATTTCCTACCCCATGGGTTTTCTAGAGATCAAATATTACAGGTAATAAAAAAAATCCTTAGCGGCAAAACTTTCTAAGATACTGTCTGCAAGCCAGTTTGGTAATAGTTTCCTCCGAGCGGGATTTAGGGTTCTGTAAGTCCCTTGCTTTTAGGTTTTGTTAATGGTTAAGAGTTGGCAATTATTGGAACTAAACAAAGGAAAATATAAAATGTTCACTCTGCGCATTAATGTTATGCAATATTAAATAAGGAAATATCAATTATACCTTTTAATTCCAATAACCATTCACGTAATATCAGTAGTAGGCCACTAGAAAAGAATTGCTCTTTCTCAATATACTTGGGCAGAATAAAAATTCTGTTTAATTCCACAAAAGTAATTTAAATCGGCAATTAATTAATTTATTT
Source organism: Stegodyphus dumicola (assembly GCF_044657685.1). Lineage (NCBI taxonomy): Eukaryota > Metazoa > Arthropoda > Arachnida > Araneae > Eresidae > Stegodyphus > Stegodyphus dumicola. Next base: position 172,916,252 of record NC_140774.1, on the reverse strand, counting down.
TCTTGAAGTTTAAACACAGAATACTCTTCAACATAATTACCTTCAATGTTAACATAGTTCTTCAGAAGACAGAAAATTGTTGATAACATTGATCAAGATGATACCATACATTCGAAGTTCAGAAATCGCTTTGATTCAATCACTTCCCTTGATTATTATCGTAAAATGATGTTTCAAATGAAACATTATTTTACTATAATAATCAGGGAAGATACTGAACATCCTTTTAATATATTCGATTATTATTACTATAATAATCAAGTATATTAAAATGAAGTTCTTCCCTTCACCAGGAATTTCTGGCTTTTCCAAAAATAAAAATTTTAAAACTTCGGTAATTAAAAGACTTTGGCAATATTAGTGAGGACTGAGATGAGACATTAGCAATCCAATAATAATTAAACAACTGAGAAAAAAAGATTTTGGCGAGTGATATGTACAGTGAATCTGTTGTTGGAAGAAATGCATCGAGACTGCCAGCTATTATGTCAAAAAGTGATTAAGAGATAAACTTCCAATTAAAAAAATCTATTTCTAAATTAAAATACCTTATATCCTTTTTACCAGTTTGCGTGCTTACAGGTTCGTAATGGATTGAATGCACACTGATTCGATGATAGCTTGATAAAATTAATTTTTACAAAGGAATCACATTACAGCTTTGAAACTTTCACAAAAGTACTCGTAGAGCTCTTTTCAGTATCACAGAGTACAATCAGTAGCTACACTTCAGACTACTAAGAACGTTAAACACAACGCACTGCAAAGCGTACCTAAAATTCGAAGCTCGCATGGGGATCTCTCAATACTCCGAACTCGATGCTGAACTAAACAAGTCGGAACTGATACTCAGTTTTTCCTCGGGTGCCGAGGAACTTCCGGTACCTTCCACTTCTCGAAATTACTGAGAAATTAACATACGCATAAAGTTAAATATAAAGGCTGGATACGGTTACAGTTACATATATGAATCAATTACAATACCAGTTACAGTTACTCAGGGGACCAGACTAAAATGTCGCCAAATGATTGCCAAGTTAGCGAGCGACATGTGGCGATTTCTCGCCAAATTTGGTGACGAACATTAGTTACCGCAATCATTCAGCTTGGCGATATCTCGCCAAAGTAAAATAATCATTTATATGAATGTTAAATGAACCTGACCATGTAGTGTTAATTTTCCGGAAAAGCTTCGTAAATTTTCGGCATTTCATGTTACGTTGTACGAAAGATATTACAGTTTTATATATAATTTCATTAACATTAGTTACGCATATATATATCGAAGTCGTAAAAATATTAAATTTAATATGCTTTAAATTTAGAACTCAGCTTTTTTTTAACTTTTCTGATTTTATTAATGTTTAGTCTTCAGATTAAAGATAAAATGTCATACTTATTAAAAATCAATGCGAAACAATCCCCGGTTTCATTTAAAATTTTTAAGGAATTAAAAAAAAAAAAAAAAAACTTTTTATCTCCAGCTCATCGAATTGTGTATCGGAAATTCTAAAGATATGCTCATTTTAAAATTATTTTGCGACATTGCTATTGAACTAAAATTTATGGTTTAAGTGCAAAAAACATGATATTTAATAAATAGAGGTAACACACAAAATGTTAAAAAAGTCCCTTTGAACGTAATGTAAAATACGAAACCTTTCAGGTTTTTTTTTTTTTTTTTCAACTAGCTCGTGTTTCTATGACACATGAGAAAACTTAGCCATTTGCCGCCCGGTGAAACTAGCGGTTTTCAGCAATCTTATCTACTCGATCACTCATAAGCTCACTTGAAGAGAAATATAGCATATTTGAAGAGAAATGTAGCATATAGCACTTGAAGAGAATATAGAAATATAAGCATTGATTCATTTTTCGAGCTGAGAGAACAAACAGAACGATAGTAATTAATTCAAAGAGATAAGACTTTTTATCAATTATTTGCAATTACAGTGCCATAATGCGGAAAGAATATAGTTTAAAACTGCCTTTTGAAGACTTAGTATGTTTGAACTTAACTTCAAAACAGTTTTGTAAGTTAATGAGGAATCCGCAACTGACCGCCGACCTATGACCGGAAGACGGTACAGTCTGGAAGAAAAGTCAAATGAATTTAGACTAACTTTTCGCTAGCCTTTTTTAGAAACGTAAAGCATTCAAGAGAAAAATTATATTTAGATGATAATATAATAAATGCTTTAAGAATTAGTACACAAATATTAAATTCCTTATAAACTAGTATTAAATTCATTATGCAATATGAATTAATACAAAACACCATCAGAAGAGATTTTGGAACCGCATACCTCCGAAAAGCAAAGCAGTGAACAGGGGATGGTGGTGCAAGGCCGTATTTTAGGCCTAAAGGCAGTATTAAAGGCCTGCTAAAGTATTCATTCAAATTCAAAAATTCAAAAAATTATTCACATCCAACGAATTCCCAACGAATAGAATTATTATTCAAATCCTAAAATTCAAAAAAGTCATCGGATGTTATTATACTCCTGTAAAAAAAATGAATGGGTTGAGTTTCCTACGCTCCTTCTTCGCACCGCTTAAGAACTGCAGTTTGTGCGACTGTTACGCTTAAACTCCTAATCGAAGCTTACATAAGAGAATATTGGATCTGTTAATAATCTTTTTATGATGATTAATTTATCTATTTCTCATAGATATATATTAAGTACATATGTTTTAGCACATATTAAACATTATAATTATAGCAATAAAATTTTAAATTACAGCTGTCAAAAATATTCTTCATAAAAAATGGAAACAAGGAAAATGGAAGCTTTTAGTTGAGTTCCAAATCTACTCGAATGTCTATGTTTGCATGATAATAATCAATATTTGTTACAGAACTAAGAATAGTTTTCATTACTGGCGATTTTTTGCATTTTCGATTAAAATATTCTTTCCTTATAAAGTAATGGGATATTCTTGAAACCGTCGAATATTTAAGAACATGAACATTTTAACATTTATTTATTTTTAGAAACAATTCTAACAGCAGCAATGACATACACGCAGCTCAAAAATAAAAGAGTTTATTTCTATTAGCAGGATAATAAACAAAGAGTGAGAACTTATAATTTGGAATATCATTATTACAGGAAGAGGCACGTTCCTTCGACACGTTTCTTAGAATATCTTCTACATTTAAGATATAAACTTCGTATAAAAAAGCGGAAAGCCCGAAGATACGATAAAGAAATAGATGAGAGAAAGAAAACTTTGATTCAAAAGTTTATAACAGAATAATACTGATTAATCGTAGACAGGCAGGAGTCAAACTGTAGAAATTCGAAGGATAAAAACACGGTAAGATATACTTTCAGTAATCCTGAACTCTCTTCGGATATTACAAAGGCAGATATTTAATTTAATTAAACTGCAGAATCCTTTAAACTTTCCAAGCAGGAAATAATCAACTGTATCCTCGCCAGGATTTGGAATCCGAAACTTCCGACTGCTAAGCGGACGTGCTTCCAATTACACTCCGAAGGCATGAGGTAAGGGGAGGAAACATTCCTTTCAAAATGCATGATGACAAAAATAACTTTTTTTTTAAAGTACCTTTTGTTTCGTTATATTTACGTACTTAAAAAATTATTTTATATAAAATTAAGTAATTGAAAAGGCGTTATTTCTTTTACTTATCGATAAAGTAACATTTAAAGTGATTTTAATTCTGCTAAATAAGTTTTTAAGGAGTCTAGGAATTAAAAAAGTGCTTTAGGATCTTTCGCCCCACTGGGTGCGGATGAGTGAAATCATTCTAACAACATTTTGTTTCTTCTCAGTTCTCGAATGTAATGAGGTGATATTTTTGGGGACACCCTGTATATAGTAATCGTAACACATAAATAAAATACATTTAAAATATCTAATTTAAATGCAATTTATATCAATACAAGGAAATTGTTTTCGTGTTACTTTTCTATTACTACTTTATATTCATGTTATGGTTTGCTTAAATTCACCCTTTTCCCGTAGCAAAATGTGTATAAACATCTTTTTTTACAACCTATTACCAATTTCAAAATGGAATAATTCAGTATATACGAGGGCTATTTTTTTCAACCTCCGATGGGCTATAAAGAAAAAACGGGTGAATATACAAAAAAGATTTTATTACCAAAAGTAATGTACAATACAGGTTATTTCTCTACATAATCACCTTGACGATTGAGGCATTTGTCATATCTGTGAACAAGCTTTGCAATACCCTCTTCATAAAATGTCCCCGCCAATGATTGGAAGTGAGTTGTGACGGTTTCTTTCAGCTCCACGTCATTTTGGAAGCTCTTCCCGCCAAGCCACTGCTTCAGTTCAGGGAACAGATGAAAGTCACTAGGCGTTAGGTCGGGACTATATGGTGGATGTTCGAAAATGTCCGATTGAAATTGCTGAAGGAGCCGTTGGGTTACACGAGCGCTGTGAGGACAGGCATTGTCGTGCATCAGAACAATTCCAGAAGTCAGCATGCCTCTTCGTTTGTTTTGAATAGCTCTCCTTAAGCGTCGCAAAGCTTCCCAGTATGAATCTGCATTAATTGTTGTTCCAGGCTGCATAAACTCCACAAGCAACACACCTTTTTGGTCCCCAAAAAACAGTTGCCGTAACCTTAAGGTTGTTAAAGGTTCGTTTGAATTTTGTGGGTCTCTTTGGAGAATTTGTGTGCATCCATAGTTGTGATTGTCGTTTCGTTTCGGGCGTGTCATATTGAACCCATGTCTCGTCACCTGTCATAATGGATTTCAAAAACTCTTCTCCGTCAGTATTGTAACGGTCAAGAAACTCAAACGCTGCAACCATTCGGCGAGTTTTGTGATCATCAGTCAACATCTGTGGGACCCAGCGAGCGCGAACTTTTCTGTAGCGCAACCGTTCAGTAACGATAGAGTACAGGGAAGATCTTGAAACTTCGGAAAATTCATCGATGATTTTGCTTAACCGCTTGGTCAACTCGTCTATCTATACTATTAAAATCTGTGTGCCTCTGTCTGTTTGTGTGTTTGCAACATCATCTTCTCAAGAACGGCTGGGTGTAGAGCTTAGCGGAAGGTACCGTTGGATTCAGAATTCCCGTGGCTCGCCATATTGACCATCGGCATCTTCGTGCGACTTTAATTAGCCGAGATATTAATTAAAAACTGCTTTTTCCCCTACGTTTCCCTACGTTTTGCACTTTCTTTCACCCGTTTTCCCTGTTTTAGGGATTTGGCCGAGTGCCAAATTCGTTTTTCTCGAATAACTTGGGAACGCCGCCGAGTTGGAATTCGAAACGCATATCTCCGGATTCGAAAAAAATCAACAAATCCATCGATACCGGTCCCATCTTCGTACGAGAATAATCCGCGGAGTTATTAATTAAAAACTGCGAAAACAATAATTTCGGCACTCAGTCTTCCGAGTGGCAACAGTCTCGGCAGTCGTCGGAGATAAAAATGCTATGGGAACGCCAAGGCCGTTCGCCTTTAACAAACTAAGAATAAAAAATTAAATTAACTTAAAGGAATAAACTGAAAAGCTAAAATAAAACTAAAAATAGAAACATTCTCTTCATTTAGTTGTCGTTAGTTGAATGTAGATTGGTTTATGCCCTTGATAAGTCGAGTAAATGACGTCATAGATAAAATAAAAAGTTTTGTTTCCCGGTCTGGCAACAGATCAAATAGAATCAAAAGTTTAGTTTCCTGGTTTGGCAACAAAAAATTTATTTACGAATTTTGGATTTGGAAGGAGACCGTCGCAATTTTTTCCAGCATTTCAAATTTCGTAAATATTCTTATTATTACTCATTGCACTTAATCTTTATTTCTTTTTACAGGATATTTGATTGTTTTTTGCATTTATATTTGTAGTTTTAGTAATTTAAAGTAGTATTTTAGACTTTCATATGCTCCTGTTAGTTTAGAACTTGAGAATTCTTCGGAACATTAACTTGGTGACTCTTTTTATATATTTAATGTATTATTTTGTATTTTTTTAAAGATCTATTCATTCGTGTTTTATATTTCTGTTATTGTTGCTCGATAAATTGCATTTACATTTTATATTTTTGACATTTTCCTGTGTGCGATAGCAATTATCGTTTTAAGGCGATCGAATGTTCTATATTTTATTAGATTTGTTATTTTGTTAGGTTTGTTATTTGAATTTCAGAATTGATTTCAGAAGTTCCTAATTTATATTTGTATTTATACCTTTTATTTATTTTGTGTTTAGGTTTTCATTTTCTGTTTATGTGCATTGTTCTCAGATTGACCTAATTATTAGAAATATTTTCATAATTTTTATCTGTGCTTGGAATTTTTCATAATATTACCCATATTATTTCTTATTTGCCAGCAATTTTTTAACAGGGAAGTTTTTGTTTTACATTTTTGATTTTTTAAAATTAATTTGCTCTTAAGTGGAAAATTTTTCATTTAGTCTAGGATTATTTTAAAATTTGTGTTGTATACATATAGAATGCATTAATTTTTTTTCCAGCAGTATTGGTTTAATGAGCAATTTTTTTCTTTCATCTGCGTAGTCAATTTTTTGAGTCGAGTTAATATTTTAGTAGTGCTTTTTTTAACGTACTGAAATGCCGAAACGGAAAAGAGGCATTACAGGAGATGCATCAAGAAGACGAAGAGCTGAAGCACAGAGTTTACGGCGAGCTGCAGAAAATGAAGAAGAAACTGCTGCGAGACTGAGCACGCAAGCGCGTCGGCAAGCAAACCTACGCGCTCAAGAAACGGAAGAAGAAACCGCTACGAGACTCGGCAGGAAAGCTCAACATCAAGAAAATTTACGTGCTGCAGAAACGGAACAAGAAACCATTAGGAGACTCAGCAGGCAATCCCAATGTCAAGAAAATTTGCGTGCTCAAGAAAGTGAAGAAGAAACCAGTAGGAGGCACAGACTGGACTCTCATCGTCATCGTCAAGTTCGAGCGGAAGAGTCGGAAGAGGACGCTGCTACACGAAGAACGCGAGACGCTGCACGCCACAGACAAGTCCTATCCGAAGAAACAATGTCCGTACGAGAAGACAGGCTACGCATGAATGCAGCACAACGTTCACGCAGCACTCTTCACAATGCAGGAAGATGTGGACTCGAAGTTTATGTTGAGCAACACAGCGCCGGTTCAATGGAAGCTTCCTGCGATCTCTGCAACGGATTGTTCTTTACGGGAGAAAGGAATGCAAGAGGAAGATACATGCACTGCTGTAACAATGGGAAAATTGTCGAAGCTGAAAGAAGATATCCAGAAGAATGGCACAATTTAATGAATGGGAACCACCCGTTTTCTGAAGAGTTTTTTGCCAACATACGTACTTACAACTGCCTGCTCAGTTTTGCTTCATTGGGTGCCAATATAGAAATGCCTTCGGGTTCGGGTCCCTACTGCTTCAGGATTCACGGTGCCATATATCATCGAACGAGCCACCTTCATCCGCCTCATCCCGGTCAAGAACAGTATGCTCAGCTGTACATTTTAGATTCGGATCAAGCCCTCAGGCAGAGAATGAACATATTTGGAAATGTTGCCCTGAACGCCGAACTCCTGAGACAGTTGGACACAGTTTTAAGGAACGTTAATCCATATGCGGAAGCCTACAAGATGCTGAAGGAATTCGAAGAAGAAACTGTACGAGAGCAAGGTGCCGAAACTGCTGCGGATATCCGCATGTACATCAAGGGTGAAAGTGTTGCTGCAGGCGAGCACAGGGGACGTTACAATGCTCCGAAAGAAAATGAAGTTGCAGTCGTCTTCAAGAGTACGGACGGCGCTCCTCCATCGAACCGAGACATCGTGATCCATCCGAGAGGTGGCGGTCTCATCAACATCAGTACCTTAAATCCCAACTTGGAACCCATGACGTACGTACTTTTCTTTCCTCACGGCGAGCAAGGATTCAGAGTCGGACAGCAATACACAGAGTTACAGTTTTACAGTCACAGGGTGTCCGTACGACGAGATTGCTACAACCCGATTTTGTATGGCCGGAAATTGTTTCAGCAGTATCTCGTGGATGCATACGTAAAAGTTGAAGGCAACAGGATTGCGTACCTCCGGAGCCATCAGACGAATCTGAGAGTGGAAACTTACATGGGTCTTGCCGATCACATTTACAGAGTTGGTCAAGAGACGGGCGTCCGCCCTGGAATACCGGTTATACTTCCGTCAACGTTTATAGGAAGCCCTCGCTGCATGCAGCAAAACTATCAGGACTCGATGGCCATTGTGCGCGACTTTGGTAAACCGGATCTGTTTTTGACTTTCACGTGCAACCCTAAATGGCCGGAAATAACAGAAAACTTATTCCCAGGACAGAAGGCTCACGATCGCCCGGACATCGTTTCGAGGGTATTTGACCTGAAGAAAACGGCTTTGATGCAAGATTTGACAAAGAATCACATCTTAGGTGCGACCATTGCAGATATACACGTCATCGAATTTCAGAAGAGAGGATTGCCTCATATGCACCTTTTGTTGTTTTTAGCGGAAGAAGACAAAATAAGAGATGCAGAGTGCATCGACTCGCTGGTGCGTGCTGAACTTCCAGATGCTACTCGACATCCGGAGCTACACAACATTGTGAAGTCATCGATGATTCACGGACCCTGCGGTGAACTGAATAGAAACTCTCCCTGCATGAGTGATGGTGTATGTTCGAAAGGATTTCCGAAACCGTTTCAGGCAGAAACTAAAGAGAACGTGAATGGCTACCCACTCTACAGAAGAAGGGACGATGGAAACTTTATCGTGATCAAGGGTCATGCCATCGATAACAGATGGGTCGTTCCTTACAATCCGTATTTATCGAAAAAGTACAACGCCCACATAAACGTTGAAGTATGCAGCTCCATAAAATCGGTGAAGTATTTGTTCAAATACGTGTACAAGGGTCATGATGCAGCTAAAGTTGTTCTGGAAGAATCTGGAGATAGAACTTTAATGTGGGACGAGATCAAATGCTTCTTAAATGCAAGATACGTGTCTGCCCCTGAAGCAGCGTGGAGGCTGTTTGAAAAAAGAATGCATTCTAAGTCGCACTCCATCATACGACTACCGGTTCATTTGGAAAACCTGCAGCCCGTCTATTTTGCCGAATCCGAAGAAAGGAATGCTTTCCAGAGAGCTGCCGAGAAAAATACCATGCTCACCGGATGGTTTGAACTGAACAGGACAGTTCCCGAAGCGAATGGTTACCTGTATGCCGAAATTCCTAAACATTTCACCTGGAGGAATCATGCCTGGCAGACACGAGTTAGACTTGGAGATTACATCATTTCAAGAATGTATTCTGTTAGCCCGAAAGATGTTGAGCGTTTCCATCTGAGGTTGCTGCTGTGTCACGTTAAAGGAGCGAAGAGTTTTGCCGACTTAAGAACTTACGAAGGTGGGGAGTATTCAACGTTCAAGGAAGCCTGCCGTGCAAGGCATCTGCTGCAAGACGACGAAGAATGGAAAAATACTCTGGCAGAAGCATCAGCTTTTCAAATGCCACCGCAGCTAAGACAGCTTTTTTGCTTCATCTGTGTTTTCTGCAACCCTGCGGAACCCGTCGCTTTGTGGAATGAATTCAAAGAGTCCCTTTCTGAAGATTTTGCGAGATCTTACTCCTTAGAAGACAGTTTCAGCCTTGCACTGAGAAGTATAGAAGACCAGTTAGAAGTGCACAATGTTTCGCTATGTTCTCTTGGTCTCCCGCAACCAACATTGACTGATGCTGTTTCTCTCGAAGTCCCGCAGTTCGATGTCCAGTATGAAAACGAACAAGCCGAAGTGTTGAACGGGATGTTGAATCCTGAACAGAAATTAGTTTACGACTTGGTTTTGGAAGCTGTACGAGATGAGAATCCTAACACACCGAAGACATTTTGTGTTAATGCGTTTGCCGGAGCTGGAAAAACTTTCCTTTTTAGGACGATCCTTCATGCTGTTCGAGGAATGGGCCACGTTGCCATTCCCGTTGCGTGGACAGGCATTGCTGCTGTGCTGTTGACCGGTGGAAGAACTGTACACTCTACTTTCAAGTTGCCCGTTCCACTTCTGGAAAATTCTTCGTGCCGTGTGAGACAAGATAGCGCTGAAGGAAGGTACTTGAAGACTGCGAAACTTTTCATATGGGATGAATGCACCATGACGCCTCATTACGCTTTGGAAGCTGTCGACAGATTGCTGAGAGACTTGACCGGACTGGATGTTCCTTTTGGCGGTAAAACCTTAGTTTTAGGAGGTGACTGGAGACAAACATTACCTGTTGTCGCTCATGGAAACCGAACTTCTGCGATCGAGAGCTGCCTCAGGAACTCCTTTTTGTGGCCACATTTCAAACAATGCACGCTTTCCACCAATATGCGATTGAATCCGGAAGAACAAGAATTTTCAGAATGGCTTCTGCAGTTGGGAGACGGTCGTCTTAAAAATGACAGTGGCTTGGACGAAGACATTATCGAAATTCCATCTTTGTGTGTGGTCAACAGATCGATAGTAGAAGAAATGTTTGGCTGCGGTAATGAATTCGACTTACAAGACTTGGCCAGTAAAGCGATTTTATGTCCAAAGAACGAGGAAGCTCTGAAGCTTAATGAAGAAATTCTTTCCACGTTTCCAGGTCAAGTTTTCACGCACTACAGTGCAGACTCGGTTATTTGCGATGACGAAGAAGAACAAGAAACGTATCAGCTGGATTTCATCCACAGCCTGACGCCTTCTGGAATGCCACCTCATCGTCTGAATTTGAAAGTTGGAGTTATAGTTATGCTTCTACGAAATCTACATCCATCGGTTGGACTCTGCAACGGAACAAGGCTCATTGTGAAGAGAATTATGCCAAACGTTTTAGATTGTGAAGTCATCTCTGGACAGAATGCTGGATCGAGAGTTTTCATTCCACGTGTTGAACTTTCACCATCAGATTCAAACCTCCCCTTTCAGCTCAAGCGAAGACAGTTTCCCATCAGGCTTGCATTTTGTATGACTATTAATAAGTCACAGGGACAGACACTTAAGAAAGTTGGGATTTATTTACCGCAACCAGTTTTCAGTCATGGAATGCTTTACGTAGCTTTTTCAAGATGTTCGTCTATGAGGAATGTTCGTGTTTTAGTGAAAGACACCAAGAAGCAAGGCCGTTTGATGCCCGCATGTTCTAAAGTATTCACAAGAAATATTGTTTACAGGGAGGTTCTGCAGTAAAAAAGTTACTCGAGACATTGAAACAGTGAGATTTTTGCAACACAAAATGAAGTTAATCAAGCCAAAGCAAAAATGAAAAAGATTTGAGGTTTTTGGATGACTGGGATAAATTGAAGCAAGTCAAGATGAAGCTGAAACAGTTTGAGAATTATGCATTAGTCGGCTTTTATGTCTGTTGTTACAAAGTGGAATTTGTAGTAGTTAGGCAATCGGAAGCTGTATTATTTTTTCAATGTTGTAAATATTTTTTATAAATTTTCCTTTTCAGGTCTACATACAATTGCGTTCATTAATTTTAAAACATTTTATGTATTTTTCTTTTTTAGGTATTTATGGAACTGATTTCAATCACATAAAAATATTTCTTTTTCAGGTGTATATAGAAATGATTTCATTCAAATTAAAATGTTTTTCTTTTCAGGTGTACATAGAACATGTAAATTTTTGTAAATAATTTTTCTTATTCATTGCTTGCATTTTTGTAAACACATACAAATATATATATATCTTAATTGTGCGTGTGTGTATATATGTATATACAATTGCATCAATATATATATATACATATTTATATATAGTGATGCAATTTTGTCTATGATTCTGTAACAGCAGACCAGGGAAGGGGCTGATACCTGGGAGAAAAAATAACCCCCTGGTCGATGAGGTTGCAGAGGAGACCCCAGGTGTCAGGCAGTTTATGCCGTCAAAAGCCCACCAATTTTTTCTGTTTACATTTTTTTTTCTGTTCAAGTTTTTGTGTTTAATATAAACTTATAACTAAGAAATTATTATTATTATTATTATTTCTTTTCAGATAAATACGGATTGTAGCTCGCCCATCTGGCGTACTTACTCGGTAGATTTTAAAAATTATTTTCTGTTTTTCTTTGAACTATTGACGCAATAACTGATTTCATTCATATAAAATATTTTGTTTTGCATGATATTTAATATACTCAAGGGATAGGCCTGTAATGTCTTTCCCAAAGTTGTGTCTTTTATAGACATAGGTACAGTAAAATATTTTACGGGTTCACACGACTGACATTTTATGAAACGTTTGGAAAAGTTTCTGTGTGCTGCCCTACTGTGTTATCCAAAGAACAACAGTTGCAGTAGTTGATGATAATGTGTGTACAGCCCCAAATAATTGGAGACAAGGATATTTTGGAGTTTGTTCAAAGCTAAAAAAATATCATTGATGCAGATTCCGACAAAGAAAACGAAATGAATAATGCAGTTCTTGTGGATGATTTTGTTTCATTGATTTTTTATTAAATACATGCCTATATGCATATCTGTGCAAATAAAATGTACTCTAATAAACTTAATTTTGTTGAAAATATGTTTTTTTTTTTTTTTTTTTTTTTTTTTTTTTTTTTTCAATATCCTTTAACACGAAAAAATTCTTCAGTCCCTTCGGTTTCGTGTTAATAATAATGAAAGTGAGAAAAACAATTTTAATCATAGATTTAAAATTATTTTTCTGTTTTTGATTTAAATACAAAATATTTCCACAAATTTCACACAGAAACTATTTTAGACACCAGCAAAGAATTGAGTGGGTGCAGCCCACCCATCTGCAATACTTACTCGGTAGATTTTAAAAATTATTTTCTGTTATTTATTTATTTTGAATGCGATAAAAACAGGCGACTAACTAATTTGGTTTATATGTATGTACATATATATTTTCAAATGTATATACAGGGGATATTGGACACATACAACACTATTGACACAATATGAGCTATATCCACACAATGATGGAACAAGGTGTGCAGCAGATGCAAGACATGGGCATGATTCACATGATATTTGATATACTCGAGGGATAGGACTGTAATGAGCAAATGAGTTTGTTCCACAAAGTTGCGTCTTTTACAAACACCCAACATTCGAATCCCAGTGAATGGGGTGGCTGCATGGGTGTTTTTGTTATTTTCCCCATGCCACTTTCCTTTAAAAAGCCGACAAGAAGGCATCCCTCCCCTTAGGCAGATTGCACTCGAGTGCTTTGCCGTAGCTGAATACGCTACACCACTACATTACACACGGAAGTAAAAATGACACTTCCTGTGGTCGTTGCCTAATTATTCAAAATATTTTGATAATTGTTATCTGTTCTTAGAATTTCCATAGCATTGCACATATTATTATTTAACATTCTGTTATTTACCAGCAATTTTATAATCTGCAAGTTTTGGTTTTACAATTTTTGATTTTTTAAAATTAACACCTTCTTACACAATTTGCAAACGAGTTCAATAGCCAAACATTCCCTTTCATATTACATCTGAAGAACTGTTGTAGCATTATGCAACAAACATTTCGCTGTTCATTAAAATATAGGAACACTTTTCAATCAAATTTTGATTAGAATTTGATGTAGATTGAAAAGTTGTTTTCAACTCAGCTGCCTTTACACTCGCAGTTGTATTCACAATTGATTTTCACGCTGGACTTTTATCATTTGTCATATCCGCTAAATTTTCAGTGTCAGCAATTTTTTCTGCGGTAACAGCATCTACAAATGACCATCTGCCATGAATATTCTTCACACATGCACGAGTTTTATTTTAGAACCGCTGATGCTTTGGGTTTATGATACTACTTGCTAATAGTATGCATTATGATAGCATAAGTAAAAAAAAAAATTACCAGTATAATCAAAATAGAACAAATTCACGACTAAAATATTATCAAGAGTCTTAGAAGACCCTTCGAAGAACATTTTTAGAAGGTAAACAAAGATAACTGACGAAAACTGATCAGCTCGAAAACCCACGCTTGAAAAATGTAAACAAACGCCGCCGAAAGCAGTTACAGTTACGACTAAGATCAAAGGTTTGCTCGCAGTTAAAAGTATTACTTCCGAGCATGAAAAAATTGTAACATAATGCTTTTAAATGTTTTCTACTATTTTAAAGGCATTTAAATGCCAGTATATATTTACTGTTATGAAACATAATTACAAAAGAGATGTTAAGTATAAAATATATAGACAGCAGTTGGAGTTTACCAAAAAGAATTTAAATAAAGGAATTGTAACAACGAGTATACTGTTGGAATATCACACCCGAAAATTTTCGCGATTACACTTCGTACAAGCAGCTGAGCGGTAAAATCGCTGAACACTGGTAGTTCGGTCCAACTTTCTAATCCCGGCGAGCGGGCTGGCTGCATGTGTGTTTTCGTGGTTTTCCGCATGCAGTATCTTCTGCATGCATACGTTAACAAAGCGGGCGCAGGAAATGTAAAATCGCTGTACACTGGTAGTTAGGTCCAACTTTCGAATACCACGAAGGCATCCATCCCCTGAAGTAATGGGCTTCAGCCCGCTCAGCTGGCGGGCTTGCCCGCTAGTTGAACATTGTTGTCTGTAGCGACAGACTTGCATCCTTGACCCCCTTCATCATGCACATATCAGTTCGGCTATCTTTAAACTTTCGACACCATTCACGAACAACACCATCACTCATAAATCTGTTTCCATACACTCGACTCATTCTTCGATGAATTTCCGCTGCATCGTTCCATTCTGCCAGCAAGAAACGAATAACAGTTCGCAATTCACACTTGGCGGGAGAATCAATAGCGACAGCCATGTTTACGTGACTGCATCTCAACAGAAAATGGCGTGTTGAATACGCCAGTGACAGAGCCTGTGGAGGGGGAGATGCGCAGTCGCCTACTACGCACACCAACCACCTGCCGCATACCTGGCCATCATACTGTGCGATCGGAGGTTGAAAAAAAAAACCTACGTACATTAAAGCGAAGAAAACAAATCTTTGAATAAATGAAGGAGGGTTGAAATTACGCCTGAAAACAAAGAGGGGAAAAAATATCTCAATTTGGCTTCCGTAGATCAGTAAAGAAGAATAACCTGACGCGAGCGGTAGGAAGTCTTCATTTCAAACTGAAACAAGAAAATATCTGAATTTGGCTTCCGTAAATCAGTAAAGAAGAATAACTTGACACGTGCGGTAGGAAGTCTTTGATTCAAACTGAAACAAGAACAAGAAAATATCTGAATTTGGCTTCCGTTAAATCAGTAAGGAAAAATAGCCTGACACGTGCGGTAGGAAGTCCTTGATTCAAACTGAAACAAGAAACAAGAAAATATCTGATTTTGGCTTCCGTAGATCAGTGAGGAAGTATAACCTGACACGTGCGGTAGGAAGTCCTCGATTCAAACTGAAACAAGAAAATATCTGAATTTGGCTTCCGTAGATCAATAAGGAAGAATAGCCTGACACGTGCGGTAGGACGTCCTTGATTAAACTGAAACAAGAAAATTACTGAATTTGGCTTCCGTAGATCCGTGAGAAAGAATAGCCTGACTCGTGCGGTAGGAAGTCCTTGATTCAAACTGAAACAAGAAACAAGAAAATATCTTAATTTGGCTTTCGTAGATCAGTAAATAAGAATAACCTGACACGTGCGGTAGGAAGTCCTCGATTCAAACTGAAACAAGAAAATATCTGAATTTGGCTTCCGTAGATAAGTAAAGAAGAATAACCTGACAAGTACGGTAGAAAGTCCTTGATTCAATCTGAAACAAGAAACAAGAAAATATCTTAATTTGGCTTCCGTAGATCGGCAAGGAAGAATAGCCTGACACGTGCGGTAGTAAGTCCTTGGTTCAAACTCCAGTTAAAGTTCCTGTCTTCCCCAATAGGCCACAGACTGGTTCATTTTTTGCTGAGTAACAAGAGATTTATCAGAATTCGAAAAGTTTATTATTCGAATTAAAATAAAGAGATCTAATTGACACATAACTGGGAATTAAATTTTGAAGAATTTTTGTATTATTTAAAAAGTACAACAGAATAAAAGAGGTTTCAATTATGCATACGAGAATCTAAGCTACTGCGATATGTTGATTTGATATCGTAGAGTCCATGTGGGCGCAGAAGTTAAATCTATGAGGTTTCTTTAAGGCACTTTAATGGACTATTCTATAATTCTATAAGGACTATTCTGTAAGGCCTTTTAATGGACCAGAACCGCCACACCAAATACATATACCGCACACAAAATACAAAATGCAATATAGTAATAGAAAACTGTTGAGGTTTTACATCTATTTGAATTTTAATTCTTGTTGCTAACTCTGAAAGCTATTAACTCTAAACATGATCAAACTATATATTATTCTAATTTATTACGCAGCTGATTATATAACGTTTTGTGAATTCCTACAATATGAAAAATGTACTTTTTTTTTATTAAATTACCCCTCGTGATCAAAAAAACTTAAAGCGGTAATTGAAGGTACAACAAAATTTCTTTTATAAAAGGTTCTTTATAAATACTAAAAGTATAAAGTTTCAATTATAGTATGTTCCCGATCAAGCAAGAAAGTAGAGAGGGGGAAAAAAGGATTTAAAGGAAGAAATTCAAAAGGCGGCATTTTCAGTTGTCAAAAATTCGCCCCCCACTGTCGTCTAACATACGAGCCAGAGATGTGACATATGTAATGTCGAATAACCCCCGACAGTCATTACAAATGAAAGTCCGATGGCGTCACTAAATTTTTAGAAGGTATTACCAATCCACCTAAAAATGGCGTCGCGAGAGAGGATTATGGGAATTTTCGTTTACCCGATAAATTCCCTTTTCTGAAGTCCGGAAGTAAACAAATGGTGGAGCAGAAAATCCCGCTTTCTGTAGCAACGCGTCCTATTGGAGGATTTTTGGAAGATAAAAAAAAAAATCAAAGGATAATGTTTTATTTATTTCTATACACTGATCAGTTCGAAAATCTATGTAATATTTATGCTCTTTGTCGCATTAAAATACATTTATGGAAAAAGGATGACTAGATTTTTAAATTGCTTGATGATTCTAAATTACGTAATTATAAATCCGAGATATAAGTATAATTTCAATGGAGATTTGATGGCCTTATTTTCCAGTGAAGCCAATAGTAACTATTTACAGTGCACATCAATTACCAGCCCTCTCAAATGTATTTCTTAACTGAAAGGTTTACCGATTTGTTGGAATCAAATTACGTGAATAGTTAGGCTTTTAAATTATTTGAAAACGACAAACTTGCACAGGACTATACAGACTAATTTTTCACAGGATTATACAGAATAATTTTAGGCTATTAATTTCGTTTTGGCATTTTGCGTTTAAAACTTTAAATGTCCGTTTCACTTTTCAAATTGTTGCCACCAAATATTATCTCCCTGCATTATATTTAAAGAAATTAAATTTTGAAGAATCTGCATAAAACAACGGTACCTAGGGCCATCAGATTTTGAATAACGCAATCCCCCACCAAATATGGGCATCCGAAAGCCCTATTTAGGAATTTGGAATTTGTTTTATTAGCGGTTTCATATTTTGTAACACTTTAACGAATTGTTTATTAACAAACTCCACGATTTCAATTCAAAGCAATGGCAACACTGTACGAAAAAAAAATCTGAAAGGTTTCAGATTTTAAATTACGTACGAAGGGGCGTTTTTGTAACATTTTGTGTGTTGCCTTTATTTATTAGATATCATGTTCTTCACACTTAAACCACAAAATTCAGTTCAAGAGCAATATCGTAAAATAATTTTAAATTGAGCATATCTTTAGAATTTCCAATACACAATCTCACTCACTGGAGATAAAAAATGTTTATTTGTGTGCAACGTTGCCATTGCTCGCTTTGAAATCCTTAAGTTTGTTAATCAAAATTTTGTTAAACTTTAAAAAAATATGAAAGCGATAATAAAACATATTCCAAATTTGGGCTTCCAGATGCCCATATTTGCAGAATGATTACGTCGTTCAAACTGATGGCTCTAGATACCGTTGACTTATCACAATGCGAGAAATATAAGTACATTTATACAGATTCTTCATTATTTAGTTTCTTCAAATATAACACAGGGCAATAGTATTTGGTGGCAACAGTTTGAAAAGTGAAACGGGCATTCAGAGTGATTCGACGCAAAATCACAAATCGAAAACAATGGTCCTTCAGGGACAAAGCCCCTTTGGACTAAAATAAAAAACATTTTTATCTCCAGCGCGCGAGACTGTGTATCAGAAATTCTAAAGATATGCTCATTTTAAAACGATTTTGCGATTTGAATTTGATGGTTTTAAGTGCGAAGAACATGATGTTTAATAAATAAAGGTAACGCAGAAAACGTTTAAAAAAACGCCCTTTTAGGCGTAATGGAAAATCTGAAAGCTTTCACATTTTTTTAAAAAATTTCATTATAAGTCCGCTCCGTTTTATGTGATTTTAGTTAGTTACAGCTATAGACACACAACAGTTTAAATAAATACATAAATTAGCAAAGATACACATATATATTTCAACACGTTTGCTGTTCACAGATAACAAAATGAACAGAATAGAAATTACAGGCACAGGTTAAAACAAAACAGGCACCTGTACATCTCCGGAGGTGTATTAGGCACAGTCGGACCTTGCTAACTGTTATACTGCGTCCTATTTGTGGTGCACAATACATCAAACAGCGGTCCGAGGGTTTATCTCCTTCTTCGCCTACCATCAACCATTCAAAAGGACATTAGGCTCGCTATATATTTTGAATACTCCCTTGCCGCATAGACCTTATACACTTACAAACATCCATGCCTTTTTCGGGGTTTGAAGCTTGGCCCATCAGTACAGCAGTCAGCTTCAACAACCACTACACCGAGTGAGCGTCTGCTCCAGTATGTGGATACAGGTACAGGTAAAAGTATAGGCAATGTTTTCCTAGACTAATTAGGCCCACCTTACAAAAAATAAACTTTCAAAATTTATAAGAGTTTACAAAGAAAGGTTGTGGGTACGAGGAACTGAAGCTTTCCAGAGGATCTAGAGAGATTATTTATAATGCTACATCGTGCAATCCAACTATACATTTCTCATTCATTATTTATTGAAAATTATGGTTTAGAACATAAAGACATTATAATATAATTCCAATATAATTTGAAATTTACAAATTAAATTGAGAACATCCGTTTTGATGTAGTTGTAGTTTTGATGTAGTATTGCTTTGATGTGTAACAGATAAATATAATAAGTAACAGGTAAACATAATGAGATAAGTATAATAAGTACTACGAATTTTATAATGATAAACTGTACTAATAATACTAAAGAGTAACTACAGGGCCAAATAGATGGAGAATAACATCAAAAAATAATGCAAGAATCTGAGAGCTGAGGGATTTGAGAATGCAAACGATACGAATAGAGAAAATAACTTTCACAAAAACGACCACAGTTTTAAAAAAGTTACTTAAAATTTTATGCGGGCAATATATTACAATTTATTAAGTTCACAAGTGGAATCCTTTTGAACATGTTCACAGGATGTCATAGGTAAGGTTCATAGTTGGGTAAGTTCCTCATGCTGCGATATGCAATCGGACAAGAAAGTGCAAATTCTAGTAAACATTATTTACAGTGCAGAGAAACTCAATCAGAACATAGAGGAACAATAT
Organism: Stegodyphus dumicola; assembly: GCF_044657685.1. Classification (NCBI taxonomy): domain Eukaryota; kingdom Metazoa; phylum Arthropoda; class Arachnida; order Araneae; family Eresidae; genus Stegodyphus; species Stegodyphus dumicola. Next base: position 172,896,570 of record NC_140774.1, on the reverse strand, counting down.
TTAACGATTCTTATTTTATTGAATTTTTAAATAAGCTAAATATGAAACATGATGTTGGTGTATTTAATTATGGCAAAGCACGCTAGGGCTATCTGCCTGAGGGGAGGGATGCCTTTCGTGGAGGACTTTCTAAGGGAAACTGGCTATACACGTTACACATGGGGAAAACCACGAAAACGCCCATGCAGCCAGCCCTTTCGCGGGATTCGAACCTCGGACCGAACTACCAGTGTTCAGCATCTTTACCGCTCGGCCGCTAGTGGGCCAAATATGAAACATGAAAACTGCTAGTTTGAAATAAGCATACCCTTTCATGTCTCTCTATCTTTCTTATTTGGTTGCCGGATATAATTTTCTCATAGTATATGGAATTAAAACTCTTAAAATTATTTTTTTGGGATGAATGCTTCTACGAGACGTTAATAAAACTATTAAGTTTGAATTAACCATTTTACACAGGATGGGCAAAGCCGGCCCACGGCTAGAATGAGGACTTTCTAATTGCTTATTCCGGCCCGTTATGAAATAAAATATAACGACATTTTACATCTCTTTCTTATCCGATTTTGTACGCAAACTGCCGAAATTATCTGCGCGAGAACACATCTGTTGTTATAGCGAATCTGTGCATATATGCGCATGACTATACTAGCGATCAACCTAAGATGAGAATAATAGCATCCACATAATAATATAATCCTATCACTTCTAGCAGCTTTAATTTAGAAATTAATTAAGCAATGACATGCGAATATTGTCGAGATAAAAAGGCTGATCAGAAAAGGGAGCTTAGGGAAAGAACATTTCATCTCCAGATTTTTACTTGGAAATAAAACAGTATGCAAGTCAATCACTTAATGAACAATGGGAGCAAATCTCATTTTTTACTATTATTTTTTTAAATGGTCATTGTAATTTTCAAAAAAATATCATCGGATTGGGATTGGGGTGTTTCCTTTCCCCCACCCCCAATTGCGTTCTCCAAACAATTGGGGCACAGTAAAAGGTAATCATGGCCCTCTCCGCATGATGCACTAAAATACCTTTGGTCCGCGGTTAAAAGCATTTATCCACCCCATAGATCTTTTCGAATAACAAAAAAGGTGAGAAGATTCAAACTTTTAAATCTCAAATCATATTCAAGATTCTTAAAGTTCTAGAATTCAAATGTATCATCCCTAAATAAAACATTAATCCCATGTAGTTTCAGATCTACACACACACGTGTGGTCTGTAAAATTTCTTAAGACTTATTATATATATATAATAAGGCTTGAGAAATATTATTGTTATTGCTATGTAATAAGACTAAAGAAATTTTAAATTAAGATGATATATACTTAATTTTAAATTTTTTTAATTTAATTTTTATTTTTTGATATATAAATGAAAATAGTACGGAGCAGCAATGAACTTTTTGTCCGTTTATACAATCTAAAGCAAACATAAAGATATATATATATATATATATATATATAGAAACAATCGCCGTGCGTGACCATATTCTGATCCTTACCAGAGTGTTGTTCAGCAGAAACAAATTGCTTGCGAACTTCGCTTCCAACTATCGCCTTGCACGAAGTTGACAGTTTCGGGCACCACCTTTATGTTTCAATCGGAGCAGCCCCTTCAACCCCCCTTTTTTGTGTCCACGGTTGGCATTCCTTTATACTTCCCTTTCATGTACGTGATACGGTAGCCCATTAAATCCCCATGAACTGCTAATGGGCTTTCGTGCACTATAATATATCACCTGAAGTCACGTGATCCAAATGTCGCGTGATAAGTAGTAATTATCACATCTGAATTCTCTTCGAGCGTGTCTCCAGGGGAGGGGGGGAGGATCTGGTGATTTTCATACGAAATGAAGAAGAAGGAAAAAAAAAAATCACAATTCTTCTGCATGAGAAGAAGAAAATTAAATTTAAAAAAAATCACAATCCTTCTGCATGAGAAGGTGATTGCTGCCGGAAAAAAAGACAGCATTGCACTATTTTTTCATCATGTAAGCTAGGTCAAAAGGAGAAAAAGACAATTCTAAAATATGGAAGAAAATTTATAATTCAAAAGTTGAAATAAAAGCGTAGTATTATATCATAGTTCCAACTGGATCTTTAACAGTTCCCCATCATACTTACTTAGTTTTTGAAAGCTTTCTATGCCACGTAATTACTTCTTAGTTTAGATTATTGTTGTTGTTATTACTGACCGAGGGTCTCTCCTCTCATTCCGTACCACCAAATCACACGAAAGGACTTTCGGCTCCTCATATATTTAAAGTGCCCTCATGCTGCATATACACTATATATTTACAAACATATATGCCTTCTCCGGAATTCAATTCCGGGTCCTTTGGTACGGCAGTCAGTGTCACTAACCATTATCCCGTCTAGACGGTGCGTTTGGATTAGTTATATTAAAAAATTAATGAATTTTGAGGTGTGTAATACACATATCTATTTGATTTTCAGATATCTTACATATTAAATTTTGTTTTTATCTGCAGTTAAACTATAGCAATAAAAAATATAGAAATTTAGAATTTTGGTTTAAATATAGTGTTTTTCAGTTCATATATCTATATAAATCAGCTATTGCATTCTTGCTAAATCAAGAATTTGAGTGTGGTATCAAAGATTCGAATTTTAGTTTCAAAAGAATTTTACAACCATGTTTCAGACATGTTAGTCTGATCTCTGTATGAGCCCGGCTCAACATGGTACGAAGTAAGTCGCCAGAGAACCCACTTAACTGGTGAGTAATCGCATGCTTAATCACCAGGTGAGTGAGTGAGTGAATAAGTAAGATTATTGGAGTAAAACCAAAGATAATTATAATGCGCCAAACACGAGGTAATGTTATTTAATTTGACGAATTAAAGATAAATAACTATTAAATAAAATAGGAAGGTGGAAAAATCCACCGAATCCAGAGGATGAAGTCTCATATGATTCGATGCACCGGAGTTTCTTAGCTATGGAAGAAGGGTTACAGCCGAAAACATCGCGGCAAAAATATCGCGGACGAAAACGTCGCGGAGAAAACAACGCAAGGCGAAAACGTCGTGCTACAAAACATCGTGGGAGAAAACATCGCAGAGAGAAAACATCGCAGTTCTAAAACATCGTGGTACAAAACATCGTTGTCGAAAATAAAGCGGTTCAAAAACTTCGCAGTTTAAAAACATCGCCGTCGAAAATATTGTGGTAAAAATAAAGTATCTACAAATCATCGCATGACGATAACATCGCAGACATGCTTTTTTCAGGCTTTAATAACTGTAAATGGATATTCCCATAATGATTTGTGAGCGCAAGTGATGTAAGGAAGGATAATTTTTACTTTCACATTTTTTTATTAACTAATAAATTTTTGCTGAAAAAAATAAGAAGGAAACTTAAGCATAGAAAATTAAATGCAGCTTAATAGATTATACTTTTTATGAAAAATTACCAGTAAAAACTTTATAAAAAATGATTTATTAATTGTCTTTGTTAGTTAACTATGTCGGTTTAAAATTCTATTAAGTGCTATAAGTTGCATTAATTTTCTATGCTTAAGTTTCCTTCTTATTTTCTCAGCAAAAATTTAATATTTAATAAAAAATATGAAAGTAAAATTATCCTTCTTTACATCATGCGCTCACAAATCATTATGGGAATATCCATTTACAGTTATTAAAGCCTGAAAAAAGCAAGTCTGCGATGTTATCGTCATGCGATGATTTGTAGATACTTTATTTTTTACCACGATATTTTCGACGGCGATGTTTTTAAACTGCGAAGTTTTTGAACCGCTTTATTTTCGACGACGATGTTTTGTACCACGATGTTTTAGAACTGCGATGTTTTCTCTTTGCAATGTTTTCTCCCACGATGTTTTGTAGCACGACGTTTTCGCCTTGCGTTGTTTTCTCCGCGACGTTTTCGTCCGCGATGTTTTTGCCGCGATGTTATCGGCGGACACCGGAAGAAGCACACCCAAAATCAAGCTGGTCCTTGGGATATGCGGTTTTCAGTTAAGCAGTTCCGTTCACATACGTATTTTTTCCAATAAATGAATTGGAAAATATTTTAAAGATTTATATATAGCAATCTGAGAAACGTAAAACACAAACAATTGCATAGCATGCAAATATAAAATACTGTGAAACATTAGCATCATGTATCGATAATATGTGTAGATCCTAGTATATTTTACCATTTATTACGGTTAAAAATTAAAATCTGTTGCGCAAAGTTAAAAATTGCCAATGGTTAAATACATTAAGACTTGTGGATTTAATATAGCGTCACTGGCAATAAGAAAAGTGTCAGGATAACTATATAGGTATAGAATTAGTTATGGGATAAAAGCCGTTATTGTCAAACTTTTCTAGCCACTTACTGTTGCTAGTAAAGCAGTGGGCTCAGCATCTATAAAAGTTCTGTATAAAGCTGATCATCTCCTCCTATATATATTCTGAGTCCAGGAAATTAAGCACTATAGTATAAACCTAGAAAATCAAGCACTATATTTTTAGAAATTTTCGGTTATGTTTTTACATGTTTAGAACAATACTGCAAACCTTCAGTAACTCAATTAGAAAAATGTGAAATGAATTTCATGCGGGAACTGGGTCATAGGAAATGATAAATGTTATGTATGATATTTGAAGAATAAAGAAGATTGTCTTATAATGTTCCCCAATACTTTGTCTGGATAAAATCTCGAGGAACTTAGTGTACTAAGTAACGAATTATCGCTGAGTTCAAGTAATTGCTACATAGAGTTGAGAAGGATTAAAATACCCTTTTATTCGCTCAAAGATATAATAACAAATGGCCCCCTTCTCGAGCTTAAAAGAAAGTCTTCACTCGGGCTTTTAAATCAGGATAAGAAAATAAGAAACTAATCTAAATCTAAACTAAATAGACTTATGCGAAGCTAGACATAAATACCTAACGTAGTTAGCTCTTAAATTAAACTAGCCGCCGATTATCAAAAGGCACGTACAATACGGCCGAACTTAATAGATTGAAGAACGAAGTAGCCAGAAAGCAAGCACGTGCCACCTAGGACTCTCTCTCGAAGTAAGTTGAACTTTCCATAAATACTTATTTGCAATCAACACGATTCTAAAATCTTATTCTTTTAGGAAGTTGTAAGTGGGAAACAAAAATTGAAAGGAAAGAGCATCAAAATTAAAAATAACTGTTATAAAATTAAAATACACCTTACAGCCCGATAGGAATTGGGGAATTTAAATGAAACAATATATAAAAAATTCTGTTCTGAATAGGAAAGGAATCCATAAATATACAAATGCTATGGCAAATATGATGATTCGTTAGCATGTAAGCTAGGTCAGTGTTTCAGAACTGTGTGCCACGAAGCTTCTCGAGTGTTCGCATGCCTTATAAAGGTATTAAAAAATACCAAGTATTCGAAAACTTTCGTAGAGGTTATCCAAGTGGCTTCTAATTAACCCATGTGGTTTTAGAATAGGACCATCCATGTGTTTGTGTTGTGATAGGTTCCTGTATTTCGCTTGATCATGGCAAAGCACTTGACAACTACCTGCCTAAGGGGAGAGAGGCATTTGTGGAGGACTTTCAAAGAGAAAGTGGTTCGTATCCATGCTACATATGAGGAAAACAACGAAAACGCTCATGCAACCAACCAATTTGCCAGGAATAGAACTCAGATCAATCTACCAATGTTCAGCGAGCTCGGTAGCTGATGGGTTGTGTTATGATAGGAAAAAATACAGGCACAGTGTACGTTGGAGTAATGGGGAAAAATTGAATTTTAATATGGATAAGACACAAGCTATGTTTTTCCCGAGGGGAGGACGTGTGGTGAGACCTCCTCGAATTCGGTATCATAATAGGAGAATTAGATTTACAGAAAATATGAAATATTTAGGTGTTGTGTTGGACTGTAAGCTCACTTTTGTTGAACACTTTAAGAACGTGCAGCGAAGAACAGATCAGCTTTTACTTGCCTACAGAAAGAACTTTGCGGGCGATATTTTTGCTAAGAGATCTGGTGTACTATTGGTTCTATATAAAGCTGTTGTATTACCTATTGTGATGTATGAAATTGGCGCTTGGGGTTCCAGAGCTGGGGAGCTGGGGAGGCTCCGGATGAAGTTGGATTCTATACAGAGAGCTTAAGGTCTTGCAAATACTCGCTGCTTTAGGACAGTCCCCACGAAAGTGGTTTGTGTATTGGCCAGACTGCCTCCCCTCTCAGTTTATTACGAATTTTTTTACAAGAAATATCTTTTACGTTCTGGAAATATTGATATGATTTGTTTTGATTCTAATATTATTACTAAATATGTTTTTGAAAAATTTAATGTACATTTATTACACCCTGTAAATAGAATCAGTTATGGGTTTGATAGAGAAATTCCAAAAATTGGAATATATGATATTTATACGGATGGTTCGGGGTTAGGAGGGCGTACTGGAGCTGCTTTTGTCATCATAGATTTCTATGATGTTGAAATTGATTATGGTTTATATAGATTGAATTCTTATAATTCAGTATTTCAAGCGGAATGTATTGCTGTTTTGAAGGCCTTGAAATGGATTAAAATGAATATTAAAACATGTGTTACTATAAATTTGTATACTGATTGTCTTTCTTTGCTCCATTCGCTCTCTTGCCCTGATAATGTTAACTGTATTATTATGGATATTAAATTTCTGTTGCAATCTATCAGTTCTACGATTTCTTTTCATTGGATTAAAGCCCATGTGGGGTTTTTTGGTAATGAGAGGGCTGACAGTCTGGCCAAGGAGGCATGTATTTCAACTAATGCACCCATTGTGGAAATTTCTGGTTCTAGACAAATTGCCATTACGAGTATGAAGAAATATTATATAAATATATGGAAAGATGTGTGGAAAAGTTCAACAAGGAAAAATAATTTGTTGATTAATATTGAAATTACAGATAAAGTTTTAATCTATGATGACATTGATATGAATCAGATTATCACCGGACATGGTAGGTTTCTTCATTATTTAAAAAGATTTCATGTACAAGATAATGATCTATGTCCAAATTGTAATGTTTTGGGTGATGCCAAACACTTCGTGGTGGACTGCCAATTGACTGATTTTATTAGACGAAGTTTTTGTGATATACATTTTGATTTATTGAATTTTGATTTTAAACATTTGAAATTATATGCAAGAGAATTGATGGCCTTTATTAATGGCAACAGACATGCGATTGGGGTTTTTAACTAAGTTCATTTTATTTTCAATGTGTTTATTTTAGGATGTCTTTTTCGTCGTGTTTTGATGATATGTGTGATGTCATATTTTCGTTGTGTGTTTTAAGTGTGTTTTCCTTCCTTATTTTATGCTTTCATTTTTACTAATACAGTTTTCTCGATTTAGTTATTTTTGGTTTTCTTCTTTTCTGTTGTGTCGTTGATCCAGCCATTAAAATAAATAAATAAATAAAAAAATATATATAGTCGTATGGCAACCTTGCTGGATGTATAATTATTGTTTTCTTTAGTTGATTATACTAACATTTTTAGTTACTCGGAATGTGGTGTGAATGGGAAGCCCGCTTTTTGGACCATAAGATCACTTTGTGATCAGGCGGGTTGGGGCGTTCTAGCAAAAACAGTGCACGTCCTTATTTTTAAAAGTAGCTATCAGGTTTTCAAATTGTTTGATTACCTCATTAAAAATGCACACCCACACAGCTTCTTAAAAACACTTTTACGAAGATAATACTGGTATGGATTCAAGGCCATTTAAGACACAAAGGTTAACCTGAATTTCCTTCTGTAGATGGAAATCTCACTAAGTTGTAGGAACTGGTTAATTTTCTTATATAAGACAAATAGACTGAGTACGATGTTCTAAGCAAAAGCAAATTTTCGGTGGCTTTTGTGGCTTTTGTAATGAGGAAAGACATTAACAACACTAGAAAAGTTCTATGTGGTGAGACAAATGACTGAAAAAAAAATAAATTTAATGTAAACATTGCTAATTGTATTTCGTTCTTTTATCAAAGATGCTAATCCATGTTACTGTATGATAAGGATAAGTCTTTCTTAGCTAATGCATTTTATCGATAATTCGAAATCAAGAAGTTTATTTCAGTGAAATAAAATATCTGTTAATTATACTAGTTAAACTGAAGTTTTGTTTATAGACTTAATCCCAGTCACTTATAGAATGTGAAAATTACTTCATGACGAAAACTAAAGGAATTTGTTTTTTTTTAACTCTCAAGGACTACGACACGAGACAGTGCTAATTTTAGTAAATAAATCTACATGGAAATCCTCCTATTTAAATATTTCATCAAAATGATTTGAAATCAAGAAATACTTGAGAAGTATTTTACGAAGTTTACTGCTTTGTATATCTGTGCCCCTTATAAATTACTTGAATATGCATATTATTTATTAGTCCAAAAGAGCTTTGTCTCTGAAGGACTATTGTTTTCGTTTTACGATTTTGCGTTGAATCACTATAAATATCCGTTTCACTTTTCAAACTGTTGCCACAAAATGTTAAGAGTCCTGCATTATATTTGAAGAAATTAAATAATGAAAAATCTGCATAAATGTTATTCTATTTCTCGCATTGTGATAAAACAACGGTACATAGAGCCATCGAATTTTGAATGACGTAATCCTACTGCGAATATGGGCACGTGGAAGCCCAAATTGGAAATTAGGGAGTTGTTCTATGATCAGTTTCATATTTTTTAAAACTTTAACGAATTTTTGATTGACAAACTTAAGGATTTCAAATCGGGTAATGGCGACATTGCTCAGAAAATACATTTTTATCTCCAGCGCGTGACACTCTGTATCGGAAATTCTAAAGATATGCTCAATTAAAAAGTATTTTGCGATATTGCTGTTGAATTGAATTTTACGGTTTAAGTTCGAAGAAAGCGATATTTAATAAATAAAGGTAACAAGCAAGATGTTAAAAAAACGCTTCTTTGGACGTAATTTAAAATCTGAAACCTTTCAGATTTTTTTTTTTTTTTTTTTAAATTTACTTTTATTTTTTTTATTGTATCTTGTATACTTAAACGAAAAAAAATTGTTAAACGCCTTCGTTTTCAAGCTTTAGTTAATCCCGGAATCTAATACATATGAAAAACGCGAAAAGGATCGCAATTAACACATTACTATTTAACAATACGTCAACTAATGAGAGCCGATAACAGAGCATATGCGACTGGCAAAGCTGGTCACCGTAAAGATTTAGAATTTTAGATGGCATTTGCGGCAGAATTTAGGAACCGCAGCGCCTAGCGCCTAGCCTGACCTACAACACTGGGAAGAAGAAATGCCTAACGCCTGCCCTGATAACATGAAAAAAAAATACTACATAATTTAACAGAACTGTTTTAATAACTTAATTAATTATTTACAGGTAAGTTGTGAGAAAACCAATCTTCGAAACTGCAAGCCGACTTTAAAGCAAAGTAGTATTTTTTCTGTTGCAGAGCCGACAGAGAGAAAGAACAGTGTTTAAAACAGTTGAACCTAAGGTTTAGTCCAAAAATGAGTTAAATTTTGCAGAAATAATTTAAATATATGCTATTCCTCCTCCTTTTTAACCTTTTCCTGTGGCTAGGACATACATGTTCCGCGTGATCATGACGTCAAATAACGCTCTATGAAATTTAGTCGGAAATTATGGAGTTTAAATTTGCTGCTCAGTACAGTGGAGAAAATGGCAGATCCTTGTGGATTTCGTCTGCGTTTAAGCGGGTTGAATAGCTGACTAAATTACTTTAATAAATAAAAGGTTATCCTCTGCAGCCCACAAGAAAAGGTGAATGTTTATTCTAATTTTTCAACACCATAAATGCTAAGCTCAAGGACATTTCTTTGCAGGATGAAATCACTGTTTCTGATGTATAGGATTAAGATTATCTTGACCAATAAAGTTGCAGGAATCAACGCGGTACTAGCTGTAGCTTGTTCTTTGGATCCAATGGCAGCTTATTTATGATTTTACCTCAAAGCCGAATATATATATGAAAAACGCTACGCAGATTTAGGTAACATCATTGAGGATGTCCATGGTTAGCTGAGTAACTGATGAAAGTTTATTTTTGATACATGAATTACAATTTTTTTTCTATAAGCTTCCAAAAAATAAATTGCCTGAAGAAAAATTTCGAAATGTGCTGTCTACAAAGTGTCAAATAACTAAGTTTTCGTAAGGGTAAGTTATCTAAGCAATTTCTGTGATATTGAACAGAAATTACCCACGTGCATACACTTTATAGATTTTATATGAAAACACAAGTTAAATTAGATACATACCATTAATACCATAATTGTGAAATTTTCCATTTCCATTTTCTCAACACAAATGTAGGTGACCATTATGAGGTATTTCTCTCTCCTGGTTAGCATGCCTTCGGTCAGAACACCCGGCGTGTATTCGAGAGCTTCAAGTCCCGGTGAGGGCATTGCTCATTTATTCGATTTCCTGCTTTCAAAAAATACCTAATATCTCTACAACATAATTATATTTTCCCCTCGACGTTTCATTATACATTTGATTGTACAGTGAAGTATACAGAAAATTTCATCATTACTTTGGTGCTGGAATGAGGTCGCTAAATCGTTTTACTAATGATCAGCTGAGTAATACTCAACTTCAACTGTATACTTGTAGAGTCATTGGGTTAATTGGAAGCAGAAAAGATGAAAAATATGCAACCGCCTTCGCCGGGAATCGAACCACGGGCCTCTGGAATACCGGCCCAGCTTGCTGAACCACTACACCACGAAGGACGCTAGGAAAATAGGAGAAATACCTTATATACTCCCCTTTTTAAAGGGCGACTAGGGTTTTAGAGGACCTAGTCGCCAAATCCTGGGTGTGGAGAATCATCATCCACAACCTTTTTAGTTCGGGCGCCACTTGTAGAGACATTAGGAATTTTTGGAAGCCAGAGAGATGAAAAATTAGCAACCGCCTTCGCCTTGAATCGAACCACGGACCTCTGGAATACCGGCCCAGCGTGCTACCATTACACAACGAAGGCACGCTAGGGAAACGGGAGAAATACCTTATACACTTTTGCAAATATGCACGTCAGTAGTCAGTTATCTTCGAGAATTATTTGTCTTTCATAAAGTAGGTTTTGTGAAAGACCTGAGAAGAACCAACTTGTATTTCTGTTACACAGTTAGGATATTAAACTTACTATACTGTCATCTTATGCCACCAAAATTAAAGATGAAATTACCAAAGTGTAACTGTTTTATTCATTCCTACCCTAATTGGAACATACACAGCAATGAAATTTTTTCATTATCATTATAAGCAATTACCTTACAACTATTATTAACAAGACTAATTAATTATACATGTTAAGGAAGCATAATTTAAAATTTTAAATAATAAATCCAAAGATTTCAAAAATATTTTTAAAAGTCAGTATGTCTATTTGGAATTTTCAATTAATATATTGATTTCTTTTGATTTGTATTACTTGAATCCTAGCGTTTTATGCAGACATTCGTTAGAATCAGGAATATTCTGACAATTTTAGTACGGTTTTTTAAAAAAATGAAGAAATCTAGAAAATAACAATAAACAACCCTGCAATACCCTTTTTAGAATTTTGACCAACAAGGCTACGCACAGTTCACAGACAATTCCCAAGAAAAAACGCCCTCTATCTCGCTTATGAATTAATGGAAAAGGACCACAATGACATATTAATATTTAATGTGTAAAATCAATCATGTACACAGTGGCGTGTGCGTTTCGAAAGATATTTAAGTCAAATCAATCACACATATACTTTATTCTTAGTTATTGCGCTTTCAACCCCGAACAATTTATCACCCAGATATTATTATGTGAATTTTCTGCATGATTTTAACAGCTGGAAGTTTGAAATCTAGTTCTCTGTTACTACGATTAATCTATGGAATATCATCTTTCACTTTTTGTAGGGCAATTTCAAATTGAATATTGTCAAAAAATGCAGTTTAAAAAAACTACTCTGATTCGATCAATCTGTACGTGTTGGGTAATCCTTAGAAAAATGGACATGCCTGACACAATAAAATCGATCACAGCTCTTCTATCACAAATTTAAAGAAGTTATTGCATTTGATTTTGAAATAAATGAAAGCTAATGAAAATTGTCAGCTACAAAGTTACACAACATTATTTAATTATAGTCGAACCGCATTATAACGAACTTGAATGGACCGGAAGTTTGGTTCTATATATCTGTTGAAAAATAAAGACAAACAATTATCATTTACCCAGATATTATCAGATTAAGGCTTCTTTAATCATTTCAGCAATGTTCCTTCAAATCTCATTGGTCTTTGGCTCAAACATTTATCCAGATATTATCAGGTTAAGGGTTCTTTAAATGGCAAATAATTTCAGCAATGTTTATTCAAAACTCATTGGTCTTTGGCTCAAACATGTATCTAGATATTATCATATTAAGACTTTTTTAAATGGCAAACTCATTGGCCTTTGGTTCAAACATTTATCCAGATATTTTCAGATTAAGGCTTCTTTAAATGGTAAATCATTTCAGCAGTGTTCCTTCAAACCTTATTGGTCTTTGGGCTCAAGCATTTATCTAGATATTATCAGGGTAAGGCTTCTTTAAATGTCAAATCATTTCAGCAATGCTTCTTTAAAACTCATTGGCCTTTGGCCAAACATTTATCCAGAGATTATCAGGTTAAGGCTTCTTGAAATGGCAAATCATTTCAGCAATGTTTCTTCAAAACTCACTGCCCTTTGGCTCAAACATGTATCTAGATATTATCATATTAAGATTTCTTTAAATGGCAAACTCAGTGGCCTTTGGCTGAAACATTTATCCAGATATTTTCAGATTAAGGCTTCTTTAAATGGCAAATCATTTGAGCGATGTTTCTTCAAAAGACCTATGCTGGAATTTTTACAACGTTTTCCTCGTATCCCAATTTTTTTTTATGAGAAAAAATAGTAGATTTTGTATTGTATTTTTCCGTATCGTACCAACCGTAAATCTGGATAAACTACGTTTCTGGAGGATCGATTTTGTCTCATTCATTTTGTATTTTTCGAGTGATGTTCACCTATGTAGACGCTTTACGTTTACAACTGCAGATGATTAAATGCCATGCAGATGAGTTTTTGACACAAAAACAATAAGCAGAAAGTATGGTAAAAATACATGTAGAAAATAAATAATGAAGTAAAATAATCTTCTCGAGAAGATTGAAAAAAGGAACATAATTTCGTCACCTTCTGGTCTTATTTAATACCCAATGAGAACACAATCGTTTCCTCAAGATATGTATGGGTGCAATATAAAGATTATTAAAATCAGATTCTTTAAAATAAGATACCTTGGTTTATCTTTAACTAATTGCAACATAAGAAGGCAGTTTCCAAAGTCGGACAACGAAATGGAATCTATGCTTCCTCCGACCAATACCAAACGCTTTCCAACTTAAATTGATGCTAGCAAATAAGAACAGCAAGGCGGATCTGATTGAAGGCAATATGAATATAGCAAGGCGACTTTGATGCTCAACAAGGCATATTTGCTGTTACTCTTTGCTAACTGTTAACACTTTTGATCGGGTTTTTAAATCTGTATACACCCTTCTAGTCTAAGCGAATATATGCAATGTGAATCGAATAAAATGGAGTTTTGTATTTAAATTAAGTTTAATTATTTCTAAAAGTTAAAATAATGTTCACAAAATTATACATAAATTAAAATTTTGAGATTGGAATTTCTTAGAAATTCACCTCGAGTTCATAAGGAGCTGAAATAAAGTGTGTAGATTTGTAGAGACATTAGGTATTTTTTTTAGAAGCAGGCAAGATGAAAAATTCCCCGCGTGCAGGCCTACACACCACGTAGGCATGTCAAGAAGGCGGTAGAAATACCTTATATACTCCCCCCTTTGAAAGGGCCACTGGGGTTTTTAGGGGACCCAATCGCCAAATCCTGGGTGTAGAGAAGGATCATCCAACACCTTTTTTTTTAGTTCGGGCTCCACTGTAGAGACATTAGGTATTTTTTTAGAAGCAGGTAAGATGAAAAATTAGTAACGCCTTCGCCGGGAACCGAACCGCGAATCTCTGGAATACGCGCTCAGCGTACAGACCACCACACCACGAAGGCATGCCAAGAAGGTGGGAGAAATACCCTATAGATTACCTGACTGATGAGCTGTCAGATAAGGCTTCCTTGATTTACTTATGTATTATTTACTACTACCCACATAGCACAAAAACATCCTTGGGATATCCCGAGGATGTTGCTCGCGGGATATGCGCACATCCTCAGGACATCCCGGAATATCCCGCAAACTTCCTAAACACCTCCTCCCGAGTGCTTAATGTCACATCCCAGTACATCCCAAGGACATCCTAACTAAGTCCCATAGTAGGGGATGTTATTAGGATATGAACTCCTACTTACTACATCCTCGGGACATCCCGGGATATCCCACTAACCTCCTAAACACATCCCATTATATCCTAAGAACATCCTATCTATGTTCCATCGACAGCATATGGGATGTTATTAGGATTTAAAGTCCTACTTACTGCATCTTCAGGACATCCCGTAATATCCCAGTTTCCTCCTAAACTCATCCTCCTGAGTGCTTAATGTCACATCCCAATATATCCTTAGGACATCCTATCTAGGTCCCACCGACAGCGTATGGGATGTTATCAGGATTTGAAATACTAGTTACAATATCCCTTTAAAGTCTTAAATACATACTCTCAACTGCTTAATACCCAGTATATATACAAAGAAACTTCCAGTGAAAGTATATGAAGGTTACTTATTTTACGCATATAGTCTCAAATCCTTCTCCAATGGTTACTATGGAAAATTATTGGACTTATTACGTGCTTCGCTGTTAGGCACAGCACAGAAAGGAGGGATATCTCGTGGAGGACCTACTAAAGGAAACTGGCTATGTCCACGATGCACATGAAGAAAACCGCGAATTAACCAAAAAATGTTGCGGGAGATTTCTGTAGATTATTGCGACATGTAAAATTGCTGATCCTGCTCATTTCATCTTTAATAGAAGACCTGATATTTAACTTTTCTGATTTATTTCAGGAAAAAAAAATTCTTCTTTTCTTAAAGCATTTTGATTAATATTGGAAACTCTGAAAATGTAGTCTTCCTTCTAAATTAGCAAGACAAATCTGTTCTAATGTGTAACAAGCAGAAAGAAAATTACAAAATATATTGCTAATATAAGAACTAAGTTTGTGGCATTTATATTTTACTGACGAAATGTTATTTAATTTACTTTCTGCCTCATTTGGCTATGAGGTTCGTTCATTGCAAAAATTTATGAATATTTGAGCGGCAATTAATTTGAGTACAAAGTTAGAAGATCTACTAATAGCAGTTTGTTACTGCATATATGAAATTCTACCTGTCAGAGTTATCACTACATCACGACACAAACATCCAACTCTTCTTTCATCTCCTGCTATTCGGAGCATTCACGTCATTGAACTTCCTTTAGGTTATTCGGAAGCAGGAGTGCATGAAAAATGAGCAATGCCATCTCCGGGACATGAACCTGAAACTCTAGAATACGCGCCGAGTGTGCTACCATCGCATCACGAAGGCATGCTGGAAGGAAGGCAAAAATACTTTGTAACATCATGCAACATAATGCGAGAATGTCCCTATAAAACTAGATTCTTTGTTAGCTTGAAAAAGCAAAGAAATAGAAAACATTTACACCTTTAGTTAAGATCCAAGAAATTTAATATTTCAAATTAAGAGTAATTAAGCTTTTAAAATGAGTTTAAGATTCATTATAAGCACAGAAAAGCAATGGTAGAGGAGAATCTTATGTTTCATTAAGATACAACAAAGAAAAAATTGTCTCTCTGCACATTTTTATTATGTTTATGCCTCGTCCCAATCACGTTCCAGTGATCATTTACATGATGATCGCACGACACGTGACTTCGCATCAGGAAAAGGGCGTTCCACGACTAGAATCTCCACCATTCCGTCACATGAGGAGAAAGAGATATTGGTGGAAAAGTGTAATCACTTAATCTAGCGCTTGCCTCGTGCAGGGTCGGGAACAAATTGCTCGCGCCTCTTGGCACTTCATTTCCTTCGGCTTGCTTGCCAGGTAATTGGCGGAAACGATTCCGTTCGCACTTGCCCGGAAAACCTTGCCTGGACAATCCGGACACGCCACGTACATACATCAAGGCGCACGGAAATTTCACTGCCGATTTTTTTAATGCTTTTTTGTTAATTTGACGTGAATCATTATTTACTGGAAGAAAATCACGTGTTTCTTGTGAAACAAGCCTCTCGATCTATGTTTAGAATGAGAATTAGAAACTACGTGAATAGATGTTATAATGTATTGATTTCAATCAGATTTAACTGATTTAATTTCTTTTGAAAGGGGCAAACTCATTTTAGAGAAGGTCTCTATAATTTGGGAATGAGAATATTATAAAATGTTTAGCATAAAAAGAAAGCACTGGAAAATAATTTACTATTTTAGTTTTTAAAAAGGACTCTTCCATTGAGAATTTATTATGAGGCGTAATAAAGAAAGCCTAAGGCTCTATGCACGCTTTTATTTTTAGAAATTTCTCTTTGATTGCGTAGGACCACCAGCGGCCGAGCGGTAAAGTCGCTGAACTCTGGTAAATCGGTCCGAGGCTCGAATCTCACGAACGGGCCGTCGGAATGGGCGTGTTCGTAGTTTCCCTCATGTGTCGTGTACACGAGCTAGTTTCCCTTAGGGAAGTCCTCCGCGAAGGCATTTCTTCCCTTAGGCAGGTATTTCTAGAGACCCTTGCCGTAAACAAGTACACATCCTTTTGTTGTTTTCTCTAGTTTGTATTAAAGAAAATAATTTTGCGTTTTTAAAGTACTTTTCTTCTTATAAAGAGAAATTTTTTCTTATGATTAAATATAAATTAATAAGTTTTAATTAACATTATGCACTACTTTAATCAGAATAATACATTAGCAAATTTTAGTTGCAGCAGCTATAGAATTAAATAATAAGATCTAAGACGCGAACTAAGTCTCATCCTTACGGACTACGCTCAGACGCCAAGATAATTTCTTTTCAGAATTCATTTTAAATCAGTTTTATACTTTTTTGGGAAAAATAATCCTTTATTCTGTCCTTACGTACAGATGTCACACAAAAACATTGTTAAATTGCATTCGATAGCGGTCAAAATGGAGATTTTCTTTGAAATATGATACCCGAAATTTTTCGCGATTACAATACTCTCTTTTTACTTCGTACAAGGAAGTAAAAATGGATAGTGCGATTGCATTATAAATTGCCTCTCTTTCTATTATGGCAGGCTGACTGTTTTTTTTTTTATCTAAAGTAATAGCAAAATACACGCAAAATGTAGGAGGTAATTTTTGTATCTTACAACTCAGATAAAAGGTGGTGTGGTGTATTTATTTATGGCAAAGCACACGAGGGCTATCTGCCTAAGGGGGAGGGATGACTTTGTGGAGGACTTTCTAAGGAAAACTAGCTTGTATACACGTTACACATGGGGAAAACCGCGAAAACGCCCATGCAGCTAGCCCGTTTGCGGGATTCGAACCTCGGACCGAACTACCAGTATTCAGCGACTTTACCGCTCGGCCGCTGGTGGGCCTGCTGACTTTATAGAATACGCATTTTTAAGGAAGGAAGATATTTTGTCCTTCAGAAAGAACTACACAAAACTCTTAAGTGAAAGCGAAGTTAATTTGATGTTGAGTTTTGCCGAAATTGAAAGATAATATAATTGAAAAAAAAAAAAAAAAAAATCTGAAAAGTTTCAGATTTGAAAATACGTCCAAAGGGGCGATTATTTAACGTTTTGTGTGTTACCTTTATTTATTAATTATCATGTTCTTTGCACTTAAACCATGAAATTCAGTTCAATAGCAATGTCGCAAAATAATTTTAAAATGAGCATATGTTTAGAATTTCGATACACAGTTCCGCGCTGGAGATAAAAAGTTTTTTTCTTTTTTTCCCCCCGTAGAGTGTTGCCATTGCTCGCTTTGAAATCCTTGAGTTTGTTAATGAGAAATTCGTCAAAGTTTTACAAAATATGAAATCGATAATAAAACAAATTCCAAATCTCAAATCCTAATGCGAATATGGGCATATGGAAGCCCCATATTCGCATTAGGATTGCGTCATTCAAAATTCCATGGCTCTATGTACCGCTGTTTTATCACAATGCGAGAAACATACGTACATTTATGCAAATTTTTCATTATTTAATTTCTTCAAATATAGGGCGATAGTGTTTGGTGGCAACAGTTTGAAAAGTGAAACGGACATTTGTAGTGGTTCAAGGCAAACTAGCAAAACGAACACTATAGTCTTTCAGGGACAAAGCCCCTTTGGACTAATAAAATTTCGAATTCTCCTTTGAAAAATTCGTCTGCGAATTTGCGAAATTTGCGATATGCTAAAATAATATGCAAAGTGTTTTATGCCAGAAACCTGTTAGCATAAAATGGCATAATTAAATCAGATTTAATGACTGTGTAAAGCTTATAGGAACATTTGATCTGGTAATGCGATTTTAGTCTAATAACCCTGAAATTAATTATCGTTATGTCCGAGAACAATGATAAGTCTTAAGAAAATTTAAATAAACTTTTTATTTAACAGGATTTAGAGGATACCGGCACTTTCTTGTGCTACAAATTCCACAACTCATAGTGATGCAAAATAAAATAGAAGAGTCCAAATTAATTTAAACTTTGAACAGTAGTCAAGGACTACACAATTATATACCTCTAGAAGATAGTTCACTGAAGCTTCAGCATTAACGTATCAGCAGCGAGAGAACGTAAAGCTGAATAATTACAACTATTATAGCTGGCAGAAAACTAGGACATAGCACGCATACAACGCCAGAAACACACTCTCTGTCTCAAATCGGAAATACTCATAATAAATATTCACATCTAATTTGCATTCTGCTGACGAGTACGGAAAGGAGAAATTATAGTAAAGACTGATTGTAAATAACTGGTTAATTAGCATGAGATTCTCTATAAGCTTATGGAAAGCCATTTAGGTAAAGAAAATTTTATATGAACAGTTTATGATGTTGCGTGGCCCCAACTGGTCAGCAACAGTAGTAGTGACTGCTATAAACTGCAAATTATTACAAACTCGTAAGAAGGGTTTAAATCCCTTTTTATTCCACTTTCGAAATACAGCTGCGTTCACTTTGCCGCTCACAAACTACGCCGACCCGGCGGTTTAACAAATAAGACAAAAATGCAACTAAAAATAAATGACAGGATGAAGAAATAACGAAATCACTACCTACGAGGCTCTATAATCGTAACTAACTTAGCCTAATAAGTTATTTAATTGTACCGCGTTGTTCTTTGGGTACCGCGTTCTAAGATACAGCTGAGATTCAGCAAACTTTCTGATTAAGAAGTTGAAAGATTCAACGAAATGCCGAAATAGGCACACAGGCCGAAACGCGCGGTTCTTAAAATTTCTACTTAGCAACCTTCACGCTCGTGATTCAAGAAGCACACTTACAATCTCGTTTCCTTTCTATTTAACTCAATTTACTTCTGCTAAAATTTGAATACTCTGCGCGTTCTACTACGATTTACATACTCTGGCATTGGCAATTCTAGGGGAAAGTAAAGGCTTGACAGGAAAGATAGCTTAAAATAAATGTTAATTAAAATAAATATAAACCCTACAAGTTATATTTATGAAAGTCAAATATCATTTATAAAGCGTTAATAATTAATTAATGTCATTAGTTTGGGGATATAGTTTTAAAGAAATGATTTACTGGCAGAAAATATTCTTTGGACAGTAAATATTCAAGTAGTTTCGCATTTATGATTCCCTTAAAATAGCCAAAAATTCGCAACTTAAATAAATAAATGTTAATGACAGAGATATAATTAACATTTTCTTTTCAACCTATTTCTATGCTTAAAATTCAAATATTAGATGCTAACTTTAGAATTTTACGATTCCTGCTTTAATGGAGTTCTAGAGAAATACTTTCTGAAACATCACCAGTTCAGTTGCGGGGCACAGCAAAATTAAACGTCACGTTTACGTCCCGCTTTATGCGCATTTAGAGCATTTTAAAGCAATTGTGAATACATTTTCACTACTTCTTCTGCTTTAATGTTACGCCTCGCTTAAATCTTCAAGATGGCGCTTTTTGGAGACTGATGAATCTTGTTGTGGAAAAAGAATTAAAATAAAAAAAAAAAAAAAAAAAAAAGAGACAGAGAGAGGGGGGAAAAAGTACCAGTTCCCGAAATCACTGTTGCCAAAGCAGAGAAAATAAAATTCCTTTTCTAGAATATAAATAAGAAACCAAGCTGCCGTAGAATCAGCCTCACTCTCAAAATTTACTTAAGCATCTTCAGGCCTCCTCTCCCGCCCATAAATTTTAATGACTCGTCCCATCCCCTCAAGAGGTTTACTTCATTCCGAGTTCCACCCCTCATCCCCGTTCGAAAATCAGTCAATGCATCGTGACACTCCCTAAATGGTTTATATATTTATTTATTCAAATGTGAGGATTACTCCTTTAAGGGAAAAAGTTTTCTTCCAGAATTCGGAAGAGTGAACTCCGGCAGCGAAAGCAGAATATTTAAATACATTAGGATCGTTGAAAATGTATATATGGCGGTGTTCGATGCTACACCACCACTGCGTTAAATTCCTGTTTGCATGCGTGCGCGAAATTCCTCCAGAACTTCCCAAGAAAACGCTGCATGTAAAAAAGATATAAAGCTAGTGTTAAGGAGAAAGGAATATATTTTATATTTTTTTTTTTTTTTGTTGTTGTTTTCGTTTGCAGTAAAAACTTAATGGGTGTAGAATTTCGTGGGCAAGTTTGGAGGTTTCAAACCACAAGTTATGAGGTCTATTTATGCCGACAGGTAAAACGCAACAAAATATCACAAATATCTAATACATAAAATTAAATAACTTATTAGGCTATACCTTGTGTCTCTTTGGCAAATATCGCAGAATTCGGAAATTCGGAAAGAGCAGAAAGGAAATAACTTAAACTACATTTATATAACGGGACAGAAAAGTAGATTTAGGAAAATAAGCACTTAAATTTTTAGGCACAAACTAAGACGGAGAGTAAAATTAGTGATACTTTATTAATTATTTTACTAGATACTAGATTTGTCATAATTCACAAATTATAGGAAATTTTATAGAAATGGTTTCTAAAAATAACTTCCTCTTTTTTACAGTACACATATCTAGTCAATGCTCCCACAATCAAATAAATGATCCCAAATCGGTAATGCTAGAATCGCTCTGACATCAAGCGTAGTATATCGTTTCTTCTTTCCAATTACCAACAGACTAGTAACTTCTCTAAGCATTGTGTTGGTTTATTTGATCGTGGCAAAGCACTCGTGGGCTATCTGCCTAAGGAAAGGGATGACTTCGTGACTTATTATGTGCATAAACTGGCTTTTATGCGCGTTGCACATAAGACGCCCATGCAGCCAGCCATTTCGCAGGATTCGAACCTCGGTCCGAGATACCAGTTTTCTTCAGCGATTTTACTGCTCGGCGCTAGTAGGCTTCTCTAAGTAAACCAAGACTTTTAAGCGATTCTACAAATTAAAGTCAAGTTTAGACTTCTAGCAGATCACACAATAATCCTTAGGCCAAATACTAAGATCTGTGTAGTTGAAGATGCTATAATGTTTGTCTTATGGAATGTTCCAAACGCAAAATTCCTTTCTAACAACAGATGGATATAAATTGCATCAAAGGTTGTTTTTATTATAGTTTGTTCTGTTTTCTAGTGTGTCATATTGTATAGTCCCTAGAAGAACTATCTAGGACATTTTCAGGTAACAGTAATGTTGTTTCCTGTTTGACTTCATTTTTGGGATTTAAAATAGCCCTGGATGTATTGGAAACATCACACAGGGAAGCTGAATACTAGCGAAAGAAGAGATTTATTTATACCAATAGGCAGTCCGTATTTCGAGGACTGGTTAAGGGCTACAGAATTTTCAAAGGCGAATGAGATATTGAGATATATTCACTATTTGTTTGGAGATGATATATAAAATTTTTCGGATTCTGTATTGCTAATTTGCGTTTCAGAAAGTTTTAGTAGTCGATTCATTACTAACCAGTTCATTGAGAATTTTCTAACCTACGACTAAAGCCTACAATTACTTACTTTCAAACTGTAGTAGAATCTAGTATACTTAGCTATCATAAAATGTGATTAGATCTACCTAAGGGGTGTGATCCTTGCGATTTCTTTCATAGGTTCTAAGATGAACACAAGCAGGGAAGGATGTAAAAGACCCTTTTATTAAATACAAAATGTTTAACAGAAAGCGCAGATTTACGTGCTTGCACAAATCACCAACCACTTGGGGTGAGAACGTAAAAGATAACGTAACACTAATTTAAAGATAAAGAGTAGTTCGAGACTACACAATTCAATTTAAACTAGCCCGTAGACTCAGAAACTTACACCAGCAGGATATTAGCTTGACGGAAAGAATGAGTAGCCTCTATTCAAATTACCAGCTAGTAGAAACTAACAAACGTGCGCTCACAATCGCGAAATCATGCACTGTCTAACCTTTCCTCTCCAATAGTTTAAATATTCTCGCTCATTCTATTTCATTTACATCCTGGTGAGGAAACATGGAGGGAAAAGCTTAGAAAATAAAATAACTATTAGTGAAAATAAACAGAACCCCACGCAGTATTTTCAGGTTTTAGATCTGCTCCCGATTTACACAGTATTTTCCAGTAAACAGAGTAGAATTTGTAACATTTTTAGAAATTTTATAAATGTATGTTTGTTTTACAGATCTGAGTTAGAACCAACTTCATAAGCTTTGTTTTTATATATATTTTATTACGACTGATTAATTTTTTCCTCAGATTTCTTATTATAAATATGAATTCATTCTTATGAAAATCATGAATTGTAAATGTTATATAGATTTGCAAAGAATTTCGTAAATGAACAGTTTGCATTTAATTACAGCGATAAAAAATATTATCGCTATATGTTTTGAATCTAGAATCGTGTATTTTATCAATTTTCTGCAGAAAACTATGTTTTGAATAAATAAATAACCAATGTTTTGATTATCCTGATTTTAAAAATGGCTTAATCCATGAATAATCATACAAGGACAAAAGCGGACTTGCCGTTACGAGTAAACGTCAGGCAAACAGTAAAAATATGACTTTTGCAAGGTTTTTGTGACAAAGGTCACACGTGATGATAATACGATTTGAAGTGACGGGATTTAAATATTTCTAAATCCTATAATAACTACGTTCTGTATTTGAGATTAGATCTTTGGAATCGTAATTTTTCCGTTAGGTCCTGATTTGACAACCATATCAGTCGGATGGTACAAATGAAATGGAAAAAGTAGAGCAATAAAACTTTTAAAGAAGTTAAAACTGGAAACAAGTACGTACCACGAATGCGATATCCAAATATATGTCACACTTCTAATACACTTTATAACTAGGGCATTTTGAAAAGTAAAGATACAATGGCTCGCATTCCTTAAAAAAACATTTATTTAGAAAACGTCAGTTACATATTATTAACTGGATTATTTATTATTTTTCGACATAATCACCCCGTTATCCAAACATTTGTTAAGTCGGTGCACAAGCTTTTGTATCCCACAGTCATAGAAGGTTACCGCCTGTTGGAACCCAGCGCGCACACAATTTCCTGTACTCTAACTTGACAGTCACAACTTCATAAGGAGTTGTCATTAACACTTGCGGTATGATCTGATGCAATTCTTTCAATTTGAGACGTCTATTCGCACGAATTGCTATGCATAAAGTGATGGACTGTCGCCAATAGCACGATAAACTGTATGAACTGGAAACCCTGTAAAAGAGTTAATTGTGTAACTCTCTTATTCTTTACACTTACTTTTCTCACTCCTTTAGGAAAGGACAGTGATATGATACTCTCTTTAATATAACTAATTATAACTCGTTTTTTTCAATGTATATATTTGGAATACTAAAGAATTTTTATCTATTTTTCATGTATTAATAAAGAATGTGTTTTGTGATCTTACAATTTCCGTCTACACCTATTTTGGATTACAAGTTAATTAGGTATGATCTCGCTTGATGCTGCGCTGGATGCAAGGTAAGAAGAATCATTTTGCTCTCTATTTTTATTAATTTGTTGTGAAATTTCGAGGCTATAAAATGTTTTCCTCTGTTCTCTGAAGAAGGGCATCAGAGATCACAGATGGTCGACCTGTTCTTTGTTCGTCATGAACATCGGTCCTACCTTCAGAGAAATGACGACACCATTTCGTTACATTTTGTCGATTCATAATGTTCCCAGAAACAGAAGCAATTTCTTTGTGAATATACGCTGGTCGCTGACCTTTTCCATGAAGAAAACGTATGACGGAGCGCACTTCGCATTTGGCGGGATTCTGAATCGGCGCAGCCATTTTAAACGCGACCTACTCCAACCAGAATCAACGTCGAAATGCCGAACGACCGCGAGGAGAAAGCTAACGGTTCAAGGTTAACACCTGTGTTGCCAACTTGCTCAAGAAAACTTTTCTTTTCGTCTGGCGTACGGTGTATCTTTACTTTTTCGAAATGCCCTCGTATATTTGCCGTATGATGCTCACCCAATTCTTCACGAAGAAACCTAAGATATATATGCAGTGCTTTTTTCTTTTGAAGTCACTTATTCGAACATTTGTCCTAGCCTTTGGAACAATGTTAAAGCGCACTGAAAGCGATAAGGGGAACAATATCTGTGTGGGTTAAATGCTTGAGAGAATAAATATTCCGGCAAAGAGGATAAATTGTATTCAATGCAGGTTTCCAAAAGAATGCTATTGTAGAGCCCTTCCAACCTGAAAGAATTGGAGGAATTAGGAGTTAGATTTTTCTCTTTCTGTAGTCATTTGAAGTCATGACTTTGTAGCAAAAATCGAAGATGTTAGTAAATTGCATTTACTTTAGTTGATATACAAGTTCAAGTTCACCATAACCAGGACCCTCGACCTGGAGAAAGATGCATCCTTTAGCGAGGTTAGATATCTGGGTCACGTAGGACCCCTCAGTGGCGGCTCAGGCTCCACAGTCCCTGCCCGGCTTTATGCGTAGCCTCAGCAGGACGAAGAAGAATGTCGCTTGTGCGGAAGAAAATGATCACTGACGCCTTTGCCTCGGGGCACGACTTCCTCGGCTCCGGTAATTCAAAGGGGTGCCCTACTTTACTATGCCAGTCCCCGTTACTGGGACTCTGAGGGCTGGTCCCCCATCGAGAAGGCCCAAAAGAATCTAACCATATAGCTCCACCACAGCCGAAGGAACAGACACGACAGTACCAGTACGGTCCCTGCCAAGCCTGAACCTACCTGAGTACAATACTCGGGTTCTAGTCCTGTGAAGACTGTTTGTATACCCCCGTGGCTGAGACTGCCTGGGCCCGTGGTTGAGACTGCCTAGGTACAGATCCTAACCAGTACTTCCCAGGAATTCTCCTGAGTCAACCCCCGGGGGGATTTTAGTTGATATTAGTTGATCTAGTGCTCCTTTTAGTAGTAAATATGGATCCCACGAAAGGAAACTAACACAATGGTGGTTTCAAATGTAAAGCCATTCGTTTTGCGAAAGAAAATGGAAATCGTGCTGCAGCAAGGATATTTGGTGTTGTTGAAAGATGGAAAGGATAATGATTATTTATTTATGGATCAAAATAGCAATGATGGTGGAGGTGAAATGAAACGCAATTCGTTGATGCGCCTGAAGATATGATGGAAAACGAACACGACGAACTAACTCTTCATGTTATCCGATAATGAAAATGGTTAATGTAGTAAGATATGTCATTTCTTCTAAATATGTAGCATTTTGTTGCTTGTAAAAAATCTAATTTTTTCTTTCTTTTTGAGCTATCATTTTCACATTCGGTGTATAACGTTGTCCCGTAAATTTCTGTAGTATTTTTTGCTTTAAAAAGTGTGCGTTATATGCCGGAATATACGGTAGGTATAACATAAGTAGTTAATTAGTAGTAGAACAATGAAATCCAACCCTGCCTCATTTTGTTTGAACTCTACATTTGAACAATCTGCTTTCGTTTAAAATTGCGATAATCTGCATTGGAAACTCTACTCAATCCTCTAACTTCAATTGAAATCTATCGCCCATGCATCATCGGACCCAATCACTTCAGCTCAAACAACCGCAGAGGGACCCATTTCGGCATTTTACGCCGCTCCAAATTAGGTCATTCAACGCCAGTGCCACTCACTTTCTCAAACATTCATGAGCCACATCTAAGGCCGGGGTAATTAAAATAATATGTCAAGTACTAAACTACAGCTCACAGTCTTTCAGCCGGGGCGAAATTTTAATGACGCCTCTTTACTGCACACAGAGGAGAGGTCCGGGGATAATTTTCTGTTTATCGTCGAAATTAATCACCCCCTATTGTTGGGGCATTGTTTTCGGATGAAACGCGTGTCAGCAAGTATAGCATTTTTCGTCGCTTTTAATGAACAAACTGCCTCGTTTTCGTTATCATAATTGCCAGTGATAAGGGGTAAACCATCTAGAGGGGGGCGTTGAGGAGGAGGAGCCATACCTCCCCCCTCCGCCTTTACTTTCGATAACAGCCCCCACGGCCGCGACTCTGTAATTTATGACGCGATAAGCCCGCTTCGCAGTCAATTAATCTAAATCACCTTTATTATTGTACACTAATAGTCATTTCCTCCCGTCTTCGTCACTTTTCTAATAGGTTGCAACGCAAACCCGCTTAAAGGCGCCGTCCGCAAACTTTTAGGATTTTTCCATATCTGATTCGTAACTGTCTCGACTGTGTTGGAGAGAGAAATCATTTTTTATATTTCGGACGGGGTAAAAAATATTAGGTTTAATTTTATGAGAAATATATCGCTTCTGGAAAGTTATCTGCCATCTGTGAGGAATTTTCTTTCCTTCCCTGGCACGCAATGCATTTTAGGCGCAGTTTATTGCAAAAGAAAATCTGATAGGGCTTGCATATGAATTTCCTGTAACTTTATATCATATAAAATGTCACTTTCGACGAAGTGTGGGTATTCGGCGGGAGTCGTTTGCACGTACCTGAGATGCGTATCACAGGTATTCCCGGATATTGCGAAATGGATTTGGCAAGATATACTTTTGCAGGAGGATGCGACTGTAATCGAGTTTGCCTTTTGTTTGAATCAATGTAGCAGTTTGCACTTAACTGGGGTGTTATCTTACTCCCTTTTCTACTTCGCTTTGAATTTTTGGGAAACTGGCTTATGAAAACTATGAGAAGTCTTGAAAAAAAATATTTTTCGCACCAATTAGTTGACGTCAAATTGTTTATAAGCAACGAAAGACAGATGCACCAATCGACTAAAATGTTGCACACCTTTAGAGCTAATAGCGTCTCCCAGCCGTTGCTGACTACCGTGCCGAAGAGGCCGGGTTCGAATCCCAGAGAAGGCATGGATGTTTGTAAATGTATAGTGGCCGTGCCGCATGGAAGCACTTTAAATATGCCGCAAGCCGAAAGTCCTCTCGAGGGGTTGGTGGTAGGGAAAGAGGGGTGGGTGACCCTTGGACCTGCCTCCCCGGTGTGTTTTCAATCAAAACTGGGAGCGGAACTGAGCTAAATCGCACTGCCACCTGTAAGGCGCTCAAGGCTGTTGTCAGGCGTAAATTTGTGCTCCTTGCCTGAGGAATTTAGTGGGTTTGGACTGACTATAGGTCATCAAGTAAGCATTAGCAACAGCAACAACAACCATAGAGCTAATAACAGCTGCCAATCAAAGCAAGTAACACGCTCTGATGGTGGTTTTACACATTTATTGAACGACATATAGGTTAGATAGCTGTCCATAATTTAACCTGCTTCAAATCTTTCGGAAATGTCTCCAGAGATTCTTGTGTCTGCTATGTGGGGTTAGGTCTTTCGAGAGTAAATATTAAGAAAAGGGGTAAAGAGCTTAACACATATTTTATTCTACATATTTGCAATGACTACATGAACTGAGGACTTTTAATAAGTAGATTTCGGAAAATATTAGGAATAGTTATATGAAGCATTTTTGTAAATTCTTCATATAACTTCACATACATACATACTTTATACATACTTCATACACATAACATACTTCCCACACATAACATACTTCATACGAATTACTTTATATTTTTAAATTGCAGCTAAGATGATGAGCTTCTCAGATATGTGATGTGGTTACTATGTAGAGTCATTAGGAAGGATCGAAACAGGAACATGACAAAATATGCAAGGTCCTCGCCAAGATTCGAAATCCGGAACTCTCGACTACACGTCGAGCGTGCTTTCAATTACACCACGAAGGCATTCTGAAAAGAGGGAGATAATAGCTTATATATTCCCACTTTTAAAGGAGGACTGATGATGAGGGAACCCTATTGCCAAATCCTGGTGGAGACGAATTATCATCCCCCCGCATTTTAGTTCGGGCGCCACTTCAGAGTTTAACGTGTTTGAGTAAAGTGACTAAACTCCTGGTAGACGTTAAGCAACTTATCGCTAAATCTAATAATAACTGAAATTTGATAAAATATATAAGTCTCTATATTTAAAATTAAATAAAATGAACGAAAATCACTTCTGGTGCTTGCTACTCCAGCAGCACTTACGGGTAGAACTCAAAGTAGTAAGTGAGTACTAGAACTCAAAGCAGTAAGTAGTAAAGTAGTAAGTCTAAATTTAAATCAATCTACTTAACGGGAAGTTGGTTCAGAACTGTACAGCAGTGGAATTCAACTATCGGCAATTATAAAACAAAATTCTTACCCAAAACAGCAATTTAGTAACGTGGCCACTAGGGCAGAACATTCTCTATCTTAAAGTCTCAAAATCCTAGTCTTAAGCACACACGAAATAATTTGCATTCTGAAGAGAAAGGAAGAAGTGACAGTACAGATCCAAAACATAAAATAACTGGTTAATCAAATTAAAGGAACCTCAAAATTGAATCAGATGCAAATATAAGTGAAATAACAATACAGTAAGAGCAGAACTCTTCCAAAGCAGAAACTAAGCAAATAAATAGACAATAGCGCGGATGAAGAAGGTAGGAATAAATTTCCTTTTTCTTTTTACAGAAATAGAGAAATATTTCTGGAAACAACAATGGAAAATTTCGCATATCCTTTTTGTTCCCTTTTTACTTTGAATATATAAAAGTAACAGAAGCTTCACTAAATTAGTAGGTTGAATATTTGAAGAATCCAAGTCCATGACACCCGTGAATAATCGCTGTTTTGAATGGTATTATGTTCTGGTCAAATAATTTATCTCCATCAGAGAACAGATGGTGTGCAGATAAACGATACTGTGTAGCTAAAATAGGGCAAAATATGTAGTTTCTGTAACGTTATATCGGAGCTATAACAGTACCATCCACAAGCATAAATCTATCAGAAAGCTGCAGGATACTTTGGTGCTAGGAAAGTTCCATGGATAAAGCGGCCACCTTCAGATATGAAATTTAAACTGAAAATATTAGAAACCTGAAAGCTTCAGATAAGCATCTTAAACTGAACGAAAAAGAAACGGCCTTCAATAAAAGATACGATATATAGTCAAACATCCATAGTCCATTCCAACGTTGTTTGATCCCGATATGAAGTCCATTCGAAGGACTGTAGAAATCCATTGTTACTCAGGTAAAATAGAATCTTTGCCTACACTATTAGCTGCTCAAATGTTTGCATTGCCCCGAAATGGGCCATTGTTTGACTTAAAGATGCTGACCATTTTAGTTTTATTAGCTTTTAAGCAAACTGTCTTAAAGCTTTAAGTATTTGGATGTGTTCGTAGAATGAAGAAACGTACTAGTGTCATGTTTCAAGATATCATCAAGATTTCCGAATTCTTTGCATACGTTCGAAAATATTGTTGAAATTGGATTGTTTTCTTGGAATTTGTTTGAAATTGATTTGGGCCATTGTTTGACTTGAAGTTGAATGCCATTTTAGTCTAATTAGCTTTTAAGCCACGAACTATCTTAAAACTTTAACTATTTGGATGTGTTCGTCGAACGAAGAAACGTACTACTGGCAACTTTCAAGATTTCCGAATTCTTTACATACGTTCGAAAATATTGTTGAAATTGGATTGTTTTGTTGGAATTTGTTTGAAATTGATTTGGGCCATTGTTTGACTTGAAGTTGAATGCCATTTTAGTCTAATTAGCTTTTAAGCCACGAACTATCTTAAAACTTTAACTATTTGGATGTGTTCGTCGAACGAAGAAACGTACTACTGGCAACTTTCAAGATTTCCGAATTCTTTACATACGTTCGAAAATATTGTTGAAATTGGATTGTTTTGTTGGAATTTGTTTGAAATTGATTTGGGCCATTGTTTGACTTGAAGTTGAATGCCATTTTAGTCTAATTAGCTTTTAAGCCACGAACTATCTTAAAACTTTAACTATTTGGATGTGTTCGTCGAATGAAGAAACGTACTACTGGCAACTTTCAAGATTTCCGAATTCTTTACATACGTTCGAAAATATTGTTGAAATTGGATTGTTTTGTTGGAATTTGTTTGAAATTGATTTGGGCCATTGTTTGACTTGAAGTTGAATGCCATTTTAGTCTAATTAGCTTTTAAGCCACGAACTATCTTAAAACTTTAACTATTTGGATGTGTTCGTCGAATGAAGAAACGTACTACTGGCAACTTTCAAGATTTCCGAATTCTTTACATACGTTCGAAAATATTGTTGAAATTGGATTGTTTTGTTGGAATTTGTTTGAAATTGATTTGGGCCATTGTTTGACTTGAAGTTGAATGCCATTTTAGTCTAATTAGCTTTTAAGCCACGAACTATCTTAAAACTTTAACTATTTGGATGTGTTCGTCGAACGAAGAAACGTACTACTGGCAACTTTCAAGATTTCCGAATTCTTTACATACGTTCGAAAATATTGTTGAAATTGGATTGTTTTGTTGGAATTTGTTTGAAATTGATTTGGGCCATTGTTTGACTTGAAGTTGAATGCCATTTTAGTCTAATTAGCTTTTAAGCCACGAACTATCTTAAAACTTTAACTGTTTGGATGTGTTCGTCGAACGAAGAAACGTACTACTGGCAACTTTCAAGATTTCCGAATTCTTTACATACGTTCGAAAATATTGTTGAAATTGGATTGTTTTGTTGGAATTTGTTTGAAATTGATTTGGGCCATTGTTTGACTTGAAGTTGAATGCCATTTTAGTCTAATTAGCTTTTAAGCCACGAACTATCTTAAAACTTTAACTATTTGGATGTGTTCGTCGAACGAAGAAACGTACTACTGGCAACTTTCAAGATTACCGAATTCTTTACATACGTTCGAAAACATTGTCTGTGAATATTATGAGATCTGGCCATTTCGTAAATGAAACATCCATCCAAATGGCTCCTACTAATATTCTGTCAATTATAGAACAAAGTTTTTTTCGCATGCCATGGCAGTACTTGCTTATTAAGCTCTTCAAACATGTAGAATACAAATTCCATTAGCATCTAGTTTACTGTCAGAAACGAAAATCAGGAAGCACATGATTCTCCTTTTCATTCAGTGCTTAAATTATTTACTTGTACCTGTGGTAGACAAATACACCTCATGCAACTAGACTTCCTTGGAAGGGAATACAAAAGAATTTTCTTTTGTTCTTTACTTGATAATTCAGTATTCACTTAAAAAGTCCTCAGCTAAAGGCCTTATTTCCCAAGATAAGCAATCGTTTCGTACTTGTTAGGAAAAGAAAAAGGTCTAAATTGCTCATATATACGTACTTTAAATAGTCTTCTTGAATTATTTCATACAAAATCGAGTTTTATGAAATGTCTTTAATAAATCTGCCTCTTAAAATGTCAGCATTTGATAAAATGCTTTTATTTTGCTATTTTAATTTGAAACATGTAATGCAATAATTTACAATTACTAATGTAAATGTGATATTTACATAGCAATATATTTTGCTACGCATGCTCGCTTATCTGAAGATTGCAAGATAGACAGAGTAATTTCTAAAGATACACCTATGCATTTAGGGACGCATAAGGAAATTTCTAACTCCCAGATGTCCTCCTTTCTTGTCCTATAAGAATTTTAATTGTAATAATAATAATAATATGTTAATAAAAATATTTACAAATATCTGAGATGAAATATACAAACATGAATTTACAAATATCTGAGATGAATTATATAAACATATATTTACAAATATCTGGAAAAAAAAAAAATGGTGAAAATCAGTTTTTTTTCGCATCCAATCATATTAAGTCTCTTACCTTTAAGTAAACAAATTTCAAAAGATTTCTTTGACATTTAGTGGATATAGACTTATGAATATCATCTGCAAGGGTACTAACCGCCAAAACATCACTGATATACTGAGACATACTGAGATAATTTAAAAGATATTGAAATATTGGATTTTGAACGCATATATAAGAAAATTAAACTTTTTTTTTAGAATAGGGTAAATACTGTGGAAATTGTTTGAAATGTTCGTCTCTATATTTGTAATGAATATAGCGTAGTCATTTTTAAGCGATAAGCGACGGAGGACGTGGGCACTGTCCCTTTACCATTTGGAGTAATCAGTACAGCACCACGTAACATATAATGTAATATGAAATGTAAGATAAAGGTGGACGTGGTGCTGTACTGATTAACCTGTAGGGTTTATATTTATTTTAACTAACATTTATTTTAAGTTTAAACTACCTTTCCTGTCAAGCCTTACTTTTCCCCTGGAACTGCCAATGCCAGAGTATGTAAATTTTAGTAGAACGCGCAAGGATTCAAATTATCAGCGGAAGTATTCTGAGTTAAATAGAAAGGAATCGAGTTCGAGGTGTGTGCTGTTCTTACTTCACGAGCGCGGACGTAGTTAGCCAGAAATTGAAGAACCCCGCGTTTCGGCCTGTGTGCTTGCCTGGAAGTATTGTCAATCGTTCAACGTGATCTTCAAGTTTGCTGAATTAGCAGCGGTATTGTAAAACGCGGTGAGGTTAGTTACTTTTAGAGAGCCTCGTAGTTAGAGTCTTGTCTTTAGTTTCTTTTCAGGTTATTATTTTTATTTGACCGCCGAGTTGGCGCAGTTTGTGAGCGTCAAGAGCACGCACTTGTAATTTATTACATTGAATAAAAAGGGACTTAAACCCTTAACAAGACTCTGTCTTTTATCCAGTTTCAACAGTCACCTCTTGGTTGCGTGCAAGTTGGAGGCGCGCAACGTTACATTGGCGCCCGAACACTTATCGAACTGAAATGGCCGAAAATTGGATGGAAGCCGCTGGACAACACCAAGAAATGACAAGCCAATTGGAAGGATTTGGATAGCTGGTCCAGACTTTGAGAGCGTCAATCAAGCCAAACGTCCATTTCGACGGAAAAAATTCGGTGGCGGTATTTCTAGAAGGTCTAGAAAACCACTTTCAGCTCTACCCTGTTCCTGAAAGACAAAAAGTTGCCATCGCCACATCCGCACTAAGAGGACAGGCCGCGCTATGGTGGAAAAATATAGGCAAATTTTTATTAGGGGGATTTGGAAGCCAGACATATACATTTGAAAATTTCAAAAAATCGTTAGTAAAGGCCTCCCCCATAGTGAAAGATCGAGCAAGGCTGGAAGCCGAACTATATAGTTTCTATCAACGCGATATAGAAGAATTGACGGACTTTATTCTACGAAAAATTAAGCTGACGGATATGCTGTATGGGAAGAAACCCGATGCGGAGATTATTGAAATAATCTTACCAAGATTGTTACCCGCTGTTCAAGACTACTTCGAAATGAGAAACCCAAGCACATTGCAGGAGCTCTTCGAATTGGCGGTGAAGTTTCAAAATCACAGAATAGCGGAAAAAGCTAGAGGGACAACGTATTCTCAAAGTACCCAAAGGAAATCTTCAAATGAGGAAACCAGAAATGGAAATCGCTCTTATGGGGAAAAGAGCTATCAAGCTAACTCATCGAAACTCGAAGGTCAAGGCCCAAAAAGAAAATTCGAAGATAAACATCCGCGTACCCAGAAGGCACAACTTGAAAGGAAAGCTTTAAACGAGTAGAGGGGCCTGTGAAAGGGAGGGTCCAGACCCCGGAAGTTTTAAAAAAACCCTCAAAAAGACATTTAAATACGGTCATCGTAAAAAACTCACATCTACCAATTATACAAGTCCTGGTTGGCAATGTACCAGTAGAAACCCTCATCGATACAGGAGCAGAAGGAAATTTTATGAGCCAAAATTTCTTCAAAAAGAATTTTTATAGGGTACGATTATTTAAAACCAAAAATACGGAAATTATAGCGGCGCAAGGAAAAACATGTCACTGCATCGGGAAATTATCATTAAACATACAGGTAAAAGAGGAAAGCCTCAAAGTATTAATTTTCGTAGTGAAAAATCTGCAAAACCCTCTTATTTTAGGTATGGAGTTTTTAAGGGCCGCGAGGGCCAAATTGAATTTTCAAGACAGTTCCGTGGTACTGAAGATGGACCAGAGGGTGGTGGAACCTGTGGAGAAACCACAAGGGGACCTTAGCCATCTGAATGACCATGAAAGGCAAGCCATCCAGCAAGTGGTGAGTAATTTTGCTAACTAGTTTTCAGAAAAACCGGGAAATTGTCAGATAGTTACGCATAAGATACAAGTAACTGCCGAAAAACCTTGTAGGACTAAACCTTATCGGTACGACAAACAAAAAGACGTAATCATCGAAGAACATATTCAGGAGATGTTAAAGAATAAAATAATAACGCCCATAAATAGTGAGTACGCGAGTCCAGTCGTACTATGTAGGAAAAAGAACGAGTTTCCTCCTTCGGATAAAAGGGCTTGGAGGTTTGCTATCGATTACAGAAAACTAAATAGTATTACTAAATTTCCAGTTTACCCTTTGCCGGTTATAGAGGAAATCATTAGACAGATCAAATCGACGAGATACATGTCTACTTTGGACTTAACGTCTGGCTACTATCAAATAGCTATGAGACCCGAAGACGTACATAAAACCGCGTTTATAACAAAATCGGGCACTTATGCATTTTTACGCATGCCTTTTGGGTTGTGTGGGGCCCCATCAACATTCCAGAGACATTGTTCATTACATTGTTCCAGACATTGTTCTATGGACATTGTTCTAAAGCCTGTCCTAGGAAAATCAACTTTAATTTATCTAGATGATATAATTATAACGAGTAGTACGTTGGAACAACACATTAATGATCTAGAACAAGTTTTTAAATTATTAAAAGAGGCCGGTCTTACAATTAACGCCTCCAAATGCAATTTCGCAACTAAAGAACTTAATGATCTCGGTTATAAAATTTCGCAAAAGGGTATAGAAACGCAAGATTCAAAAATAAAAGCCATCAAGAATTTCCCACCGCCCAACACCGCCAAGAAACTTTTTTCTTTCCTTGGGTTATGTTCTTACTATCGGGCTTTCATAAAAGATTTCGCTAATATTGTTGAACCACTCTTAGTAATCAAAAGAAAGAAAGGTAAATTTACGTGGACAGCGGAAGCAAACACAGCTTTTGAAAGATTAAAAGAAGCGCTCATCAATGCCCCTGTTTTAAAATTCCCGGAGGGGGACGAAAACCTGGAAATTGCAGCAGATGCGTCAGACTATGCGGTGGGTGCGGTTCTTATGCAAAATAACCATTCTCTGGCATTTTTTAGTAAAACATTGAATCAGACACAAAGGAATTATACAGCTACAGAAAGAGAAACATTAGCCGTATTAATGGCTGTACACAAATTTCGAGTTTATTTCGACAAAGCGCCAGTAACAGTCTTTTCGGATCATGCGGCTGTTGGTAGACTTTACTCGGGGAAAAACCTAACGCCCAGGTTAATAAGATGGGCTTTAAAACTCCAAGAATATAATATCAGAATAAAATATAAACCGGGTAAGGAAAACAATGTAGCTGACGCACTTTCTCGTATAAAACTGGACGATGAAGGAAATGAACTTAAATGCGCTGTGTTGACTTCAAAAATTTTAGATTCTAGAGATACGATTATCACTGAACTGAAAGCTGATCTTGAATTTGGAAATATCTATGCATATTTGAAAGACCCCGAAAGCTTTGAGCACACAGATATCAATGCGATAAGAAATAGAGCAGAAAACTATGAAATAATAGATAATTTATTATTTTATACGAAAACAACAAACGAAAATCTTGAGTACAAACCAGTCATCCCAGCCTCGCTTCGATTAAGCATTTTGAAGGAATTACACGACGCGAAAACAGCGGGTTATTTAGGGGTCAGAAAGACTTTAAAAAGGGTACGCGAGGCGGTATATTTCCCGCAATTATACAAAATAGTAACGGCGTATGTCAGGTCCTGCAATCAATGTCAGTTAATAAATGATATTAATTACACCCGGCCGGGTACTTAAATAGCATTCGCGCTACATTTCCGAATGAAATTTTAGGCATAGATCTTCTTGTTCCCTTCCCCCAGAGCGAGTTAAATAAAAATCGTTTTCTTTTAGTAATAATAGATCATTTTTCAAAATGGACAGAAATTGTTCCACTTAAACGCGCGTCAGCCAAAACAGTCGCAGATGCATTCTTACACAGATACATTTTAAAATACGGTGCACCGATAAAAGTCATTAGCGATAACGGAAAACAATTCATTAGTCAAATATTTGAAAACATATGCAGTGGACTTGGCATACGCCATATCAAAATGGTTTCGTATAGACCACAGGCAAACATAGCAGAAAGAGTGAATAAAAACATAGTAAAAATAATTCGCAGTTACGTAAGCACACATCACAAGCGCTGGGATGGCTACATAAATGAATTAGCTTATGCTTTAAGAACGGCAAATCACGATACTACGGGAAAAACCCGAGCAGAATTATTTTTAGGCAGAAAGTTAATTACGCCTTTAGATAAATTATTCTTTGTGCAACAAAGAGAGCAAGAGTTTAAACAGAAAGAGGTGCAAAAACTGATTGATCAGGCGCTTAAAAGCTCGGATACGGCAAGAAATAAGCAAAAAGCATATTATGATAGAAAACGCCGTGAAGCAGATTTTAAAGTTGGGGATAAAGTATTGAAGCGGAAATTTTCTTTATCAAGTGCCCCAGACAATTTTACGGCAAAGCTAGCTCCAAAATTTGAAGGCTCCTATGTAATTCAGGAAATCAAAGGTGTCGTATTATATCTTAAGAACGAGAGAGGGGAGATCTGTAAAGCAAGTCCCGACCAGGTGAAAAAATACTATAATCCAAATGATTTTGAAAACCTTAAAAGTTTCTTGCAGGACTCAAGTCTAAACGAAGTAGAAGGTCCAGAGATAACAACAACTGTTCCACCACCCAAGAAGCAGAGAACTGAAGAGAGACCTAGCCCTTCTAGAACTCGGACGACGGTACCAAAAAGAAAAACTTTCAAACTTCAGCATTTAAGAAAAACAAGAATACAGATGCACCGCGTAAAGAAACCGTGGTAAAGAGCAAAACACCACCTACAACGGATCGCAGGAGAAATTATACATCAAGGAGAACGCGCCCAGGGCCAGAGAGTCAGGTGCCAGCAAGGCCGCCGTTCCGGAAACTGAAACGGCAACAGGAGGAACAAAAATACCAGGAACAGAAGAAATTCAAGAAGGACTCCAGGCCGGAGGACGTCAAGACCAGCCGTCCCATGGAAAAACGGAAACGACAACAGCCCGACGATTACTCCGCCAAGAGGCCAGCATGCAGAGGACGCAAAAGAAAAACTAATGTGGACGACACTCGGAGGTCAGTAAGGAGAAGATTGACGTCCATGAAACCTATAACGTGGGAACAATATTGCCACAAAAGAATGACCGAGTTTCAAGCATCGAAAACTCAAAGATAAGTTAAAATCTTCTATAAAATTTTTTTCTCTTTTGTTCCAAAATGTTATGCATAAGTACGAAGTTCTATGTTTTGACGAAAGTCAATATGTCTCGGTTGAGACTTAGTTTTGTTTTACTTTATTTAGCTAAGGCAAAAGTATTATATTCTTTAAGTATAAAAGCTAAGAACAAGCATTTTCTGTTGGTCGAAAGACTAATTCTGTTATAAATTTGGCCGAAGATAAAAATAACTTCGTATTCTTGTATTAATAAGAATTTTAGTTTCAGTGCCGCCAGCTTGGCGAAGAATGAGTAAAGTAAAAATTTATTTCTCTTATTCATTTTATGGTAAATTGTAAAAATCATATGCATTAAAATTTTGTAAATGTACGTAAATACTTGAATGTTATGTAAAAGTAGAATTTAGTCTAGAAGCATAAAATTTTAGATGCTAAAAGTAAAATGCTCAAAAGGAATGAATTCAAAATTTAAGTATTAAACTGTAGATAAAGTCATGCTTTAGAGCGAAAGCCTGCATGTTTAAAGATGAATGAGGGGGAAGTTAGAATGAATGTGTTTTGTAGGGTTCTCCACCTACACTTGAATTTTTAAGAATATTAAAGTAGCTCATTGAGTTGTAGAATGTCGAGTAAGGTGTGTCTATTTGGTCGTTGAATTCTAACAAATCATGGTGATTAGGGGAAGTGTTGTAAGACTAAAACACGAATATTCCCGTTTTGACACCACACATGGTGGAGAGCCAGGGTAAAGTTAAATTAATGCTTGAAAAATTGAATGAATGTGAATTAAGCAATAACTAAGGAAAACGAATCGTTTAAAAACAAAAATTTATTGTGTCAAGAAAGTGTAAATTATAATGTATTTAGAAAGATACTGATACTTATTCCTTCCAGATGCTGGAAGGAAAAGACCAAGATTGATTGATGAAGTCCAGGAAAAGTTGCTGTAAGAAGAGAGAGTTAAAAGTATACACAGAATTTTAGTATACAATTTGTTACATAAGATTTTTTTTTGTGTAAACGAGGTTCTCGAGAGTTAGTTCAGAATTATAGAAACTTACAACAGGTCGTTTGTAGGACCTGCTTCCAAGTTTTCCAAATTCTGGCAGCGGCAAATGTAGGGTTTACATTTATTTTAACTAACATTTATTTTAAGTTTAAACTACCTTTCCTATCAAGCCTTACTTTTCCCCTGGAACTGCCAATGCCAGAGTATGTAAATTTTAGTAGAACACGCAAGGATTCAAATTATCAGCGGAAGTATTCTGAGTTAAATAGAAAGGAATCGAGTTCGAGGTGTGTGCTGTTCTTACTTCACGAGCGCGGAGGTAGTTAGCCAGAAATTGAAGAACCCCGCGTTTCGGCCTGTGTGCTTGCCTGGAAGTATTGTTAATCGTTCAACGTGATCTTCAAGTTTGCTGAATTAGCAGCGGTATTGTAAAACGCGGTGAGGTTAGTTACTTTTAGAGAGCCTCGTAGTTAGAGTCTTGTCTTTAGTTTCTTTTCAGGTTATTATTTTTATTTGACCGCCGAGTTGGCGCAGTTTGTGAGCGTCAAGAGCACGCACTTGTAATTTATTACATTGAATAAAAAGGGACTTAAACCCTTAACAAGACTCTGTCTTTTATCCAGTTTCAACAGTCACCTCTTGGTTGCGTGCAAGTTGGAGGCGCGCAACGTTACAAACCCAAATGGTAAAGGGACAGTGCCCACGTCCTCCGTCGCTTATCGCTTAAAAATGACAAC
The DNA here is from genome assembly GCF_044657685.1 of Stegodyphus dumicola. NCBI lineage: Eukaryota > Metazoa > Arthropoda > Arachnida > Araneae > Eresidae > Stegodyphus > Stegodyphus dumicola. The sequence goes on along the minus strand of NC_140774.1, from coordinate 172,856,813 downwards.
TCTATATTCATTACAAATATAGAAACGAATATTTCAGGCAATTTCCACAGTAGTTACCCCATTCTAAAAAAGTTTAATTTTTTTATACATGAATATAAATTGTGGTTATTAAAATCACTACTGTTTTTAAGTTACGTAATTTTATTTACTGGATTTAATATTCACATTTGTATAAGTTACAAAACGATGATATTTGGAAATTTCTGGAAAATATGACTCTTGAAATCTTAGTCTTACATTCTAAAATTATGACTTCTGAAAAATGAATAATATACAATATCACACTGTTGACAAGATGAAAGCCTACAATCAAATAATTTCATCTTAATTTAATTAACATATCATTATTAACTTAATTTTTTTAGGTCCCCACAGGATGCCGTGTTCGCCCTGTTGGAACGTCACTGGGTAAATTTACATATAATTTTAATTTCATATTAAACTTATAAAAATAATTATATATGCAGACATAATTATATATACAGATACGTTTCTGAAAATTAAAAGTTCTTTAAATAGTTTATATTTAGAGTACATAGACTTAGTAGCATTCAAGACCTTGCTCTTAATTATGACAGAAATAGAATTCAATGCATAGTATATTTCATTAAAATATTTTTAAAAACATATTACCCTCAAACATGTATGAATTTTTGCTAAAATAAATTGCTACCAATAATGAGCAAAAATCAAAAGCTTTTACTTCTAATTGAAAAGACTGTGTAACAGGATCTTAAATGTGAGTTCTAAAATTTTTCGTTTAATTTGTAGAGTCATTAGGTTATTTGGAAACAGGAGACATGAGAAACGTGCAATGCCCTCGCCGGATCTCGAAGCTGGATCTCTCGAATATGCGCCGAGTATGCTACCGTTACCCCACGAAGGCATGCCTAGAGGGCGAAAACATCTTATAAATTTTTTAACGAAATAATGTAAGTAAAAATCATCAAAAAGCTAGTTCTAGAGCATTTCTACTGTTATTGAAGTAAACACGCTTCTGAGAAGGCATCAATAACTGAATTAAACTGTCAAAAGAAATGAGAATTTCAAATGTTGCCAGATGTCAACAATGGAAGTTCAGATTTTTGTAATTTCCAATCTTGCCCTGGTAGCTAATTTAATTAAAACATTCCTGGACTCATTAAACAATCCAGGAATTAATACTGATTAATTAATACAGTTTGAACATAATTAATATAGAAATTTGTAATCCTTCGTAAATAAAGAATGCAAATATTTTACGTCAAATGCAATATCTTTATCATAACTGGAAGTAATGTTTTTAAAACACCGTGATAGCAAAGCTCATTTTTATCGTGTAAATTTACAGAGATCAGAAACGTTTAATGTACGTACTTTTTATTAATCTAATGGGTAACATAGGAGATTTGTCTCTAACCCCGCATTTTGTGCTGAAGTCTTTAGGGCCTTCTAAACCAATCAATTAAACTCCTGCCTCGATAAAATGAAGCGGTGGGGGAAAAAATTAAAAGATAAAAAAACAAAGTAAAATGTAAAAAATCATTTCCAGCTCTTCGCCCTCTTTTCACTTAAAAAAAAATATTCATTCCTCAACTCATCCAACCCCCTCGCAGACTCTTGCGCATTTTCACTTTAATGGCGATAGATAAAAATAATGCAATTAGAGGGGGGAAGAAAGATTATTTTTCAACGCAGTAATTTTTTCGTACACCTTCCCTTATTTTATTATCGACTTTCCCGAAATTTTTTTTATATTTTTTTACCAATTATTTTTATTATTATTACTTCGAGCATGCATCCTTCTCTCTCCCAAATGAATAGTAAAACGGTCTGGAAAAATCTGAAGCCATTACCGGAAAATTGTGTGTTCGGCAATTAAGCCTGCCTTCACCTCTTTTTAAAAACGGGACTCGCATTCTCCTTTTATATACTTTTTAAGCAAAGAAAGAATAATAAAAAATAGCTCCCAACGTGGTTAATGATGATAGTAATATTCATTAAAGAAAAAGCCAATGATAAATCAGGTGCAATTATCCTGGAATTGAATGAGCGAAAACACTTACAAAACGTTTCGCCCCCCTAATTTTTTTATTCTTTAATACTCTTTCCCCCTTACCAGCCCCCCATCAACCATACCTCATTCAGGGTAATGTGTTATTTTTACCAGAAGCGTGAAACATTAGAACTTTTTATTTTTCTCTAAATCCTTTTTTTCCCCCCAGTTTTTGAGAATGAAGCGAAAGTAATTTGCTGTTGTCGATAAAAATATTTTTTATGAATATAATGGTAATGAGTGCTTTTATTTTATGCGATAATAGTTCGTAACGACACCCGTTAAATTTCTCTCGTTTTACGTATAATGGGTCGTTATTAGGAGACACCTTTCTGTTTGTTTACCAAAGCGTTTAAAAAAGTTGATAGTGCAGTACTTTGATGCAGAATAGATAAGAGATAGTCGTGAATTTCTCTGACGAGCTTTATAGTGTAAATGTGAAGGCCATTCCATAAAGGAAGAATAGTTGCACTCACTTTCCAAAATTTTCGTAATTATTGGAGTCAGAAGGCAGTTAAGCGAATAGTTACGGAACCAGATCCGTTAAAATGTGCCGCTGAAGAAATTAAGTTTTCAATAGACTCAAATGAGAAAGAAAAGATGAAGGGATATACTTATTCTCATTGCATTTTAAAATTTTACTTCCTTGCACGAATTAAAGGAAGTATGGTAACAACGAAAAATTTCGTTTATCATATTTCAACGAAAATATCCAATGACCGCCCTCGAATGCATTTGAAGAAATGATTTTGCGTGACACCTTTACGCATGGACAGAATAAAGGATTCCTTTTCTGAACACGGATTGACATATTGTGGTGTAGTGGCCGAAACCGCTACGCAAACCCTGGGTTGTGAAACAGGGTTGAAATGAACTTCAAACTCAAGTTTTAACAATAATATGAATTTTAATAAGATTAAAACTTAACAGTTACATATCTTGACAATATGGGACTTGGGTGTATTTAGCCTCGTAATTTCAGAATTTTGTTACAGGAAAAATGCTCTAACGCATTGTACACGAGGAATGATCGTTCTTAGCAAGCCAACATGCCCATAGCTCTAAACAGGAAAAATTGTCTTCTCTTTCTCTCGCTCTGTAGAACGGTGTTTGAGACAGCAGCGTGCCTGAGCCTGACTCCTCCTACGCAGTAAATTATGACATATATATATATGTACCCACACCTACTCTTTTCCCAGACTAGGTCAGCTCAGTTTTTTTATGCATATATGTTGCTAAATTTTGCATTTTTTGTTCTAAAACTGATTTAATTATGTTGTTTTTATGCCCCAGTTATAATTATTATAACCTTTAGGAAATCTGCAAGCAATAGGTATAGAATTATCAACAATTTAAAAATTTAAGTAATGCTAAGCTTAACTGAAAACAATGCGCCAAGTTATGTTTTTGAATTTCTCTGTAAATTTCGCGCCAAATTTTACAAAATTTAATATTTAGGCATAATTTGAGTCGTAGAATCAAAATGTGGAAACAAATTGGCATATCATTTCAGAAAAAGTCCGATTTGGTGTCAAAATACCTATGTAGTAGCCTCCTAACGAAGCCGTCATTTGTTTACATTTGGAAACTATTAGTTCTGAGAGAATTAAAAATTGGCCAATTTGGCTCTAATCAGAACCAGACTCATATTAAGTTTTTTTAATTAACTGAATAGAGCAGAATATTATAATTTTCAACCCCGAAAAATTATTTGGTAATTTTTTTTTCATAAGCAACTTTTCTATTTAAAAAATGCATTTGTAAGTTAAAAACTGCATTTTTTATTAAGAACTCCGAGATAGTGCATTTATAAATATGACGCGGATGTGAATATTACGTGTTTAATGTATATAAATGTATATATAAATTCTCAAATATTGAAATTTGCTCACTCATACCGTAAATTTAGTTCGCAAATCGTACTTATCACTAACTGATTTATTTTGAAGCTCCGTGAATCAGAGATATGGAAAATCTAGTGTTAAATCCAGACTTTAAATTTCACACCAAAGGCTAAATCCTACAGGACTCCACACTAAAGTTTCTGTTAACACCAGTACTCATCACTTTTCTAACCACTTTACTACAACAAGAGATGCGAAGAGGAGGATCAGCTTGTTTGTCTACCTCTGAGAGCTTTGCATAAACACAACGCACGCCCTCTTGGCTACGCGAGGCAACGTCATGAATGAGCGGATTGTACGAGCGCCCGGAAGCACGTGACACAAGTCCCCGAAATGATGAATGAAAGTAATCTCCCTCGGAGCTCTATGATAAAACGGATCACAATTAGATAATGCCAGGTGATTAATGGCGGGGCGGCAGGGAGGTCAAATGTCGCCATTTTAAACCTTGAAATATGGAATCTATATAAATGTATATATACAAACACACAAGGAGGAGTGTTGGCCGCTTGTAGGATTACAGTTTTGGGTTGGACAGCTATTAGTTTAAGTCAACAGTCAGAGGGAGACAGCTTTTGTGTGGCGTATTTTACAAGATCTAGACAAATAATTGGGGTTTTCGAAGTTGGTGACGTCAGAAAGTTTAACCGCAACTAATCCGGGCAATTTTTCCTTCAGGATTAAGACAAATTTGATTAACGACTGCTGGTAAAAAGAAAATACGTTACTAACTTTATAATTTAAATATAAAATGAGTAGATTATGTTGCAAAAAAGTTAATGCCTTTTGCTAGATAGAGAAAATATTAAACGTTGTCGATGTTTTGTTACATTATTTTATTTAAATGTTTGTGATAAATAAAAATTAATTTTTCTTATGAAGGTTTCTCAGCTAACATTGCACATTTTCTTCGAGGCTATTTTTAAGTCTACACATTCACGTTTTTTGACCCTAAGATGGTTAATGATAAGTGAAATATAAAATGTTTACCTGTCTTTTGACTGTTATCTTGATGAATAGTGTTTATATGCGAGACAAAGCATACGAGAGCAATCTGCCTAAGGAAAGAGAGGCTTTCGTGGAGGACTTCTTAAGGTGACTCATACACCTTAAAACCCATAAGATCTTTGAATACGTGACTGTTGCAAGAATTGGGACAACTTATTTATTTTAAACGCAATTATTTCCAAATTTTTACAGCTGACCACATAATGTAACTACTTTCTGAAACAGGAATAAGAAAGTTTGTGTTGCCACAAATATTTTTATAATTTAATCCGCTTTGTGACAAAATGTTTCGCCCACTTTCCACCTTGCGCGCACAGTTTAAAACATTCTGTTACATAATTTAATTCCATATTTAATATATAGCTTTTATAACATTTGGAAACTACTTTGAACTAAAAATTCTAAGAAAATTGTTAAATTTTTATTTTATTTGAAGTTGAGTTTATAAAATGTATTTCATTAAAAAAACCTGTAATGTTTTCGTTCATAAAATTTTTTAATATTAAAATATTCATCAGATTTTTGGTTCAGTTAGAAAATAGTGCCCATACAAAGAATTCCATCCAATTTCAAGTATGTACTATTAGCCATTTTTAAAATATCATGCGCGCAAGGTGGAAACATGACGAAAAATTTTATCACAAAGCGGATTGAATTAAAAAAATATTTGTGACAACACAAATATTTTTTTCGGCTAAATCTCTTTGTGGTTACTAGTTTCCAAAGCAGCTATTTTATATAGACAACTGTAAAATGTTGGAAGTAATTGCTTTTAAAAAAATAAAATATCACAATTCTTGCAGAAGTCACTAATTCGAAGATCATAAGGGGTTTAAGGTGTATGAGCCCCCTTAAGAGAAACTGGGTCTGTAGTCTCGTTATACACGAGGAAAACAATGAAAACTCCTAAATATCGAGGCCATTCACAGTGATCTTTAAATTACCAGTGGCCAGCAGTTATTTTTATGAAAAAAGTGAATTTATTATAAATCTGTTTTTTATTATCTTAATAATTTTCAAATTATTTCACACTGTAAAATTTCCTTAAAGCAGATTTGAAGTAATGAGTGTTAAAAATTTTACCAAGATAAGAAAATATGAGGCTTGCAGTATAATATTTTTTTGGGCGGGGAAGGAGAAGAAATATATTTGAATTAGACGTTTTGCTGTTGCATTAGACAACTGAATAGAATTAAATGAAGTCTGTCTAAATTTCTTTTGGCCTTAACGCTGCGCTATCGGGACGTTAATCTTATACCCGGCCAACTGATCACTGTCATTCCGGTAGCACACTCGGTGCGTATTCGAGAGATCCAGGTTCGAGTCCCGGCGAGGGTATTACACATTTTTCACGTCTCCTGCTACAGAAAAAACCTAATGACTATACAATACCAATAATTTTGTATGGATTCAAGGTTGTTTCAGAGCCAGATTTGAATCTGAATTTTCTTCTTAGACTAAGTAAATATTATTGACCTGCTTTGAGAGGTAAGGTAAAATCCGACAAAGGTAAATCCGACTGTAGAGTGCTAACTGACATTTCGATTCCGTTACAGAATGAGCATTATGTTTCTCTAATGAAAGATTTTCGTCAGTTGCTGTGGTGAAAAGGAAGTTAGGTCGAGAGAATCAAGGTGAAATAGAAAAGGCTTCAATGTCCAGTTTGATTCCAGGATTTCAAAAGAGGAACAGTAATGAATGACTCGTCTTTTATGTTAATTGCGATTCCTGTATTAGATGATACAATTGCTCAACGTAAGTACTTATTTATTACATATTGTATATATTAACACTGAATATGAAATTTATTATTCAGTTATTTAAGAATTTTAGCTATTTTTGAATTTAATCAAACTAGTGTGATCAATGGCACGCCTGTAACTGTTACCTAACAGCAGTTTTTCTGTTACGTAATCCTGTATTCTGACACTGAAACTTATGAAAATTTTAAATATGTGCTTCGAACGAAAATGAAAAAAAAAAAAAAAAAAAACACATGTAACGCGAATTTCAGTTGCTATTGTACATGAATGGACACAAACATCTAAAATTAGTTCCTGGACAAAGTTTTACTTTACATGCCACTAAATTTACATTCAAGAGTCTGGCATCATTTGTTTTTATTAAAAATATTTATTTTTCTCTGATTAATTGTAAGGTATATCCGAATTTTATAACAGTTATTTTTAAGCTCCTTTCCTGTCTCTTCTAGCTTCAGCTTACAATTCTATACCAGAATGAGTTTTTAGAATCGCGTTAAATGCACATGAGGAGTAGCACATGAGTAAGTTCACTGACTTCGACAGAGAGAATTAGATTCCTTAAATAGCGCCCGTTTGTCGTTTGGCTACATCTCTCTAAGCTGTTACTGCGCTCGGTCATATAATGGGCCCTTGATAGCTTCGCTAGCTAATTTAATATTAGTAGCCAACTAGTTTAGAAATTGTGTTAGATTCGGCTAAATCTCTTTGGTTAGTCATTAGCTAAGTTCTTATTTCTTATTATTTTGAGTTCAAGTGGAGGCTTTCTTGTACGCCCTGAGAAAGGGACCACCTGTACATCTTTATTTTGAGCAATAAAGGATAATTAAACCTTCTCGAATTTTACGTTGCTGTATCTGGACTTAAGCGATTATTCGCTTAGTAGGTCACTAGGTTCCTCCACAATTAATAGATAAAAGGGAGGATCCCAATAGAATGAATAAACGATGAAGCATGATTAATTTTTAATAGCTAGGACATCTTGTTTTAGAACTCTCTACTTCAACGCTGTTTCCTATTACAATTTTAATTAGGCTGGCTTATGTTTAATCGGAATTTGATCAAATATTGTTTTACTGTGTAGAGACATTAGGATTTTTTGGAAGCCAGAGAGATGAAAAATTAGCAACCGCCTTCACCGGGATTCGAACCACGGACCTCTGGAATACCGGCCCAGCTTGCTACCGTTACACCACGAAGGCACGCTAGGAAAGTGGGAGAAATACCTTATATACTCCCCTTTTTAAAGGGTGAATAAGGTTTTAGGGGAACTAGTCGCCAAATCCTGACTGTGGAGAATCATCATCTACAACCCTTTTAGTTCGGGCGCCACTGTAGACATTAGGTATATTTTTGGATGCAGGAAAGATGAAAAATGGAAACCGCCCCCGCCGGGAATCGAACAACACACCTCCGGAACACCGGCCCAGCGTGCAGAACCACCACACCACGAAGGACGCTAGGAAAGCGGGAGAAATACCCCACATACTCCTCCTTTCAAAGGGCGACTAGGGGGGCTCTAAGGGACCCAGTCGCAAAATCCTGGGCGTGGAGAATCATCATCCACAACCCTTTTTAGTTCGGGCGCCACTTGTAGAGTCATTATGTTAATTGGAAGCAGAAAAGATGAAAAATATGCAACCGCCTTCGCCGGGAATCGAACAACCACGGACCTCTGGAATCCGGCCTAACATGCTACCGTTACACCACGAAGGCACGCTAGGGAAGTGGGAGAAACACCTTATAACTGTTCAAGTAAAAAATAGCACCATGCATTCTTTTAATAAAAAAGCTTTTAATTAAAGTATATCATGCTTATTTCCCACAATTCATACACAGGTGACAGGTGACGGAGGACGGGGACACCTGATGTCTAACAAAGGTAAGCAGGTATATGTCCCACGCCCTCCACTATCTTGAACCGGCAGCTCCCGAGTCCCAGGACAACATAACAACAACAATAATAATAATTCTTAAATGCAGGAAATATGATCCATCAATAAAATACATTAATACATTGGATACACTATAAAGTTACATGAATACATTAGTTACGCAATTGACAGCTTGATTACGGTGAGACATACATTAGACCTGTTTACATTCATCATTTGGGGCTTGCGTTATTTGAGTATACACATGCGCTGTTATAATAGATAAATAATTATGTAATGAATACCGTTATATATTTAAATACTAGTTATATACTTTAACTCATACACAGCAAAGTTACTTATTGTATCATTTCTGATCAGCAAAAATACGCTAAAATATACTAGTCTAATTACAAATATAAAAAAGAAGCGTGTGTATTAAATGGTAATGTAGGATGTAAAAGTAAAAATACTTAAAGTAAAATAGAACTGACAATTTTTATCAGTTTTAAACAGCTTGCTTGATTAGTTAAGAATTTTACTACGCTATGCTCTTAGAATGTAGTTTGAAGTTCAATTTAACTCAATATTTGGTTTTAATGACTGAGACCCCGAAGTCCATTTCCACCTATTTCCGAGTAGAATGCCTCATTTTTACTTCCTTGTACGAAAAAAAAAAAAAAAAAAAAAAAAAAAAAAAAAGGAAAATCGCGTAAAATCGCGCAAATTGTAATCGCGAAAAATTTCAGGTACCATATTTCAACGAAAAAAACCCATTTTGACCGCTGTCGAATGCAGTTTACCGACGTTTTTGCATGACATCTGTACTCCATACTTTTCCCCAAAACGGATCGCAAAACGAATAAAAGAGAATTTTTCGTGACGTCTGTACGTACGTATGTATGTACCTGGCTTAGCTGAAAAACGAGTAGTCTCAGAACTTTGAAATTTTGTATGTAGGACTGCTATAATATGTAGTTGTGCACCTCCCTTTTCGGTTGCAATCAGCAGTACCAAAAGTGCATAAATATATATGTATATATACCCACTCTGTTACTCGGCTGGGTGAGCTCAGTTTTTTTACTTTATACGTTGGTAAAATGCGCATTTTTTGCTTTAAAAATGATTGAATTTTATTCTCCTTATGGTTTGGTTAAGGATTTTATGTCTTTAATTAATCTGCATGCACTAGTTGTAGAATTATTATTAATTAAAATGTTATTTAAGTGCGGCGAAGTATAACTTAGCAGCCATACTTGTTTACGTTTGAAACATAGCAGAATAGTGAACTAAGTCAGTTTCTTCACCTTCAGTGCCTTTTTGTCGAGTGGGAGCAAAAGTAATTCAGATTTGTGCACCGAAAAATCTGCCTTTTTGCCTGCTGGCTTAATTGCTTTTTTTTTGCGTAGAAACTCTGATTTTAATTATAAAAATTATTTTTTTAGTTGTCTTAACTGTATTTGCTGTTTTATGTTTTTCTATATTTTTCAATTTTTAGGGAAGACATTTTGAGGTTTTATGTATTTTTGCCTTGCCGCGAAGTGAAAACTGAATTAATTGAATGAGGAGATATATCTCTAATAAAATTCGAGGAAGTAAGTTTAAATGAAATGCAGAACAAAATGAGTATAATTTAATAGGTCGTACAAGGAAGTCTGTGGTGGCCGTATCAGATTTTTACTGTTGCCAACTCATGTATCTTATTATTCGAAATTAGCTGCCGCTTTTGAAAAGCGTTTATTTATTTATTTACTTTGTTTGAAACTTTCCTGTCTGCTATTAGTGATTAAGTATCAGTCGGTGATTATGAGTGATCAGTGCTGGGTACGAGCACTTACAAATTTATCTGCATCTATCCCGGTATTTAAAAACCTTAGGAAACATGCATTAAAAACTTAGTAGTAAAGATGAATTTAGGATTTACATATCTTAATTCATTTTAATGCAAAAGTTTAAAATTTAAATCTATTTTATCTATCATTACAGATAGCTTGCGCGCGTCACTTCGAAAACTCTTGAAGAAGACAAAATTTAACCAAATGTCTGGTATTAGACCGGAAAAGTATGGTTCAAAAATAACTAAGAAATGTTTCTGGCAGAATAACTTAACTTTGATTTTTATGTTCTCTTCATAAAATGGCAATCCACTGCAAGAGATCGCCGTGTGAAATAGTTGAAGTAGTTAGAGCTTGATATCTCAGAAAACACTTGATATAATTCTCAGAGATAATTCAAAGAAAGCAGGCGTTTTTCTCCAGTTGTGTGAGGTGCTGAACAGGTATATTTAATTTTTATTTAATTGTTGAACTCTTTCGCTTATAAAATTTATGAATGCATATATGAATAAAAAAATCTGATGTGTACACTACATGACATCCTTGTACGGAATATTAAATTATACTCATTTTTTTTTGCATTTCGTTTAAACTTATTGGATTGAATTAAATCTACTTCGCAGACAGCGCATAAACCACAATAGAATAAATGCATTCTTTAAAATTCACACTATTTGTTTGCCATAGCCACACTCTGGCGCTAGGTTCAATTAACAGTATTATATTTCGTTCATAATATAACTCAGAATGCACATAAATTATATCATTTAAAGAATTATCTAATCGTTGCCACATGTTCTTTTCAAATACTATAATAAAGCTAGAACGATGTATAAAAGAAATTAAGCAAACAAAACCAAAAAGAAGCAGTTTTCACAGACGATGGAGTATTTCTCATTCAATTAATTCAGTTCTCACTACCCGACAAAGTAAAAAATACATAAAAACCCAAAATATCTATATTAAAAATTACGAAGTAAATCTTAAACACTTATTACCTCGAAAAAATTCCAGAATAGATTAAGCATGATTTAATTCGCAATAATAAATGAAGGCGTTCTCTTTTATGTTGCGAAGCTACGTTTCTCTAGATTGGCAACAAATCCACTAGTCTGATGTTTCAAATGTAAACAAGCAATGGCCGCCATCAAAAAAATTATTATGCTTAGCGGCACTTAAATAACTTTAAAATTGTTGATAATTTTTAAAAATATTGCATACAGATTTACATAAAAACCTTAACCGGAAGATAAGAACAACATAATTCAATCATTTTTAAAGCAAAAAATGTACAATTTACAAACATATAAGAGTAAGGCCGATTACAACCAAAATACGAGGTGCACATCTACATGTTATAGTAGTCCTATATATAAAATTTCAACGATCTGAGTCTACTCCTTTTTGAGTTATGCAAGATACGCACGTACCTACGTTCGTACAGACGCCATGAAAAATTTTCTTTAGAATTCATTTTAAAGCAGTTTTATAATTTTTTTGGAGGAAAAGAATCTTTTATTCTGTCCTTACGCACAGATATTACGCAAGAACATCGTTAAATTGCATTCGAAAGCGCTCAAAATGGATATTTTCGTTGAAATATGCTGCCTGAAACTTTTCGCGATTACAATACTTCCTTTACAATACTTCCTTTTACAATACTTCCTTTTTACTTCCAATTACAATACTTCCTTTTTACTTCGTACAAGGAAGTAAAAATCTGAAAGCTCTCAGTTTTTGAATTACGCCGAAAGGGGCGTTTTTTAAAAATATTTTGTATGTTATCTTTATTTATTAAACAGCATGTTCTTCGTACTTGAATCATAAAATTCAATTTAACAGCAGTATCGCAAAGTAATTTTAAAATGAATATATCTTTAGAGTTTCCGATACACAGTCTCGCGCGCTGGAAATAATTTTTTTTTCCGTGCAGTGTTGCCTTTACGTACAGTTTGTTAATAAAAAATTCGTTAAAGTGTTACAAATATGAAATCAGTAATAAAACAAAATTCCAAATTAAGGCTTTCAGGTGTCCATATTCGGTGGAGGATTACGTTATTCAAATATGATGGCTCTAGGTAACGTTGTTTTATCACAGTTCAAGAAATATACATACATTTATGCAGATTCTTCATTATTCAATTTCTTTAAATATAACACAGGGCGATAATATTTGGTGGCAACAATTTGAAAAGTAAAACGGACATTTAAAGTTTTCGACGCAAAATGCCAAAACGAAATTAATAGCTCTTCTGCGCTAACGACCTTTAGCCTAATAATCGGAACCTGAAAATTACACTTTTGCTGTATTGAACACTAAAAATTACACTTTTGCTGCATTGAACACTAAAAATTACACTTTTGCTGCATTGAACACTAAAAATTACACTTTTGCTGCATTGAACACTAAAAATTACACTTTTGCAATAGGATACGTTTTTTGCAAAACTGTTTTGCACGTTTTCAAAAATAAACTTAATACTGACTTTAAAACATCTTAAAATGTATGTGCTAATTTTTAATTAAATCTTGTTACTGAATTGTTTAACATAATGACCTAAAATACATTTTATTACTTTGTTTCATGGGTGCGGATAACAAAAAACTGCAGCAGATTTTTTCAGAATTTTGATTAAAGGAAACAACTGAAGGAAAGAATAAAATAGAAGCCGCATTCTTTATGCTAACCCTTGTGAATAATAATTTCGAACATACGAAGTCTGTACGAATTTTCAGCGTGAAGAATTAAATCATATGAATAAGTAAGTTCTAAATTTAAGCACTATTTTTAGTGTTCCTTAGAAAGACTTCCTATTTTATTAGATGCAAATCCTTATTTATGTGTTAAATTTAAAAGAATCAAATTCTTCTTTTAGAATTTGAATTGGTGATATGCTTTTAAATCACCATAAAAGCTTCTACCTTAAAAATAGATGCGTTTTAAATCCCGCTAGTAAAATAAAACCTGCTGAAAGAGAAATACTCTTTTTATATCGTACGATAAAATCTTTATTGGCTACCAAAGATGCTGTTTCCTAGCTCTGCAACTCAACTCCTCTCGCACAAATAAACGAAAACAAACATCTCGAAATAACTGCCCTCTCACATATAAATCAATCAAAGGAACAACCGCCATATGAGCAATTAAGCCCTTACGAACAATACAAACACAATATGCTCCCCGCTACAGATATCCAGACACTCTGCTACACGGGAAAGTCTCTGCGGAATTGTCCTCCCGTGGATTATTAAAACGTCACGGGGATATAAATGCGGATAAATATAATATTTCTGTGAACTATTGAAAGCTGTGATTCACTTTTCCATATCGTAAGTAATATGACAGCGGGCCCCTTTGAGCCCTCCCGCAGAGCTTCTTATTATTAGTGGCTTCCTGCGGCAGTTCCGCCACAACGTGATACTACTGCCAAATGCGCCGGAGCCCAAGATTTGCCATTGGCTGGCGGCTCCTCAGAGGTTGCCATAAATTGATAGGACGTCGATTGTGAGTGGATTGTTGGCGATCTGTGAGATGGTTTAACGCCAACTTCGATTTGAATTTTCAGATAAAAATTAAGTTCATTGATAATTATAGTTGAAATTAACTTTTTGATTTTTGAAGGTAATACAATTGACGCATTTTTTAAAGCCCTGAAAAAAATTATAATTTCAATTTTATACTACTTTATACATTAAGTATCTGATGTTATAAAACGTTATTTTTAAATAAATTCAAGAAGAAAATTGTAGGCATATTCGCACCACAGAATCGCACCAGAGAGCGAGCGATTAAGATAGACTGGGAGTTGGATCCGGGTTCGATCCCAGGTGAACGGGCTGGCAGCATGTTTGGGTTTCGTGGTTTTTTCTAAGTGTACCTTTAATACGAGCCAGTTTCCCTTAGAAAGCCCTCCTCGAATGCATCCGTACCTGAGGCAGATAACCTTCATGAGCTTTGTTATATTAAAAAATCTGATGTGTACACCACATGACTTCCTTGTACGGAATATTAAATTATACGCATTTTTTCTTGCATTTCATTTAAACTTATTGGATTGAATTAAATCTACTTCGCCGACAGCGCATAAACCACAATAGAATAAATGCATTCTTTAAAATTCACTCTAGTACTTGTTTACCATAGCGACACTCTGGCGCTAGGTTCAATTAACAGTATTATATTTCGTTCATATTATAAATCAGAATTCACGTAAGTTTTATCATTTAAAGAATTATCTAATCGTTGCCACATGTTCTATTCAAATACTATAATAAAGCTAGAATGATGTATAAAAGAAATTAAGCAAACAAAGCGAAAAAGAAACAGTTTTTCACAGACGATTGAGTATTTCTCCATTCAATTAATTCAGTTCTCACTTCGCGAGAAGGCAAAAATACATAAAAACCTAAAATATCTATATTAAAAATTACGAAGTAAATCTTAAACACTTATTTCTCGAAAAAATTCCAGAAAGGAGTAAGCATGATTTAATTGGCAATAATAAATGAAGGCGTTATCTTTGTTGTTGCGAAGCTAAGTTTCTCTAGATTGGCAACAGATCCACTAGTCTGCTGTTTCAGATGTAAACAACCAATGGCCGCCATAAAAAAAAATGCTTAGCGGCACTTAAACAATTTTAAAATTGTTGATAATTCCAAAAATATTGCATAGAGATTTATTAAAGGCATAAAAACCTTAACCAGAATATAAAAACAACATAATTCAATCATTTTTAAAGCAAAAAATGTTCAATTTACAAACATATAACAGTAAAGAAACTGAGATCACTGAGCCGGGTAACAGAGTGGATATATATATAAATATATTTATATACGTTTGGTGCGGCCGCTTGCAACCAAAATAAGAGGTGCACATCTACATGTTATAGTAGTCCTATATATAAAATTTCAAAGTTCTGAGGCTACTCGTTTTTGAGTTATGCGAGATACGTACGTACGTACATACGTTCGTACAGACGCCACGAAAAATTCTCTTCAGAATTAATTTTAAAGTAGTTTTATAATTTTTTTTTCGAGGAAACGAGTCTTTTATTCTGTTCTTACATACAGATATCATGCAAAAACATCGTTAAATTGCATTCGATAGCGTCAAAATGGATATTTTCGTTGAAATATGCTGCCTGAAACTTTTCGCGATTACAATACTTCCTTTTTACTTCGTACAAGGAAGTAAAAAGAAAGCTTATCCAGCCTAGACATTCATGTCACACACAATTATCAAGTGTTTAGTTGCAAAAACATTATTTTATTGTAACCAATTATTTTTAGTTTCAGAAACTTTCCTTTTCCTTCTGATTTCCGTTTCCTAGCAGAATGTAAATTTTAATGACGTGTATGCAGATTTAAGTGAGTTGAAAACAGTACTCAAGCAGGTGTTTTAAGAGCTCTTGGTAGGAGAGTTATTTCCGAATTTATGCCGCTTGTTTGAAGTAGCTTTGTACTTGAATAGTTGGTGCTTAGCTACTCTCTTTATATTATATTGATATTCTAGCTTCGACTTTAGCGGTTTAGATAATTGTGCAGATAATTTTTACTTTGATTGTACATTTTATTTTTCGTTAAGTTACTTAGTCACAAGGGGTGGTAAACTGTGAGCACCGAATGAGTGAATTTCTGTCAAGTTCAAATAAAAAAGGTTACTTAAACCTTCTTCTGCAGTCATTTGTTCTTCCAAGACCTAGGGAGAATTCACTATTAGTCTTTTCAGTAGGGTCTACAGCGAATGATTCCAAAACATGCTAGAAGACTTCACATAGTAATCATAAGTACAAACTTCCGAACAAGCCAATGGTCTATTTTTTGGAAGTGCATCTATAATTCGTCAAGAATCAAGCAATGAAGCATTCAGCTTACGAGCCAGTATTGTAATATTCAACTATAGAGATAAGGAAATAAAGATCATGAAATGGCCTGCTTTACTTGGAACTAGTAGGAAGTAATTAAAAAGAATCATTGGAGTTTTAAGAATTCTGTGAAACAAAAAATCACTAAGAATATAATAATAGTAATATTCTGCCGATTCGAAAATTCGAAATTTTATTTTCGAGTAAAATATTTATTTTAGATTATAGAGTCTTCGTGTTTTCTTTGAGAGCATTCATCTTTGGGCGATGTCCGAGTCCCTCGCCGGGACTTGAGCCTCGGACCTCTCGAATACGCGTCGAGCGTGCTGTCCATTACACCACGAAGGCATGCTAAGAAAGCGGGAAAAATATTTTATAATAATATAGTAAGTGTAACTGTTAATATCTGAAGTAGTTCTTATATTTTTAATCCAGTAAGGTAAGTAGCTTTCTGTGTCAATAGAATAATCTTTTGCCACAGAAACCAAAAGACTACGGGAAATAATATTATAAATTTCAGTAGAATGCTGACTGTTATCGATAAGAAGTAATAAAAATTCAAAAATGTATTTTATTCTCTTTTGAAGTGGAAAAGAATAAACAAACAAATAAAGGATTAATATGGAATAGAGCAATATGTTTATTGACATGCGTGCACGGGTTAAGGGTGTGTTGTTCTAGATGAGGGATTTACACTCCTGACAAAACTTTTTCCAATATGTCTATGATGAAAGTTAACTGGAATTTTAGCTCAATAGAAAAATAAAAATAGTAAGCATTAGGAAAAGACTTGACTAAGATACAACTATGTGTTTTCTTTACCGATTTATATCAAAAGGAGGAATTTTAATTTTAAAAGGGGTTTGGCTTTTCAAGAAGCAATAATCAATATTATTAGAATAAAAAATATATACACTTCCAGAACTGAGGCTGTCAAAGGGGTTACTACTGACAACTGCTTTTCTACAGTAAGAGGTCATGAGGATTCAGAAATATTTCCGTTGATTAAGGACTCGCATATCTCATTTCCCACTCAGCTCATTAGTGGGTTTGTGAATAAAATCGCTGAATATAGTAACTCAACCTAGATTAAAACGTTCTTGTAAGGGTTGACTGAACGGGCTTGTTATTGCCGAGCTGAACGGGCTAAAAGCGCTTGCTATTGGCAACCGTTTTTCTACAGTAGGAGAGGTCATAAGGAACATTGACAGAAATAATTCTGTTGATTTAGGACTCACATATTTTTATTATTTAGGACCACTACGTCTGACATATACACTACTTCTGACAGTCTGACTTTGTGAATGCGAGTAGAATCGGACTCGGTGCAATGAATGTCGGGAAGTTGCGCACCATTCATTTCCAAGCAAACTTGGAAATTTTCAGTAAAATACTTCATAAATCCGTGCAGTTTTTTTTTCACTTAGTTTAAACGTATATTTTTCGTAAAATTTACGATAATTTTCACCATTATTTTTATTTCGCATATATGTGTAATTTTGATAAAAATTCAGGTACTTGTAATTTTTATCATGTAATAATGCGCATTTTGACAAAAAATTACAGAAATCAAGTACTTTCTTATTAAATTTACTACTTCATGCATATTTTATAAAATATACATATAGTATTTTCGCAGGTATACATGCATGTGCTTAGTAGTATATTTCTTCTATAAATATATGCCAATAATATGTGCAAATTACGAACGTAAAAAGCACCTTTTTAAATGCATATGATTTTAATATACCGACGCTTTTAGTTACATATCCGTAAAACAAAATATGTGTCCTAGTTACAGTTTTGTAGTATTAATAAAACACCATGCACACATTTTTTCTATGCATGTGTTGAAATTTCCCACAGTTTCTTAAATGCGATCAGCTTAAGCAAGAAAACAAAAAGTTGTTCATTAAGTATATCAGTTTTCTAAAAATGCATGATTGCAGGCTTTTATCTTAAAACAAATTACTGCGATCAAAATAAAAGTAATTTTAATCATTGAAAAATATAAGTTTTTATTTAAAAATTTATAATATTTAATATTACGTACTGATTGATTAAATAACTAAGAAAATTTCAAAAATAAATAAATCTTCCTTTGTAAGGATCTTAAGTTTCACTAACGTTTATTTCATTTTAAAACTTTACTATCCTCTCTTATTTTCCACTTCCGGCCAGAATGCGTTTACGCAAATTGTACTTGTTAACGTCCAAGTATTTAAGTTGTGGCTTTTTGCCAAGAGTTAGATAGAGGGAAAGTGAGCCGCCTTGCCACTGCATTCCACACGAGTTTTCAATCAGCTGCTGTCTGCCTTTAAGGCCAGAGGGTTAGTCCTCTCGTTATTTAAAACGTACTGTAGTTTCGGCAGTTTGCGTACTACCTATATAATAATTTAAAAGGCCATTCTTAGCGTTAGGCCATAGTGTTAAATTAGTTCAAATTTAGCTCTTAATTTTAGTTAGTTAGTAGTTTTTTATATTTTTACGTTTCAGACCACAAGTGGTTGGTCTTTGTATCCCGAAGTGTGGGAGCGAATGTATTATTGTGGAAAATAAAGGGTAACTAAACTCTTCTCATCTTGTTATCTCTTCAATACTCCGTAGTTGTAGTCAAACTCCCTGCCCAATCAGGACACGTCATGTTTCCAAAACAAACTGAAAGGAATACAAGTCCTGATACCATGTTTTACCTTACCAGAAACAAAAGCAATAAGAGTCACCTACCTTTTTATTTCCAAACTAAAACTTCTGTTGCTATATTCATTAAAAGTATACACCCATTGTTCTTCATATGTAATCTACCTATGTATCTACCACATGTATCAAATTTTTTCTTCATTAATGGCCATTTTATTCCCATAAATTTGTTGTCTGATTAATTTTTCCTAGTTAAAGGTATTTTTCAGATGTAGTGAAACCTAGTAGAAATACGCAAAAGAAATTTTATTTCCTTCTAGGCCTTTTAAAAGTGCACTTATTGAGCTAATGCTTTAAAGCTGTAAATATATATATATATATATTAATTTATGTAGTATATGAAGTATATTATTCTAATATATATGAAGTTATTCTAATATATATTCTAATATATATGAAGTTATTCTAATATATATGAAGTAATTCTAATATATACATGAAGAATAATATATATGAAGTATATTATTCTAATATTTGATTTGATGTGTCTTATGTAAAGTGAACACGAAACTTAAATTAATAATAATAAAGGATATATAAATTAAAAATAGTGACTGCTAGAAAACCTCTTCATTTTATATTTCAGAGGAAAGCTAATGCAATTTAAATGCCATTCAACGGAATCTAAAATGCATTTTAGTCATGGTACTTTATGATTCTTAACTTGGAAAGAAGGAGGAATTCTCTTTTCAGCTCATTATCAATAATAAAAAATACTTCATTTCTAAAATTACTTACCGTGTAATTACAATACCATTTACATTTCTGTTCATTTCTGTTCATGAGCCTGCAATACTTTTCACTAAGGATGTAGTAAGGACTACGCTTGTAGTAAGGAAATCATTTTGAGAATCATTTTAAACAGTGGTCTATGATTACTAGTAGTAACCTATTTTTATTTATCTCACTTCTAGAATATAGCTTTAATACGTAAATTAATTGCAAATATTTCGTTGGAGAGTCTCGCTTTTATGTTAGTTAAATACCTGACAGGTCTATAATTAATAGCGTTATTTTTTGGCATGTGTTGCAGAATTTGGCATACTATGTAACAAATTTTTACAGTTTACGGATACCAACTGTTTTCCTTACCCTCTGTACTTTTCCCCCTCACTCTTAGACGACCTGATAATATCGCATTATGTAATTCATTGAATGTATTTAATCTTGCGTGTGTTAAGATAACAGGTCTTACTTGTCGGTTTTTATTTGCGGGCTTTATGCAAAGTAAAAGGTTAACTATAATTTCATAATTATTGGCTATATTTCTAATCCTTGTATTATCGGTGTGTTCAAGATTATTGGGATACTTTAGTTTGTGTAAATGTTTCTAAACTCGGGATTCTAACATTTTTGAAGTTTTAATATGGCATAATTTATTTCCTTGCCTTTCTCTCAATTTAATTCTCGACAAAGTAAGAACTACGACAGCTATTTTCTTCCCTGTGTGTTATATCTTTAAATTAAATTCCTGGAACTCGATTACCCAATTTAGGAAACTTGGTGATAGGTTCTTTCCCATACACAGGCGAATAATCACGCCATGATACGTGTGTACTGTTGCCAGCTTTTTGCAGAAATACATACTGAAGTTCTAACGTCTAACAGGATCCCCAATAAGAGTACATTTTCGGTATTCGCATTATTGCTCTGTGTTTGATTTAGGGTCTTATTAAAATATACAGAGGTATTACCAATCTATATACTCGCAGCACCTACCGCGAAATCAGACGTGTGTACCACTATATCAATTTGGCCTCAAGGTCAGGTTTCAAGAGAGCTATTTGAATCAAATCAGCATTAAGCTCCTCAAAAGTTATATTCGTCTCCGTTGATTAACTAAACACGGATTTTTACTTTTAAAATTTAAAAATTCTGTAAGTATAGGATGTACAAAATCCTAAAAACCACTCGAGTCCTTTAATCGTAGTTTGCGGAGGTTAATTTTTAAATAAGCGTTTTCTTTTATTCATCTTTCCAGACCAGAGTTGAATGATCCACTCCGGAATTGACTGAAGGAACCGATTCATTTTACTAACCGAGTGAACAGTTAATTCCAGAAAACAGATTTGGAGTTCATTTAGAGTTCACAGACAACTCTTGTTGCAAGCGGGGAAGGAACAGAGATGTTCGTTCATTCGGCAAAAGGATTCACTTTACAGGGCGAGAGAGTGCCTAATTTGCCAAAACAGAACGGAGATCTTTTAGACTTTCACTGAGCAGAGATGAGCGAAACCGCATTTTTACGAGATCGGATCAGAACCGTTCGCTCATTGAACTTAATCAGCTCTTTTGTTTTTTGATTCATCGCTCATGAACAGTAAATAACCTTGTTGAATGATGAATGAGTCAAGAGCGATTAGGAAGGATACAGCGAATAGCGGAAAGAATCGACCCCGCAGTTAGATCGGAAATGGTTAGGTATGTTGGAGCTTAAAGCTAAAAAAATCAAATGAAAACTGGGTTATGAAGAATTGACTCGATCAGAGGCTAATTCCCAGAACTGATTTCTTCCAATTGTAGTTTTTGAGACTCCTTAAAGCCTTCTTTCTACACAAAGCTAGCAATAAATTCTAGAGTAAAATAATTTTCAAGAAGTTGTTAAATGATGAAAATTAAACTCACTTTTAGCATAAGAGAATAAATATGATTTTCTCCCCTATAAAAGAAATTGAACTTTCCTGACACACTTCCAACAAGAGCTCTGCTCTTTTCTTGGCGAATCAGGAGTTCTCTTGCTCAGTAAAGTGAACCAGTTCGTGCAAGAATAACACATATCTATTTCTGGAACACTTCCAAGAGATCTCCATTAACTGTAAAAGAGCCACCACTCTGTTTTCTATAGTCAGCTGTCCCTTCGCTCAGCAAAGAGGAGCTCCGCTCAGCAAAGGAATTTATTCTTGAATCAGCTCCGGAGCGCATCAGCCAACTCTAGCACCGAGAGCTCTTGTGCAAGGCATACTAGAAAATTCGATTCCCCTTTTAGGGAAAGAAAACATATTTATTCTCCCATGTTAAAGTACAATTTAATTTTTATCATTTCCAACTTTTGGAAATTAAAAAAAAATTTTTGTTAGTTCTATGTAGAAAGGAGGTTTTGTTAGTTCTATGTAGAAAGGGGAATTCCAGATCTACAGTTAAGAGAAATCAGTGCTGGAAATTAGCTTTTGAAGGAGTTGATTCTTTCGATCCCACTTCTCGTTCGATTCTTTCCGCCGCTCTTCGCTCCATCCTTGCTAACCGCTCTTGATTCTCGCCTCGTTTCCTATTTCCTTCATCAAGGTTATTGACAATGAGAAGTGAATCATTAAAAAGAGCTGATTCAGTTCAGTAAGCTAACGAGTTTGATTTGATCCCATTAAAAAATATTTCTCCCATCTCTACTTCTAGACTCGATGTGATATTTTTAACTCAAGTAACGAAGTTCTTTATCTGCAAATTCACATTTCGGCACATTTACTCTGATACTCGCATCTTGTAGAACTAAAAAATTCTTGGCACGTAAATCCTCGACGTTTTTATAAATCATGTTTCTAGGTACAGTTACGTGATCTGAGAAGTAAAGTTGACCTTGTTAGTACAGGTCTCAAAATTATGTCTATGACCTGCTGGAATGTAATGCCCTTTGGTTCATGTGAGAGCTCCACATAAACCAAACGGCAATCTTAGAAATACACACACACCCGGACGTTGTGCTGAACGCTGTTTTCGGCACGATCTCAATCTTCATGCTTACCTGAAAATAACTTATGGTTATTTTCAGGTAAGCATGTCATGTAAGGTCATGAAGGTCATGAAGCTTACCATTTCAGGTAAGGTCACGTAAGGTCATGAAAGCTTACCATTTCAGGTAAGCTTTCAGGTAAGCAGTTAAATATGGCGGGGTCATGTACTTAGTCAATCTAACTTTCCTAATTATTTTCTCAGTTATTGGTAAGAAGTAGATTGGATATTTGGTTATGCTATTTAACTTCTTGTAACTGATAGCGAACCGTCATGATTTAGGGTTTTTAATACGTAAAACATTTGTTTTCTTACGCCGAATCACCTGACTAATTCAGGGCCTACTTGCGCCCATAATATCTTTTATGTACATTTTGGTATAATTCTCAACGATATTTTTCTTAATTTTATTGTACTCACAGGATTTTCTTTAAATGCCACTTCTTCCTCTTGCATTTTCTTCATATAAAACGAGAAGAAAATGCATCTGCGCACCTTAAAAAAATTAAAATAGTCTATCACTATGCCTTTAAATACAGATCCCGTGAAACAAAGCATAAGTTCCCATGCTTCACCTAGATGTAAAATATCACATTACCTGTGCACTTATAATACTGACACTGCAGCGTTACTACTTTCGCTTTTACCTATATCTCCTATTTTGCTTCTTAAAATCTTCTCTATCAAGAAACTGCATTCATTTAAAATTACTGCGTATTAGACTTGTATTTAACTGCATTTGATAGGCTTCCTGTATATCCTGAAGTGACTATATTCTTGGCTTTTCAGAATATATCTCAGTTTCCATCTCTCGACTTATTGCTTCCTACTCCCGCTTTTCTTTTTCTCTCACAATCCTTTTTCATCCCCTCGGCGATCGTCAGTTCATTTATACGGGCAGGGATTCTGCCAATGGTTTTCCTCTATTAGTCTGCATTCATTACCTCTCCCACCAAGTCTATCACAATAGCTACCGCCGAATATAATACCATGCTTACTTGCGCACCTATTTAAGGCCGACTTCGACGAATAATTGCTCTGAAGCGCCAGGTATTCCGCAGTTCTACGAAATCATGTATCTGCGGCAACATCTCGGCAAGGATCAACTCAATCACTTTACCCGTCCATGGGTCCTACCTCGGCGCGCTGAAGAGTCGTCGGACAATAGAAAGTAATTTTGATTAATATATATTATATAACTTTGATAATTACTTCCACAAAACTTAGTACCGAGCTCCTACCATTAAAACTGAAGGCAAACTTCATCGTATGGCATCTATGAAATAAATACTCAACCCCTTCCAGAGGGCTTGCTGGCATTCCTTCAATTTAAAAATTCAGACGGGTTAAATTAAAGATCTCGAAGCATCCTTAACTGTTCGCGTGAGTGACCACTGTACGGTGCGTTACTACTCTGAATGTTAACTATTAGAACTATTAAGACAGTCACACGACTTATCATCCCGCCATAACTTCTGGAATACAGCTAAATGAATTCAGATCATATTTTAAATTAAACCCTTTTATTTACTCGTTAGCCTAATGGTTACATAAACTAAACAATAACAGAAAATCAAATTTTGAAGCGTTTGGGAAAATTAGAGCAAGCACTCGAATTAAACGAAAATATAAAGTAGAAAGCTCACTTGTTACGCTTTTGCTCAGGCCTTCAGTCTCTTACGAAGCAATTACTGATAGTAGACTATGGCACACTAAAGCCGATTTAAGTAATTATGTTACGAAGAGAAGTGACAGTCAGAGATAGATATCCAAGTCTAAAGAAAGCTCTCAAGGCAATTGCATAAATTAACATTAATGGTGATAATATTAAAACCTTTTACGCAGCACACTATTCCTAATTTAGGACTGCATACAAGAAATACATTGCAGTCTGACATAAATTTTAATCGTTATCGTATTTCTTATTTATCTATACTTTTATATCACTACTAGCAACTTCGCTGCCAGCCTTCGTCTGGCTTTTAAATGTACCGGAAAAATGGCTGAAGGGAACACAATACATTAAATTTAAAACTGCATAGAATTTTACTCTGCAGAACAACTTCATAAAAAAAAGTTATTACCTATAACAAAATTAAAATGAAATAAGCAATATCTCTTAATACAAATATTAATTATCCTAATAAATAAATTAACCAACTTCCCTTTGCAAAATCTTAAGAACTCAAATGGTATAAAGGAGGTTAAGAACTGTGTTTCCTAAAGAAATCATTCAAAACTTTTCAGTGAAATGAGCAATAATAACATAAAAGAATACAAAAAACAGAAAATTCTGAAAAGCAAAGTATAATTAATGATATTTTATCTTGTATTTTAAAGAGAAAAAAATTACAATGAAATAAGCTATATCCCTTAATACAAATATTAATTATCCTAATAAAAATATTAACCAACTTTCCATTGAAGAAAAAAAAATCATGCAAAACTTTTCAATATCTTACAAACAGTGAAACAAGCAAAAAATAACATGCAAATCCATATTCCTAAAAAAATGAAACTATTCAAAATGATGCGATTTCATCAAAAATTCATCAACAACAATAAGAAAGGAAAATTGTTGCCAAAATCCCATTTTTAAAGATGTGAGATGTGAGAAGTGTACTAGGAAGCTTCATTTAAAAAATATTTTAAAAATACGAAATATTATCATTTTACCAAAATTCTTTTTGTAAAAGCAGTCGCAAAGATGAATGTTTAACGTGTCCAAAAATCAAAGAAAAATAAACTGTACATTTCTAAAAATAAACTTTTTTAGAAAAAATTCCGTTGAAAAGGTGTTAAGCTGACTTTGTTAGATAAATTCGTATTTAATCGATTTATTGAAACACGAGAATTTATTTTAAGTTCGTAAAATAGCTAAGTGCCTACGTTTCATGACGATGTGTCGAATGGAGTGCGTAGAGTAAAATCTCGCTTTCCTATAGCCCATTATGTCTCAAAATGACGCGATTTCGTCACAAAACATAAAATAAAAAAAAAATCTAATTCGGTTTCGAAAAAATCGCTTCGAGATGCACTGTCTCTTGTCTAGATGCACCTATGTACCAAATTTCGTAGCCATGGGTCTATTAGCTTACGCGCAGCGCGAACGAAAGACAGACATACAGACTCTGTCTTTTATTATATGTAGAGGTTACATTTATCACTACTCTGTCACGCGCATATTTTATTCAGGTTGTTTAAATCATAATCTTGTAAATAGTTTGCAAATAGTTCTGTGAGTGATTATTTTGATACTTGCATATACTCCGGAAAAAAGTTCCTATAATTCCATATTATGTTTTGTTTTGTATAAAATTGATGTAAATTATTCTGTAATTTATGCAGTACAAATTTTAAACTTATGATATATTGTTCACTTGTAGGCACACAGGATTCCAATGTGTTTCCTTCACATTTGTTTAAATAATGTGGCCCGCCCAGCCCTTGGCCTTTATCCTCATGGGAGTGCAGAAGCAGAGAGCTGCCAGAGGCTTACTCTAGAAATCGAGAATGGCCTTAAATACATTAACTAATTTGTATCCTGATGAGAGCCGATGAAAGAAGGAGTACAGGCAAAATAATACAGTAATTGGATAATGAACATATAACCCTGCAAATCTAAGAAATAAATACCCTTAAAATAACTGCATTTTAAAGATGTCAGTTATCTTTTTAATCCTAACGTAACCTTATAATACTACCGGTAAAACTGACTGGTAAAGTACTGACAAAAGCAATTAGCGTAAGTTGCAAATGTAGAAAGGAAGAGGAAAGAATTTCATTTAAATCCAGCTGATGTGCTACCTGATTCTAAGAGAAAAGGCGTATTAGGTAACCAATGCTTATAAACTTAGACGTTTATAAGCATTGAAAAGAAAATGAAATCAATCCTTAAAAGAAAATGAAATCAATACTTACCAATTCTTATAAACTTATACGTTTATAAGGATTGGTAAGGATTGATTTCATTTTCCTTTCAAACAGTTTAATTATGAAAAGAGTACTAAGTCAAAGAACGTATTACTTGATAAGCAAAATTACTTATAATAAAGGCTATTTTAGAACTTTTAATATTTTCTGTGTGGTTTATCTCACTTGACAGTAACATCAGTAAAAGCCCACGAAATTCATCGTGGCAAGGAGTGCAAGATTTCGCCTGTCGTTGGCAAGAGCCCTGAGCACCAGAAAAGTGGCAGTACGATTTTGCTCAGTTCCGCTCCCATCTTGATAGAGAGCACCCCGAGTGGACGGATCCAGAGGTCTGCCACCCCTCTTCCCCTACCACCAACTTCTCGAGAGTACTTTCGGGTAGCCGCATATTTAGAGTGTGCTTCCCATGCTGCACGGATACTATACTTTTAAAAACATCCATGCCTCCTCCGGGATTCGAACCCGGGCCTTCGGTGCCACAGTAGGCTTTCCTAACACCGTACCGTCTGGCGGTTACCATCTGGTAATATTTTCTTGTTTTTTTACTACTAATATTTTGTCGACTTAGTATTTTAATTGTTAACATACTATTCTAATTATTCAGGTTTTTAGTTTTCAGCAGGTATAAAAAAAATCGATTTTTAGAAAAATTTCTTTGGTTATTCTTGCTGTGTTCTTATTTCGATCACTGTCAAAAGTCATCTGCCTAACACTCAGACTACTTTTACACACACTATTATTGGTAAAACTCACTAGAATTACAAAACAGAATTATTACTGGTAAAACTCATTAGAATTATAAAAGAGAATTATTATTTGTAAAACTCATTAGAAGTTACAAAAGAGAATTATTATTGGTAAAACTGATTAGAATTATGAAAGAGAATTATTATTGGTAAAACTCATTAGAATTACAAAAGAGAATTATTATAGGTAAAATTCATTAGAATTATGAAAGAGAATTATTATTTTTAAAACTAATTAGAATTACAAAAGAGAATTATTGTTGGTAAAACTCATTAGAATTACGAAAGAGAATTATTATTGGTAAAATTCATTAGAATTATGAAAGAGAATTATTATTGGTAAAACTCATTAGAATTACAAAAGAGAAGAATTATTATTGGTAAAACTCGTTAAAATTATGAAAGAGAATTATTATTGGTAAAACTCATTAGAATTACAAAAGAGAAGAATTATTATTGGTAAAACTCGTTAAAATTATAAAAGAGAATTATTATTGGTAAAACTCATTAGAATTACAAAAGAGAATTATTATTGGTAAAACTCATTAGAATTACAAAAGAGAATTATTATTGGTAAAATTCATTAGAATTATGAAAGAGAATTATTATTTTTAAAACTCGTTAAAATTATAAAAGAGAATTATTATTGGTAAAACTCATTAGAATTACAAAAGAGAATTATTATTGGTAAAACTCATTAGAATTACAAAAGAGAATTATTATTGGTAAAATTCATTAGAATTATGAAAGAGAATTATTATTGGTAAAACTCGTTAAAATTATGAAAGAGAATTATTATTGGTAAAACTCATTAGAATTACAAAAGAGAAGAATTATTATTGGTAAAACTCGTTAAAATTATGAAAGAGAATTATTATTGGTAAAACTCATTAGAATTACAAAAGAGAATTATTATTGGTAAAACTCATTAGAACTACAAAAGAAAAATATTAAATCCATTTACCTTCCAATTTTCCAAATTACCATGGATTTATATTTTATTTATTCATTCTTTAAATATTTGTTCCGACTTTCTTCGCGAAGCTTTGAAAGGAGTTGTTTTATTCAAGTTTGCAGATCAGTACTTTATAGCTTTGCTTCTGTCTGGAGAATGGACTTGGTGAAAGTTTTCACTAATAGAACTGATTAAGGTTTCCGCTTTTATTTAAATTACTGGTATTATTAAATTCAAAAACCAAAACAGCTTTTATACAAGGATCTTGAAAACGTCGACCACAATTTTTAATTGCTTAAATTCTAATCTTAGATACAGGGCTTAATTCCTAAAATTAGAAGTGTCGCAGCTCTACAGGAGATCGTCAGAAAAAAGGAACAATAATAAATAAATAAATAAAATAATTAATAATTAAAAAGTCAAATAATTAATCATTAAAATAATTAATGATCTAATTAATAATTAAAATTTAATAAAATTTAAAGAAAAAATTAAAATTTAATAAGTGATTTTTTAATATAATTTTATTGCTAAAAATAAAATTTTTGAGATCAAATTTCTACTTAAATTGTTGTTCATTTATATCAAAGAAGCTCCGGAGCCTTCTCATTTAGGGCTCCGGTGCGCTCCGGCTAGAATTATGAATTATCCTAAAAACTAGGAAATACCGGAGCCGGAATCCGGTGAGCTCCGGCGCAATTTAAGCTCTGCTTAGATATATATTTTCAATTACAAAAATTTTCAAGGTAAATTTAAGAATGTCGTAGTAACGGTTTCGGCATCATTATGATACGATTTTACAAATATGAAATCAAAAATTCTTATAATTTATATGAACAGAAAAGCTCTTATAACAAAGTACTTATTCTTTAGTGTGTGAAATTCTCAGACTTATTAGTTATTAATAACGTCTTAGTACCACGTATACAGATTTAAAACCAGTGAGATTTCACCAATTAAAAAAAAAAAAAAAAAAAAGGCAGTTTCTGTTTTGTGGTTTTCCTTCTTGATCTGTTGATAAATTTGCTCCAAATCTTTGATTCTTTATAAGAGGTAGCTGAGCAAGGAAAAAAAGATTACATCATAAAAAAGAATGGACATGAAGATAATACGTCTGAGAAGAAAAATACAGCAAATGAAGCCTTTGTAGACAAATGAAAAGATATGTTTCTGTAAGTTTGATCTAAAACAGCCTCATTAAACTGTTCGTTAAAATAACAGATTAAAAAAGGCGTAGAAATTCTGAGAGAAATTTCTTGCCATTGTGAGTTTGTTTACATGATTCTCTTGAAACTGAAGAATAAAAGAGAAAAATACATATCAGATTTGGAATCAGAAGAGGGCACTTGCACGGGAAAATATAATCATTAAAATTTGATCTTTCGAAGTACCATACGTGAATCTTTAAATAATAATAATATGCACAAAAATTTTAGAAAAATATTAAATTGGCTTAACAGAAATTCTATATAATTCTCACTTAGTTGACTTAAAAGTGCTACGAAACAATAATTTTGTATGATGAGAAATAGATAAGTATTACTTTTGTCGGTATTTCGATATTCAAGCAAATATAAAATATTGCTGTAAAGAAGCGATGTACTACAATAAAATATTCCTAAAGAACATTTTCAAGCAAGCGCATGTGATAAAACGTAAATTTTTGTTATTCTATGTGTAATACGTTTTAACTATATTATAAAACACTCAACGGACACACAGAAAAACAAATATAAATATGTATTTTTTGTTATTTTGCTGGTAGAAACATCTTAAACGTTGTTTTTCTCACAGCCCAGTGGGTATTTTATGTTACGCTACCACGGCATTTATCATCGACGCGATCTGAAATTTTCTGGGTTATAAAAGTGCTCCCCCCTCCCCGACAATTTGTATAACCTTTACTTTTTTCTACTAGTGCAAGTTGCGTTATTTAAGCGATTTTTGAAAGCCGTAAACACACTTGTGAATTACAGTAAGACCCCGCTTAACGCTGTTTCGTTTAGCGCTGTTTCGGTTTAGCGCTCTTTTATTTCAACCCGGGGATTCCACGAAATCGCTCGCAGCATACGGGGATTCCCCGAAATATTATGCAGCGATAGGTTTCAAATACATATCCGAAAGAGTGTACTTGTATTTCTTGTTTGGTGCGGTATTGTACAGACATATTTTTATTATTGGAAACATTCAATTCAAGAAGCAGCGGCTAGTCTTTCTAATGATGAGCTCAAGGAATTAACTGAACAAGAAGAAAACAAAAATGTTGACAGCAGTGATTCAGAAGAAGAGCAAAAAGAACTTTCGATGGCGTTTGTAAAAAGGAGTTTGTCTACCATAACTGAAATAATGGATCAATTCATTGAAAATGATCCGAATTTTGACAGGAGCTCAAAAGTAAGGCGTGGTGTTAGAGATGCTCTATCCGTTTATGAAGAACTTTTAAGAGAACAACGCAAAAAAAAAAAAGGCAAACAACATTAGATGCTTTTGTCACAAAAAGGCAGAACACTGAAAACGCGGAAGGCTAACTAAATATGACTGAGAATTTTATTTATTTATTTTTTTTTAAGAATATTCGTTTTGTTATTTATATTTTGTTTTTATTTTTGCAAGAAATAATAATGTGGTATTAATTTGGGCTCTAAGAAATAAATGTTTAGTTTTATTTTTATTAAAAAAACATACTTTTTAAATTTAATACCTAACCAATTTCCTAGCCATCTTCCCTAACCCCAATATTTACATGTAAAGATAGCCTCGTTTAGCGCTGTTTCGCATTACGCTCTACTTTGATGGAACGTATCCCCCGCGTTAAGCGGGGTCTTACTGTATTTACATTCTTTATCGTTCAGTGATATTTCCAACTGATGTAATTTACCTCTCAAATGGTGTAATTTATTCATACGTTTAATTCCCGTGATTTTCATCAGTCTAACTGGTAATTCTATAATCATTTCCATCCTTACAGTAATTAATTAATGCGTAACAATTTACATATTGTTCTATCACTTCGAACATAGTAATGAACTCAATCCCTCCAGAGGGTTATGCAGATTTTAAGAAGAACGTAGGAATTTAAGCAGTTAATTGGAACCGGTAATCAGTCGGTTTGGTAGCCCGCGGTTGGCTTATCCCACCTCAGTTGGAGTCTACTTGTACAACGGCAGCCGAGTGTGATTTTAAGCGTGGGAGATCAAAGGGACGGAACCACTGAAAAGCAGTAGCCATTGATTATTCATGCTGGAGGTATGTGATAACTAGAAAATTCCTGTGCAAATCGGTAAGCTAACGATTTGATGGCTAGCTTGATAAAAAGTTGTGAACTGTGGTTCCTAATAGGATTATCTTTGAAAGAATTTTTGTTTTCTCAAGTAGACTGTTACCTTTATATTTTGGTTTGTAATGATCAAGGAAAGACTCATCAAAGTGCTAATAGTAAATGCTATTCAATGTTGGTCTGTATGTAACTGTTCCTACCATCTCCATACTCGGGAAAGGAAGTTAGTGGAAATTTGTAATTAAATTTCATAGAGCAAGCTGTATTGGTTATCTTAATCCAGACCACAGAAAAAAGTGTCACAAAAAAAAAAAAAAAATAAATAAAAATAAAAAAAATCTGGAATTTTTCAGATTTTAAATTACGTCCAAAGGGGCGTTTTTTTAACGTTTTGAGTATTATTTATTAAATATCATGTTCTTTGCACTTAAACCATAAAATTCAGTTCAAGAGCAATATCGCAAAATAATGTTAAATTAAGCATATCTTTAGAATTTCCGATATACACAGTCTCGCGAGCTGGAGATAAAAGTATTTTTTTTCTATATAACGTTGCCATTTCTCGCTTTTAAAGCATTGAGTTTGTAAATCAAAAATTCGTTAAAGTTTTACAAATTATAAAATCTATAATAAAACAAATTCCAAATTTGGGATTTCAGATGCCCATATTCGCAGTAGGATTTCGTCATTCAAAATTCGATGGCTCTATGTACCATTGTTTTATCACAATGCGAGAAATAGACAATCATTTATGCAGATTTTTCATTATTTAATTTCTTCAAATATAATGCAGGACTCTAACATTTTGTGGCAACAGTTTGAAAAGTGAACCGACGTTTATGAGTCCGACGCAAAATGCCAAAACGAAAGCAATAGTCCTTCGGGACTGAAATCCCTTTGGACTAATAAATGAACTTCACGAGCTTTAAACGTCCGTTTAAAATAACTACTTACTGCTAGATATATAATAATGCTTTCTTTCTTTCTTTTTTTTTTTTTTTTTTTTTTTAGCCAGAGGGGCTATTAGTCTCAAAATGGCATTTTGTGGAGTTTCACTATAAACGGAGAATCACTTTTTAAATTATTGCAGCCAAATATTATCGCCGTGCAATAAGAATGAAGAATCTGCATGAATGTATGTATGTTTTTCGCACTGTAAAAAAGCCATCAAATTTTGAATAGCGTAATCCTGTAATGCATTTATAATGATAGTCTGGTTAAGGTAATTTATAATGTACAATTTCATGGGATTTTGTAATGCATCTTATTCGTCTGATTTATACAATACCTAGTCGCATTTTTACAAACTTTTCCACATTTATGGAATTAGTAAAAAAATTTTACAATGCCATTTCTATTCCTAATTTTCTAATTGGAGCAGCTCGGCTCTGAATAACCATTTGGGCATCAGTAACAAAGATTTTTTAAATTACATTTTATCTCAACCAAAGCACATTTATTCTGATCGTCATTTAATCTCTTTGAATGCAGAACAATGAAAGAAGGAGGAAACACGTTGTTTGATACCGATATTAAAAAAAAAGTTATAATGATTTTTAAATTCATCAAAGAAAGTTTTTTTATTCCTATCATTTAAAAAAATAAGCAGAAAAGGGGAAAGAGCGATAGTGGGCCAAAATGTGACAACCCAGAGCAGATCTCTGTCGTGGTCCGAGCAAGCTAATGTCAATTTGTTGCGTTTACACCGCGGTCGAACCGGCAGCCATCGTAATCCGGCAGCGATTATGAGACGGGGTTTATTAAAATCTTGCCATTCAGGCCACAGAGCAACGCCAATAAATACAATAGTTACCAGCTGGGTGGGGACCCCCTGCTTCACTGCAAAAGCGTAAATCAAAAAAGGGTCGTTTTTAGTGCTCGTTTTGGGCTATGTTTTTGATTTGTGGTTTCTGATGTTATTAGACTCTCGACCGCCAGATAACCACGAAATTATGCAAATTATTATGATATGGTAATGAGGCAGAGGTTTTGGAACGGACAAATTTTGAGAGTCAAGAATGTCGTGCCGGTGGGTGGTCGAAGGTTTGGAAGGCGTGAGGATTCAAATTTTGTATGATGACGAGATTACGTCCATGCTATTACTTTTTACGACCGCAATTTACATTCATTGCCGTGATTCCATTCCCTTGTAAATTGGTATCCTTATTTACTGAGTGAAAGGATAAAATTCATGAAAGCATTTCTCCTTTGCGGAGTCAAATTACTTTTGCATTACGTACCTTTATATACATTCTTGCGACAGCCAGAAAAAATTACAAATTTTATAACAAATGTCTTCCAAGCTAATATTGCATTTATTATGAGAAACGTTTTCACTGAAACCTTATAAGGTACTTCTTCTGCTTTCCTAGCATGCCTTTGTGGTGTTGTGATCTGCACACTGGGCGCGCGTATTCCAGAGGTCCGTGGTTCGATTCCCGGTGAAGGCGTTGCTCATTTTTCAACCTTTCCAACTACCAAAATAGCTATTGTCCAAAATGCCTAGTGGCGCCCGAACTAAAAGGGGGGTGGATGATGATGCTCCACACCCAGGATTTGGCAAATGGGTTCCCTAAAAACCCCAGTCGCCTTTTAAAAGGGGTATATATAAGGTATTTCACCGCTTCCTATCCTGCCTTCGTGGTGTTGTGGTCTGCACGTTGGGCGTGTATTCCAGAGGTCCGCGTTTCGATTGCCGGCGACGGCGTTGCTCATTTGTCAATCTTTCTTGCTTCCAAAATACCTAATGTCTCTACAACCTTATATTACTATTTCCTAAGAAAACAATAAATAATATTTAAATGCTAGTAGGATTTTAAAATTACAAATCTAGATTACCTTTGTAAAGAAAAAAAAACAAAGCCCATGGAACATAAAGTGGTTCTTTTCGAATCTCCAACTATAGTCTTATAGAGTCATTAGGTTAATTGGAAGCAGAAAAGATGAAAAATATGCAACCGCCTTCGCCGGGAAATGAACTACGGACCTCTGGAATACCGGCCCAGCGTGCTACCGTTACACCACGAAGGCACGCTAGGGAAGTGGGAGAAATACCTTATATAGTTCCATTTTTAAAGGGCGACTAGGGTTTTAGGGGACCTAGTCGCCAAATCCTGGGTGCGGAGAATCATCATCCACAACCCTTTTAGTTAGGGCGCCACTTGTAGAGTCATTAGGTTAATTGGAAGCAGAAAAGATGAAAAATATGCAACCGCCTTCGCCCGGAATCGAACCACGGACCTCTGGAATACCGGCTCAGCGTGCTACTGTTAAAGCACGAAGGCATGCTAGGGAAGTGGGAGAAATACCTTATAGTCTTAATAAATAGAGCGATCTCAGATGATTCTATAAATATATAATTTGTAGAGGTTTGGAGTATATAAGATCTTAAAATACGGTATTTAAAAATGTAAACAAACAGTGCTACGTCTCCTCGCATAAGGGACATACGTTTTTCACGTTTTCCAGCATTCTTGCTTAGTGAAAAGAACAAATTCTCTTTTTATTTTCCCCTATGATTTATTCCTCTTCTTTCTAGAGTAGTCATACTACATTTCTCCATTTTTCTGATAGAAAACTTTTGTGCAAATGCACACATGGTAGAACTCAGAATCCAAATGAGAGTTTTAATCATTGCTTATGGGAACGCTTAACTAAAACTGTTTTTGTCTCAATTAATACTACTTTGATAATAGGTGTTTCAGATTCTGTAATTTGTTCTAACAATGGAGCTTACAATCGCAAAAACGTTGTAAAATATTTTGGATATGAACCGGGCCATAATATGAAATATTCAATGAAAAAAATTGATGAGGCTGGAGTTCGAGAAGCATCTTCAAGTTTCTAAGTTCTCTCTAAATCAGCCAGAGTGGAAATTAAAAGGATAAAACAAAGAACAATTGATGCAAAAAGTTAAAACAAAATTACGTTTGTACTGGAAGTTTTAAAATAGTACATTTTAAGCATTATGGGTATGCATACAGTTTTCTGCCTTTTTCTCAAAATGTGGTTTTTTTTTAATGCTCCGGTGCATTTTTCTAAAAGTCTATTTAAGGTAGAGTATTTAAACTATCCCAAGTTGTACAACTAATTTGCACCTTTAAAAATACCGAATGTTTTAGATCCGAATGGAAAAATTTTGAAAGTAACGAAAAAAAAAAATTCTTAAAATTTTCGGAATTTTCCACGTTTTTAGCAAAATAAATTTAATTCAATGTTTCTTAAACCAAAAGGGAAATTACTTCTTATTATTTTCAAATAGTATATTTTCTGCTACCATACCAAATGTTAAGGTAATACACTCAATAGGGGTTTAGAAATTTAAACCGAACAGACATATTGTTAAAAAAATTTCACATAGCTATATGAAAAGTTAATTAGCTCTTGCAAACTAATTTGTGCAGCTAATTAAATTCTATTTATTTAAATATGAACTGAAATATGTATATTTACTGTGAAAATAAATCTCAATTATATCTATATTTTAAAATAAAATACATGTTGTTGAATCTTTTGCCAAAACTGCTGCATTTCTCCCGTCGATATGTTCCATGTACCCTTAATTTTAAAAATAAGCTATATTTACTTATAGGAAATTTGGAACAGACCCGAATATTAGACTTCTGTGACATACATAAAGTTTTCAGTTAAATTAATTCTATTCTAAATTTGGATTTTTCCTAATTTTATAATTGAAGTATTCCACTTCCTTTTTTGCCAGGTCATCTCCCCCATCCTAATGATTTAATAACTATAGCCTGTTATTTTTAAATAAGCATTTCAAGGTCATAGCAACTGTCTCCTTATTTACGATCACAACGCGTGTTTCATCATTGCGCAGAAGGAATTAGAATTTAGCAAATCAGAGGATTCAACTTTTTTTCTGCAGCAGTTGTTGCTAGGATTATGAATTATGGTTTGGAGGGTGGGGGAGAAATGACATTAAAGCCTAATATACTCGTAATATAACAGTCCTTAATGATAACTCACTGTGTACCAATGAACTCATATTTGAATCTTGAATAAGACATAAATGTTTCGTGGCTGTGATGTCACTGCTGAATGGAAGTACTTAAAATCTGTTGACACAGAAATCGTCTCGATAAGCCCAATCAGTAGTTAAGTGTATAACATCTTTCAGCATTGATAGTAATAAGCAAATCTGCAGCATGGAAAATTAAAGACTTCTCATAAATTTAACCAAAAATACATTTAAATGCAGTTTCATTCACTTTCCAGTGTGACTGGAGTTCCTTCTATTTCTGCTCCTTACGCTGTATTCTTGAAAGAGAACAATGATATATTTAAACATTAATTCAGGATCGTCGGAAATTTGCATTCTCTTTAATACAGCGTAGTACTGTAAATGAGATGTAGTAAGGAACTTTATTTAATCTCCGGCGAAAAGCCCTGTTATGTGTTGGTTGCCAAATACTGACGTGGTGGATACACTGAAAGACGTTAGCAGCAGCAAGAAGTTGACTGGAATGTAAAGGTGCAGTAGTCGTCAGTGCAACGTGTGATAATGATATCATTATTGATAACAGGTGCCTTACTTATCAATACGTTAACCTACCAAGCTATTCTTTGAGTATCTGTTTCCTTTGATGGCGTAAAATCATAGTGGTCAACGATCTGTTTCTCTGTAGTATAAGGACTACCTACATGCATTTGTTTGGTCACACATGTATGTGTGTTCGTTATCCAGCTCACCTACACAAAACAGCCCTTCTGTTATGTCTAAAGTAATGCCGAATTAAACTTCTATGATCTCTATGAACTCACCTCTCTCGCTGCGAATACCAATGGTACACTACGAAAATTATCGGTGCGACGAAGACTATTAGTAAGATTTCTACGGTAATTTAAAGACTCACAGGATTAAACAAGCAGGCTTTCCCAATTCTGATGTTACTGGAATAGATGAGTTAAAGACAATCTATAATCACTTAATGACACGAAAAATTGCAATGATTGGTCAGAGAAATATGGTACATAAAGCCTTATTTGTCTGCGGAAGATTTGTTTACTCCCGTTGTATCCAAAATTGAATTTCAGAATTTAAAGTTATGAACAAAATGGATGGGAATCCTCAAGGAAATATCCTGGTTCAAGTGCGTTTAGTTTATAGAGTTCCCCACTTTGTAAATGCTAAGTTACTGCTGAACGTGAAGAATCTTAAGAGCTGATAAGCAAATAATCGCTAGAGTTCGTGTGACAAGGAACAACAAGATGGAAGGGTAAATAACCCTTTATTATTCAGATAAGATTTAACAGAACTCTCTTGGAGTGTACAATAAAAGCCGACACTTGGGCTTGAACTTAAGAGACTAAGAAGTAAACTAAAACTAAAGAGATATAGCCGAAGCTATCAAAGTTTTAACGTAGTTGGACCATTAAACACGAGATGACTGCGAAGCTATCAAGGGCCTGAGTGCGGCCGAGCGTAATAAGCTTTGAGAGAGAGTAGCCAAAAAGGCGGACGCGCGCTAATCAGAATTTCTGATTCTCTTTAACTCAGCAAGTAGAACTACGCGGTTAAATGCCGCTCTTCCTCATTATGTATTCAGCCGTGATTCTAAAACTACGTTCTGGTCGGAAGTAGTGAGTTGAAGTTGAGAATTTAACAGGAAAGGAGTTTAACTCAAAATTTAACTGTTAATAAAATTAACATAATCCTTGCAAGTTATTTGGTTACCTTAAAATTAATGATTGATGACGAAAAATAAATCTCTTATTTACACTCAAACGTGTGAAATCTATTTGGATTGCAAAGAAAGATTTCAGAGTATGTGCGTGTGAAGGGGGAGAAGTGTTTTAAACAAAGAACCATGTTACCAGACAAGAGTTATGGATAACGAATCTTATTACATCCCAACGAAATGCAATATAAAAATGCATGTGCTCTTATATTTGCTTCCTGTGTTTCGGCAGAACATATCGCAGCCAAAGAACTGCTACCAGGAATTTCTCTTTATATTCAAAGGATTTTACTTTAGTTGCGAGCGATTGCAGAGATCTTGATTTCAAATGAAATTCGAAATTCTTCGAATGTCATTTTGTAAGGATCTTAAGTTTTACTAACGTTTATTTTATTTTAAATCTTTACTATCACTTCTTATTTTCTACTTCCGTCCAGAATTATAAGCGTGAAGGAGTTTATGCAAAGTTGTCTGGCGAACGCCAAGTATTTAAGTGTGGCCTTTTTGCCAAGCAGAAGAGAGGAAGCAGTGAGTTCGAAGCAGGCCGCTTACCTTAGAAGTTACGCAGTTGCTATTTGCCTTCCAGGCCAGAGGTTTTAATCCTCTTGATAAATTAAACGTATTGTAGTGTTCACAGTCTCTGTGCTACATACGCTTCCTGTTATTATAAGGCCAATCTTATTCTAAAGTTAAATTAGAGTTTAGTTTTATTTTGATATCTTTTACGTTAGACCCCGAGTGGAGGGTCATTGTATTCCGAAGTACGGAAGTCATTGTATATAAAGAAAAATAAAGGGTTTTGTATACCCTTCGTCTGTATCCTGTCTACTTACTACAATTAGTGAACATAGCTTTAGTAAGCTCTCTGTTCTAGTCAGGTCATTGTATGTTTCCGAAGAAGGTAAGAAGAAACATTGAACCTGATAGTGGCGCCCGACGAAGAATAACCATGGCCGAGTTTCAGGAAGAACCTGTGCTGCCTGCAGAAACGGCTCAGAATCCAGAAATGCCAGCTGCCGCCCTGGAAGGATTTGGGTACATCGTCCAGACCATGCGCGCTTCGATGAAACCAGAAGCAACGTTTAATGGAAACTCACAGGTAACCAGTTTTTTGGAAAAATTGGATGACCACTTCATGCTCTACCCCGTGCACGAGTTTCAAAAAGTTACCTTAGCTACCAGCGCTTTGAGGGGCCAAGCGCTTAACTGGTTCAAATGTATCGGCAGAAGTCTCTTGGGTCAAGCAGGAAGTCCCACCTATACTTACGAAAATTTCAAGACTGCCCTACTAAAAGCCTTCCCTGTTGTAAGGGATCGTGCGAAATTAGAAACAGAACTTTTCAGTATATATCAACAAAGAATGGAAAACCTCTCGAGCTTTATTTTAAGAAAAATTCACGTTTTCAAGCTCTTGTATGGAAACCGTCCGGATCCTGAAATAATTCAAGTGATTTTGCCGAGGTTACTACCCCAAGTGCAAGACTTTATTGAATTAAGAAATCCGACTACACTGGAAAAGTTATTTGAGCTAGCAATGCAGTTCGAAAGTAGAAGAACGGCGGACGTCGAAAGAAGACGCCAATATCAACAGCGAAACCAATTTGGTACGCCAAGACTACAGCAAACTCAAGCACATGGCTACGGAGAAAAAGCGAATCAGTGGGCAAGGAAACCCGAGCATTCAAAAACAGCCGGCGAACGTCGACAGTTCAATAGCAACCCAGGAAAAAAGTCTCAAGGCCAGCGGAGAAAGAAGGAAAGCATCGAAAGGAAAAATAATTTAAACTAAAACGGATTTCTGCTGACGAGAGGGTGCGGAAATCCGAAGGCCACGAAAACCCCTCTTCCTACAAGTTAAATACAGTAATGGTGAAAAATTTAACTCTTCCGAAGATTGAAGTCTTGGTAAATAATATCCCAGCCACCGCACTCCTGGATACCGGCGCGCAGTGTTCCTGTGTGGCAGAAGTCTTTTTTAGAAAGTATTTTCGCAAATACCGCATATATAATGCGGATAATACAACAGTATTAGCGGCGCAAGGAGAACAATGTAAGTGCGTAGGTAAAGTACCTTTGTACATCCGTATCAAGGACGAACAAGTAAAGGTGATGTTTTTTATAGTAAAGAATTTGCAAGCAAATTTAATCCTAGGAATAGACTTTCTTTCAGACGCACAAGCTACACTGGATTTTAATGCAGCGTCCCTTAAGCTGACGATGAAACCAGTGCGTGTAGAAAAGGTTGAACCGCCAAGGTTAAATCTTGACCACCTGCCTAATGACGAGCAAGATAGAATCCGACAAGTGGTAAGTGAATTTGCTTCCTTATTTAGTGATATTCCAGGATTTACTCAGGTTACTAACCATAGTATTGACACCGGAGATGCATTGCCGGTTCGTCAAAAACCATACCGGTATGATAAGAATAAGGAAAAAATTATAGAATGGCATATTACCGATATGCTACGTAAAAAGATCATAACGCCTATCTCAAGTAGTTATGCTAGTCCGGTGGTTTTATGTAAGAAAAATAATGATTATCCTTTGGAGCATCCAAAAAGGTGGAGATTCGCTATTGATTACCGTAAATTAAATTCCATAACGAAATATCCGGTATATCCGTTACCGATCATAGAAGAAATTTTAAGGAACATAAAATCAACCAAATTTATGACGACTTTAGACTTAACGAATGGTTATTTTCAAATAGGGGTCAGGCCTGAGGACGTGCCTAAGACTGCTTTTATAACCAAGTCTGGCACTTATGCATTTTTGCGAATGGCGTTTGGCCTTTCAGGCGCCCCAGCAACATTTCAGCGATGCATGGACATTGTGTTAAGACCTGTTCTTGGAAAGTCCACATTTATCTATTTAGACGATATCATTATTACTAGTGATAATCTCGACCAACATATACAGGATTTAAGACAGGTGTTTTCTTTATTAAATGAGGCCGGTCTAAAAGTTAATGTCGAAAAGTGCAAATTTGCAGCCCCTGAATTAAAATATTTAGGTTACAAAATATCGCAAAAAGGGATCGAGACAGATGAATCAAAAATAATCGCTGTACAAAAGTATCCGACTCCAAACACGGCAAAGAAGCTCTCTTCTTTTCTAGGACTTTGTTCATATTATAGGTCCTTTATAAAAGATTTTGCGGCTATCGCTGAGCCATTGTTAAAATTAAAAAGGAAAAAGGCAAGATTCTCGTGGACTGCCGAAGCCAATAGTGCTTTCGAAAAATTAAAACAAGCATTAACGCAAGCCCCTGTGTTGAAATTTCCTGAAAAGGATGAAAATTTAGAAATTTCAGCGGATGCTTCGGATTATGCGGTAGGAGCGGTACTTTCGCAAAATCAGCAGCCCGTGGCATTTTTTAGCCGAACTTTAAATCAAACACAAAGAAACTATTCCGCGACCGAGAGAGAGGCACTTGCAGTTCTGTTAGCAGTGCAAAAGTTCCGAGTCTATTTTGGAAAGGCGCCGATAACAGTATATTCTGATCATGCGGCGGTAACTAGATTGTACTCGGAAAAATTTATCCCCAAGGTTAATAAGATGGGCACTCAAGCTGCAAGAATATAATCTGGTAATCAAGCATACCCCCGGAAAGGAAAATATCGTAGCAGATGCCCTATCACGAATTAAATTAGACGAACAGGGTAATACCGTAAAAGCTGCAATGCTGACAGCGTGTACAATAAATTCCCGAGAAACTGTAATAACTGAACTGGGTAAGGATCCTGAGTTTGGAAGTATTTATGAGTATTTGAAGGATCCTGAAAATTTTAGCCACCAAGATATTGTGGCGATAAGAAATAGGGCGGCCCATTACGAACTAATAGATGGTCTATTATTCTACACAAAAACTACGAATTCCAACAACGAATTTCGACCTGTTATCCCAGCTAGTCTTAGATTAAATATCCTGCAAGAGCTCCATGACAGCCCTTTAGCTTCTCATGCTGGTATTCGAAAAACTATCCAACGCGTACGCGAGGCAGTCTACTTTCCTGAACTGCAAAAGTTAACAAGGCCGTATGTCCAGTCCTGCCCAACATGTCAAGCCGTTAATTATATTAATTTCCGCCCGGCCGGGTTTCTAAATAGTATTAAATCCGAATTTCCAAATGAAATAATCGGCATCGATTTATTGGGCCCTTTCCCAAAAAGTCAGTTAAATAAAAATCGCTATCTCCTTGTTATGGTTGATCATTTTAGTAAATGGACCGAAATTGTTCCCTTAAAACGAGCCTCCGCGAAATTAGTTACTGATTCTATTTTAAATAAATATATTTTAAAATACGGGGCGCCCCTAAAAGTTATATCGGATAATGGTCCTCAATTTGTAAGTAATATATTTGAAGACATGTGTCAAAAACTGGGCATACGTCATTTAAAAATGGTCCCGTATCGGCCGCAATCAAATATAGCGGAACGGGTCAACAGAAATATAGTGAAAATTATCCGTAGTTATGTTAAAAATTTTTATAAAAGCTGGGATAACTATGTCAATGAATTTGCTTTCGCCCTTAGGACCGCAAAACATGATACAACGGGCAAAACTCCTGCTGAGTTATTTCTAGGCAGAAAGGTTATAACACCTTTAGATAAACTATTTTATGTGCAACAAAGAGCCCCAGAATTTAAAATGGGTGATATAGAAAAACTAATAAAAGAAGCAAAAAAGAATACGGAAGTAGCACAAAGAAAACAGAAGTTATACTATGATCTGAAACGACGGGGAGTAACTTATAAAGTAGGGGATGAAGTTTTAAAAATTAAGCATTCACTTTCTTCAGCACCAGAAGATAAAACTGCCAATTTTTTTCCACGCTTTGAAGGACCATATGTTATAGAAAAAATAACTCACACTGTTGTAGTGTTAAAGGCAAGAAATGGTGAAACCTGTTCCGCAAATATGGATCAAATTAAACCCTACTTCGATCGTAATAAAATGAAAATCTTTTCAGATCTTTTGCAGGATCCGGTACGGCAGACACCGCAGGTACAAGTTCCAGAGGTGGGAAAACGACAAGTACAAGGGCAAACCAATGAGAGACAGAAGCAAGTGAAAAGAAAATTGCCCCGCGGAAAAACTGAAGGTAAAAAGAAAAAGAAGCCGTTCCACCGTCCAGAAAACAGAGTTCACGAACATCCCCAGAATGAAGAAGGGAGAAGGACGACGTATGTGGAAAGGACCGGGAGAAAGGACGGCAACTATAACCCGGCTGTGAAACGGAAGATTGACTCATCCGACAGAACTCTCCGCAGCAAAAGTCGCCGAACTGCGGAAGGGCCATCAGCGGCGGAGGAAAAAGTACAAGAAAAATTTGAACGGCCAACAACGAGGTCCAAGCAGGATCACGACAGAAGTTTCCCGGTTCCACCAAGACCAGCTGCCTTCAAACGGCCAAGACCACAAGCAGAGGACAGAAGGAAGATGTTCAAGGGTGGCCGTAGTGGTGAAAAACGGAAGCTTCCAGAGGAAAGCACTGAAGGGCGAGCCCGTACAAGAAGGAGGATCAACCAAGCTACTATCAGCTATACCTTTAAAGACTGGGCCCAGAAAAGGATGTCTGAATATTACAAAGATAAGTAAAATTTTATGTTACTTTACAAACTTAAGTTAATCTTTCATTCTTACTGCAAGTGGCAGATTTCAAGAAGTTTTACCTCATGCGAGGTCTACCTTTATCGCCAAAAGGGCGAGAAATGAGTTGTGACCGATTTTCTTATTATGTTTTTCAATTACTCGCGCGTAAAACTAAAGTTGATGTATAATAGCGTTGTGTAAAGACTTAAATATTGTAAAAAGTTATTGTATAAATTTTATTTAAAACATTCTAGCAAGAAAGAAGTTTTAGTCTGAAAGACTTTTTGAAATGTAGTATTATTTCAATGTAGAAAGAATTGGCACTTGCTTTGAAAAGAATAGAAGTTAACAATGTACTACTAATGTATGTTTTCAAATGTGTAAAATTAACGGCATGTTGATATGTTCTTGTATACATGTGAACTGTTATTTTGAATGTTAAAGAAATACCGTGATATGGTAAAAGTGAAAGTAATGTTAAAAATTTGTTATTCGTGTGACTGTAAAGATTAAATCATGACGAATATATGTTAAAGGTTGAATGATGTAGTTAGGCTCTCTGACGCTACACTTTAGAGTTAGCCACTTTCAGAATAGTACCTCAGGGTCTAGAGTTGAAATTAGGGTGTGTTAAGAGGTCTCGTATGTTGAATTTTAACACGTTAGTGTTTTG
This sequence comes from Stegodyphus dumicola, assembly GCF_044657685.1. Classification (NCBI taxonomy): domain Eukaryota; kingdom Metazoa; phylum Arthropoda; class Arachnida; order Araneae; family Eresidae; genus Stegodyphus; species Stegodyphus dumicola. Next base: position 172,812,229 of record NC_140774.1, on the reverse strand, counting down.
ATTGTAGGAGGAAGTGTGGCACACGTAGACAGAAACACATTCGTGGTTGGTGTTCTTTTACAACACATGTCAGAGAGCACGGGGAGAGATAATTAAAATAGTCATGAATGAAATAAGAATGTTAAGAAAAGTATATTCTATATGTTATTTGCAATGTCATTGTGTAACATTTCATTAAACTAGTTTTCCTTCCAGATCTCTCGAAGGAACCAGAATTGAATAAAAGCTCCTGGTTAGATGCAGTACAGATGAAAAAAAAAAGATTGTTGTATATCCTGGGAGCTGCTATTGTAACAAATTTCTTTCTTTTAAATTTTCTAGTTTCTAACGAAGTTATGATTGTAAAAGGTTGGCCTCGCGTTATATTCTAGAGCTAAAAGTTTTCAACAAGGTCGTTTTAGACCTCAGTTTCAAACAAATTAACTCTGGCGGGAAGTATGTAAGGATCTTAAGTTTTACTAACGTTTATTTTATTTTAAATCTTTACTATCACTTCTTATTTTCTACTTCCGGCCAGAATTATAAGCGTGAAGGAGTTTATGCAAAGTTGTCTGGCGAACGCCAAGTATTTAAGTGTGGCCTTTTTGCCAAGCAGAAGAGAGGAAGCAGTGAGTTCGAAGCAGGCCGCTTACCTTAGAAGTTACGCAGTTGCTATTTGCCTTCCAGGCCAGAGGTTTTAATCCTCTTGATAAATTAAACGTATTGTAGTGTTCACAGTCTCTGTGCTACATACGCTTCCTGTTATTATAAGGCCAATCTTATTCTAAAGTTAAATTAGAGTTTAGTTTTATTTTGATATCTTTTACGTTAGACCCCGAGTGGAGGGTCATTGTATTCCGAAGTACGGAAGTCATTGTATATAAAGAAAAATAAAGGGTTTTGTATACCCTTCGTCTGTATCCTGTCTACTTACTACAATTAGTGAACATAGCTTTAGTAAGCTCTCTGTTCTAGTCAGGTCATTGTATGTTTCCGAAGAAGGTAAGAAGAAACATTGAACCTGATAATTTTACTACTGAGATACAGAAGCAAGTAGCCAGCTTCTCTCAATTCAGACTTCAGTATTTACGCTTAAGGGAATCTTTTCTTCATTTTGTCTTTGTTGTTGCCGACTCATGCTCAGCTGTCTGACTTATAGCCAGCCCAAGCCCACAAAATTAAAAAAGGAGCAAGGAGCAACATTCGTGGCAAGGAGCGCAACATTACTCCTGACGTTAGCAACAGCCTTGAGCATCTTACGGGTGACAGTGCGATTAACTCAGTTCCGCCCCAATTTTTATGGAAAACATCCCAGGGGGGGGGACAGGTCCAAGGGTCTCCCACTCTTTTTTCCCTACCACCAACCTGTCGAGATAACTTTCGGCTCGCCGCGTATTTAGAGTGCCCGCATGCTGCACGGACACCATACATTTACAAACATCCATGCTTTCTCTGGATTCGAGCCCGGGCTTGGATGGGCGGCTTTTCTTCACTTGGGATTTTATGATTACTTGATCAGGTTCCCACTTCAAAAACAAATGCAGTAATCTTTTTATAAGTATTACAGAATAATTTACATTACTTGGTTGGCAATTATTATCTGTATCTCCAAATATATAGTATGATTTTTTTCAGAGATACCTGACATTTATATAAAATTTATTAATTCAGAATACATTTTTAGCTCTTTTTCACTTATATGCACTTTTTAATATTCTGCATTGCGCTAGAAGGGAAAAATACTTGTAATATAAATTAAGCGTATGAGAACTTTTACGTAAATAATAATATGAAGAAGAATTTTCATATGAGCTCTAAAACTGTTATGTACACATGCATTTAAAACTTAAACAGCTGCAAACAATATCAATCGAAAATGACCGAATTAAATGATCAAAATGACCGAATTACTTATCGGCGTATAATTTTTAATTGTAAAAATTGTTTTTTAAACTGTATTTGGTGTTTTATTTTTTCTTGCATTTTACAATTTTTAATGAAGATGTTGTGAGTTTTTATGTATTTTTGCCTTACCGCGAAGGAAGAACTGAATTAACTGACTGATAAATATATCTCTAGTGAAATTCGAGGAAATAAGGTTCAATGAAGCTCATCAAAAAATGTCTCTAGTTTAATAGCACATGAAAGGAAGTCATGTGGCGTCCACATCAGATTTTAAATCTTGTGATAAAACTGAAAGCGCCATTTCAAAGTTTTATTGTGTCCGACTGATTGAAATTTAAATCTAAATTTGTACTTAGGTTAATTATCTGAGTTTAATTAAATTAATCTGAATATCAATCTGAATTTGTATACAAAATGATTTAATCTGATAACATGCACAGTGTGTGTTTTCAGAACAAATTATTAGCAAACTGCTAGTAAAGAACAATAAATTTATTCAGAATTTTTTCTTTTAATTTTTTAAGTTTATTCATTTATTTATCCTCCTCTTACATACTAATAGAAATGAATTTATTTAAAACTATATTTATTTCCAAAAAGTTTGGAGAAATAACAAATTTATTCAGCGTAGACGAATTCAGAATTCCCCCCCCCCCCCATATTTATAATAGGTCAAATGAAAAGAATTTCGTTTTAATTTATTCCATAGCAAACCTATTAGAAAAGCTCATTTTCATATACATTCTTGGAGCGGTAATCTTAAATTACGGAAGATTACTTTTTTTTCAAGAACGATTCTTAATTTAAAAATTCTTCCCAAAAAGACGGTTTCATTTCAACAATGTAGCACAAAACAATTCCAGTTGCGCTTAACGATTTTCCGGTACTTTTAACAAAACTCATTCAGTAATTGTTCACCCGACTCCACGAGGTTCTAACACATCTTCTATATTAGATGTCTTTATCACCAAAGTGGCTGAACGTCACCACAAATTTCCCTAAACACGCTCATTTACGTTCTGAGAACAACATCCCTCCGAGGTTAAATAGCCTCGCAGCCAGCACGCGAGCATATAATTAGATGCATCTATCCCAGCGCCCCCTCTCGGGACCTCCGCTCATCGGGTGTTAATTAAATTCAAATCACTCTGCCATCGGAACGGCACATTAAGTACTTCAACACCAGCTCAGATAAAGCCATTATTAAAACGAGGCTTTGACATGCACTGGATCGATGGTAGCGGGAATTCTGTTCTTTTGGTTTTCTGCCGCCAGGGGGCGGGGACTAGTTTCTTTTGTCTCCGCCTGTCTGGGGGATATATATATCGGAGAAGCGATGCATTATTCAAAAAGCATTAAAGCTTTTCTTTACAGGATGTGAAAGTCCGACAGATTTCTTCGCCTGCTTCCATGCCGGGATTTTATTGTTATCTGAGATGATAATCGATGATGATGTTTTCCCATTCCGCGCCGGCTTAAATTTTTAACTGCGATGGCAACATGATAGAAAATCGTCTGCCGCCCTTACAGATGCAAATGTCACGCTAAATTCGAATACAAATGCGGTGTGATAAAGAAGGGGAACAATTTTTATTCCAAACTTGTCGAGAGAAATTCGCCGTCCTAACAAATGCTAATATGCTCTTTAAGCATATTATTGCAAAAGAACGATAAAGATCGGTTACATACGAAATATGTTTCGATTTAAGACTAATTAATATGTAGAAATCTAAGTGAATTCCGCTTGTTCTTTTGAACCACGAGACTATGAAAGCATTTTGATCAATCATTTTCTTGATCTTTTTGATTAACATCTAGTTCGAGAGAGGAAAAAATAATCATGTTATTATTAAATATCTTAATCTCGTTCCAAAACTTTTCGTATTATAATTAGTTGCACTGGTTGCCCATATTTACTTTGTAAATATTGATAAGCACACATAACAGTTATCGCAGAATTAAATAACTTTTTCTGCAACATACAAATTTAATGAAAGTGCGCTAAGAACTTCTTGATTACAGAAAGATATTCTTATGCAGATTGCTTTGGAAGGAAGCTTCGTATCGTCGTTACACTTTGAATATCTCTAAGATATTTACGCAGCTGACTGCATTAACTTAAGAAAATATATAACTGATTAAAATCGAAAGAGAAGTTTTGCAGTAATGCTGATATGAATACATAATTTTCATAAAGAGTTTATTTAACAAATAAATTCCCTAAGGAATAACCAGAATAATTAAAAATAACAAGAGAATTGACTACATTTTTAATTTTCCTAGAAAAATGCTTCAAATATGAAATAGTTATGCGAAACAAATCTCTGCTGTTTGTTAATTACATTTTGCAACTCTGAAATTTAAACTTCCGCTCCTTTGTACAAAATTTAATGCAGTGATAACCTAGGTTAATAAATATCCCAGTCTTAGAAATTTAGTATCGTAGAACTAATGAATTTACTTCTCCAATAAAACAAGAAAATTACTAACTATAGCTAAATTGTTTTAACGCTAGAAACGTATGTAACAGAGTTGTTCTAACTTTTATGGACTTGGGTCACGTTTCGTTGCACGCCACTAAAACATATATCTGTTACACAAGTTTGTGGATTAGCCAGTCCTCACCTCCTTAACAGACGTATGTCATCGTTATTACACAGCCTGAATAATGCTGGCATTCTAAGAAGATATGAGATTTTTAATTTAACTTTAACCACAAACTGGTTGGAAGGCAGTTCTCAGTTTCTTGGCACTGAGCTTAGCTTAAGGTCTTTAATTTATTTTTCAAATTATGATAGCAGCATTTCGTTACAAACTGTGTCATTTAAGCGCAATAAACATGCTTCTTAGTACTTTGCGTCTTAATTTAAATTTTAATGATAAATATGATTTCTACAACACATTTAGCTAGTATTAACTATTTTTAGGAATTTATTTATATTTAGTTAGTATAGTGTGTTGTAATACATCCAATTAATTATTTTAACGAAGATTTTTTCCCTCTACTCTGATTAATAAAATATTTCCTAATTCTCAAATCTAAGAGCAGAATATTTTTTCTGTTTTTTTTTACATTTTTTAAAAAATTAAGTATCTCATTGCTGTAACAATTTGGAAAATCTTGAAAAACAAACCTGTATTTGCATACATTTACATTCGTTTAATAAGAAAATTTATATCAATTTAAATTGCTAGATTTTCAAAAAGTCTAAAAAAATTACACATATTCTTAATGTTAAGCTAGCTCTTTCTTAACGAAATATTAAGTTTCTCTAGGAGATAGACCAGTTTTGGTTTCAAAAAACATTATTCTACACTGCTGGCCACCCAAATTGCAACAGCAAGAAAGACAAAAGGTACGATAACAAAATTTATTTAGCAGATAATCCGCACTCTCGGTAGGCCACTATCCTTCCTCTGTCGAACTCGGATACTTGATCAAACGATGATCGCTGTTTACTACGAGGCATATTTTTTTTTTTTTTTTTAAATTTGAAAAACCCACAAGGAAAACACAATTGCCGAACTTGAAATCGTCGAAAACTCCAAGCCTTAAATAGCGCTTTGAAGTGGCGCCACAGGCGCGGGTGATTCTAATCATTTGCATATCTCACCTCCGCTAATGCATGTTGTAAATTTCATGTCATTTGTAAGCTTCCTTCAGGGTGTTGCATTTACGGTGGCCAGCAGTGTATTATTAGTTTTAATTCTTAAAATCAATAATTAGTTTTAATTTAATCGGTTTTAGGGATTTATATTTATTTTAAATAAACAATTTTATTTAATTTTAAGCTTTCCTATAAGCCTTCATTCCTCTAATTGTCAGTGTCAGAATATTTAAATTTGATAGCGTGCGTGAAGGAATGCAAATTCTACCTTGAGGAGAAAGAGTTAAATACCCTCGCCCCCAAGTTTTAGAAGGAAATTTTGCCGTTATTTCTGTAACTCCCGGAGTTATTGCTGGTTTAAGTGGCATTAACTGCGTTTACTTTGCTGCCACTAGTTTCGCCACGGGTTTAAAAAACAGGAATATCTGAGCCTTCTAGCTTAATTTCTACTACTTGTGAACATCTTCGAATTTTTAATTTAGTTCTGTGATTTCAGTTACCTCCCAAGGGAGGCGTAGTGTGTTAACGTCGAGTTGACGCATTGTAAATTTTAAAGAGTTTAATAAAAGGTACTTTTAACCCTTCTCCTGTGTAATTCCTACAAGAACTTGCTACACGTACAGTTGTAACTTAGAAAATAAGCAAGTGGACCTTAACAGTAATCAGTTATCAGTCCTGAGCAAAATAATTATTTGGTTTCGAAACTACTGATGTTTTAGGCATAATTAAAGCTTAAGAAAATTTTGCTAGGAAAAAAAAACTTTAACTGAAAAGGGAAGAGTGAAACAAAAAACGTGTTATTTCTTCACTCAGAATGCCAGGTTCACATTTGTTGTTTGAATGGTAAGGGTTCTATTTTCTAATACTGAAGTGTTCGAGTCTCATTTAAAACATAAGCAGAATATGGTAAAAAACCTTAGTTTATTTTAATGTGAATATTAAACGTTTCTTAAATAATTTGAATCGCTTTAAAAGAATATGAAAAAATACGATTTTAATTAAAATTAAATTTAAAATGTGTTTAATCAAAAACCAATTTTAAGCTAGTTTTTTTTAATTAGAATGAAATTTAAAATGCGTTTAATCAAAAACAAATTTAAAAATAGTTTAAATTTTAAAATAATTTTCTAAAATTCATTTATATTTGTTAAGAAGCTACAAATAAAATTACAATAGTAGAAGAAACATAATTAAAATAATCTTAAGGTTTACTTTCTTTAACATAACTTTACAGAAAAAAAGATTGGGGAGGGAGTAACAATAGAAATTCTTTACATTTTCGGAGAATCTTTAAATCAAATGAGGGTTAGAACGGGAAAGATTATTTCAAGAATAAACAGGAATAAATACAATGTACACAAAGTTAAATTCTTTCTAAGAAATTAAAAGTGTGACATTCAGACCGTCAGGATCTAGGTCTCCTAAAATTTCAATAGCCGCATTATTATTTTAACGAATGTTGTTATTGACCGTCAATAAGACTAAATTATCCAAATTTTGAGCTAAAAAATATAAGAGGTAACATTCAAAAGAAGATTCGTGCATGAAGATTTGTGTTTTCGAATTTTGAATATTTCTTAAGATTTCTCAAGAGTTCAAGAATTCCAATGTTTTATCTCTAGACGTAATATTAATAAAATCTGATTTAACAGTAAAATAATCATCTAATTTACTTTCACAAACAAAGCCTCAACTATGCACCAACAAATCAAATTCAGGTTCTTTCGTGGTATATTGCCCAGCTTTACAAAATTAAAAAGAATCCTTACTATAAAAAGAAAAAATCTGATGTGTATACGACATGACTTCATTGTAAGGAATATTAAATTCTACGCATTTTTTCTTGCATTTCATTTAAACTTATTGGATTGAATTAAATCTACTTCGCCGACAGCGCATAAACCACAATAGAATAAATGCATTCTTTAAAATTCACTCTAGTATTTGTTTATCATAGCGACACTCTGGCGCTATATTCACTTAACAGTGTTATATTTCATTCATATTATAACTCAGAATGCACAAATTTTATATCATTTAAAGAATTATCTAATCGTTTCCACATATTCTATTCAAATACTATATTATAGCTAGAACGAAGTATAAAAGAAATGAAGCAAACAAAACAAAAAAGAAACAGTTTTTCAAAAAGAACAGACGATGGAGTGTTTCTCATTCAATTAATTCAGTTCTCACTTCTGACAAGGCAAAAATACATAAAAACTCAAAATATCTGTATTAAAAATTACGAAGTAAATCTTAAACACTTATTTCCTCGAAAAAATTCCGGAAAGGATTAAGCATGATTTAATTCGCAATGATAAATGAAGGCGTTATCTTTGTTGTTGCGAAGTTAAGTTTCTATAGATTGGCAACAAATCCCCTAGTCTGCTGTTTCAAATGTAAATAAGCAATGGCCGCCATCAAAAAAATTATTAGGCTTAGCGGCACTTAAACAACTTTAAAATTGTTGATAATTCTAAAAATATTGCATACTAATTTACTAAAGGCATAAAAACCTTAACCGGAAGATAAAAGCAACATAATTCAATCATTTTTAAAGCAAAAAATGAACAATTTACAAACATATAAGAGTAAAGAAACTGAGATTCCTGAGCCGGGTAACAGAGTGGATATATATATAAATATATTTATATGCGTTTGGTGCTGCCGACTGCAACCAAAATACGAGGTGCACATCTACATGTTAATGCAGTCCTATATACAAAATTTCAACGTTCTGAGGCTACTCGTTTTTGAATTATGCGAGATACGTATGTACGTACGTACTGTACGTTCGTACAGACGCCACGAAGAATTCTCTTCAGAATTAATTTTAAAGCAGTTTTATAATTCTTTTGGAGAAAATGAGTATTTTATTCTGTCCTTACGTACAGATATCACGCAAAAACATCGTTAAATTGTATTCGAAAGCGGTCAAAATGGATATTTTCGTTGAAATATGCTGCCTGAAACTTTTCGCGATTACAATACTTCCTTTGTACTTCGTACAAGGAAGTAGAAACATAACTTACAAATTTTTTAATGATTCCATAACGTTTTTTAAAGGCCGTTTTCGCTTATTATTCAATCATAAAGCTATTCGAGGAAACATGGAAAAAACTCAAAGGCACATTTGATCGATATTACTGACATTTTATTTAATTAAAAAAATCTTTTCTGAGCATATTTTATGATCAAACTGGTGAACGTTGTTCTAGATATTAATAAACTTTCAAAAGTGTAAAGACAAGCTACGGCTGCAATGCTTTAGGTCAGAAAAATTATTTATGAAAAATTATTTGATTTTTTTTATTTTTTATTATTTTAGAAAATTCACTGCTGTGTGTTTTTAGAACAATGAAAGCCACTGGAACATAAAGTGAATATGCTAACAACACGACAATTTTCAGGATGAAATCAAGTTTAAGAAATCACTTCATTTTTTCTAGGGATCTTTTTGCGAGTGCAGTGGGATCATTTATCCACAAGCGTGACGGGATCTTACACAGAAAATGAGAACTTGAAATTAGGAAAAAAACTGCTAACAGTTTAATTGCTAGTATCCCGAACTGTGGGTGGTCTAATTCGTTCTCAAGTGCAAAAAAGACAGTCGTGCGTCACGCCATTTAAGCACTCAAAGTTGAATCGCCCGGCGCCAAAGGAGATTCAGTACACTGCCTTCACGAAAGATGACTTTTGTAATCATTATAGCTTCTTAAAACTTTTGCTGAAATAAAGTATAGACGTACTTCGAGTCATAACATAATACATTATTGTCTAAGGCCAGATTAATTAGTAGGTGTTATTACCATTAGTTGGTTTTTAAATAAATATCGCAGCAAAGTTGAGACAGAGTTTGAGGGACAGGAATGCAAAAGAAAGTACAGGCGTTGGACAAAAATATGGAAACACCTTTAAAAAAACACGTTTCTTTGCTTAATATGGTGTAGGAAACCCGTTGGCATCCAAAACAGCTTGCAGTCTTCTCGGAATGGATAAATACAGTTCCTGTATGTTTGCCAAGGGAATATTATGCCATTCTTCCTGCAAAACGGTGGCAAGTTCAGATAACGATGTTGGCGGTGGATAACGAGAACGCACTTTCCGTTCCAATGTAGACCACAAAGGTTCGATAATATTCAGGTCTGGTGACTGTGGTGGCCAGGGAAGATGGGACAACTCATCCTCGTGCTCAGAAAACCAGTCCTGGACAATGTGAGCTGTGTGAACAGGGGCTTTGTCGTCTTGGAAGACACCATCACCATCGGGGAATAAAGTTTGTACCATGGGATGAACTTGATCGGCCAAAATGTTCCCATAAGTCTTGGCAGTCATGTGCCCTGACACAGTTATCATGGGACTAGCAGAGAACCACGATATGGCTGCCCAAATCATAACAGAACCCCCGCCATGTTTCACTCTTGGCAACAAGCAGTCTGTATTATAGACTTGAGATGGCGTTCTCCTGGCGTAAACTCGGCCAGAAGTGGGAAACAATGTGAAAGAAGACTCGTCAGACCATATTACTCGCTTTCGCTGCTCTATAGTCCAGGCTTTATGACTTAAACACCACCTTTTCCTGTTACGGGCATTAGCATCACTGATGAGTGGCTACTCAATTGCAGCACGGCCAGCAATTCCCTGTTTATGAAGCTCCCTTCTAATTGTTTTGGTACTCACAGGGTTCGGTAACACAACATTCATTTCAGCAGTAACTTTTGCAGCTGTGGTCTTCTTATTTTTCGTCACAATTGCCCTTAATGATCGTCTGTCGCGATCACTCAGGACACACTTTCGTCCGCGCTGTGATTTAGAAGATGATGTTTTTCCGCTTTTCAAATATGCGGAATAAATCTTCGATACAGTACCTCTTGAAACACTAAACACCTCGGCTACCTTGCTTACGGAAGCACCTACCATACGTGCTCCAACAATTTGCCCACGTTCGAAGTCTGTTAACTCTGACATAATGCAATGACAACCTCTAACAGTACTCCGACAACAACTGAACTGTTTAGCACATTTACGAAGTTGTATAGGTTGCGTCAGTAGTCAAAAACGCCGGCGCCACCTACATATTTCATTAAAATCAATCTTTCTTTTCAAACAGGCATTTCACAAGGTGTTTCCATATTTTTGTCCATCCACTGTACTTCCACGTGATGAAAATGAATAGTCTCGTGACGCTGAAATGAGATACATTCCGCAAGAGAAGAAGAGGAAGAATGACTTTGCTTGTTTGCATTAGCTGTACATAAGTCACGTGATCTTTGAGGTCATCTGCATTGTTTGTTTACAAAAGGTATACATAAGCCACGTGATCAATGAGGTGATCGGAATGTCTCTCATTATACTGATAGGTAAGGAATAATGTTTCAATGGATAGCTGTTTGTTTAATTGATTTACCGCTAAGATATTGAAATAATCATCAGAAATGAAATTTTATATAAAAATCAGATATGCCTATAATCTTAATATTCATTCTAACTGGCAGGAAAAGTTGATCTTTATTTGCTTTAGTGCATTCATGATCTTAAATTCTGTTTAGTGCTCTCTAAAAAGTTGCTATGAAACATTTCTGGAGTAGAACATTTCTGAAGTACTTTTACAAACCCTAGTAAAAGCAAAGCAATCAATGCTTTAAACCTGAATAAAAACGTTCAGTTGGGTTGATTGGAATCTTCAGAATAATCTTCAACCGGTAATGTTTTTGATATAACTGTCACCAAATCTGCTTTGTTTATTTCTTTTTTCGTAACTAATTCTAGAATATCATCAACAGCTACTTCGGTGAATCCATCGTCTGCTATTTCGTGCGAAAGGTTTACTAGTATGCACAGTATCCACCAATATAGCATATATCAATACCACTATATCAAGTTCAATATCAAGACAATATCTACCGATACTGCGTGCCGAAGGCTTCGCATGAAGCGATCGTATGCCCAAGCACCAAGTTCTAGTGTTTCACTTGTAGACACTTGAAGCAGGAGACGTGAAAAATGTATAATGCTCTCGCCGGGACTCGAACCATGGACCTCTCGAATACGCTTCTGTGTATTCTTCCAGTTACATCACGAAGGCATGCGGAAAGGGAGGAGAAAATATCTTATATAGTTCTTCTTTCACAAGCATCTGTGGATGAGGGGACCGAATCGCCAAATCCTGGTCGTGATGAATTATTGTCTAAACCTTTTTACTTCGGACGTAATTAGGTTATTTTGAAGCAGGGGATGAAAAATGTGCAGTGCCCTCCTCGGAATTCGAATTTCGGACCTCTCGAATAGTGTCTAGTGTGCTTCCAGGTACACCATGAAGGCATGCGGAAAGTAGGGAAAAATAGTTGTGACAAATATGCAGTGCCTTGGCCGAGATTCGAACTCCGTACCTCCCGAATAGGCGTCGAATGTGCGTCCAGTTACAGCGCGAATGAGGAAAGGAGGGAGAAAATGCTTCATACACTAGCCTTCCAATCCAGAAGGACTAGATGAAAGTGGTGTCGTCAACATCTCAGTCGGACTGTCTCAGAATGGCACAAAGCCGTGTTCGCAGACGAGTCCAGATTTGCGCTGGAATCCGATGATAAAACAGATCTCAAGGATCAAAAAAGAAAGAAACACAGTGAATCGGGCTTAGATTAATATTGAACATCATTCATTCAGAGGTAGCATCATTAATGTACTGGCTGTGATTCAATGAGCTATCGCACCCAGGTGCACATCTGTAAAGACGATTCTGGACAATCGCAGTCTCATCTATAAAGATGCACGGTAGCAGGATAAAGTTCTATGCCATATTTGTGAGACTCTACGCTGTAAAAGTTGGTCTTAGTTTCCTTCTAACGGACGATAATGCCTGTCTCCATCGAGCTAACATTGTCAACGAGCACCTAGCGAATGAGAGTATTTCTCGTATGGAGTAGCTGTCATGTTCCCCCGACTTTAATCCCACTGAAAATCTTTGGCATGCCCTTGAGCATATTGCCTCTGCATGTTTACCTCCTCCAGCCAGTCTCAGCTGGAAATTGCCCTAGTAGAGGAATGGCCATTGTTAGGATCGGCAATGGTTGATCACCTCATTGAAAGCATGGACAATCTTTTTAAAGGTCATATCTGGGATGGTCCCATACGTTATTAATGTAAGTTTTGCTTGTTTCTTTTAGCTTTAAACAGCTATTTGTTAATGCCTCAAACGTGACGTCTTCGTATAATTCATAAAAAGTTAATATTATTTTCATCTTTTTACATAATGCTCATTCTCTTTCATGCACAGCTACTACTTTTGTGTGCAATTTGGTGATAATTAAAGCTTTATTTTTCCAGTTTTGAAATTTGATTGATAGTCGATTCACTGATTTTATCTTTGAGTACTTAATTTTGGAAGCCAGTGTGTTTTAGAATGCAAACAAAAAATACATTTTTGCGAGTTTCAGATCAAACAATTTACCGATTCCAAACATAAGGCAGCTCTACATATTAGACGAAACTGAATTTTGGAAAGGGCCTTATAAAAGGAAAGAAGGCTTTGCTTACTATGCAATGTTTACAAATATAAACTTGATGTGTCTTTTTAAAGAAACAACCAGATTATTTAATGCTATAAACGAAGCTTGTAGAATACTGTACTGTGGGTAAATTTAAGTCAACTGCCCTTAAACTGTATTACGACTGGCAAGCGATTTATCTTTCTGTCTGTGAAAGTTCACCAAATGGCCTAAGAAAGTTTCAAATAACCTTTAACCTATCTATTGAAATTTTGGCTTAACAGTTTTACATATTGTGGACACAAATTAAAACTCCACCAATTACGGGTATTAGACAAGAAGTAAGGGTAAAAGTATGGGAGACACGAACTATTTAGCGTGGGTCAGCTGGTCAGCAAATTCAGGTAAAATGACTAAAAGTACTTTCTGACATTTTGCAACAAAGTAAGTAAATGTACAAAGCTGTCAAAATATATCTACGTCACTAAAAATAAAAACGTCAGGCGTCCATAAAGTAATTGTATTGGAACATTAAAAAATTACAAAAAGGCAATAGAATAATGATACAGATATGGCTTATATAAGAATGATTACACTAAACTATTTTCAGTTTCTTTTTGATAATTTTTATAAAAAAATCTGAGCAATCTGTCATCGTTAGCAGTTCCACAGTTTGAGTTTCAATCATAATGTACCAAGAAAGTTACAAAAGATAAAGAAAAGTACTTTTTATTCTTAAGGCATGAAATTAGTAAGGCTGTGCAACTTAAAAAAGTAGTTGTATATACACACACTTAGTCTGCAAAACTTAACAACAGATTCATTTTTCAGCATACAGCCATGAAATTATGGAAAAGGGCGTTTCGCGATCGGTACAATGAAAAACCAACTCAGTAGAAAAGAGATGCATATGCAAATGTTAGCATTGTGACATCAGAGATTATGTCAAGCTATACAAACCGGACGAATCAGGGAGCGAAATGCAAGGAAACGTGCATTTCGCTCCAGAAAGGAGAAAAATCAGAAATCAGAAAGGAATGCACATTTCCAAGCATACTTATGCAAGTGAAAGTGAGACTGTACGTGCAGCATGACAAAAAGAAAACATTAAGATGCCTTTACACGTGGTAGAATGATATGCAAGCCTGAGGAGCGGTGTAATTTAAAGTCTGCCCTGCCAAGAGTTTAAAATGTTAAAAATGTCATTTACCCAACTTGGGAAAACTTCCATACGAGAGATACAGCTCTAAGAAATATTGGTGGTGGTCAGCCAAGATAAACAACGATGACTGATGACCGATATATCGCCCTGCAAGTGAAAAGAGACCGAAACCAGACAGCGGGCAACATTGCTCAGCAGTTGCGCCCAACAACTGGACGACAGGTGTCCCGGTTTACTGTGGACAGACGACTTCATAAAGGTGGCCTATTCGTCTGGCGTCCTGAACGCTGCATACCATTGACAGAGCCCAGGGGTGGCACCGTTTGATGTAGCCCAAAAAACACAAAGGCTGGACACAAAGATATCAATAGATTTAGGTCCTCATTACCGATGAGAGTCGTTTCAGTCTGATAAACAATTCTCAGGGTCAGCTGATTTGGAGAGAGGTAGGGACAAGCTTTTATCCCACTAACCTCAGGGAAATAGACCATTGGGTATGGTCCTGGCTTGTCTGTATGAGGGGGCATTATGATGAATGGACTGACTTTTCGACAGATGTTCATTTACCTGAGATCGTTACTGTGATGAAGTTATTCTACCCCGTGAGCGCCTTTTCCGCAGTGCCGTAGCTTTTGACTTTTCTCTTATGGGTGACAGTGCATGATCACATAGCACTAATGCTATTGTTAAGGAACTCCTGGAAAGGAAAGATAGCAACAGAATGGACTGGCCAGCCTGCTTCTCTGATTTAAATTCCATTGAGCATGTATGGAATACTTTAGGAAGACGTCTCGCGATCGGGTCTTACCCTCCGGAGCGCTTCAAACAAAGGAAACAGATGCTCCCTGAAGAACGGGAACGTTTGCTCCAAGAACTGTTAGATAATCTGATGTTGAGTATCCACAGATGGTGCAAAACTACCATTGCATTTAAAGGTGGTCGTATACCTTACTATGACTCTTTGGTTTCTTGCTCTCCCCCTTATCCAGACAGTTCTCTGTACCAAAGTCATTCTCTCAATAAAGCCTCTTTCAATTCTATATGATTCCTGTTCAATTTTTTTGCTATTATATTTTCCTCATCTTTTAAGTACTATATTGTGCCTCTGCGGTATGTATTTCATGTTTTGCGCAATTACGGCCAAAATCAGAAAAGTTGCTCAAGTTTTGCACACCATGTATATATTTTAATATTATTTATTCAAACTCTTAAATAACAGGGAAATATATTCATAGGACGGTTATACTGAAAAAAAGGTACACGGATTTTAAATTTTCATTTAAAGGTTTAAACGAAGAATTTGATTTGGAGACAAAAGTACTGTTTCAGTGTTAGAATCATAGTATTTGACCAAAAACATTGAAATCAATTAAAAATTGAATTAAAATATTTCTACAATTTCGAAATTACATTTCATGGGATAAAAATAGGTTGTGTTTTATAATTAATATACATTAATTACACATACGGTTATGTTTTATAATTTTATATTTTATAATTATGTAATTAATATACGATTATATTTAATAATTTTATATTTATGCAAAGAAAATTAATTAAAAAATTTTGCATTCATGTGGCTTTTAGTCGTAAAATCCTCTGCTTAAGTCTGGATAAATAAAATAAAGCATTTAAAAGGAAAATATTCTGTAACCGTGACCGAGTTACTATAAACAATTAATTAAAGAATGATTGACTTACAATGATTAATCTAATCTTACTCTTCGACGAAGATCATTGTATAGAAAGAAGACGTCAATTAGTTATGCTTAGATTGCATAACAAGTTTGTTATCAGAATGATTTTCTTTATTACTGCTGAATGTGTATCCGTTAATCATTACCTATCGGGGTTCTTATTCTGCCTCATGAACTAAAACAATTATTCGCAGAGAAATATGCTTCTCAACGTTATATCATTTGACAGGAGAAGGAATTTATCTACTGACATTGATTAGAAAGTAAGCAAGAATAAATGTTTGTGAATTTATCTTTTGTATTTATACTATTTCGTCTTGCTATACAAGTTATTAAAAGGCTGTGATACGGTAAAATACGATAGATTTCATTCCTGAAGATGAAAATCTAGGTTTTCATTTTTCAAAAAAGCAGTTTATAGCACATCTTATAACCATGACACTTGAGGTAAGTTTGAGAAACTTTTAGAAGTAAGAACACATGAAAAATTAACTCCGATTCTGCCAGAATTCGAACCACGATCTTATAGTTGTTTGTTGGATGAACTAACCGTGAGAGTAAGCACTGGGAAATCCGATGACGTTTCACATTCTTTCCACTTCCCCCCCCCCGGGGGGTCGACGTAGAGAACTCTGCGAAGCTACTGGCTAGGATCTGTAGGCTAGGACCTAGGCAGTCTCGACCACGGGGGTATAAAATCACGAGCCTGGCGTTCCAGACACCGGGGTTGGGTCATTTATATGGCTGGACCTCGGGGGAAAAGCGTAAGACGTATACCAGATGGTTCTGTAGCTTGGTATGGGACGGCACCACGGTGTTGGACGGCACCGAGTTTGCTAGGTAATGTCCTGATGGGACGTGCTGCCCGTGTAGTACTGGCGGGAGCATTTAAACGACCGGTCAAGTCCATCAGGTTTTCAGGTCACGCCTCCGTCGAAAAGCCGAGAACAGGGAGTGGTGACCCCTCGGTCCTGGCCCAGTAAGCGGAGAATTTTTGGAGTTATTCTGTCTAAGAGCCGGTGTGGAACCCGGTTCTCCAAACAATAAGGAATTAGTTTTAAAACTCCTAAGTAGAATTTGCATTTTTGGGCTGAGGCTAAGTTTTGGATTTGTGCCCCACGATTCCAGTCCACAAAGTCGAACTCGTTTTATGTGGCCTACCTGCCACGACCTGCCCCTGCCTGATATGGGGGTTCACAGTAGGTCGATTCCCTCAGTTGCGTAACTGTTCACAGGAGAGGTGTACAAATTTTGATTGAGTCTTTCCACTTAAA
Source organism: Stegodyphus dumicola (assembly GCF_044657685.1). NCBI lineage: Eukaryota > Metazoa > Arthropoda > Arachnida > Araneae > Eresidae > Stegodyphus > Stegodyphus dumicola. The sequence continues at coordinate 172,795,117 of NC_140774.1, read as the reverse complement.
GAGCGTTTGGGTAGAGGAACGAGACCCAGTTCATCAAATCTAGATATTGACGACATATTGCAACCATATTCGAGGGCGCCACTGTAAAGTCTTATTAGGCTTATCGATGCCAGGGAGTTAAAAATCAGCTGCATTGTCTTAGGCCAAGGGTGTTCCATTTTGCTAACTGGACCATCACTGCATGGATAGCAGGCACGAGGGGCTCGTTACAAATTAGCATATATTTAACGAATTTTAGAAGTAAACAAATGCATTCTTAGAGCCGTTAACCATGTGAAATATGACAGTTATGGCTAAGGGAAAGTTTTCCGGAATACTAGCCACCTTTGAAATTTTTTCTGCACTAGCTAAAGTTAATAAAATTTATGTGTATTATTATTATTACTACTATCAACAAGGGCTGCAGAATTCCTGAATACGTATATTTTTATATTTATCTTAGTTACATTGCTATATTTATTAACATGAGAATCACAGTTTTTTAGCTTGCATTACATTTTATCTCAGATGACATACAAGTACATATTTATGACAGAGCATAGCTTGAAAACTAATTTTGATGAACTTGTTTCTTAGAAACTATAGTTTTATAGATTGTTAGCCGAAAGGGGCGTCAGCCCAGAAGGACTATTAATCTCGAAACGGCGTTTTATTTCAAATCGCTAAATGCGTTGAATCACTTTTCAAATTATTGCCATCAAATATTATTGCCGTATATTATATTTGAAGAAATTATTTAATGAAGAATCTGCATGAATGTATGTATGTAAGTTTCCCGCATTGCGAACAAATAACGGTACCTAAAGCCATTAAATTTTGAATAACATAGTCCTCATCGCGAACATGGGCACCAGGAAGCCCGAATTTTGAATTTCGAAATTGGTTTGGTACCGATTTCATATCTTGTAAAACTTTGAATTTTTGAATAAACTCAACTATTTCAAAGCGAACAGCGGGAAACCTGTAGGAAATAAAATATTTTTATTTTCAGTTTGCGGTGAGACTGTAAACGAAATTCTGAAGATAGGAGTTTTTAAATATTTTGTGATTTTGCTGTTGAATCGAATTTTATATCATAAGCGTCAAGAACGTGATATTGAATAAATAAAGTAAACACACAAAACATTAATAATTAAAAGATAAAAAAAGTTTCGTAAAACCGTCTTAGTAAGAAATTTAACATCAATACGATTATTTGAAAAACGACTTAAAGAATATATAGTATAAAAAAAAATCTGAAAGCTTTCAGATTTTATATTACTCCCAAAGGGGCGTTTTTTAACGTTTTGTATGTTAATTTTATTTATTAAGTATCATGTTCTTCGCACTGAAACCATAAAATTGAATTCAACAGCAGTATCAAAAAATATTTAAATCAGCATATCCTTAGAATTTCCGATACACAGTCTCACGCGCTGGTGATAAAAATGTTTTTTCCGTACAATGTTGCCATTGCTTGCCTTGAAATCGTTGCGTTTCTTAATCAAAAACTCATAAACGCCTTACAAAGCATGAAATAGATTGTAAGGATTATGCTAATTTTATTAACAGTTAAATTTTGAGTTAAAATTCCTTTCCTAAATTAACCAAGTTTCTTACTGGACATGGGAATTTTAAAAGTTATTTGAACAGATTTAAGTTGAGTCCTGAGTCTGTCTGTGACTGTGGCCTCGGCGGCGAGGAGAATGCTTCTTCTATGTCCTAAATATGAGAGCAAAAGAAAAGTCTTGAAACTGGGACTGAAAAATTCTAATATTAACTGGCCTCCAGAGTTTTACCAATTTATTTCCGAGAGAAGTGCTTTTGACACTTTTTGTCAATTCATTGTAAAACTTTGTAATCATCCTTAATTTTATTTCAGTTTTCTCTTCTGTTTATTTTGTATTGTGTTTCATACTTACTTCTGTAAGCCCCATGTGATACTATGTGGTACATGGGGAACTTGTTGTGTTTCTTTAATAAAAAAAAATAAATTAATTAATTTCAACTTCTTAATTTCAATCAATTTCGCTTCTTAATTTCAACTTACCACTTCCGGCCAGAATGTAGTTTTAGAATCACGTCTGAATGCTAATGAGGAAGAGCGGTATTTAACCGAGAAATTTTACTGTCTTAGTAAGAGAGATACCAGATATTCTGGCTAGACGCATCCGCCATTTTAGGCTACTCTCTCGTAAGCTACTATTACGCTTGGCCGTACTTTAGGTCCTTGATAGCTTCGCAGTCTATTAACGTTAAGGGACCAACTCGATTAGAATCTTGATATCTTCGGCTATATCTCTTTAGTTAAGATTAGTTTTGTTTGATTCTTAGTATCTTAAGTTCAAGCCGAAGTGTCGGCTTTATTGTACAACTCCAAAACGGAGTTTTGTAGTTGGAATAATAAAGGGTTATTTTATCCTTGTTGTTTTCTGTCACACGAACTCAAGCGATTATTCGCTTATCAGTTCTTAAGATTCTTCGCTTTCAACGGTAACTTAGAATTACACAATAGAGAATCCTACAAAATAGCAAAAAAGAATTCCAAATTGGGCTTCCAGATGCTCATATTCGGGTGGAGACGTACGTTATTCAAAGTTTGATAGGTTTAGGTACCGTTGTTTTATCAGAACACGAGAAACATATGCAGGTTTATGAGCATTTTTCATTATTTAATTTCTTTAAATATAATATAGGGTTGTAATATTTGGTGGCAACAATTTTAAAAGTGATTCGCCGTTTATAGTGAGTCAACGTAAAATGCCAAAACGAAATTAATAGCCCTTCTGGGCAAATTGCCCTTTTGGGGTGAAATAAAACCTCGAAAATATGTATGCCAACAATTAACCCTCTCATAGGAATTCTAAGCGTGCACTGTTATGCTGCTGTTAAAATTTTTGTATTTTCGATGTTGAGTTGTATATTTTTTAAGTGCGGAAAAAATGATGCTTAATAATGAAGTTAAAAAGACAAAAAAAAAAAAAAAAAAAAAAAAAAAAGCAGACTGGTAAAAAAAAACCTCAACAAACCCTTTCGGGCAACTGTTAAAAATCTGAAAACTTTTCTGATTTTCAGATTTCTTTTTATTTTATTTATTTATATACCTACGCTCCTGATGGCCTTTCATAGGGTTCCTGCACTTCTAATTTCAGAAGTCAAGCGACGCACATTCGCAATATTAATTTAAACGCTACTGTGAATACTAAGCTTATACAAAGCGGGTATAGCTTTCTTCTTCAATGAAACTGAATTTTTGTTTTGCTTAGTCTTTCTAGAATTTATGTAAGTTCTAACTGAAGAATTAAACTTTAAAATCAATCAGTTTAGACTGTAAAGTTATACTTGGCATATATTGGAACTTTAGTCTAAAAATTTTACTAGACGGGTAGCCTGCTATCGCTATGTCTGAAAAGAGTATAACAGAAACTTGTAAAGGTTTGAAAACTTGTAGAGGTAAACTGAACTTTTAACAATACAGGGCACTACAGATAACCATCATTTTTAATGTCACATATTAAATAATTACTGTCAAATGAATTTAAACGTTGATCATGCTCAGCAAGGTACGAAGAATTTTTTTCCCGCTTAAGAATTGGATCTTCGCATTATAATTTAAATAGCAAACCAAAGAAGTGGGGAGACTTACAAAAGTGAAGTACATTGAACTGACGACTCGCAGATAACCGGAAAAGCAGATTAGTGTAGTTGTCTCTAACAACAGTAATATCCAAGTAATTGAACAGTAACAAAGATACTCCGTTGATGGGTACTACAACTATAATAGCAGTTGCAAGCAAATCAGCTAAGGTAACCAGAAAGTTGAATCACGTAATTTCCTTTCAAGACTAAACGAGATAGTATTACAAAAAAATCTGATGTGTACAACACATGACTTCCTTCTACAGAATATTAAATTATACGCATTTTTTCTTGCATTTAATTTAAACTTATTATATTTAATTAAACCTACTTCGCCGACAGCGCATAAACCACAATACAATAAATGCATTATCTAAAATTCACTTTGTTTACCATAGCGACACTCTGGCGCTAGGTTTACTTAACAGTATTATGTTCCCTTCATATTATAACTCAGAATGCACAAAATGTATATCATTTAAAGAATTATCTTATCGTTGCCACATGTTCTATTCAAATAATATAATAAAGCTAGAACGATGTATAAAAGAAATTAAGCAAACAAAACAAAAAAGAAACAGATTTTCACAGACGATTGAGTATTTCTCATTTAATTAATTCAGTTCTCACTTCGCGAGAAGGCAAAAATGCATAAAAACTCGAAATATCTATATTAAAAATTACGAAGTAAATCTCAAACGCTTATTTCCTCGAAAAAATTCCAGAAAGAATTAAGCATGATTTAATTGGCAATAATAAATGAATGCGTTATCTTTGTTGTTGCGAAGCTAAGTTTCTCTAGATTGGCAACAAATCCACTAGTCTCGTGTTTCAAATGTAAACATCAATGGCCGCCATTAAAAACAGGCTTAGCGGCAATTAAACAACTTTAAAATTGCTGATAATTCTAAAAATATTGCACACAGATTTATCAAAGGCATAAAATCCTTAACCGGAACATAAAAACAACATAATTCAATCATTTTTAAAGCAAAAAATGTACAATTTGCAAACCTGTAAGAGTAAAGAAACTGAGATCACTGAGCCGGGTAATAGAATGGATATATATATAAATATATTTATATACGTTTGGTGTGGCCGATAGCAACCAAAATACGAGGTACACATCTACATGTTATAGCAGTCGTATATACTAAATTTTAACGTTCTGATGCTACTCGTTTTTGAGAATTTTAAAGCAAATTTATAATTTTTTTGGAGGAAACGAGTCTTTTATTCTGTCCTTACGTACAGATATCACGCAAAAACATCGTTAAATTGCATTCGATAGCGGTCAAAATGAATATTTTCGTTAAAATATGCTGCCTGAAACTTTTCGCGATTACAATACTTCCTTTTTACTTCGTACAAGAAAGTAAAAATCTGATGTGTGATCCACATGACTTCCTTGTACAGAATATTAAATTATACACATTTTTTCCTTTATTTCATTTAAACTTATTATGGATTGAATTAAATCTACTTCGTCGATAGCGCATAAACCACAATAGTATAGATGCACTCTTTAAAATTCACTCTATTTGTTTAACATAGCGACACTCTAGCCCTAGGTTCACTTAAAAGCATAACATTTCATTCATTTTTTAACTTAGAATGAACAAAATTTATATCATCTTAAGAATTATCTAATCGTTGCCACATGTTCTATTGAAATACTATAATAAATCTAAAACGATGTATAAAAGAAATTAAGCAAAGAACAACAACAACAACAGAAGAAACAATTTTTCACAAACGATTCAGTATTTCTCATTCAATTAATTCAGTTCTCACTTCGCGACAAGGCAAAAATACATAAAAACTCAAAATATCCGTATTAAAAATTACGAAGTAAATCTTAAACACTTGTTTCCTCGAAAAAATTCCAGAAAGGATTAAGCATGATTTAATTCGCAATAATAAATGAAGGCGTTATATTTGTTGTTGCGAAGCTTAGTCTCTCTAGATTGGCAACAAATCTACAGTTCTGCTGTTTCAAATGGAAACAAATATGTCCGCCATGTTATTTAAAACTTAACCGCACTTAAACAGCTTTTAAATTGTTGATAATTGTACAAATATCGCTTCCAGAATTACGAAAGTCATAAAAACCTTAACCGGAAGATAAGAACAACATAATTCAATCATTTTTAAAGCAAAAAATGTACAATTTACAAACATATAAGAGTAAAGGAACTGAGATCACTGTGCCGAGTAACAAAGTGGATATATATATAGTAAATATAGTACTTATATACGTTTGGTGCGGCCGATTGCAACCAAAATACGAAGTGCACATTTACATGTTATAGCAGTCCTATATACAAAATTTCAACGTTCTGAGGCTACTCGTTTTCGAGTTATGCGAGATACGTTCGTACAGGCACCACGAAAAATTCTATTCAGAATTAATTTTAAAACAGTTTTATCATTTTTTTGGAGGAAACGAGTCTTTTATTCTGTCCTTACGTACAGATATCACGCAAAAACATCTTTAAATTGCATTTAAAAGCGGCCAAAATGGATATTTTCGTTGAAATATGCTGCCTGAAACTCTTCGCGATTACAATACTTCCTTTTTACTTCGTACAAGGAAGTAAAAATGGATCGCTCAATTAATAGTAAATTTTTTGCTGTTATATCTAAGATGTTGGTAAACCAGTTTGATGGAGGCGAGCTAAAACTCTTTGGAAGCAGAAAGGAATTTGATGAATATTTTACACACAGCAAGTGTTAAATACTCTCACAATGTGTGTCGTATCTGTCTTTGCTTTGCAGGAACTTCACTTGTAGCGATATTTCCAGTTTAGATAAGGTACGTTTTACAGATAAGGCATAATTTTATCGAAGGCATGGATGTAGCTGTGGCCAAAATTACTAAAAGCTCTGAAAAACCTGAATTTTATCGAGTTTTCTATGTATCTTGAAATAACTGTTGTCTGGAATGCTCTGCGAAAGCGAATGCATCTACTCTTCTACCCTTTGGAATTACCATAGAATCTGAATCCTACCATAATATTGCTTAGTAGCTCATTTTCATATAACAGAAGAATGGCTATCAATCATTTTTTGATATAGCAAAGATTGTATGAAATGTAATAGAACGAATTCCACAAAGAAAATGATGAAAGAAGTTTTCTTTTTAAAATCTAATCTAAAGATATTGACTACTGAGACACTGAGAGTCATATCTAAATATTATGACTACTTTGCCTCCAATACTTACCAGTTTAGAGTTCATTTTGTGGCAATGATTGAAACATGGTTATTTATAAATAACACGCACACTGTGAAGGAAATTAAAATGAACATCACTGCTGCCTTCCAACATACGTATATAAGTGAGTGAAAGTTTTATAATGTCTTTAGGAGCACCGTAGAATGTATAGGAAATACGTTGAACTAAGGGATGACATTTCGAACATATGTTCTAGGTGAGATCTGTTCCTTGGAAATGTACATTTATTGTTTCTACAGAGGCTTCAGCATTTTAATTAAGCCCCTGCGTATTACTTTTATGTGCTTATTTGTGCATTGAATATAAGCTATGAATTTGATGTACAAATAATCTTTTAACTATATTTTGTCCAAAGGGGCTTTGTCGCTATTGTTTTCGTTTTGCGATTTTCCGCCGGAAACCTATAAACGCCGTATCACTTTTCAAATCGTTGCCACCAAAAACTATCGCCCTGTATTATATTTGAAGAAATTAAATAATGAAGAATTTGCATAAATGTATCTATGTTTCTCGCATTGTGATAAAACAACGGTACTTAGAGCCATCCAATTTTGAATGACGTAATCCTACTGCGAATATGGGCATCTGAAAGCCCAAATTTGTAATTTGTAATTTGTTTTATTATCGATTTCATATTTTGTAAAACTTTTAACGAATTTTTGATTAACAGACTCCAGGATTTCAAAGCGAGCAATGGCATCACTCTATGGGGGGGGGGGTGAAAACCTTTTTATCTCCAGCGCGCGGAACTGTGTATTGGAAATTCTAAAGATATGTTCATTTTAAAATTATTTTGCGACATTGCTGTTGAACTGAATTTTATCGTTTAAGTGCAAAGAACATGATCTACACTCCTGCTTGTTCTGATATTCGAGATCGGATCCTTTCGTACGGGAGTCAGAGTCACTAACCCGTCCGGGGCAGCTTTTATTATTATTCAATATTTTATACATTATTTAGCATCATTAGCGGAAAACTATGTTTTTGGCCAAAGAATTCAAAAATATATTTTTCTATATAAATTAATGGTAATATCTTCTTCGATTTATGCAATATTACCTCATGAAAAGTTCATAAAGACGCTATATTTCCAGACACTGGAAAAAAACATGTATATTCTGTACATAATTCGATCATTAAGCGGTCATATTTTAAAACTGTTCAAACCGTAAATCTACTTCACATTAATTGTTAACCAACATAAGCCAGGATGAGTGATTAGTCGACCACACGCTACTTTTCACTTCTACTCATTTTTCACTAAAACTTAGAGCGCAAAATATTCACCGCAAGATGCAAGCATGAATTAATAATAAAAGCTAAAAAATGTTCCGAGCATAGTAATTTGACTTTTGAGACAGATTTCAGTAATTTTTCAGCTGCATATATTTTCCACCTTTAGAGACTAAACAATTTGCAAGCTCACGCCTCTGAGCCTATTTAGTATTCACATAAAGCAAAGCTCATTAAGAAGTAAAGACTAAAAAATTAAAAAAAGAAGGTTCTTTGAGGAAAAAAGATTTGGTTGCTGACTAATTTTCTAGCACTGAGCGTGAGAGTGGCGTTGCAGCCGAAGTTGCGTGATTTATGCTGAACTCCCATGTTAGTTGCATTCGCCTCATTGTTTGTGTGAACATGACACATTCGAGGCACGTATATGGACGACAATTGAGTCGTCATTTCTGTAGTAAGGGGGTGTTTCTTTCTGGCTGGTGATTCGTTATACTCTGTCAAAATTCAGTTGCAGTTGTATTTTCAGTGAGTTTGAAAGAGTTTATGATAAATAAGACTTAATGTTTAGTTTCAAATAAAGGATTACTCTTGTTTTCCAGACATCTGTTATTCAGCATTCAACCAAAGGTTGAATCCCTATGGATTAACAAGGAGTTTTGAGAAGTTCGCAATACTTAAAAAGTATTGCATTATAAGAGAAACTTCAAATAATATGCGTGGATATTTTCTTCGAAAACTGCAGATAAAACTCAGGCGCTACTTTAAATAAAGCCCGCTTTCAAATGCTGAAGACTATACACACTTACTTCTACTTTTGAGGGAAATTTTGAAAGATTTTTATTTCAAGTTATTTGTAAAGAAAATTTATTTGCCTTTTTACTTCCCTGTACGAAGTAAAAAGGAAGTATTGTAATCGCAAAAAGTTTCAGGCAACAAGAAAAATTTCAACAAAAATATCCATTTTGACCGCTATCGAATGCAATTTAACGATGTTTTTGCTTGATATCTGTACGTAAGGATAGAATAAAAGACTCGTTTGCTCCAAAAATATTAGAAAACTGCTTTAAAATTAATTCTGAAGAGAATTTTCCGTGGCGTCTGTACGAACGTATGTACGTACGTACGTATCTCGCATAACTCAAAAACGAGTAGCCTCAGAATGTTGATATTTTGTATATAGGACTTCTATAACATGTAGATGTTCACCTCGTATTTTGGTTACAATCGTCCGCACCAAACATAAATATATTTATATATATATACACTCTGTTACCCGGCTCAGTGATCTCAGTTTCTTTACTCTTATATGTTTGTAAATTGTATATTTTTTGCTTTAAATATGATTGAACTACGTTGTTTTTATCTTCCGGTTAAGGTTTTTATGCCTTTAGTAAATCTGTATGCAATAATTTTAGAATTATCAACAATTTTAAAGTTGTTTAAGTGCCGCTAAGCCTTTTTTTTATGACGGCAATTGATTGTTTACATTTGAAACAGCAGACTAGTGGATTTGTTGCCAACCTAGAGAAACGTAGCTTCGCAACAACAAAGATAACGCCTTCATTTATTATTGCGAATTAAATCATGCTTAATCCTTTCTGGAATTTTTCCGAGGAAATAAGTGTTTAAGATTTACTTCGTAATTTTTAATATTGATATTTTGAGTTTTTATGTATTTTTGCCTTCTCGCGAAGTGAGAACTGAATTAATTGAATGAGAAATACTCAATCGTCTGTGAAAAACTGTTTCATTTTTGTTTTGTTTGCTTAATTTCTTTTATACATCATTCTAGCTTTATCAGGGTCAATGTTCCTTCTTACCTTCTTCGGGAACATGCAAGGATCTGACGCGGAACAGAGAGCTTACTAAAGCTATGTTCACTAATTGTGGGAAGTAGACAGGATACACAAGAAGGGTATACAAAACCCTTTATTTTTCTCTATTGTACTTCGGAATACACAGACCCGCTACTCGGGGTCTAACGTAAAAATATAAAAAATAGAACTAAACTCTAATTTAACTTTAAAATAATAAACGTGGAAGATTGGCCTTATAATAACAGGAAGCCGTATGTAGAACAGAGAACTGTTAACACTGCAATACGTTTACAATTTATCAAGAGGATTAAAACCTCTGGCCTGGAAGGCAACAAGCAACTGCGTAACTTCTAAGGTAAGCGGCCTGCTTCGACTCACTGCTTCCTCTCTCTCGCTTGGCAAAAAGCCACAACTTAAATACTTGGCGTCCGCCAGACAAACTTTGCATAAAAACCTTAACGCTTATAATTCTGGCCGGAAGTAGAAAATAAGAAGTGATAGTAAAGATTTAAAATAAAATAAACGTTAGTAAAACTTAAGATCCTTACATACTTCCCGCCAGAGTTAATTAGTTTGAAACTAAGGTCTAAAACGACCTTGTTGAAAACTTTTAGCTCTAGAATCTAACGCGAGGCCAATCTTTTACAAATATTTTTCGCTAGAAACTAGAAATTTAAAAGAAAGAAATTTGTTTTTACAATAGCAGCTCCCAGGATACACAATTTTTTTTCATCTGTACTGCATCCAAACAGGAGCTCTTATTCAAGTCTGATTCCTTCCAGAGATCTGGAAGGAAAACTAGTTTAATGAAATGTTACACAATGAAATGGCAAGTAACATGTATAATTATACTTCTCTTAACATTCTTATTTCATTCGTGACTATTTTAATTAACGTGTTCCACACTTCCTCCTACAATCAAAACACTAACGTGTTAAAATTCAACATAACAAGACCTCTTAACACACCCTAATTTCAACTCTAAACCCTGAGGTACTATTCTAAAAGTGGCTAACTCTGAAGTGTAGCGTCAGAGAGCCTAACTACATCATTCAACCTTTAACACATATTCGCCATGCTTTAGTCTTTTTACAGTCACACGAATAAAAAAATTTTAACATTCACTTTTACCATATCACGGTATTTCTTAACATTTAAAATAACAGTTCACATTGTATATAAGAACATATTAACATGCCGTTAATTTTACACATTTGAAAACATACATTAGTAGTACATTGTTAACTTCTATTCTTTTCAAAGCAAGTGCCAATTCTTTCTACATTGAAATACTACATTTCAAAAAGTCTTTCAGACTAAAACTTCTTTCTTGCTAGAATGTTTTAAATAAAATTTATACAATAACATTTTACAATATTTAAGTCTTTACACAACGCTATTATACATCAACTTTAGTTTTACGCGCGAGTAATTGAAAAACATAATACCAAAATCGGTAACAACTCCTTTCTCGCCCTTTTGGCGATAAAGGTAGACCTCGCATGAGGTAAAACTTCTTGAAATCTGCCACTTGCAGTAAGAATGAAAGATTAACTTAAGTTTGCAAAGTAACATAAAATTTTACTTATCTTTGTGATATTCGGACATCCTTTTCTGGGCCCAGTCCTTAAAGGTATTGCAGATAGTTGTGTGATTTATCCTCCTTCTTGTACGGGCTCGTAGAGTAGATCTTCCGTTTTAGAGCCGGGTTATAGTTGCCGTCATTTCTCCTGGTTGTCTTCACATACGTCGTCCTTCTCCCTTCTTCATTCTAGGGGTGTTCGTGAACTCTCTTTTCTGGACGGTGGAGCGGCTTCTTTTTCTTGCTACCTTCAATTTTTCCGCGGGGAAATTTTCTTTTCACTTGCTCCTGCCTCTTAATGGCTTGCCCTTGTACTTGTCGTTTTTCCACCTCTGGAGCTTGTGCCTGCGGTGTCTGCCGTGCCGGATCATGCAAAAGATCTGAAAATATTTGCATTTTATTACGATCGAAGTAGGATTTGATTTGATCAATGTTTGCGGAGCAGGTTTCACCATTTCTGGCTTTTAACACTACTACAGCGTGAGTTATTTTTTCTATAACATATGGTCCTTCAAATCGTGGAAAAAATTTGGCAGTCTTATCTTCTGGTGCTGAAGAAAGTGAATGCTTAATTTTTAAAACTTCATCCCCTACTTTATAAGTTACTCCCCGTCGTTTCAAATCATAATAGAGCTTCTGATTTCTTTGTGCTACTTCCGTATTCTTCTTTGCTTCCTTAATTAGTTTTTCTATATCACCCATTTTAAATTCTGGGGCTCTTTGTTGCACATAAAATAACTTATCTAACGGCGTTATAATCTTTCTGCCTAGAAATAACTCAGCAGGAGTTTTGCCCGTTGTATCATGTTTTGCGGTCCTAAGGGCGAAAGCAAATTCATTGACATAATTATCCCAGCTTTTATGAAAATTTTTAACATAACTACGGATAATTTTCACTATATTTCTATTGACCCGTTCCGCTATATTTGATTGCGGCCGATACGGGACCATTTTTAAATGACGTATGCCCAGTTTTTGGCACATGTCTTCAAATATATTACTTACAAATTGAGGACCATTATCCGATATAACTTTTAGGGGCGCCCCGTACTTTAAAATATACTTATTTAAAATAGAATCAGTAACTAATTTCGCGGAGGCTCGTTTTAAGGGAACAATTTCGGTCCATTTACTAAAATGATCAACCATAACAAAGAGATAGCGACTTTTATTTAACTGACTTTTTGGGAAAGGGCCCAATAAATCGATGCCAATTATTTCATTTGGAAATTCGGATTTAATACTATTTAGAAACCCGGCCGGGCGGAAATTAATATAATTAACTGCTTGACATGTTGGGCAGGACTGGACATACGCCCTTGTTAACTTTTGCAGTTCAGGAACGTAGACTGCCTCGCGTACGCGTTGGATAGTTTTTTGAATACCAGCATGAGAAGCTAAAGGGCTGTCATGGAGCTCCTGCAGGATATTTAATCTAAGACTAGCTGGGATAACAGGTCGAAATTCGTTGTTGGAATTCGTAGTTTTTGTATAAAATAATAGACCATCTATTAGTTCGTAACGGGCCGCCCTGTTTCTTATCGCCACAATATCTTGGCGGCTAAAATTTTCAGGATCCTTCAAATACTCATAAATGCTTCCAAACTCAGGATCCTTACCCAGTTCAGTTATTACAGTTTCTCGGGAATTTATTGTACATGCTGTAAGCATTGCTACCTTTACGGTATTACCTTGTTCGTCTATTTTAAATCTTGATAGGGCATCTGCTACGATATTTTCCTTTCCGGGGGTATGCTTGATTACCAGATTATATTCTTGCAGCTTGAGTGCCCATCTTATTAACCTTGGGGATAAATTTTTCCCTGAGTACAATCTAGTTACCGCCGCATGATCAGAGTACACTGTTATCGGCGCCTTTCCAAAATAGACTCGGAACTTTTGCACTGCTAACAGAACTGCAAGTGCCTCTCTCTCGGTCGCGGAATAGTTTCTTTGTGTTTGATTTAAAGTTCGGCTAAAAAATGCGACGGGCTGCTGATTTTGCGAAAGTACCGCTCCTACCGCATAATCCGAAGCATCCGCTGAAATTTCTAAATTCTCATCCTTTTCAGGAAATTTCAACACAGGGGCTTGCGTTAATGCTTGTTTTAATTTTTCGAAAGCACTATTGGCTTCGGCCGTCCACGAGAATCTTGCCTTTTTCCTTTTTAATTTTAACAATGGCTCAGCGATAGCCGTAAAATCTTTTATAAAGGACCTATAATATGAACAAAGTCCTAGAAAAGAAGAGAGCTTCTTTGCGGTGTTTGGAGTCGGATACTTTTGTACAGCGATTATTTTTGATTCGTCTGTCTCGATTCCTTTTTGAGATATTTTGTAACCTAAATATTTTAATTCAGGGGCTGCAAATTTGCACTTTTCGACATTAACTTTTAGACCGGCCTCATTTAATAAAGAAAACACCTGTCTTAAATCCTGTACATGTTGGTCGAGATCATCACTAGTAATAATGATATCGTCTAAATAGATAAATGTGGACTTTCCAAGAACAGGTCTTTACACAATGTCCATGCATCGCTGAAATGTTGCCGGGGCCCCTGAAAGGCCAAACGGCATACGCAAAAAATGCATAAGTGCCAAACTTGGTTATAAAAGCAGTCTTAGGCACGTCCTCAGGCCTAAGCCCTATTTGAAAATAACCAGTCGTTAAGTCTAAAGTCGTCATAAATTTGGTTGATTGCATGTTCCTTAGAATTTCTTCAATGATCGGTAACGGATATACCGGATATTTAGTTATGAAGTTTAATTTACGGTAATCAATAGCGAATCTCCACCTTTTTGGATGCGTCAAAGGATAGTCATTATTTTTCTTACATAAAACCACCGGGCTAGCATAACTACTTGAGATGGGCGTTATGATCTTTTTACGTAGCATATCGGTAATATGCCATTCTTTAATTTTTTCCTTATTCTTATCATACCGGTATGGTTTTTGACAAACTGGCATTGAATCTCCAGTGTCAATACTATGGTTAGTAACCTGAGTAAATCCTGGAATATCACTAAATAACGAAGCAAATTCACTTACCACTTGTCGGATTCTTCCTTGCTCGTAATTAGGCAGGTGGTCAAGATTTAACTTTGGCGGTTCAGCCTTTTCTGCACAAACTGGTTTCATAGTCAGCTTAAGGGACGCTTCATTAAAATCCAGCGTAGCTTGTGCGTCTGAAAGAAAATCTATTCCTAATATTATATGTGCTTGCAGATTCTTTACTATAAAAAACATCACCTTTACTTGTTCGTCGTTGATACGGATATACAACGGTACTTTACCTTACCTTACATTACCATGCACTTACATTTTTCTCCTTGCGCCGCTAACACTGTCGTATTATCCGAATTATATATGCGGTATTTGCGAAAATACTAACTAAAAATATCTTCTGCCACACAGGAACACTGCGCGCCGGTATCCAGGAGTGCGGTGGCTGGGATATTATTCACCAACACTTCAATCTTCGGAAGAGTCAAATTTTTCACCATTACTGTATTTAACTTGTAGGAAGAGGGGTTTTCGTGACCTTCGGATTTCCGCACCCTCCCGTCAGCAGAAATCCGTTTTAGTTTAAATTATTTTTCCTTTCGGTGCTTTCCTTCTTTCTCCGCTGGCCTTGAGACTTTTTTCCTGGATAGCTATTGAACTGTCGACGTTCGCCGGCTGTTTTTGAATGCTCGGGTTTCCTTGCCCACTGATTCGCTTTGCCTCCGTAGCCGTGTGCTTGAGTTTGCTGTAGTCTTGGCGTACCAAATTGGTTTCGCTGTTGATATTGGCGTCTTCTTTCAATGTCCGCCGTTCTTCTACTTTCAAACTGGATTGCTAGCTCAAATAACTTTTCCAGTGTAGTCGGATTTCTTAATTCAATAAAGTCTTGCACTTGAGGCAGTAACCTCGGCAAAATCACTTGAATTATTTCAGGATCCGGACGGTTTCCATACAAGAGTTTGAAGACGTGAATTTTTCTTAAAATAAAGCTTGAGAGGTTTTCGATTCTTTGTTGATATATACTGAAAAGTTCCGTTTCTAATTTCGCACGATCCCTTACAACAGGGAAGGCTTTTAGTAGGGCAGTCTTGAAATTTTCGTAAGTATAGGTGGGACTTCCTGCTTGACGCAAGAGACTTCTGCCTATACATTTGAACCAGTTAAGCGTTTGGCCCCTCAAAGCGCTGGTAGCTAAGGTAACTTTTTGAAACTCGTGCACGGGGTAGAGCATGAAGTGGTCATCCAATTTTTCCAAAAAACTGGTTACCGGTGAGTTTCCATTAAATGTTGCTTCTGGTTTCATCGAAGCGCGCATGGTCTGGACGATGTAACCAAATCCTTCCAGGGCGGCAGCTGGCATTTCTGGATTCTGAGCCGTTTCTGCAGGCAGCACAAGTTCTTCTTGAAACTCGGCCATGGTTATTCTTCTTCGTTGGGCGCCACTATCAGGGTCAATGTTCCTTCTTACCTTCTTCGGGAACATGCAAGGACCTGACTCGGAACAGAGAGCTTACTAAAGCTATGTTCACTAATTGTGGGAAGTAGACAGGATACACAAGAAGGGTATACAAAACCCTTTATTTTTCTCTATTTACAAAAACTTCCGTACTTCGGAATACACAGACCCGCTACTCGGGGTCTAACGTAAAAATATAAAAAATAGAACTAAACTCTAATTTAACTTTAAAATAATAAACGTGGAAGATTGGCCTTATAATAACAGGAAGCCGTATGTAGAACAGAGAACTGTTAACACTACAATACATTTACAATTTATCAAGAGGATTAAAACCTCTGGCCTGGAAGGCAACAAGCAACTGCGTAACTTCTAAGGTAAGCGACCTGCTTCGACTCACTGCTTCCTCTCTCTCGCTTGGCAAAAAGCCACAACTTAAATACTTGGCGTTCGCCAGACAATCTTTGCATAAAAACCTTAACGCTTATAATTCTGGCCGGAAGTAGATAATAAGAAGTGATAGTAAAGATTTAAAATAAAATAAACGTTAGTAAAACTTAAGATCCTTACAGCTTTATTATAGTATTTGAATAGAACATATGGCAACGATTAGATTATTCTATTCTTTAAATGATATAAATTTTGTGCATTATGAGTTATAATATGAACGAAATATAATACTGTTAAGTGAATCTAGCGCCAGAGTGTCGCTATGGTAAACAAATACTAGAGTGAATTTTAAAGAATGCATTTATTCTATTGTGGTTTATGTGCTGTCGGCGAAGTAGATTTAATTTAATCCAATATGTTTAAATGAAATGCAAGAAAAATGCGCATAATTTAATATTCCGTACAAGGAAGTCATGTGGTTTACACATCAGTTTTTTTCTTTAATCTGACACAATTTCAATGCAGCTGTTTTAAAATACTCATCTGATTCAGAAAAATTACTTGAATTTACGTTAATAAAAATGATGCAGATTTTACTGTTATACTAGCGCGCAAGCGCCCAAATGAGCGGGCTGTGGCCAAAGCAAAATTAATAAGTTCTATGTACACCTGGAAAGAAAATGCATAAAAACATTTCATTATGAGTGAAATCAATTCAGGCTTTCCAAACAACAACAATTCGTAAATAATTTTTTGTTGCCAAACCAGAAACAAAATCTTTGGCACTTTAATTAAATACGTATATGTATGACGTAATGATTTAAATTTAATGTAATATATAACAATTTTTTCTCGCATTTTATTTAAACATATTAGATTGAATTAAACCTACTTCGCCGACAGCGCATAAACCACAATAGAATAAATGCATTCTTTAAAATTCCCTTTGTTTACCATAGCGACACTCTGGCGCTAGGTTTAATTAACAGTATTATATTTCATTTATATTATAAGTCAGAATGCACAAAATGTATATCATTTAAAGAATTATCTAATCGTTGCCACATGTTCTACTCAAATACTATAATAAAGCTAGAACTATGTATAAAAGAAATTAAGCAAATAAAACAACAAAAAAAAAAAAAAACAGTTTTTCACAGACGACTGAGTATTTCTCATTGAATTAATTCAGTTCTTACTTCGCGAGAAGGCAAAAATACATAAAAACTCAAAATATCTATATTAAAAATTACGAAGTAAATCTCAAACGCTTATTTCCTCGAAAAAATTCCAGAAAGAATTAAGCATGATTTAATTGGCAATAATAAATGAATGCGTTATCTTTGTTGTTGCGAAGCTAAGTTTCTCTAGATTGGCAACAAATCCACTAGTCTCCTGTTTCAAATGTAAACATCAATGGCCGCCATTAAAACAGGCTTAAGGGCAATTAAAAAATTTTAAAATTGCTGATAATTCTAAAAATATTACACACAGATTTACTAAAGGCATAAAATCCTTAACCGGAAGATAAAAACAACATAATTCAATCATTTTTAAAGCAAAAAATGTACAATTTACAAACATATAAGAGTAAAGAAACTGAGATTACTGAGTCGGGCAATAGAGTGGATATATATATAAATATATTTATATACGTTTGGTGCTGCCGCTTGCAACCAAAATACGAGGTGCACATCTACATGTTATAGCAGTCCTATATACAAGATTTCAACGCTCTGAGGCTACTCGTTTTTCAGTTATGCGAGATACGTACGTACGCACGTACGTACATACGTTCGTACAGACGCCACGAAAAATTCTATTTAGAATTAATTTAAAAATGGTTTTATCATATTTTTGGAGGAAACGAGTCTTTTATTCTGTCCTTACGTACAGATATCACGCATAAACATCGTTAAATTGCATTCGATAGCGGTCAAAATGGATATTTTCGTTGAAATATGCTGCCTGAAACTTTTCGCGATTACAATACTTCCTTTTTACTTCGTACAAGGAAGTAAAAATGTTGAGTTGACGCTTCAGTTTTGTTTGCATAATTTTTGATAATATGAAATAAAAATCCATCATGTTTGATAAAAATATCATTTTAAAGTAAGTTTACATAAAGAATATTCACATAAACTTTGAAATTCGCCCTCCAATATTCCTATTTTTGTTTAAACCACGCAAAGAGAATAGCATGCATTTGCATTTAAAAATTAATAATAAAAAAAGCAAATAACTAAATAAATAAAAATTTACGTTTTTCAAATTATGGAAACTTATCTGAAGTTTTTATTTGACTGTGTTAAACCAATCTCATAAAGAAAGTTGGAAAACGCATGACGAAAATTAACAGACAAAATTAATAAAAAATATAAAACTTTGAATACTACTACAAATAATAATAATAAAGAAGTACACCGAAGAGTGCATTTTTTTTAACGTTTTGTGAGTTACCTTTATTTATTAAATATTATGTTCTTCGCACTTAAACCACACAAAATTCAATTCAACAGCAATATCACAAAATATTTAAAAACAGCATATCTTTAGAATTTCCGATACACAGTCTCGCGCGCTGGAGATAAAAATGTTTTCGTACAATATTGCATTGCTCACTTTAAAATCGATGAGTTTGTTAATAAAAAAATTCGTTAAAGTTTTACAAAATGTGAAATATATAACAAACCAAATTCGAAATTCAAAATTCGGGTTTCTAAGTGCCATGTTCGGTTGGAGGACTACGTTATTCAAAATTTGATGGCTGTAGATACCGTTGTTTTTTCCCAGTACGAGAAACATTCATGCATTTCTGCAGATTCTTCATTATTTAGTTTTTTTAAATATAACATTTAACATAAACGGCGAAACTAAATATAACATAAATGGCGATAACATTTGGTGGCAATAGTTTGAAAAGCGAACCAATGCAGAAAGTAAAATGATGCAAAAGGCCGTTTTGAGACTAATAGCTCCTTGAATCTAACGCCCCTTTGGACTAAATACAAAATTGTTGAGATGACAAGTTTTTACTGATTTAATGTTCTTTCCACGTCATTTCTGTTAAACACAGTTCATTAATCTTTCTCTCTACAGAGGAACATAGAAAATATAAATTTGCATGTCTTTAGGTCAGAACCTCGGGCTGTGAAGCAAACGTGGAATTCCCAATCAACAAATTATAACCCTCGTAGCCGCACACTTAGAGGAAAATTCCAAAAACATTTCACACTTCTTGTATCCCAGGCAGCCGTGACGAGAGCGTTGCGCCCCTTCTCTTCCCTCCTCCCCTCAAATCAACGTCGAATATCCCCTCTTTCGCTTTATTCATCGCATCTATCAAAAGTCATTACTACGTATCAAAGCGTGACGTTTTAGACGGTTGATCCCTTTTGATACTTGGGAGCCTCCCGCTCCCCCCGTGTTGCGGGTGAGTGATTCTGGCTGCCCCCCCACCTCGTTGATAACCGCCGGAGTTTGTCATAAATCCGCTCAAAAAGCAGCCTCGGTGAGAACAGTAAACTGATATAGTTGGTGTCCATAATGCCCATTTAACACCGCAGTGTTACTTCCACCCCCATTTTGGTTCCCCCTGGAAGGGAGACGGAGGAGAGAATCCCGTGCTCATCATTGTGGGCATTGTGGGAGATCACGGTCTGTAATAAGTGAGACCAGTATTATCTTTCAATTATCTTGATCCTTATTTTCGGTCCGTGGTTCACGTTCAGATCCCCGCTATATAATCATACATGGCTTTATCTGAGTTTTCGGGATTTCTTATGATCCGATTATAGCGGCTTCTGAATACAGACCATGCAAAATAAAGCAATTCTAACTTCTGTTTAGCAAAGAAAAACGGAATATTTCCCTTTATAGGAAAATCTGAAGTAATAGAGTTACGGCTTATAACAGCAAATTAGCAGTTATTGCGTAATTTTAATCTAATAAAAGCGCACACACTTGCAGTGCAAGAGTAAAAACAACCATTCAAGATGATTACCATGGGAAATCCTCTCCAATATCACTGTGGGGATTTATTTAATTTCCTGTAACAGTTATTTTATGCTGAAGCAGCTTTCCTATCGCTCTTGCTTTCAACTCAAACTTTCTTTCCAGAATGTATATTGACTAAGGTGAGAGTATTCAAATGTGGTAGAAAGAATATAGTATTTAAAAGAAGATTTTGGAAGGTGAAATCAGAGCGTGTTTTGCCTGTCCGAAGGCCACATTTATTTTCTAGCGATTAGATTTATGTGTGTTGAGCTATTCTTGCCCTTAGGCTTGTTTACGCCGACCTTTTGGAGTCAGAGCCAGGTGATGTGATAGTTATCCTATGAAGCCTTTAGGTTAAATTCATTTACTTTTAAGTTATTCATTACCTTTTGTGTTAAGCCAAAGGTGTTGGATTTTTGTAAGCATAAGTTGGTGCCATCTATGTGGTAGAAAGAATATAGTATTTAAAAGAAGATTTTGGAAGGTGAAATCAGAGCTTGTTTTGCCTGCCCGAAGGCCACATTGTTGTCTTTGATTTTCTAGCGATTAGATTTATGTGTGTTGAGCTATTCTTGCCCTTAGGCTTGTTTACGCCGACCTTTTGGAGTCAGAGCCAGGTGATGTGATAGTTATCCTCTGAAGCATTTAAGCTAAATTCATTTAATTTAAAGTTATTCATTACCTTTTGAGTTAAGCCAAAGGTGTTGGCTTTTTGTAAGCATAAGTTGGTGCCATCTATAAATTTTACTTGAGTTAATAAAGAGTTCTTTACACCCTTATATTGACTTTATGATACTTAGTGATTATTCACTAAAAAGTCTTCTAACGTCGAGTTCAGTTTATGATATCCACGCACACAAGACGTTACAGAACATATATTATTATGCAGAAGCATAAGCTCAGCGATTATCTATAAATTTAAAACTGGAAGAAAAGAATTATTTAACTCATTTATACAGTAAAATAACCTGTTAATTAATTTTAATCTGTAAGTTCGGTTCAATTTTTCGAGTCAAAAATTCAAAAACAAAACGAGTTGCACATTATCATGTTCCGTTTCTCTTTATTCCTTTGTTACTATTTGAGGATAATGCATGCAGAAGAAGGTAGGGCATTCAGTCGATGAACCTCGAGCAACCTTCCCTTCTCTGTTTGGTTACAGGCGAAAACATCGCAGAGGAAACAACGCGAAGCGGAAACATCGTCGTACAAAACTTAAGAATAATAATAATAATAATAATAATAATAATAATAATAATAATAATAATAAAATAAAATAAAATAAAATAAAAACAAAGAGAAAACACCGCAGTTCTAGAGCATCGTAGTACAAAGCATCGCGGTTGAAATTACAGTAACTTAAAAATTTCGCAGTTTAAGATAATCGTAGTCAAAAATAAAGCACCTACAAATCATCGCATAACGGTAACATAGCGGTCATGCGTTTAACCTTCTTTAACAGTTGTAAATGCCTATTCGGGCGATCTTTTGCGATCGCAAGAAAGGAATAAGGAATATTTTTATTTTTATATTTTTGAATTAACTAATAAAATTTTACTGAAAAATTAAGCAGGAAACTTAAGTATTCAAAAACTGAAAATGAGTAGAAATTAATGCTAGTTACAGAATTTAACAGAACTTTATAATCTGATAATTAATTAAGCAAATTTAATAGAGGTAACTACATGCAGTTACTCATCTTCCTTTTTCTAATCTTTTTTAGACTTTCTAATCATTTTTCACCCCCAGGATTTTGATCGAAAATTACTGATAAAACTTTATAAAATTGATTAATTAATTAATGATATTTATTAGTTAACTATATAAATTTAAAATTCTGGTAACTGCTATAGCTAGCATTGTTTTTCTACTAATTTTCACTTTTTGAATGCTTAAATTTCTTTTTCAATTTTTCAACAAAAATTTATTAGTTAATTCAAAAGCATGAAATATAAAATTAAAACTATTCCTCATTCCTTCTTGCGCTCACAAATTATTATGCGAATGTACGAATTTTTAAAGACTGAAAACGCATTTCTGCAATGTTTTGTTGATGCGTTCTTTTTTTACCACGTTATTTTCGATGACGATCTTTTTATATTGCTTTATTTTCGAGCACGATGTTTTAGAACTGTGATGTGTCCTCTTTTATTCTATAAGGTTTAGTTTAGTTTAGTTTAGTTTAGTTTAGTTTACGAGTATGCTGCAACCCTCCTGGCCGACAATAATCGGCCTCATGGTTAACGCAGCCCACCCGACGCAGACAAACAACAAAATAATAATAATAATAATAATGAAATAAATAAAAGATTAAAATATTTAAAGTCCTATTCCTATGTAAATTTAAAGCCCTATGTAAAATTTAAAGTCCTATTTTATAAGGTATTTTCTCCTCACTTTCGGCATGCCTTCGTGGTGTAATAGGTAGCACACTCGGCGCGTATTAGAGAGGTCCAGGTTCGAGTTCCCGCGAAGGCATCGCTCATTTTTCATTTCTACTGCTTCAAAATAACCTAACACGACTCTACATTTTCTTTCCTCCCCCCGATAGTTTTGTACGAGAACGTTTTCGCTTTGTGTCGTTTTTTTCTATCTTTTTTTGAAATTTGGAGCACGACTGTAAATGAAACTGAGAGATTTTTAAAGGGCTCATGTACAACAGATACTTAGTTTTTAAAATTTCCGGGAAAACAAATATTAAAAATGATATACTTTGCTCTTCTTTAATGGGCACCTTGCAGTAAATATGAATGTAAGAGCGGAAGAGATTCTCAAAGTACGTATTGGGAAAAAAAAATTGGACGTTTAGTAGTTTATGATGTTAAAGAAAGGTTTCAATTGCTTGATAGTGGCAGAATAAGTGCTTAAAATAACTTGAATTCAGCAACTTCATTTTGCTATTAGCATCTGTTTTAAAACATGAAAAGTCTTGGTTTTACACATAAAAATATATTTAGAACATTTCGTACGTGAGCGTTCTAAAGGAAATATTCATAATAATTTCTTTACAAAAACATTTTTTCCTAATGAGCTTTTAATGCATTGCATGTACATGCCCTCTTGACAAATTTATTCAACGGCGTCTTAAAACAGATGCCTATTTTATCACTTTCTTTGGATTCCTAAATTGGAAAAATATTGAAATGCAGCTTACCATTTGAAGTACAGTTCCGTGCCATATCTGGAACTATACTTATACAGTACTAACAATTTTAAAGTTAGTATCCTACAATTGTAAATACAATTTGCACTTACACGTCTTCTTGACGAATTAATTCAACGGCGTCTTAAAACAAATGCCTATTTTATACTTTCTTTGGGATCATAAATTGGAAAAATATTGAAATGCAGCTTATCATTTGAAGTACAGTTCTGTGCCATATTTGGAACTATACTTATACATGTGATGTAGCCGTTCCTCAATAGACACTAATGCCGGCTAGCTTTAAAAGGATTTATTAACAGAGCACACAGGAACGGTTACAAACAAAAGAAATATATATAAAAATGAAACATAAACGAAATGGAGCATCAAACATTGAGAATAACATAACATAGTAAGCTATCATCATGGCGGCTGGAGGTCGACTGACGTCTTTTCATATCGCCACGAGATGGCGTTTAAATAAAATAGTTCGGTTACAGTTCATGAGTTCATGGCGTGAATAAAATAGTTCAGTTACACTTAAATAGGTCTGTTACATACAGTACTAACAATTTTAAGTTAGTATCCTACAATTGAAAATACAATTTAAAAGTTCTTTAGCCCCTATTAGAACTGCCAAGCTAGATATCCCTCCGTTTGTGAAAGTGCTACCAAGCCTGCAGGTGGCGAAAATCGACTTGTTAGCAGAATTTATGCCATTATTAAGTTAAGATTTGAATACAAAGGTCATTTGCAGCTTTCTAAATAACAAAAACTTTTCAGACAAAAGAGAAACTTTTCAGACAAATATATCAGCCAATTTACAAATTAAATTAAATTGATTTTTAGCCTGAAACTATAGTAAATGGCCTATCTTAACTCTGGCTCAAGTTTTAAATGGCGCGATTTAAGTTCGGCTAACAAAATGAATAATGCCAGCAGTACTAACTTAGTAGAATTGGGCGAAAGAAAATGCGAACTGCGAACGTCTTTGTCAAAACCTCTAAAACTTCTAACAGCCCTCGTCTTAAATGGTTTTACCCCATTTACTTCCTGGTGAGGGACAACGAAAGAAGAAGTAAAGATACAGATCTAAACCATAAGACGATGGTGTAATTAACATAAATCTTAGCAATCGGTATCGTTTATTCTGCTTTTAATGAGTCAAATTAATGTTGCTGTAGATTTGTTTAAGAAACTTAATTTTTTTTCACTGATGTACATAATGTAAAAATATAATACAGAATACTCGATTTTTATATCGAAGCTATTACATTTCAATTTTTCCAATATCCGGACTGTAAATTTTAACGGGAAACAATTTTGTATTACATACAGGGTGATGCTGAGTTTTTCATTTTGTGATTAATGTGTCAGCAAAGCAAGTTCTTGACAAAAATATACTAAAACAAACGTGATCATTTTATATCAGTCTCTATAAGCAAGCAAGGAAAGTTTTGTCTTACAATATGCAGTTCAATTGTCAGTTACTTTCTTTAGCCTTTAGGTTTATATTGAGTTGTTAGCCCAAATGGGCGCTAGACCCAAAGGGCTATTCGTTTCAAAACGGCATTTTGCATCGTTTCACTTTCTGCGTTGGTTCACTTTCCAACGTGTTGCCACCAAATATTATCGCCATGTGTCATATTTAAAGAAACTAATGCAGAATCTGCATGAATGCATGAATGTTTCTCGCATTGTGAAAAAACAACGGACCTAGAGCAATCAAATTTTGAATAATGTAGTTCTCTAATCGAACATGGGCACTTCGAAGCCCGAATTTTTAATTTCGAATTTGTTTTATTATCTATTTCAAATCTTACAAAACTTTAAAAAAAATTTAATTATCAAACTCAACGATTTCAAAGCGAGCAATGGCAACTTTAATGGGGGGGGGAAGAAAACCTTTTTATCTGCAGCGCGCGAGACTGTGTATATGAAATTTTAAAGATATTTTCATTTTAAAATTATTTTGCGATATTTCTGTTGAATAGACTTTTATGGTTTAAGTGCAAAGAACATGATATTTAATAAATAAAGGTAACATACGAAACGTTAAAAAAACGATCCTAATATATATTAATAACGTTAATATAAAATCTGAACACTTTCAGATTTTTTATTCATATATGTATTCATAAATTTTATACGCGAAAGAGTTCAAGAATTAAATACAAAGTAAATGTACTTGTTCAACACTTCACACAACTGGAAAAAAAGTCTGCTTCCTTTGAATTATCTCTCAGAATTATATCAAGTATTTTCTGAGATACCCTGCTCTAACTACTTCAAGTGTTTCACACGGCAATCTCTTGCAATGGACTGCCACTATATGAAGAGCAAAACAAAAACGAAGTTAAATTATTACGCCAGAAAAGTTTCTTAGTTACTTTTGAACCATACCGCCCCGTTCTAATACCAGAAATTTGATTAAATTTCGTTTTCTTCAAGTTTCAAGAGTTCAAGAGAAACTCTAAAGATATGCTGTTTTGCTGAAACATTTTGTGATTTGGCTGTTGAATTGAATTTTATGCGATTTAAGTGCGAAGAACATGATGGTTAATAAATAAAAGTAACACACAAAACATTAAAAAAAAAAAAAAAAAAAAAAAAAAAAACGCAATTTTGGGCGTAATATAAAACCTGAAAGCTATCAGATTTTCTTTTTTTTATTGTGTATTTTTTCGTTGAGAACAAAATATCAATTTTTTAAGTGATTTTTTTTTGTACTCAGCTAATATGCCACCAAAAATTAATGAGCTGAAATGTAACGAAAAGGTAAAAAATATATATATATATATGTGATGTACCAGCTTTAGTCGTAGCTTAAATTATCAGACGATAAGTTTAAAAAAAATAGGATTCATTTATTATTATTCAGGAGAAAATAGCAGTTACAAAATCCAGATATCAGGAGTAAATAAAAAGAATTACTAATAACTTTTTCTATGAAGTTTACTGCATCGTGACATTTAAGAAAAAGCCCCCGATATTCTTTTGCGAGTCCTTTAATAGCCTCTGGGAAGGCGGAGCTTCCAAGAAATGACGTCAGCCAATCCAGTTCGGTTTAAATATTTCCAGAACATTCTATAACTGTACGTGTAGAAAAGGCGGGAAAAACAACTTGAGTACGGGGCTGTGGATTTAATTCCACGTACTTTCAAATAAGAGAACGTCGCCAATAAAAAAATGAAAAGAACATACAGTTAGAATTTTAAGTGTATTCTTGACTATGGAATTTTATTATTACACACACACATATATATATATAAAGTCAATTTCTACTTTGGTCGACAAAGAAAAATGTTATTTTAGTTACTTTCTATTAACATTTTTTCGTTTCTAATTTATGACGCTGATGGTGGTCTATAATTTCTCATTCTATCCATCTCTTGTAATGCTTCATTATTGCAATGAACCTTTCCAGTGAGTTTCGAGAAATCCAGTTCTTCAATTAATATTCCATCTTACCGATTTCAACGACTCAAGGTGACATATGCTCGACCTGCTGGGATGAGGTTTCGTCCGAGATATATTACTATTGAATTTTCGCTACATAATTGGGACATTACATACGCTTCATCCAACTCTATAAAACTACAATTCCTTAATTCCGTAGACTTTAAAAATCTTTAGAACTCTGACTTAATGTTGCCACTTATTTTTGTTAAATATTACAGTTTACTACTGCAGATAAAATTACGTAGACTTTAAAAATCTTTAGAACTCTGTCTTAATGTTGCCACTTATTTTTTTTAAATATTACAATCCCATTTATCACAGTCAAGTACTATTATTTACAAGTTGTTATAAAATAAATTTTTACAGCACGTGAGAATTCCTAATATACTGTCATTATTTTGTAAGGCTTATAATATATTAAAAAAAGGCATATCTTTAGTTACGATAAACAGGAATAAATAAGTAGGAATTGACATTAATATGGGAAGAAACTGTATTCATATCAAGTGTTATGCACCACAAGTTATGTTTTTATATTCTTTGCTAAAATAAAATACGAAAATGAAAAGAAAAACAAACTCTTTCATTTGCATTATAATAAACATACAATTCTACAATACAATATATATAAAGAAAACATACAATATATATAAAGAAAGGCCATATATATATATGGCCTTTCTTTATATATATATATATTACGAGCGGTCATACGAAATGACCGCTGTTCTAGATATTATAAATTGTAATTAAAATGATTTGTGCAAAGGTGTCTGCTAATTCAAACTGAATTACCCAGGGCAGGCGGCGAGGACGCCCCTTTGCTTACTGCCCCACGGGGTTTCCCCCTTCTACTTTCTTAATTGCTTAAAGTAGAGTGCAATGAAAGAAACCACTGGCGGTACATTTCTTAACAGCCACCACTAGCTCAATAAATAAAGGTAATTTAAATAATAAAATGTTAATTCGCATGTCAAAGATCTCTTTGTACACAACATTTCTTGTGTAGAACTTTCCCTCATTTTTAAGCTCGCCTTGCAGAGTACCATCCATTATTTTTAATTTTACGTCCGTTCTTTCACGAACTCTTGAACAGGTAACATAAAGTTAACCGTGTCCAAATGCAAGCTCAGGTAAAAAAGTACCAACACGCTTAAGCGGTTGGCCCTGAGACTTATTGATCGTCATAGCAAAGGCAAGTTTTACAGGAAATTGTCTATGTCTCAATTGAAACGGCAACCATGTGCTGTGTGCAAAGGTGTCTGCTAATAGAAACTTCACCCCGTTGGCTAGCACAGTTACGCAAGCAACAAATAAACTATCGGCGACAAACAGACATTAAAGCCGCGTATATATATGGGGCTCGGCTGGCTTCCGGGCTTAGCGAAGCACACAATTGGATTCCGCAGGTCCGTGGCACGCCAATTTGACCATTCGCGTCTTCGTGGGAGTTTAATTAGCCGAGATATTAATTAAAAACTAATTTTCCCGTACATTTCCAATGTCTTTCTTGGGTTTTTCCTATTAGAGATTTGGCTACGTGCCAAATTCTTTTTTCTCGAATATCTACGGAACTGCGCCGAGTTGAAATTCGAGACTCGTATCCTCGGGTTCCAAAATATTCTTCGAATCCATCGATACCGTTCTCATCTTCGTACGACTTACGTTCGAGATATTAATTAAAAACTGCGGAAACGTTAATTTCAGCGCTCATTTTTCCGAGTGGCAACAATAAACTATCGGCGACAAACACTTATATATATAAAAGCTTTATATATAAAAGATATTGCCTTTTGCTCTTATATTTTTCATACAATTATTATTAATATTCATGTATACTGAATGAATGTTTGGAATATTTGGACCGGCCTGTGATAGGAATTAGTACTGATACTGATTATAATTTTTGCAATGGGCTGCGATACGAATTAGTACTGATACTAATTAATCTTACCCATATTTTATGTCTAATTTAAGAAATGATAATACATCTGCATTCACCGTCGTTTCTTTCTTTGAAAGAGTTATTAATCTCTCATGTGGGATTTCTAGCAGTACATTCAAAAGTGTTTTTATTCTATGTTATTTACTTTTACAACATAAATAGATAGGGAAAAAACCCACTGGGAATGGTGCAGTATTTACATACACGTTTGACCTCGTTATGTATTAAAAGCTCAAAGCGCTCTTTTTCTTTTTCTTCCCTTTTCGGTGGAAGGAAAAACCAAATCTTTCACAATTATGACAGACTGGCTCGATTTTTCATTCTTCGTATCCATCACGGGATATCACCTCTTCCAAGAAATGGAGTGTCTCGCGTTTTCTTCCTGCCAGGCCGTAGCACGTTAACCATCGCGTCCATATGTCATGATTAGAACCTATCTGTCAACCAGTTGATTTGTTAGAAGTCGAGGCAGGGCCAGTTAGCACGCAATTTAACCGAGAGATCAGCAACTCTGCACGTGTCCGGATTTATTTCTTCACGGATATTTTTTTCATCCTTTCTTTTTTCCGTGATGGATCCAATCGTTCTAACATCATCTAGAAGACCTTAAGATCATTTATTAAAGGCGATTTAGAGTTATGTATAGCAAAATTAAATCTTAGTCAAAAAAAATTTGGCCTTTGATAAAAATTTTGAGAAGTTGGGATTTTTAGCTTTCTGAAAGAACATAAATGAATAAATTTATTATAAATTTTTTAAAAGATCTCTACTATGTCTTTAAACATGGGTAAATGCTTGTAGAATCATTAAGTTCTTTTGAAGCAGGATACATAAAAAATGAGCAATGCCCTCGAGAGGACTCGAACTTTGGACCTCCTTTCGAATACACGTCGAGTATGCTAACCATTACGCAACGAAGCCATGCTGGAAGAAAGATGAAGAAAATACCTTATAACTTCCCCTTTTGAAAGGAGACTAACCGGAATAATATCGGAAACTGCGTCCATGGATAGTTCACAATCACAATTAATTCTACAGTAATGAAAAAGCATAGGAAAGAGAGAAATACCGTATATACCCGCGTATAAGTCGAGATATTTTGGACAAAAAAAAAAAAGACTTCAAAGTGGGGGGTCGACTTATACGCGGGCCATAAAAAATTAAAAGAATCGGAAGTTCAAAAATTTCTTTATATAATGCAGCTGTTTTCTTCCCGCACTCGAATTGGACGACTTATCAAATAAGTCACTTACTTGAAGTAATTTCATGACTTAAATTATGTGACGAACTACAGTGGTGGCCAAAATTGTGGACACTTTTGGAAATTTTTATGTTTTTGCCCCTGAAAAATGCGAATGAATGCGAAATACCCTCTGAAATTATTATAAAATCATTTAAAAAATGTTGTATTAGCAACGAACTAGACGGCACGGAAGATGATGCTGTTTTTGAAAGTGAAAATGAAGACGAAGGCTGTAGTAGTGATTGTAACAATACAGAGTTCGAGACTGAAAATATGTATGATGACGAGCCAATGACGACAGAAGAGTTCTATGAAATGTTTGGCGAATCTGACCATGAATCGGACGTTGAAGGATTTTGATTTTGTTTATTTACCAAGGTATTTTTTATCGTATATTTACTTGTTTTCTCAGATGATTTTGAATAAATGTAGTACTTAAAATTTTTTTTCGAAGTTTCTCGATCGATTTCGGAAGTGGGGGGGGGGGGGTCGACTTATACGCGGGTTTCTTATTTTCTACGAATTTTTTATGTCCAAGAAGGGGGGGGGTCGACTTATACGCGGTATCGACTTATACGCGAGTATATACGGTAATTCATATTATAATTAGCATAGGAATTCTATTCAAAATTTACCTGAACGTTTAGCAGTTTAATATAGCGAAATCGTCCTTAGGTATGTAAATGAAATCTTACATCCATGTAATAGCCATTAGTCCTCAGCTATATAAATTAAATCAGCAATCAAATCAAGAAGAAACACTACAAAATAGAAAGAATTAACTTTTTTGTTTACATTACTCTTGTATTTGGGTAGGAGCCAATGGGAAAAAAGATGTGCGCTTATTTATGCAATTTAGTAATTTATTTTTACGGAGGATTTAATAATGTTTATATTATATTCCGTATTATAGACAATTAAATGACGTACTGTTGCAGGTAAAAGCAGTTCCTAAACACTGCGGACATCATCTGCTTTTACTGTTGTTACCTTACGTATTGTTGTATCCTTCCTATGTGTCCAGCAGAAATTTTGCCCCATTCTGATTGTTTTGGAGAGTAATTTTTCCCACATTAAAAAAATTCTACTTTTTTAATACTTTTTTTTTTAATTTGAAATCCGTTTATCTGAAGGTGACTGTACTTAAAAAGTACATTTTTTGCTTCAAAGTTAATTTTCATTCAGATTGTGTGAATGTTAAGCATAAAGATTAGATTCTATTCACATTATTCAATAAAAAACCCGAACATATTTCTAGATTTCATTTTACGATTTAACAAGTTACTCTTTTAATTTTTTTAATCATTTCTCAAAGTTTATAAAATTTCTAAAAGGTCCTAATTTACAATACACGTTTTTTTTCTCCGCCCAGTTACGCTTCTATTACAGCACATATTTTAAATGGGAAATTCTCTATCATTTTATTACTATTCCAAATTAATAACTTTCAAATGACGCAGAGAATGCGTATCTTCAGGAAACACTGACTGTTTTCTGCAGCCTTATTTTACGATACTAATGAAGTTCAGATTTCTTCCTACGTATTTCAATTAGTTGCATAACAGTTTGCGCTGCAGTCTAGGCAATGTAAGCAATCTGAACTGAAGTAACTAGTTCATCCGTCACCAGTTAATAAGCAGATTTCCTTTGTAAAAACAGAGCTTCTTCCTGATTGGACAATTTAAATCTAAACCAAACTTTCATAATTGGGACAATTTCTACCGTGCAGTAATAGGAAGATGATATGCCTGGTTTCTGTCTAATGATGCAATACTAGAAGCGAGCTTATAAAAAGGTCTAATATATGTTGCACAGAGCTGGCTTCTTTATTGATTGGAAACTTATCATTCATCTGCAGGATTATTATATTTAAGGCAATAAAGCTGTAGAGGTTGATTCGTCATGGCTTTGTTTGTTTTTCTATAATGCATTTTCAAGCAGTTTTGAGCCTGAGCCAATGTATTTGATTTCAAAATAGCTTTAGCAAATATTAAAGCTCTTCAAAGCATTCAGAAGTCTTGTAATATTAACATGGTACTTAACTAAATCTGAAATATACTTTTTGAAAAATCGTAAACAATAGACGAAATCGGAATGTAACAAATTCCTCGCTAAGTTTTGCACAAATCGTTATTCTACACAGAGATATATACGTAGCGTATTCGGAAACTAAGTACCGTTTCATTGTAGCGCCGTCGCAGCGCTGTGGTAGGCGTCCCGCGCATGCGCACTAGTCTTTCTTGTTCACTGACTTTCAATTGTCGCCATTTTGGTTGCTCTATGTTATGTTTTCAGTTTGCTGTGCACATTCAAAATGTTTAAGACAATAAGTTCTCCCGCTGACTGTGAGATTCGTGCCGTGATTAAACTTTTGAACGCGAGGAATGTTAAACCGTCCGAAATTTATCGTCAAGTGACAGAAGTTTACGGTGAATACGCTATAAGTGAGAGAATGGTGAGAAAGTGGGTAAGAATGTTTAATGAAGGTCGAACAAATGTCCTCGCCGAGGCTCGGAGTGGTCGGCCTTCTGTTGTCACCGATGATTTGGTAAGGAAAGTTGATGAAGCAATTCATGAGAACAGGCGCTTCACAATGACAACTCTTTCAGAGGCATTTCCACAAATTTCACGTATTGTTTTGTTCGAAATTGTGTCTGACCGCTTGAATTATCGCAACTGTGTTCAGGATGGGTTCCAAAATGCTCACTGATGTTCATAAAACAAAGCGACTTGGTAGTGCCCTGACATTTCTCACGCGGTACAGTGATGAGGGAGAAAACTTTTTAAACCAAATTGTGACAGGTGATGAAACTTGGGTGTGTCATTTCACACCAGAATCGAAACAACAATCGATGGAGTGGAGACACGAAAAAATTGTTTTACTATTTTTTTTTTTTTTTTTTTTTTCAAAACGGTACTTAGTTTCCGAATACGCCTCATAATAACAATGCAAATGTTTCACATATTTTAAGAATTATCAGAATGCGATACTTCGAGCAAGCAAATGAGAGCTGTCAAACGATGCGAATCGGTTGATTCCTGAGTCTTGCCTGCGGTTTGAAGCAAGATTACCACAAATATACAAATCTCATATTTGTTTTAACAAAAATCTGAAACCGTTTGGATTTTATATTACGCCAAAAGAGGAGTTTTTTCATTTACATACACATACACGTTTCGAGAGTATTTGGGCTAATATTCCTTTGGGCTAAAAATATTTTAAAACAAAATTTCCTGTAGTCAGTCTCGTGGGTTGGAGATAAAAATGTTTTTTTTTTTTTTTTTTTTTTTTCCCGTACAGTGTTGCCATTACTCGCATTGAAATCGTTGAGTCTGTTAATCAAAAATTCGTTAAAGTTTTACAAAATTTGAAATACTCGATAAAATATTTAAAAACAGCATATCTTTAAAACTTCCGATAGCCAATTTCGCTCGCTAGAGATAAATTTTTCCCCCCATACAGTGTTGTTGTTTGCTTTGAAATCATTGAGTTTCTTAATCAAAAATTTCTTAAAGATTTAAAAAATATGAAATATACAATAAAACAAATTAAATTCATAATTCGGGTTTCCAGGTCTCCATACTCGTGTGGAGAACTACGTTATTCAGAATTTGACGGCTCTCGATACCGTCGTTTCTTCAAAGTGGGAAAAACATGCTTACATTCATGCAAATTGTTCATTATTTAATTTCTTTAAATGTAATACAGGGCCATAATATTTGGTAACAACAATTTGAAAAGGGATTCAGACTTTCATACTGATTCAACAACAATAATTACCAACGTTTCTCAAAGTAAACTTATAGTTATTAATTGAATTGTTAAAAATTAATAGGCAAAATGGTCAGAAATTGATCAGCTCTGACTGGTAATGAAAGTGGGTATATCTATTCTTTTATCCAAACCACAGGTACTTTAAAAAATTCTCTTGAGTTTATTTAAATCTTGACAATGTTTTATTTAAATATTACTAAATGTATACTTCATATATAAAAATACTAAATAAATACTTCAAATATTACTAACATTTTTACGATGCATTTATAGTTTTAATTCACGTAATTAAACTGTTCGCATATCTTATATATATGCGAAGCATATATAATTCACGTAATTAAACTGTTCGCATATCTTATATATATGCGAACAGTTTAATCGCATATCTTATATATATCTCCTTTTGAGAAAATAGATCCTCTGGGTCCTTTGGTCTAAGAACTTGCGAAATCCTGTAAAATGAAAAGGAATAAAGCAAAATAGCCTTATTCACAGATTTCTGCCAGATTATCCAATTTTTAAAACGTAAATTCACATTATACCTTCAAAGAAAAGAGAAAAAAAAAGTACCATATACTTGAAAAGTTCGGAAAACCTCGCGAAACTAAACAAAACATTTATTGAGAATCTAAATGAACTGAAAGAAAACATTCTGAGATTCACAACCACGCTGTTTACTTCATCCACTTAAAGTGACACGGAAGATAAATACACTGAGTATATATCGCAGAAATAACTTATGACCAACATTTCTCTATAAGTAATTATCTTGACACATAATCACACTCCCACATCTAAAGCTCATGCTAGAGTGCGTCAATTTGCACCCAATTCAATCCCCAAAACGTCACATGACACGAAAAAGACGGACGATGCCATTTACCGAGAAAAAACGACCATCTACGAAATGGATCGGGCACCTCGAGATGAATAATAACAAATAATAATAATAATAATAATACCATTCCTGTAAGGAAAAAAGAAGACTGAAATTGATCGAGGATGAGCTGGTAGCGTTTTGTCGACGATTCGTAACTGCACCCGACCCCTTGACCTCGATGAGCCTACAATGTGATAAATGGGCGGGCGGGGGCGGACGGACGGACACCCGATCATCCCGGAAAGAACGTCTTCGGAGGACCTTCTTGTCAGTGCAATTAGCGATTCTGACCTCCAGCGCATGACAAATGCGCTAGCGACATTGGATACTCGCCATTTTATGGTTGGAAAACTCAAGAACCAACGCATGGGAACAGCTGCAATCGGCCATTTGGTCTCCCCGTATGCTAAAAATATATTATAAAATATTCAATTCTGCATTTTAATTGTTCGCATACACTTACTTACACATAGAATTAAAAGGAGCATTTATTCAAGTTCACATGAAATAAATCGGAAAGAAACAGCTGTAAATCTTATATAAGTAATTTAAAAACAGACGTTCGTTTAAATTACCAACTTCTTCTTTTTAAACTTGATAGTATTGGTTACCTGTATTTCTAAAACAAGTACTAGTAACATCACGCTTGATTGATAAATAACTCATAAATTGTGGTAGTGTAAAGCCACTGCTTAATGAGCGTCACCTAGCGGCCGCCGGAAGAAACACCGCTCAACAAAGACTATGTATTGTATGTGAATAGATGTTCTTTGGACTATAGTCGTCAGTCGATGTGCGGGAGTCATGAACTAAGCAAGCTGTTTCCTCGAGATGGTTGTTCCCCGAGATTTACTTTGTAACTTAAATGTGTAATTACAATGCTCTTAATTGTAATGCTTTATCTCAATTCGGTTTTGTTAATTAAAACTATTTTTAAAAAATCTGATGTGTTTACCACGTGACTTCCTTGCACGGAATATTAAATTATACGAATTTTTTCTTGCATTTCGTTTAAACTTATTGGTTTGAATTAAATCTACTTCGCCAACAGCGCATAAACCACAATAGAATAAATGCATTCTTTAAAATTCACTCTATTTGTTTACCATAGCGACACTCTGGCGCTAGGTTCCCTTAACAGTATTATATTTCCTTCCTATTATAATTCAGAATGCACAAAATTTACATCATTTAAACAATTATCTAATCGTTGCCACATGTGCTATTCAAATACTATAATAAAGCTAGAACGATTTATAAAAGAAATTAAGCAAACAAAACAAAAAAGAAACAGTTTTTCACAGACGATTGAGTATTTCTCATTCAATTATTTCAGTTCTCACTTCGCGAGAAGGCAAAAATACATAAAAACTCAAAATATCTGTATTAAAAATTGCGATGTAAATCTTAAACACTTAGTTCCTCGAAAAAATTCCAGAAAGGATTAAGCATGATTTAATTGGCAATAATAAATGAAGGTGTTATCTTTGTTGTTGCGAAGCTAAATTTCTCTAGATTGGCAACAAATCCACTAGTCTGCTGTTTCAAATGTAAACAATCAATGGTCGCCATAAAAAAAAAAAAAAAAAAAAAAAAAAAAAAAAAGGCTCACCGGCACTTAAACAACTTTAAAATTGTTGATAATTCTAAAAATATTGCATACAGATTTACTAAAGGCATAAAAACCTTAAACGGAAGATAAGAACAACATAATTCAATCATTTTTAAAGCAAAAAATGTACAATTTACAAACATATAAGAGGAGAGGAAAGAAACTGAGATCACTGAGGCGGGTAACGGAGTGGACATATATATAAATATATTTATATACATTTGGCGCTACCAATTGCAACCAAAATACGAGGTGCACATCTACATGTTATAGTAGCCCTATATACAAAATTTCAACGTTCTGAGGCTACTCGTTTTTGAGTTATGCGAGATACGTACATACTTTCGTACAAACGCCACGAAAAATTCTCTTCAGAATTAATTTTAAAGCAGTTTTATAATTTTTTTGGAGGAAAAGAGTATTTTATTCTGTCCTTACGTACAGATATCACACAAAAACATCGTTAAATTGCATTCGAAAGCGGTCAAAATGGATATGTTGTCTGTCAAATATGTTTTCTGAAACTTTTCGCGATTACAATACTTCCTTTTTACTTAGTACAAGGAAGTAAAAAGGCCAAGTGCGTCTTTTGTTTATGGTAGTTTTGGTTATAGTAGTCATTTCCGGTGTTTGATTTCTTGCCAAAAAATTCTCGAAACTCACAAGAGTCGAAGATTTGAAACTTTGCATGTGATTCATGGTGATGGTGACGGACCAAAATAGCCTTATCCAGAACAACTGTGACCATTTCATTCCCGATTTAGCCCGAACCGGAAACAGCTTTTGACCATCATTAGCCTTCGTTTTATACCCCTTCATATAAACGTAAAGAAGGGTGAATCCATTCATTATACCAAAATATCCACACGTTTCGCATTACTCTATTTTTGCATTTGATTTTTGTTAAAAACCAATTCTAGCAGCAGCTTTATTCTCTCTTCTTTTTTCCATTTACTAGTCCATGCAATATACTGGATTGGTTACTTTAGAAGTTCTTACATATATATAAGTCTTAGAAAAACGGAATATATTGAAACTCAGAAGGTCCATAAATTCCTGATGATGGCAGATCCTTTAGATTGTAACATACATATAAAAGTGGAAAACATCGGGTTTGCTGATTTAACAATTGCTATGAAATTATTTTCATAAGTACAGATGAGAGAGTGATAGAACAGAAGAGTCATGAATGCACAGAGAAGAAATTATAATTGAAGCATAAGAACGTAAAATGAGTTGCTTTAGAAGATTGCGGAAATAATTAACAGCGCTTCTGATGTTATATATGTAAGATGTAAAAAGCTGATGTGTACGTCACTTCCTTGTACGGAATATTAAATTATGCGCTTTTTTTCCTGCATTTCATTTAAAGTTATTGAATTGAATTAAATCTACTTCGTCGATAGTGCATAAACAAAAGAATTAATGCATTCTTTAAAATTTACTATATTTCTTTACCATAGCGACACTCTGGCGCTAGATTAACCTAACAGCTTTACATCTCATTTATTTTATAACTCAGATTGCACAAAAATTACATCATCTGAACAATTATCATGTCGTTGTCACATGTTCTATTGAAATGCTATAATAAATCTAAAATGATGTATAAAACAAATTAAACTAATGAAAAAGAAATAGTTTTTCACAGACGATTCATCGTCGAGACAGACTGGCGACAATATTTGCTGCTAATACGAAACACTTATTTCCTCAAATTTCATTAAAGATATATATCTCATTCAGTTAATTCAGTTCTCACTCCGTGGTAAGGCAAAACTGCATAAAACTTCAAAATAGCTTCATTAAAAGTTGAATATATATATATATATATATATATATATGTCATAATAAAATCACAAGGAAAACCGGAACAGTGTCGATGCGTGCTTAGATCCATATTGAAGAAGAATTTTGATTGCGTAGTATTTAAAGAACTTGGCAGTCGAGGCAGTTTTAATTCCATTTTTATTTCCAATCGATATTTGTGACCACAATCACTTGGCACTCTAGTCGTGCGTTTCCACAGAAGATTTACATTTTTGATATTGTTGGGATAGAAAGCAAGCCAGCGAAATTACATCTTAGCACAGTAGAGAGCAAAAGCTGAAGTGCGTAGTTATGAAAGATGGAAGCACGCGAAGAGAAAAGTTTTGGTTTACAATTCGGTGATTGGTCGTCAAGAGGCATCTGGTATTAACGGTTACGTAAGATCGCATGATTAATTTGACTGACGCAATGCAGATAAGTTATTACGATTTTAGAATAGAGAGGAAGAAGAATTAATGTTTATAGTTATATTATAATTCTGATTCATACATTTTTATCTTACATATTCCCCCCTTCAAAAAGAAAAAGGCGTAGCGACAGAGAAGCCTTTTTAAAGAGAAAGAGTTAAAACACTAGCAAATGTTAAAAAAAAAAAAAAAAAAAATATCTGTGAGTTCAAAAGTGAAAAGTGTATTGAATCAAGGTCAACGTCGCAGCGTAGTGAAATATGGTTAATGTTTCTTGCTCGCTTCGAATATTTACAATGTTTATTCATTTCCAATCATCGTGTAAAAAGAAAATTGAACATCTGAAGTGCTTTGAAGGTCAGCAACCTTATGAGTGAAATAGTATTTTGTGCTCTTTTGCATGTTCAGTGCTTTATTTGGCAAATTCTTCATATTCAAAAATTGCAATATTATCAAAAGTCATGAAATGTGATCGTGAAGTGATATTAATTTCCAAATTGAGTACATTACGTTTAAAAAAACTGCATTTATAAGTTAATTGTATTATAATTTATAGATAATAATATTTTGCTTTAATCATTTTAAGATCAATGTTAATAATTCAAAAATATTATGATTTACTCGTATTTAAAATGTAGTTTTGCATTTCTGAATCGGAAAATAAAAATTATTGAATTTGATAAAAATTAGGTAAAGAATTTGAAGGTGTGACTTAGGGAAGGTTCCTCATGTGAATAATATTTTTGTACTATTGTTTTAAATTTTTTTTTGAATTTTTACCGTATTTTAAGAATGAAATAAAAAAAACAAAAATCTGAAATTTTTCAGATTTTAAATTACGTCCAAAGGGGCGTTTTTTTAACGTTTTGAGTGTTACCCTTATTTATTAAATATCATGTTCTTTGCACTTAAACCATAAAATTCAGTTCAAGAGCAATATCGCAAAATAATGTTAAATTAAGCATATCTTTAGAATTTCCGATATACACAGTCTCGCGAGCTGGAGATAAAAGTATTTTTTTTTATATATAACGTTGCCATTTCTCGCTTTTAAAGCATTGAGTTTGTAAATCAAAAATTCGTTAAAGTTTTACAAAATATAAAATCTATAATAAAACAAATTCCAAATTTGGGATTTCAGATGCTCATATTCGCAGTAGGATTTCGTCATTCAAAATTCGATGGCTCTATGTACCATTGTTTTATCACAATGCGAGAAATAGACAATCATTTATGCAGATTTTTCATTATTTAATTTCTTCAAATATAATGCAGGACTCTAACATTTTGTGGCAACAGTTTGAAAAGTGAACCGACGTTTATGAGTCCGACGCAAAATGCCAAAACGAAAGCAATAGTCCTTCGGGACTGAAATCCCTTTGGACTAATTATTGTTTGAAAATTTCAAATTCTAGGAATTTCGTAAATGTTTTTATGATAAACGTTGAAGGCTCTCATCTTATAAAAAAATACATTTTTTTAACCTAAGTATTTTTATTTTTTCATAAAATGGAGTGTGTTTTAATATTCATATGGAATGACAGCAGTTCGAAAAAGGCCAGTTGCCTCTACAGAAGGAACGGAGGTCTTTTCTACAGTAACTGCTAATTTGGTAAATCTTTTGGCCACTGGTGAAGAATATTAAACACCAGTTTGCTCAACTGATAAAACCAATATGATGGAAATGCTAGTATTTAGATAAAGTTGTGGAGTCTTCAAGTTTTGTAAAGAATAAGTAAATTTTAAATGTCTTAATAATAGTGAAAAATTTGAAATTGGGTTTATGAATGATGTTTTACAAAATTTTTATATTTTAAAATGCCTTTCTTGAAAAACATAATTAAATAATATGAAAATTGGCATCTTAATTTGTAATATAATTTTCATCCACAAAAATTTGAAAGAATATTATTTGAACATTGAGTTTGTGAAAAAATTTGAACTTTTACAGTGTGGAACTATCAAGAACTTTACAAAATTTCATTGGACATTCTTATCTCAGAATACTAAAATGTGCAATTGTTTTAAAAGAGTACAGTGTCTAAAATTATTATTGAATTCAAAATTTTACGACATTCAGTGAAATGTCAAAATTGATTCAAAATATCGGTCAAAATTTTATAGCAGTAATTTTTTGATTAAAAGTTAATATGTTTGTATTTTCAAAATTATATCTTTCACCTTTTGCTGCTCTAATGCTTGTTCTTCCACCCCGCTCACCCAACTTTTCGTTTGAAGGGGGGGATATGTAAGATATAACAAAATATGATAGCTGTTTAAAAAAAATAATTGACGACCTCAAAATTAACATTCTCAATTTGGTAATCTGCCCCTAAATTCATCTCTTCTCACAGGTTCCAGACATTTCTATCTTATGTAACGTTTTAATGCAGATGCCTCTTGTCCAATCAAATTAATTCTAAACCAAAACTGTGAACTGAAACTTCAGCCTTCTTCCTATGAAAGTACTATAACCTTCCCTTTTTTACCGCATAGCTTTCCTGCTGGCAAGACGCTCTTAAACGATGCTGCTGCTTACTTGCTTAAGATGACGTGGTACTTCAAAATGGGAGTTATTCTATTCAAATATAATTAAGAAATATCTTGTCTGAAAAAAGATGATTTGATACGCATGTAAAAAATAAAGATTGTGATTTTTCAAGATATGTTGTGCTAAATTGCTGTGATTTTTCAAGATATGTTGTGCTAAATTGCGTCATCATGCTTTCCACTCTGCCACCTTCAAACCACAGTTTCATTACAATAATATGGCGCAGCCGATTTTCGACCCTACAGGCGTGGAACTTCGGTGCACTTTATTTCAACTAATCTCACCTCACATCGTTTAACGAATGGATAAAATAAAAAAGGTAACTATTCACCTGAATTCCCAATCAAGCCACTACGGTCTTCTCGGTCATCTACGCAGTATCGTAAGCTGTTGGGAGGTCCACTGCTTTCATCTACGCATTTGAAATCATTACATATTTATAAAAAGTCAAGACAGGATTAACCTGGTGCAAGTTTTCCCGAATAGATTTCGAACTCTGCTGCCTCAAACTACCAGTGAATCATCAAATTCGTTTTCGGTGTGTGATTTAACGGCATATTTTAAAAGTGCTTTGAAATCATCGAGTAAATCTATAAGTTCAAAATCGACAGTGTTCCGTCTTTCCTTTCCTTTTATTATGACATCTGGTGGGTTTATATATATATATAAACCCACCAGATAAAGTTCAAAAAAAATTTTTTATAGTTAAAACTAAAGTTTTAACGCAAAAACAAGCAAGTCAGTCAGCAGGCAAGAAGGCAGACATTTCGGTGCATAAAACTAAAAGTTTCCTTTCGGCCCCACTCGGCAAAAAGACACTGAAGGTGCAGAAAGAATTAATTCACTATTTTGCTAAGTTTCAAGTGCAAACAAATATGGCTGCGGTAATAAAAAAAAAAAAAAACAGACTTAGCCGAACTTAAAGAACTTTTAAATTGTTGATAATTCTACAAATATTGCATGCAGATTAACTAAAGGCATAAAAATCTTAACCGGAAGATAAGAACAACATAATTCAATCATTTTTAAAGTATTTTCGCGCCTAGTATAGTTTACTATTGTCGAGCGTTAAGCTGCAGAAAAATTATTATTAAAGACATGAAGTAAGAAATTTAGAAGTAATATTTCACAAAGACCACAATTGAAATTCATAATTAATAAATTTCAAATAATAATATAAAGGCAACAAAAAATTTAAAAATGTTAAAACCAAAACATTTCAAACATATATATATTTATATATTTTTAGAGCGACCTATTACAACCAAAAAGGAAGGTGCAGAACTGCATGTTATAGCAGTCCTATATACAAAAATTCAACTTTCTGAGATCACTCATTTTTGAGTTATGCGAGATACACATGTAGGTATGTACAGACTTCATGAAAAAATCTCTTCTGAATACATTTTAAATCAGTTTCATAATTCATTTGGAGAAAAAGAGTCCTTTATTCTATCCTTACGTACAGATGTCACACAAAAACGTCGTTAACGATCAAAATGGATATTTTCGTTGAAATATGGTACCCGGAATTTTTCCCGATTACAATACTTCCTTTACTTCGTACAAGGAAGTAAAAGTATGCAGAAAACATAATCACCAAATTAAACTTAATTGGAACGGTCTTTTTAATTCTGAAGCTTAATTGCATACATTCCCTTTTCAAGGCTCTGTATTGCTCCATGTTCCATCATGCTTTCTTTGCAGTAACCGCAACGCAAAATATTTTGCTCAGTCGCTGCTCAGGGTTGAAACAAAGACTTTGCAAGCTTATAAACAGTACCGCAAGTAACTACGCATCCTCTTCCACCACTTCGCTTTCCTGCTGGCAAAGTTTAGCTTAGCCTTTGCTAGCTATTTTCCATTGGTTAAGCATTGAATATCTAAAACTGTGCTAGCATTTCAAACCCTAATGTTGTACCAATTAATTATATATGTTTCATGAAATTCATCATCCAAAAGTAAATTATATTTAGTTGTCGAGCTGGTAGTGCTCCTTTCAAAATTCTATCCGCAATTTTCAGTAATCTATGTAACAGTTGTTTTCGGCCAAGACTACGAAGTGGTGCCTTTCCTAATCAAGCTGTTATCCAATACCATATGCTAATTATTATTATTATACTGAAAAATTGCATATAATAGTGATTCTTCTTATACTGGTTTAAAGGTATAGCATTATTTTATAAATAATGAGAGATTTGAAATTATATGGCACTAGAAATTCGAATTTTGCTAATTTGGTTTAACAAATTAAAAAATTTTAAGATTTTATTTCAGTAAATATATTAACATGATTAATATATTTTTGCATTACTGTTTAAACACCTTTGAATTAGTATTTTAAATTTTTGAATGAGATTATTGTTTACAAATTTGAATTCTATAAATTTTTAATTATTTTTGAGAATGAAATGAATATAAACTTTGAAGGCTTC
This sequence comes from Stegodyphus dumicola, assembly GCF_044657685.1. NCBI lineage: Eukaryota > Metazoa > Arthropoda > Arachnida > Araneae > Eresidae > Stegodyphus > Stegodyphus dumicola. The sequence continues at coordinate 172,751,495 of NC_140774.1, read as the reverse complement.
CGCCTTGTAATTTTTTCACATATAATTATTATTTTGACAAAGGAGTGAAATTTAATTTTTGTTTTAATAAAATGGAATATTTTAGTCCAATTCAGAAAGGTCATTTGCCCTTAAATAGGAGCGGAGACTTTTGAGATGTAACTGCCTGACATCCCTTGGCTACTTTTGTAGAACATCAGTTTGTTCAAGTGGATTTTCCCATAAGATGGATATGTTGGTATTTAAAGAAAGCTATGGGGTCTTCCAGTTTTAATTTGCGATATCTTAATAATAATAAAAAGCGTAATGTCATTAAAACTATTTAAAATTATGTTAAATGGAATGAAAATTAGCTATAGAATTTTGAAATTTGTTGTGATTATATACAACAATTAATGGACGTATTCATAATTTTTATATTTATAATACTGTGCGGAAAATTTTAAAAGGTCCCCTAAACAAGTATCATTATCAAGATTCTAAATTTAATTATGACAGTTTACTTCCAAATTTGATTTTTTCCAATAATCTGGTTTCTTTTTAACATAATAGTTGTTTTTAGTTTATTCTTGCAGGGTGATCTTAGTTTCTGTTTGCTAAATTTTTACGACATAACACGATGTTACAAATTAATCGTCTTAAGTTGAATTTTTATTTTTGCATATTTATTTGCATTACAAGTACGTAAAGTAAAAGACTTTTATGGCCACAAAACTAAACTGAAACTTTGATTTATAACACAGAATACTAAAAAATAATATCCTTTTATAAAAACAGAGATTTTTTGTGTAAATGATGTATTAAAGCATTGCACAGACATTAGCAAGTAATCAAGCTGATTCGTTTGCACAGGACTTGCCATTTTTTCAACAAACTTTACGCACTTATTGTATTGTATTTCCTTAGCTTCTGTGCGTTAATCATTACATTACTGTGCATTAAGAATATGTAATTTTGTTTTATGATATGTAAATAAGTATTAATTATACTAGACTTTCATGGATATACAGTTGAAATATTTTTTATTTTACACTGATTTTGCAAAGTTTTTGCAAAGGACTTTCATAAAACTATACAATTCATTATGCGATCTTCAAGCTGAATTTCATTAAAAACTTTCAAATTGAACTCTAAATTTAATTTAAAGAATAATATTTTATCCTAGCATTCCTAAATTTTTTCTTGAAACCATTTATTTGTTTTCACATTGAAATTGTAAATATTCCATGAAGTTTCTCTTCCTTTGCTAGCATATTAACGTTTTCTTCTCAAAAACCTTTTAACAAACCCTTTTCTTCTCGAAGAAAGGACTATGTAAGATATAGAAGTGCGAAGAAAAATTAATTATCAGATTAAACTTAATTGGAACAGTCCCTTAAATTCTTAAGTTTAATTGCACTTATCCCCTCTTCAAGTCTCCATATTGCACCATGTTACATCGCGCTTTCTCTACAATAACCGCAATGCGAATTATTTTGCCCAGTCACTGCTTATGATTAAAACACTTTCCAAGCTTATAAATACTAGTACATCAACTAACTACGCACCCTATTTCACTACTTCGCCTTCCTGCTGGCAACATGTTGCTCAGCTTCTGCTAGGTATTCTCCATTGATTAAGATGTAATTATAAAACCTTAGAGCGCTTCACACCTCTGTGTTCTACCAACAAAGAAGGTATGTGGTAAGAAATTCGTCATCTAAAAATAAATTATGTTTAACTGCCAAGCTGGTCGTGTTTCTTCCAAAATTCCACCCGGTTATCCATTACACCGCAATTTCCAGGAATCTACACAAGCTGTTCTAGGCGATGACCAAAGAGTGAATTGGTGCTCATCTAATATCAAGTTACAACAAAATAAATTATCTCATATTATCAGGACTTTATGTCTTTTGATTTGTTTCGGGAATGTGACGGGTCCAGAATAGGAACAGGGAGCTTACTCAAGCTATGCTCAAATACGTGTGGAATGGATGACACAAGCAGGAAGAGTTAACTTTACCCTTTATAGTCCACGATATTACAGGTGCTCCCACACTTCGGGATACAGAGACCAATCACTTGTGGTCTGAACTTAAAAATATAAAAACTACTAACTAACTAAAAATAAGAGTTAACTACGAATGCTTTACACAATTGACTAACGTTAAGAATGGCCTTCTTAGAAGGTTACGTATGTAGTCCGCAAACTGCCGAAACTACAATTCGTTTTAAATATCAAAAGGACTAAATCTCTGGCCGTAAAGGCGGACAGCAGATGATTGGAAACTCGCGTGTTATACAGTGGCAAGGCGGCTCACTTTCTCTCTAACTCTGCTCTTGGCGAAAAGAAACAACTTAAATACTTGGGCGTTAGCAAGTACAATTTGCATAAAACATTTTCATGCGTTTATTCTGGCCGGAAGTGGAAAATAAGAAATTATAGTAAAGTTTTAGAATAAAATAAACGTTAGTAAAACTTAAGATCCTTAGAATATATATAAAGAAACTTTTGCCTGTGCTCCAGGTAAAAGTTTAGACTTTGTTACTTGTGTAAAGGCACTTAGATATTCATTGAACGTTTATTGTTTGATGATAGTCAGAAAAACATAATTCTTGCATTTGGAACCGACAGTGCTATGCAGAGTTTAAAAGAAACCGGACAGTGCTTTGGTGATGGAACTTTCAAGTCATGGCCATTACAATTCAGTAGTCATGTAAGTGCTGGACGCTCAGATGATGTAATAAATAGTATAATGCCAGTTATATATGCCATCTCGGATAAAAAGGAAGAAATGTAAAATAGGTGTTGTTTTGCATTATCGACAAAAAATACCTCCACTATCCCCTGTATCGTTCAAAACAGATTTATAATTATTTCTTATTACTGCAACTAAGAAAGATTTTTTTTTTTTTTTTTGTTGAAGTGAAGGGCTGCAACTTTTAGTATAAGCAATGCTTGTGTGAGGATGGTGCGAAACTTAGCTTTAGTAAACCACTATAAAAGTAATCCCGAAATTAAATCTCACTTTCGAATGTGTTCTGCACCGACTCACCTTTTTTAGAAAGAGTAGATTAAGGATGGTAACATATGTAGAATTTACTTTCAAAAACACACGATAGAGCACGTCTATTCCATTATTAAATGCTTTATTTTACTAATAAGAAGTAGATAAAAGTAAAAAACAAAATCTGAAATGTTTCAGATTTTAAATTACGTCCAAAGGGGCGTTTTTTTAACATTTTGTGTGTTACCTTTCTTTATTAAATATCATGTTCCTCGCACTTAAACCATAAGATCCAGTGCAACAGCAATATCGCAAAATAGTTTTAAAACGAGCATATCTTTAGAATTTCCGATACAGAGACTCACGCGCTGGAGATAAAAATGTTTTTTCTGCACAACGTTGCCATTGCTCGCTTTGAAATCCTTGAGTTTGTTAATCAAAAATTCGTCAAAGTTTTAAAAAATAGGAAATCGATCATAAAACAAATTTCAAATTTCAAATTTGGTCTTCCACATGCTCATATTCGTTGGAGGATTACGTTATTCAAAATTCGATGACTCTATGTACCGTTGTTTTATCACAATACGAGAAATATACATACATTTATGCAGATTTTTCATTATTTAATTTCTTCAAATATAATGCAGGACTCTAACATTTTGTGGCAACAGTTTGAAAAGTGAACCGACATTTATGAGTCCGACGCAAAATGCCAAAACGAAACTAATAGTCCTTCGGGATTCAAATCCCTTTGGACTAATAAAAGGTAAGTTAAGTAAAAATTAATATTGCAGGTGATGTCATGATAGTTGTACTCAATCCACACAGGATTCATGTCATGATGAACATTTCTCACACACTTGTAACATCCACAGGTAGCTTTAGATAATATGATCAGCTTGGCTACAAGGAACTTAAACATCGAAGGAAAACATCTGTTTCCACCAACTCTTAGAGGATTTACAAGCCTTCTGCTTGCCTCCGCTCCTCTCCGCGTCTGGAAGCTATCAGACGTTGTCTCGATTGCTCCACACTGTTCTAAGCTGGTATTCTCTAAATCAGCATCGGTCTTCGATGATTTCCACACATATAATAGAAAGATATCTGCAAAAATACGAGATAGAAATGTATAATAATTATTTAATCAAAAAGTGCTTAGAAAATTATATTATTGGTGATATAAGGAACTGCTGTGATAAATGCTATAGAAAAATTAATGTTTTAGAAAGCTGGAATAGTAAAATAAATAGACGTTTTACGAAAAGTCCCCCTAATATAGTTGATTGTTGTTGTTCTGTTTTAAAGGACCACACAGAAGATTAAGATTTTCTCAGTAGCAGAGTGGAAATGAATCTTCCCACCCTGGAGAGAGTACAGAAATACTGTACCGTAGATAAAAGAATAAAAAAGATGATCCAGTGTTTCAGAAATAAGAACATTTTTATTAGAAAATGTTCAGAAATATTAAGCTATATTATAAAAGTTTTAAAACTGAATAATCAACTTCCATAGTAAGCTGTGTTATAAATCTTTAGAAAGAGTAACGTCCATAAATCAAGTTATATAAAGTTACGTTATGAATAACAATACAGTACAATAAAATAAATATTAGGACAGAATTCATTTTGTTACATTTCTAAGTATGTATTGCACTTTTAACTAATTAAAACGACAGTGCAGTTAATAGATACTCTTTATTTTTCCAAATTCCTTTCTAAAACGCCAAAGAAAGAGTAGTGCATTCTCTTTGTAGTCAACTGATTGCTGTCGAATTAAATAAGAGTTTGTATAATATAACTGAAACACAGAAATATGGAAAAAAAAATTTGAAATGTTTCGGATTTTAAATTACGTCCAAAGAGGCGTTTTTTAACATTTTGTGTGTTACCTTTCGGTGCTACTTTGGTAGACGGTTGCACGAATTTTTGCGATTTTTTTTTTTTTTTTTTTTTTTTTTGGCGAGCGATACGACTTTTGGTAAAACCATTGGTGGTCAAGTTATTTATGGTAACCGATACTTCGTTGTCATTTTATTTAAAAAATAATGCCTTTTATTATGCATAAATTCCGTGTTTTAAATATTATTTATGACTTCTAAATAATAAAAATGAATTTAATTTTGCATTTTTTTAAATAAAAATTTTATTGTTTATAATATTTTATGGAATTTTATGTTGTGAATGATGTAATGAATGACGTCACATTATTTTAAAAGTAATTGCTTTAATGTCTATAAATTTAATCTAATGTTTTAAACATTATTTATGGCTGTTAAATATTAAAATACAATTTAATCTTGCATTTTTTAAATATGATTTTATTATGAATGATTGTTTAAATAATTTTAATTCTATACGTGATGTAATCAGCTCCCTGATTGGTTACTGAATATTTGTGCATTACCGCGCCATTTTAAAATTTTATTATTCATCTCTTCGAATTCCTCAGATTTCAAATGGAATGGATATGTCCGTTTCGAAGATGAGTGTTGTTATTGGTAATTAGCCAAGAATTATTGGTATCAGAATAAAAGAATTGCCCTTTGAGACCTTATTTTAGCCAACCTGGCTTTCCTAATCGAAGATTTATTTATTGTTACAAGGGTCAGAGGAAATTTATTTTAAATTTTTGGAGAAACCTCGCTAATTGCTTCTTCAATGAAGTACGAGAGATGTGGATAACAGATGAAGATCGTTTTTTTTTTCTGGTACTTATCAATATACGACAAGTAAAATACTTTAAAACAATTTAAGTACATATTTTTTTTTTACTTTATAATTGTATACTTCAATTTTTATTAAAAAATTAATACACTGTTTTCAAAAATTCCTGAGATATTTATTGCCACATACTATGTTTTAATGTTAAATAATTATATCCTATAAAACTTATTTTAAAGGATTTTAATTTAAGTAATTGAAAAATTTTAATTCTTTTAAACGTTAGTATGATGTTTTTAATTTAATATTCAATTTAAATAATATTTTATTCCAATTAAATGTTGGCGCAATGTTTTTATAGCGGTGTTTTTATTCGATTATATGAAAGTAATAATTTAACTTTACTTTAGCATTACTCTTAGTAAATGTATTTATTTACATTTGCCAGCCATCTTAAAAAACAACGTTTTCAACAAAAAATTAATCCATTATTTTTAACGATATTTATTTTTTTAAAGTTTCGAATACTTTACTATGCGTGAAATACGTAAAACCAACATTTTTCAAGATGGCTGACGACTGTAAAAATCGCGCCAACAATTGCGCTAACGTAAATCGCCAAAAATCCGTGCAACCGTCTACCAAAGTAGCCCCTACCTTTTTTTATTAAATATCATGTTCTTCGCCCTTAAACCATAAGATTAAGTTCAACAGCAATATCGCAAAATAGTTTTAAAATGAGCGTATCTTTAGAATTTCCGATACAGAGACTCGCGCGCTGGCGATAAAGAATTTTTTTTTCTGTACACATTCGCTTTGAAATCCTTGAGTTTGTTAATCAAAAATTCGTTAAATGTTTACAAAATAGGAAATCGATAATAAAACAAATTCCAAATTTCAAATTTGGTCTTCCACATACCCATATTCGTAGGAGGAATATGTGATTCAAAATTCGATGGCTCTACGTACCGTTGTTTTATCACAATGCGAGAAATATACATACATTTATGCAGATTTTTCATTATTTAATTTTTTTAATATAACACAGGGCTATAATACTTTGTGGCAACAGTTTGAAAAGTGATTCGCCGTTTGTAGTGAATCGACGCAAAATCGCAAAACGGAAACAATAATCCTTCAGGGACAAATCTCTTCGGACTTATAATGCTGCAATCTTTAGCAAAAGTAGAAATGTACGTTTGTGAAAAAGAGCTTTAGCTTTGATTCTCGATTCTAGAGATGCTCGTACTGCGTCTCAAGTAAACTTCTAGTAAAAGCGCTAAATCTCATTCTCGAAAAAGGGTTTTAAAATACCACAACTGATGTAATATATAATTTATACTACAAATTAAATCATTTTGTTTATATTAGGTCTACATAATAAAAAGGAAATGTATAAGGATAGGATTAATAAGGATGCAAATGTGCTTCTCGAAATGTGCTTTTAATAAGGAAGTACTAAAAGTGCTTCTCAAAAACTTCGAAAGAATTTGCGCGAATTTTATGTGACGTACACAGAATTCATTTATCTGTGTAAATTATTTGTAATTAGTCTAGTGAAAGAGTCCAAAGTGATTAATTATTAATTTTTTTATGTATATAGGAAGAAAATTTAATTTCTACACGTATATCATATATATTGTTCCTATCTTCCAATTTGAGCCTAATTAGCATTCAGTCTTTTAAAAATATGTTTCAGTAAAATCATATTTGGGTTCATTTTCTGTCTTTAACGCTTATTGAGCTAAATTTGTGTTATACAATAAAAGTATAAATATGCCTTGTGTGAAATGTTTAGTATCATGCTATGAAAATGCATTTACATTTAATAAGTACAATTAAAAAGTTGCAGTAAGTTACAATATATAAAAGAGTTTATATTTATTTAAGAGGCTCAAACAAATAGCCTTTATATTCTTTAATACTTCGAATTTAACGGTCAATATTTTTCCAACCAGCATATAGTGATTGCAGGAAAAACAATTGTACAGTTATTGTTTTTTTTTTTTTTTTTCCCTACTACGATCGGCAAACTGCAGTTTAAGATACTTGTTTTTGTCTAGGAACTATTTATTTCTGTTGGATTCGTAATAAAGTTTTTTCCGTTTATTTTACGTTTAAACACTTTTGAATAAATGAAAGATCACCCAGTTTTCCGAATTATTTTAGTATCATAAATCCTCAAACAAATTTTTCTGTGTTGCTGAATGAAATTTGAATGAAGGAGGAGATAAGATCAATTTGTGACATTTTTCTGTACGAGCTATATTCAATATATTTCACTGTAATAAATTACATAATTCATACTAAATATTTATGATAGCAAGCTTTCTTTCATAAAAAGAAGGGTCCACGTTTCCTGTTTCGGTTGTTTTCTTTTCCTTATTCATCATTAGTAAGAAAACGAGTTACAAACTATAATATCGACAATACATTTAGCTTATTCTATCATATTTTTGTTTACTTTTATGTTGCTTTAGGCTAAGGGAACATTTATCTTCTAGTACATATACCAAAACAATCATTCGATAGAGCATAAGAATTTCATTTATCACATTTATCATTCGGCTGCCTAAATGAGTTATTATAAAACTTATATATATCTATAATGATTTTAAAGTGTCAATTTAGTGTAGTTTCATGGATCCAGTTATTAATTAATTAAAACAGAGATGAAGAAATGCATTTATTGCTTCGTTTGTTAGCAACAGACAGATTCACTTACATAACTTACATAAATACAAGAAAGAAAGAAGAAAGAATATTAATAAAGAATATAGAAAGAAAAAATATCTTGCGATTGTCGAATGTCAACACAGTGGTGCGTGGAAGGCAAAAATACTTTATTTTGGGCAGTGGCAACACATTTTTTTAAATATTTGAGTATTCTGATTGAATTTGAAACACAATAATATCTGAAGTTTTTAATTAAAATGTCATTATTTAACATATAATTTATTCAAAGATATATTATTTAACGAGGTGTCGCCGTTCGACGCTCCATCTGATCAGTAATTTATCTTAAAAATTAAACCTATATATTGCTTAAAAACTGAGCGATTCGTAAAGTAATGTATTAAATGTGTTTTATAATTTAAATCCTCACTCTAATAATGACTCCCATTTAATTAATTTATAAGCTGTTCTTTTTTCGTGTTATTTATAATACAGCTAAGCGAAGATTTTAATAAATAGTTGCATCACTATTACTATCAACGAAAAATGTTTCTAGTGCTGTATATTATTTACTTTCGTCTAGAATAATACTTTGCATGCCGCGCGGCGGACGATATTTTTTAACTATAAATAAATAATAAAAAAAAAACTATAAACAGAACTCAATCAAAATGAGCAAAAATGTATAAAATTTGTTCGAAATTAAAGAAAACTTTATCAAAGTTAAGTAAATATTCATAACATTAGATAGAGTTTATTGATCTTATAGTATTTTGTAGTTTAATGTTATCAGTCAACGTTTTCTAGTTCTTTTATGTCTTATTTTTAACAAAGAGCTATTAATTTCTTTTTGCGTATTAAATAGTGTACGAAATTAATTTTCAAAATTTTCATTTACAGACAATTTTATAGTTTTTATTTAATTTTCATTTGCAGTTTTCATTTACAAAATTCATTTTCAAAAATATTGAAAATTACTTCTTACAAACATAAAGTTTGCAAAAGGATTTAGTTAGCAAAAGCAATAAATCGGAAAACTTTCGCTCACGTTAAATAAACAACGTAAGGTAAAAATTCTTCCTGGTGGTGGTGTATTTAATTATGGCAAAGCACACTAGGGCTATCTGCCTAAGGGGAGCGATGCCTTCGTGGAGAACTTTCTAAGAGAAACCGGTTCGTATACACGTTACACATGGGGGAAACTACGAAAACACCCATGCATCCAGTCCGTTCGCGGGATTCGAACCTCGGACCGAACTATCAGTGTTCAGCGACTTTACCGCTCGGCCGCTGGTGGGTTATCAATTCTTCTTGAATAACGTTTTAAATTACCTTATACAAAAACTAAAACTACTTAATTGCGTTTACTAAGGATTCTGACTGAGAAAATGCACATTTACAGACACATAGGAAAGGTGTATTATGTGTGTTAGGAAGATGTAGTTGCAGTAATAAATTAAAATGAAGCAATGTGAAACTAAAATTGCCATGAAAACCATCTTACAATTACATGCATGTTCTACCTAATTTTATGATAGCATTCTTAGTCATTGAGAAAATGTATACCTTATTTCGTGATAATGCGGCCTGCTCATTGTCCTTTGATTTTCACTGTCTAACCGCTGTCACTGGTAACTGCAACACGAACATTCAAATGAATCCAAGCAATGGCAGTTCTCTGCAAACGGAAGAATCACGATGCCTAGATGCTACTATTCTTAGGTCACATTACATGTAGCGCAAAAGTCATAAACTTTGGAATGGAGCTTTTCAGACCTGGATTTTAGATCGGTTTTCTTTTATCATTTTAAAGTTTTGTTCATGTTTTTTTTTATCCAAGAGAGGTAACTTACCAAGGCTTATTAATTTCATTTTGACATTTTGCGCTGGTTCATTATAAACGGCGTTTAACTTTTCAAACTGTTGCCACCAAATATTAGAGCCCTGCATTATATTTAAAGAAATTAAATAATGAAGAATCTACATGAAAGTATGTACAGTGTCTCACAAAAGTAATGGGACACTTGTGCTTTACAAAAGGAAACTGTAATAAAATAAATTAAAAAAACATGTAAACATTTTTGGTGGGTGTGTTTCATACTTAAATTTAGTAACAATTATTACATAACATACATTTTATCAAAATATTAAAATATTAATTTAATAAAAATACAATTGTTTAGAACGGAGCAAAAAATGGGACACCATTAGATACTACTACGTACTACACTAAAAATATTTTTTTGGGTTTTTATTTTTACTCAAAAGCAATTGGCAATAATTTATAAAATCGTCTGCAGTATTTCCCTCCAGTTTGTTTTGGAAATTTTGTGTTTTTTAGCTCTGTGCAGCCATGAATGCTAAACGAAAAGAAATTTTGCCTGAAATTCAAAAATTAGTTATTAATTTGCATATTGAACGTGGAAAATCTATTAGAGAAACTGCTGAAATAGTTAACTTGAGTCATTCGTTTTCAATATAATTAAACGATATAAAAAGAATTATATGATTCAGGATAAAAGAAGACCTGGCCGACCATCAAAGCTATCCAATTGAATAAAGCGAATTATCGTTCAAAATATTTAAAAAAATCGAAGAATGAGTGCTCCTAAAGTTGCTGCTGATTTACAAGCATTATATAGAGTAATTGTTAATCCTGAGACTATTAGAAGAGTAATTCGATCTGCTGGATATCACGGTAGAGCAGCCAAGAAAAAATTCTTCGTAAGTGAAAAGAATAGAAAACTCAGACTGGCTTTCGCAAAATCCAGCGTAAATAAGAATTCTGATTACTGGAATGAAGTTATATTTGCTGAGGAGAGTAAATTTAATATATTTGGTTCTGACGGTAGAATCTTGGTGTGGAGAAAACCCAGGGAAGAATTTCGCAAACAGAACTTGATGCCAACAGTAAAACATGGTGGAGGAGGAGTTATGGTATGGAGGTGTATGTCGTCCGCTGGAGTTGGTAATCTTGTTTTTATTGACAGTATAATGGACCAGTACAAGTGTATTGACATTTTAAATCAAAGTTTGAAATCTTCAGCACGAAAATTGAACCTTCATAACAATTTTAAATTCTACCAGGACTATGACCCCAAGCACACTGCTTTGAACGTTAGACTCTGGCTGCTGTATAACTGTCCTGAAATAATGAAAATAGCACCACAATCTCCAGACTTAAATCCCAAAGAGAATATTTGGCAAGAATTCCCAAACACACCATTTCTTAAAAACAACAATTAAAATCGGTGCTTCAAGAAGAATGGGGTAAAACCACTCCATAAATAAAAAAAAAAAAAAAAAAAAAAAAAAAAAAAAAAAAATAGTCGAATCCATTCCAAGAAAATTAAATCATGTTTTAAAAGTAAAAGGAAATCCAACAAAATATTAAAACCTTTTAAAAAGTAAAATTTTTTGATAAATATTTGATGGAAAAGTAAGTGTCCCATCACTTATGTGAGCCATTTTTTGCTTTGTTTCTAAACAATTGTATTTTTATTAAATTAATATTTTAATATTTTGAGAAAGTGTATGTTATGTAATAATTGTTACTAAATTTAAGTATGAAACACACCCACAAAATTTTTTACATGTTTTTTTTAATCAATTTTATTACAGTTTCCTTTTGTAAAGCACAAGTGTCCCATCACTTTTGTGAGACACTGTATGTTTCTCGCACAGTGGAAAAAAAACTAGAGATATAAAATTTTGAATAACGTAGTCCTATACTCAAATATGGGCATCTGAAAGCGCGATATTCGAATTTTAAATTTGGTTTATTAACTATTTCATATTTTGTAAAATTTTAGCGAAATTTTGATTAACAAACTCAAAGATTTTAAAGTGAACAATGGCAACACTGCACGAAAAAAAAAATTATCTCCAGCTGGCGAGACTGCGTATCGGAAATTCCAAAAATATGCTCTTTTTAAATTATTTTTTTTGATACTGCTGTTGAACTGAATTTTATGGTTTAAGTTCTAAGAACATGATATTTAATAAATAAAGGTAACAGACAAAACGTTAAGAAAGCCCCTTTGGACGTAATAGGAAATGTGAAAGCTTTCAGACTTTTTTTTCCCTTCTAGATGCAGTAGGAGACGTATACAATTATTATCATTGCCAAAAGTATTTGCTAATTAGCTCTACAAGTTTCGACAAGCTGTTGGATAATCAATACTATGACACTAATTCCATATCTCCCTTGATGCACATGATAGTCAATATCCTAAGTACCTATATGGTGAAGATTGAATTTTAAAGATATCCAGTTTTGTTTTGTCGATTAGTTTCGTCGATTTGTTTTGTCGATTTTGTTTAGTCGATTTGTTTCCTTAGTTTGGCCACCGAGATTACCCTACATTAATTATTTTATCTAAACTATCAAAAATCAAATAATTTTAAAAATAGGCTTGTCTTCAAAATTTGTAATTAAACCTCAAGTTGCAAAACAAGATGGAAAAATAAGATGGAATCTAAACAAAGTGAAAAAAAATGATGATTTTTTTCCATCTTATTTGGACTGAGTAGGTTTTAATTAAATTGGCACGCATTTTTACTTCCTTGTACGAAGTAAAAAGGAATATTGTAATCGCGAAAAGTTTCAGGCAGCATATTTCAACGAAAATATCCATTTTGACCGCTATCAAATGCAATTTAACGATGTTTTTGCGTGATAATCTGTACGTAAGGACAGAATAAAATACTCGTTTCCTCAAAAAACATTATAAAACTGCTTTAAAATGAATTCTGAAGAGAATTTTTCGTGGCGCCTGTACGAACATATGTACTTACGTACGTACGTATCTCGCATAACTCAAAAATGAGTAGCCTCAGAACGTTGAAATTTTGTATATAGGACTGCTATAACGTGTAGATGTGTACCTCGTATTTTGGTTGCAATCGGCCGCACCAAACGTATATAAATATATTTATATATAAAAATTGTAGTAAGCTCGCCTAAAAATTACCAGGAGCTGTTGCTCCAAAAAGTTCAACACGTTTTAAAAAATTAATACATATGAAAATCAAACCATTAAACATGTAAAACATTAAAAAAAAAACAGAATCAGATAAAAAAGTAAGCGGAAAATGGTAAATTAACCCAACTCGACTTCCAAACTGGCTTTTCAAGGGAAATTTAATTTGTTTGAACGTCGAATCAAGCTAACCCCATTACGCGTTTCGCCGAAACAGACAATTAAAACTTTTTCGCTACAAAATTTTTTTAAAATTTAGACAAAGTGTCTTAGAAAATTTTAATAGTCTCAATTCTCTGTTCCAATTTCCCGACGCGTCCGGACAAAATGACACATTAAGGTGTTCAAATATGTTAAACTATACCGAAACATCTTAAATCTAGACTAAAATCAAAATCAAAATTAAAAGTTTAACATATTTTAACACCTTAATGTGTCATTTTGTGCGGACGCGTCGGGAAATTGGAACAGAGAATTGTGACTATTAAAATTTTCCAAGACACTTTGTCTAAATTTAAAAAAAATTTTGTAGCGAAAAAGTTTCAATTGTCTGTGTCGGCGAAACGCGTAATGGGGTTAGCTTGATTCGACGTTCAAACAAATTAAATTTCCCTTGAAAAGCCAGTTTGGAAGTCGAGTTGGGCTAATTTACCATTTTCTGCTTACTTTTTTTTTATCTGATTCTGTTTTTTAAATGTTTTACATGTTTAATGGTTTGATTTTCATATGTATTAATTTTTTAAAACGTGTTGAACTTTTTGGAGCAACAGCTCCTGGTAACTTTTAGGCGAGCTTACTAAAATTTTTATATTTTACTTATTTTGCAGCATATTGCGCAAGATGTTTTCTAGACCAAATTGGTTTTTCAAAATTGTAATTACCACCTTGCTTAATGTATTTATATATATATCCACTCTGTTACCCGGCTCAGTGATCTCAGTTTCTTTACTCGTATATGTTTGTAAATTGTACATTTTTTGCTTTAAAAATGATTGACTTATGTTGTTCTTATCTTCCGGTTAAGGTTTCTATGCCTTTAGTAAATCTTTATGCAATATTTTTAGAATTATCAACAATTTTAAAGTTGTTTAAGTGCCGCTAATACAAATATTTTGAGTTTTTATGTATTTTTACCTTGTCGCGAAGTGAGAACTGAATTAATTGAATGAGAAATACCCAATCGTCAGTGAAAAACTGTTTCTTTTTTGTTTTGTTTGCTTAATTTCTTTTGTACATCATTCTAAATTTAGTATAGTATTTGAATAGAACATGTGGCTACGTTTAGATAATTCTTTAAATGATATAAATTTTGTACATTCTGAGTTATAATATGAACGAAATATAATACGGTTAAGTGAACCTAGCGCCAAAGTGTCGCTATGGTAAACAAATAGAGTGAATTTTAAAGAATGCATTTATTCTATTCTGGTTTATGCGCTGTCGGCGAAGTAGATTTAATTCAATCCAATACGTTTAAATGAAATGCAAGAAAAAATGCGTATAATTTAATATTCCGTACAAGGAAATCATGTGGTGTACACATCAGATTTTTATAGTTGTATTTATGTAAGTGGTTAACAGTTTACCTAAATCTCTATAGACTTTTATTCTGTTAAATATCAAGCACATTAAAATGCCAAAGATGGGAATGCGGACACGGAAAGAAATTTTTAACTCAACTTTAGATATTACACTTTCTACTTAAGCAGCCTTGAAAAGAGCATACTGATGATGTTTATGTATTTTAACTAAGCAAACACTTAATAGGTCATCTAGGCATGATTTCTGTAAAACTGAAGTTGCTTGATGTTTCGTAAATATGAAATTAGCGTTTTGTGAAGATGGTTAAATTAAAGTTATTTAATTGATTAATTTTAACATTTTAAATACAGCTTTTCATTGCCAATTCCCGGAGTCTTATTTCATCGTTTTAAACCCTCTCAGAACTTCTTTCCAATTAAAAATTCCGCTGGAAATTGTCGAGCAAGATACCGACGCACCAAAATGGAAAACCTCATAATCTCATTTCAATATTTCACGTTTAGAAGTAATTTCCCTTTAATTCTTAAAAGATAAGAGAGTTTTGAAGTAGGTAATCTTCCTAAACAATGCAATTCACTCCAACGATCTTTGGACTTCTCCCCCCGCCCTCCATTTTTTCCTGATCCAATCCCAGAAAGGATCCATTCCCAAATAAAAGGCAACAAGCAAAATAATAACAATCATCTAGAAGAGAAGAAGAAAAAGGTGGGGGGAGGGAAGGCAGCAAGATTAGAAAAAAGGCAACGAGCAGCAGCAGATAAATGAAAGGAAATGAATGAAAAGAGCACCATTTCCGTATCTCTTTTCAAAGCTTAGGATATGAGTGACGCCTCGGCCAATTATATGTCACACTGGAAGCGAAGAAGCAGCCATTGGCGGCGAACAGGAATCCAATTTCGGAATTCTTACACTTCGCCGAATTTACGCTCCCCCCCCCCCGAAAAAAAGCAATCGCCGAAATGGAGTGAGAAAGAGAGAGAGAGCAAAAGAGTATGAGGAAGTAAATAAAAAGACAGAAAAAGCTATTTCTTCAATTTTTTTCCCCTTCTTTTTCGGTTTTTCTCTTTCTCTCTCTCTCTCACTCTTACAGTTCCAACCCGAGCCATTGAAGCACTGCTACTGGAACGGGTATTACGGATTTTTTATTCTTTAACATCCAATATATACGTAGGGATAGATATATATAAATCCCTTTCCCTAGTAAATATCGGGGCGGAAATGGAATGGTGTCTTTTTTTAGGGAGGTTGTGTGGATATATTCTGTCGTCCGGGCCTTTGTGATTTTTTTTTTCCCAAGCCTCTGGCACCGGAATCTCTCTTTTTGGCGACAGGTTTGGCGCTATCGTCTGGGATTTATATTTCCTGCTCTGGAAC
The DNA here is from genome assembly GCF_044657685.1 of Stegodyphus dumicola. NCBI lineage: Eukaryota > Metazoa > Arthropoda > Arachnida > Araneae > Eresidae > Stegodyphus > Stegodyphus dumicola. The sequence continues at coordinate 172,735,295 of NC_140774.1, read as the reverse complement.
TGAGTAAGACTGATGTTTCCATTCCAACTACTATCGTCAATTGTTAAAATGACGTCGAGGTTCGGGTTCGTTGAATACTTTTGTGGCCACTTACGTTTTTCGTGAGTGATGGTAAAAACTTATTATGTTAAAGGAAAGCGATGGAAGTAAAGAAACTCCGATAAGCGAAAGAACAGCTGAACAAAATAAACCACTGAACAGCGGCAAAGAAAAAATAAATGAAATGTAATACATTCTACTCTTCTTTTCTATGGCAGTTTTAATTGTTGTTTGTTGAATCCTTCTGCATGATTTTCCCTACATTATGGAAAATTTTCCCTACATTATGGAAAGTTTTCCCTACATTATGAAAAATTTTCCCTACATTATGGAAAAGCAGGTTATCAAATCAGTGCATAAACGAATTGCCACAACTTAAAGAACTAATTCAAATAAGAAATTAATTTACATTTAACAGCCTTCAAGCATTTATTATTGACTTTATTAAAAGAAACAAAAATAACGCTTTATGATTATAAGGTATTTCTCCCACTTCCCTAAAACCCTAGTCGCTCTTTAAAAAGAGGAGTATATAAGGTATTTCTCCCACTTCCCTAGCGTGCCTTCGTGGTGTAACGGTAGCACGTTGAGCCGGTATTCCAGAGGTCCGTGGTTCGATTTCCGGCGAAGCTGGTTGCATATTTTTCATCTCTCTAGCTTCCAAAAAATCCTAATGACTCTACAAGGGGCACCCGAACTAAAAGGGTAGTGGATGATGATTCTCCGCACCCAGGATTTGGCGACTAGGTCCCCTAAAACCCTAGTCGCTCTTTAAAAAGAGGAGTATATAAGGTATTTTTCCCACTTCCCTAGCGTGCCTTCGTGGTGTAACGGTAGCACGCTGAGCCGGTATTCCAGAGGTTAGTGGTTTGATTCTCAGCGAAGGCGGTTGCATATTTTTCATCTTTCTAGGTTCCAAAAAATCCTAATGACTCTACATGGCAACTGAGAGTTATTTTGTTTAGTTTCACATACCATTAGTCTTTATTATTATGTATGTATCTTTATGTATGAATATAAGTATTATTTGGTATTATTTTTATTAAAGCAGATTGAGATGACATTCTTCAGATTTTTTTTTTAATACCTTGTATTCTCTTAGTGCTTCCAGTGTGCCGGTTAGCACACTCGGCGCGTTTTCTAGAGGTCAAAGTTCGAGTCCCGGTGAGGGTATTGCACATTTCTTCATGTCTCCTGCATCAAAATAACCTAATGACTCTACAGTGGCCCCCGAAGTAAAAGGTGGTGGATGATGAATCTTCACCAGGACTTAGCGATTGGGTCCCCTAACCCCAGTTGCCCTTTAAAAAAGGGAGTATATAAGGTTGGATTGGAAGACGACCCGGTCCTCCGAATAGAGTATATAAGGTTATTTTCCCCCTCCATTCCGCATGCCTTCGTGGTGTAACGGTGGAAGCGAAGCGATGGCGAGTCTTGGAGAGGACAGTGTACATTTCTTCATGTTTCCCATATCTTCATTCTCCTATTTTCTTCCTCAAAATAACCTAATGACTCTACACATACTTTAGTGTAATTAAATGAAGTTTTATTAGATCTTAGATTATACATTAAAGCAAGGCGCATTAAGGGAAACCGAACAGTATTCATCTTATGGTTGGAAACCAGGAAACCTCCATGCAATCAGACCATTTATTATCCTAGAACAGAATCCGATAGAAACAGTCAGTACACTGAGATCTTACCACTCTGCCAGTGCTGGACTAAACTATATTATGAAAGAATGTAAGATATTTTCTTTCCCGTCTAAACGTGTGCCTTTGTGGTGTAACTGGAAGCACGTCCAGCTTCAATCGGAAAGTCCACGGTTCGAACACCGGCGAGGGCATTGATTTTTCGTGTTCTCAACTTTAGAATAATTCTAAAAAGACTGTACAAATATGAAATAAAATCTATGTAGCATCCATTTTATTAATCAGATTTTAGATTTCTTACTTCTGAACAGAATAAAGACGATAAAATTGGTAATTTTGCTTCTTGACTGTAACAAGAAAAATAAAATAAAATTATTTGCTAGCAAAAAGCAGATTTAAGAATTTAAAATAGAAATGGTGAAATCATATAATTCAAATGAAGTGTTGCAGTGATTTGTTTAAAATCTCGACTCGGTAATTTATAAAATCGTTGCTATAGTATTTGTGACAAGAACAAGGGTCATAATGGTTTGGTTACAGGCGAAAAAATCACGGCGAAAACCTGGCAGGAGAAAAGAAAGCAAGGAGAAAACATCAGTACAAAACATCGCTGTTGAAAACAAAGAGTTTCAAAAACTTCGCATTTGAAAAACATTGTCAAAATTAAAACACCTGCAAATCATTGCAGGACTCTAACATCGCAGACATACGCTTTTCAGGCTTTAAAAGATGTAAATGCATATCCGAATAATGACTTGTCAGCGCAAGAAAGAAAGAGGAATATTTTTACTTTTATATTTTTGAATTAACTAATAAATATTTGCTGAAAAATTAAAGGGAAATTTAAGCATTCAAAAACTAAAAATTAGCAGAAAATTAATGCTCCTGATTTAGCAGTTAACGGAATTTGTAAGTTTATGATTAATTAAACAATTTTAATAGTGGTAACCACATGCAGCTACTCACCTTCCTTTTCTAATCTTTTTAGATTATATTTTTCGCGATAAATTACCTATAAAACCTTATAAATTATAAATGAGCTTAATTAGTTAATAACTTTTATTAGTTAACTATATAAGTTTTTAACAGTCTATTAAGTAATATACCTAGCATTATTTTCCGAGTCATTTCCAGTTTTTGAATGCTTAAATTTCCTGCAAAATTTTATTAGTTAATTCAAAATATGAAATGTAAGAGTAAAAATATTTCCAATTCCTTCTTACGCTCACGAATGTTTACGCGAATATGCGAGTTTTTAAAGCTTGAAAACACACGTTTGCGGTGTTATCGTCATGCGATGATTTGTAGGTGCTTTATTTTTTACCACGATATTTTCGACGACGATGTTTTTAACTGCGAAATTTATAACCGATTTATTTTCAACGACGATGCGTTTTATAGCGATATTTTAGAACTGCAATGTTTTCGTTTTGCTTTCTTTTCTCCTACGATGTTTTCTCCTCGATGTTTTCGGCGGACACCGAATGGCTTTGATAGTCTCTTCTGCAACATTAGAAAAAATGAAAGGAGGTTTCGCTATATTAAAACTATTTGATATTTTGAAAAAACTTAATTCTACGTATTTTCTTTATATAATTTGATGTATTTATTGTATGTTTTTAATTGCTAACTGTATTTTATTGCAAATGTTTTAATTGCTAACTGTATTAATTTAAATCTGAAGAATGGCTATTTCATTGACAACTAGTGTCAAAAACTTTTTCTCGCATAAAAATATCAAAATTGCTTATTTTTACAACTTAATATAACACAACTATATTCTTTAAAGTTAAGAAGTAAATAGGATTTAAGACATAATTGTTCAGATAGACAAGACATAAACATAAAAATTAGTATAGGTGCACTTAATATAATTATTTACAGTACTTTCAAATGCATGTACACTTCGTACTTACGAAAAGATTGTGAGGTGCTGTTTTGCCAAAATAGTATGGGTGATGAAAAGATGACAAAAGTTTTTTTAAAAAATAAAAGGGAAAAAAATTAAGAATTACAGATTAAAATAATAATAATAATAATAATAATAATAAACTGAAAGGTTTCAGATTTTAAATTACGTTCAAAGGGGCGTTTTTTTAACAATTTGTCTGTTACCTTTATTTATTAAATATCTCGTTCTTCGAACTTAAACCATAAAATTCAATCCAAAAGCAATATCGCAAAATAGTTTTAAATTGAGTATATGTTTAGAATTTCCGATACAGAGCCTCGCGCGCTGGAGAAAAAAATCTTCTGTACAACGTTGCCATTGCTCGCTTTGAAATTCTTGACTTTGTTAATCAAAAATTCGTTAAAGTTTTACAAAATATGAAATCGATAATAAAGTAAATTCCAAATTTGAAATTTGTGCTTCCACAAGCCCATATTCGCAATAGGATTACGTCATTCAAAATTCGATGGCTCTAGGTACCGTTGTTTTATCACAATGCGAGAAATATGCATACATTTATGCAGATTTTCCATTATTTAATTTCTTCAAATATAATGCAGGACCTTAACATTTGGTGGCAACACTTTGAAAAGCGAAATGGACATTTATAGTGAACAAACGTAAAATCGAGAAACGAAAACAATAGTCCTTCAGGGACAAAGTCCCTTTGGACTAAAAATTTTTGATACGTTGATAATAAGTCCACTGTTGTGCCAAATACAAACCTAGTACGTCTTTTTGAAGCTGTTAGAAAAGTTATCAGACATTGTAGGACGCAAGTCTCAGCTTTCATTGTTGTTTATTCATTGATCTTAGAGAAAGGATAGTGACTATTTCTCTTCATACGGTCCCATAAATATTCATCCAACTAAAGACTGGTGATTTAGCTGGCTTATTTATTTTTTGAATTTCGGGATCTTCAGGAAACTGGTTGATTATATTTTCTTTATGCTACCGGGCATTATCATCTGTTAAAACGAAGAATCACCTATGGCTAGCAGTAAATGATATTACATGTTGATCAAAAATCTTGCATTGATACCTCAGAAGATTAATTTTCACCAGGAAATACGTAAAAGCAATGTGAACATCCAAAGAGATTTGTACGCAAATTAAGGTACTGAGTCTAAAAGTCTTTTTTTCAGGAAAGTTGCATTGTTTCTACTAAGTATCTTTTATTCGCGAATCGTGACACGGTGTAAGTTACAGTGCAGAACGTATTTGGATTCACATGCAAACATTATAAAACTCCGTTAGTGTTGTATCCATGTGATATGTTCTCTTTATCAAGTTTTCCATCTACGTTGTATAAACGAGACACAAACTAAATACAGTGAAGTATAAGGATTCCTGACAAAAGTATTTGTAAACGAAACCTTTTTCTTAGATTTAAATCAGATATCTATTTTCTACTAGTTACAAAATCATTGTTAGTAACTGCCGACGAAAATGCAGTTATTGTTTTCTAGCTGTAAAAGCTAGAAAGAGATCAATATTAGCATCGACGACTTGGGAATAAACTTTCTAAAACTGAGTGCTTGTTAAATGATTTCTTACACAATCTGCTGATGAAACTGCGATTACTATTTAACAGTCTTAAAGTTTAAACATGTATCAGGTTAATTTTCATTAACTAATTGTTCACCATCTCCTTGAGTCATGTAAAATACTTCTCTGATATGTAGTGGCAATATATAAACACAAAATTTTAATACCTCTTAAGATACAATTGTTTATACATACAAATATTATGAACATAACTAAAGTATCTAATTTTTTAAAAAAAGTAATGGCCTCCGATTACATGGGAGTTTTTTAGTTCCTTGTACGAAGTAAAAAGGAAGTATTGTAATCGCGAAAAGATTCAGGCAGCATATTTCAACGAAAATATCCATTTTTACCGCTATCGAATGCAATTTAACGATGTTTTTGCATGATACCTGTACGTAAGGACAGAATAAAATACTCTTTTCCTCCAAAAAAATTATAAAACTGCTTTAAAAAGAATTTTGAAGAGAATTTTACGTGGCGTCTGTACGAACGTATGTACGTACGTACGTACGTGCGTATCTCGCATAACTCAAAAACGAGTAGCCTCAGAACGTTGAAATTTTGTATATAGGACTGCTATAACATGTAGATGTGCACCTCGTATTTTGGTTGCAATCGGCCGCACCAAACGTATATAAATATATTTATATATATATCTACTCTGTTACCCGGCTCAGTGATCCCAAATTCTTTACTCTTATATGTTTATAAATTGTACATTTTTTGCTTTAAAAATGATTGAATTATGTTGTTCCTATCTTCCGGTTAATGTTTTTAGGCCTTTAGTAAATCTGTATGCAATACTTTTTAGAATTATCAACAATTTTAAAGTTCTTTAAGTGCCACTAAGCCTAATAATTTTTTCCATGGTGGCCATTGCTTGTTTACATTTGAAACAGCAGAATAGTAGATTTGTTGCCAATCTAGAGAGACTAAGCTTCGAAACAACAAAGATAACGCCTTCATATATTATTGCGAATTAAATCATGCTTAATCATTTCTGGGATTTTTTGAAGAAATAAGTGTTTAAGATTTACTTCAAAATTTTTAATATATAGATAGTTTGACTTTTTATGTCTTTTTGCCTTATCACGAAGTGAGAACTGAATTAATTGAATGAGAAATACTGAATCGTCTGTGAAAAACTGTTTCTTTTTTTGTTTTGTTTTGTTTGCTTAATTTCTTTTGTACATCATTCTAGATTTAGTATAGTATTTGAATAGAACATGTGGCAACGATTAGATAATTCTTTAAATGATATAAATTTTGCGCATTCTGAGTTATAATAAGATACTTCTCTTCTAGAGCTCTGCACTAGGAGCAAAAAGTATGTTCCATCTTACTGGATTCAACTCATTATTAAAGATACCCTATTTATAATATATTGGTAAAAGCCGCACTAGGCCGATTGCCTCTTAATTGCGTTACGACATAGATATAGTTATAATATGAACGAAATATAACGCTGTTAAGTGAACCTAGCGCCAGAGTGTCGCTATGGTAAACAAATATAGTGAATTTTAAAAAGTGCATTTATTTTATTGTGGTTTAGGTGCTATAGACGAAGTATATTTAATTCAATCGAATAAGTTTAAATGAAGTGCAAGAAAAAATGCGTATAATTTCCGTACAAGGAAGTCATGTGGTGTACATATCAGATTTTTTTAGATATTTTTATGATTTGCAATCCGTTGTAAAATCTGATGTGCAGTAAAATGGCTTATTAAAATTCCATCCCTTTACTCATAAACAATGTACATATCCTCAAAATGCTTATGTATATTTTATGCTAAAATTTTAAGAAATTATGCATTCTACTCTGCGTGCTTTGTGGCGCAAGTGCAACAACAGATATAGCTAAAAGTTGGAAAAATGTAACCCGTTGAGGAGGCATTTGAGTTTTCACGTTTCCTGTTTTGAAAGGCCTACAACTGTGTAAGATGACACCCGAACTAATAGATGGCGAACAATAACTCGTTGCTGAATAGTTGAGTAGTCGGTTTAGTTGACTAGGTCTCGTGCCTCTTCCCAATTGTCATTAAGTTTTTGAAGAATGTAAAGAATAATCTAATTTCCCAGTGCATTTTCAGAGCTCGTAAATGGTTAGTGACTCCAGCTAAAATGGGGAAGATTCGCGATTCGCAGTTAAGTTTTCATATTTGATATTTCGAAAGCTTAACAGTCTCAGGAAAGTAATTTGAAAAAGTCCTGTAATTGTTTCAATTTGAAGCCACGGAAAAAGGAAGAGTTGCATGGTTGATTGATAATTAAAGGCAAAAGGAGCATTATTATGATTGGATACTTGGAAATATACGAAGATATGCAGCAGGAAGTATGTTAGTTAATGAATTACTGCGAATTATATGTAGACCATTTCTCTCTCTCTGAAAGAAACGATGTCCATGTTTGGTGTTTTTCTAAGAGAAACTGGTTTATTTATACTAGAAAGGATACTCCGGATATTAAAGAATTACATTCATTAACTATCAGCCAATGTAAATAAACACACAAATTTTTCGAGTTCTCGCAGTCGCAGACAGTCATCTTGGGATTTTAGAAAGGATTTTAAAATGGCGCTTCATTTCATAAAATTATTCTCAGAGAACGAAATAACACGCGCTTATAACTGGTAAGTTAAGCGAAACACCTGTGTTTAAACCTTACAAAAATATTCAGATATCAAAAGCAATGATTTGTGAAGACACCAAACACTATGAAGAGCATGGACAATTCGTTTTCAAGCAAGAGTTTGTAAAAAGATAGTAAAAAGTAAGTAAAAAATCATGAAGATGATTAATCGTATATTACTGTAGAAACTGTATAAATCCCTGAGTCAACTTGCAGAAAAATTGAAGAAATCAATATCAGTTATATGTAAAATTAGTGAAAATCTAGGGCATGAAATCTTATATAAAAATGCAAAATAGCTGAAAATAGATGAAAATATTCAAACAAAACGAGCTACTTACAAGCATCTGATTCTATCCTGAAGTGCTCAAACTCATCATAAAGGAAAAATCTTTTGTTTATATTTGATTCTAGTCCCAATGTAGCATTAAGTATTACGATCCAATATTCGATAACTATGTGTGCTTCAAAAAAAAAAAAAAAAAAAAAAAAAAAAAAAAAAAAAGCTTAAGGAAAATTTGATAAGAAAAATTTTACGGCGCACTGTAGAGGAAGCGGGCTATGTTACTAAACAAGTCTTTTTTCAGAAAACTGTAAACATTTTCATTTATTATCTCAGAGGTGCATTATCTCAGAAGGGTTCTTAGTCTCGAAACGAGATCTTGCGTCGAATCACTGTAAAAGGTTGAATCACTTTTCAAATTGTTGCCACCAAATATTAGTGCCCTGTATTATTTTAAAAGAAATTAAATACAGGAGAATGTGCATTAATGAAGGCATGTTTCTCGCATTGTGAAAAAACGACGGTACCTAGAGACATCAAATTTTGAATAACGTAATCATCCACCCGAACATGGCACCTGGAAGCCCGAATTTTGAATTCCGAATTTATTTTATTTTCTATTTCACATTTTGTAAAATTTTAACAAATTTTTGATTAACAAATATAACAATTTCAAAGCGAGCAGTTGCGACACTGTACAAGGGGAAAAAATTATTTCCAGCGCGCGAAGACTGTGTATCGGAAATTCTAAAGATATGCTGTTTTTAAATATTTTACAATATTGCTGTTTTTAAATATGTTACAATATTGCTAAGAACATGATATTCCAAAAATAAAAGCAAAGTACAAAACACATAAAGCCTTCATATATGTTATTTTCATGACATCTGCTTTTTATAAAAAAAAAAAAAAAAAAAAAACGCATCGTAATATAAAATCTGAAAGTTTCGGATTTTTTTATTTTTTTTTTTCAATTAGTGTATTAAACACGTTTTGATTCCTTTCATAAAAATGGAGATACTATTTTGTTCGTTACCAGCCATTACAAGAAGATACTGTCAACGTTTTGCGCAAATTGAGAGATGATGTTATGTATAAATTAAATAACGCTTCTGAACATTCTTCAAGTTACAGATATCGAATTGTTCTTGGGCATTATTAAAAACAAGCACTCCAATGACAAAAATGCAACCTATAAACTTAGCTCAGTTCAACAAAATTTACCTTCAACTCTTCAATAAAATTTCTAAATAAATACTAATATAAGCATGCGTGTTAAGAGCCAGAGCAAAACGTAAGCTAGACTTAAAATGAATTCATGCAGCAATTTAAGCAGTTTAAAAATGTTCATAAAGAAAGAATCAATCGCGTAACATTTTGATATAAGCTCCAGTTTTGTATGAACAACAGCCTTAATCTAAAAAAAATCTCGAATTTGTATTATTCGTATTCGGAACGATTTCCTTATTTTGGGAAAAACAAGTACCTGAATCAAGCCAAACTTACTCGCATGTCACATGACCTTTGACATCCGTTATTAATATGCTTTTAAATGTCAGAAGAGTATCCGGTCTAAAAATATTGCTTTAAATGTCTCATTACTTATTTTTGCGTGTGAAAACAAAATCAAAAGTTTGCCTGATGACTCAAGAACAGGCTCTAAAACGACGCATTAACTTTAACAAGGTATTAGAAGAATAATTCTGATTACACTAAGGGTTTATAATTGTGAGTATAATAACTTTTATGCAGAATGCAGTTTGTATTATATACTACCATCGTGCTTCATAAAATTAGTATATAACACCAAATGATTGTTTTCTACTTTTTTTTTTCTTTTTTAAATGAAATTTATTAATGTTTATAATATAACGATTATTTGGAATAATGAAATATTCAGAAGTTATACTATATTTCTTTAAAGTTTGTTACAGTCTTCTCTGAGACAAATTCGAATTATTCGAAATAGTATAGTATTCAGAAATTATACTACACTCTATAAGTTTGTTAACTTCTGCCGTCTCTGAGATAAATGCCATTTTTTTTATAATCGCTTCTCACACTCTTCGTGTTCTTTACCCATCTACTTCCACTTTCATATTACTTTAAGAAAAAGTAATTTAGAAAAGTCACGGAACCTTTCCAAAGTTTAAGCTCTCCTTTTTTGCAGTTAATTCTGAGGCATATTATATGTTCAATAATCTTTATCTTATATTTATTTTTTTGGAAACACATAAAGCCTTCATATACGTTATTTTCATGACATCTGCTTTATACATTCATCTTGTATTCTAAAAGAGAAACTTCATTAAATACTAGTTACAGAACGATAAAATAATGAGACTAAAATTTATTTTAATATTTATTTGCAAATTACCAGTGCATGATTCTATTTGTTCCAATTAATTAATTCATGAATATTCACTACACATATTGTGAAAGAAACGTAATTATTTGTCCCATTAAATCCCAAGGGTGGTTAACACAAGGTATTTCATCCTAAAATCATCCTAACCCTTATAAGAAATTATACTCATTTATCACAAAATTACTTACTTACTATATAATTTGAGTTTGAAGGACTTTTAGATGGCTTATCCTTTGTAGAATCATTAGGTTATTTAGATGATGTAGACTACAAAAATGCGCAGCGCCCTCGCCGGAAATCGAACCTGGATCTCTAGAAATACGCGCCGAGTGTGCTACCGTTAACACAAGGAGGGCATACTGATAGGAGGGAGAAAATACCTTACATATTAATCAGAATATTTAACTGATATTACTAAAATGAGTTTAGCACAGCTTTTCCATTTCGCCTATTTTTCTTACAGCTTATAAGGGATCTAAATTTTGGTGTCATAACTTTTTAAGATATTCGAGGTACTGTTTACTAATTTACAATGAACTTTAAAATGTTTACACTGAAGTAAAATAAAAAAAAAATCTGATGTGGACAACAAATGACGACATTCTACGGTTTATTAAATTATACATATTTTTTTCTGCACTTTATTTAAACGAACTTCCTCGAATTTAATTAGAGATATATTTCTAATTGAATCAATTCAGTTCTCACTTCGTAGCTAGGCAAAAGTAGATAAAAACTCGAAACATCTTCATTAAAAATTGAAAAATACAGAAAAGCATAAAATACCAAATACAGCTATAAGCGCCCCCTCCCCAACCAGTATAGTGGTTAGCGTCGTTGACTGCTGTACCGAAGAGCCCGGTCTCGAATCCCAAAGAAGGCATGGATGTTTGTAAATGTATAGGATCAGTAATGTTTATAAATGCATAAGGTGTAAATCCGAAAGTCCTTTCGTGTGGTTTGATTTCGTTTTGTCCTTTCGTGTGGAGGAGAGAGGGGTGGGAAACCCTCGGACCCGTCCCCCGCCGGGGTGCTCTCGATCAAAATTGGGGGCGGAACTGAGCTAACTCGCACTGTCACCTGAATGGTGCTCAAGGCTGTTGCCAACGGCAGGCGTGATCTAGCGCTACTTGCCACGAGGTATTTTTGTGGGCTTGGGCTGACTACGTCAGACAAGTGAGCATAACAACAACAATAATTGTCATTCCCTGCTCCGCGCGCGAACTTAATCGCACTGCAGGTCCCCCTGCTCCTTAGAACCAGACTCGGAGGTTCAACCTCCTTTCTGGCCCTTCAGAGAGGGAGGCGCACCGCCCAGGCTATCACCCGGTACGGCACTGGTCGTTATTTGCTACCCACCAGTCGCTCGGGCTGCCCGTCGCAGCGGGTCATTACCCAGCGAACCCGGGGTAAGTCCCCCGGGCTACTAGTTCCACGCCGCGCCAGACCCCGAGGCCGGCCAATAAGTGACCTTTCCCGGAGCCTTCAGAACCACCAAGTTCATAAATCTTATACCCGCGTGGCCGAGACTGTCTAGGTACAGATCCTAGCCATAAGCAACAACATTTATAAGCAGTTAAAAAAAAGTAATTGTTACAATTAAAATTAGGAAAGCAATGAAGCCAGAGACACAATTTTCGGTGCACAAAACTGAAAGTTAACTTTTGGTCACATTGTGCAAAAAGACACGTCAATTGGTGCAACAACTGTCTTAGTTCACTATTCTACCAAGAGTTTCAAATGTGAACAAATGGTGATTTCGTTAGTGTTAGAACCAATTAAACAATTTTTAAAATTGTTGATAATTCTAAATCTATAGCAAGCAGATTAACTTAAGGCATAAGAACCTTAACCGAAACATAAGAAGAACATCATTCAATCACTTTAAAGCAAAAAATGCACTATTTTCCAAAGTATAAGAAAAAACACAAAGCTCACCGAGCCGGGTAACAGAACTGCAATACACATAGGAACGGAAAACCTAAAACTTGCGCTGAAGCTGTATAGTAAGCAATAAAATTTATCATATAAAAAAAAGAAGAAGAAATAATCATCTCCGAGGAAAAGAAAAAATTTGCCGATTGCGTCAAAACAGGGAGGTGCACAAATAGATTTTATAACAGTTCCATACAAAATTTCAACGTTCTAAGGCTACTCGTTTTTTATTTGTGCAAGATACTTACATACAGTCGTCACGAAAACAAATTTCTTTTAAATCCATTTTACATTCCGTTTTGGATAAAAAAATGGTAATTTATTCTGTCCGTACGCACAGATGTCTCGCAAAAGCATCGTTCATATGGAGCGGCAAAACGGTCAAAATCGATATTTTCGCTGAAATATGATACCCGAAATTTTTCGAAATTACAATACTTCCTTTACTTCGTACAAGGAAGTAAAAAATGGACAAATAAATTAACGAAAAATATTTTGGCTGAAATTTGGATTCAGTTATACTTCTTGTAGAAGTATTTATCTTCTTTGAAGTTTCAAGATAGTAAATAAAATTATAATTATTATTAGATTCACAATATGTGTAAATCTGCAGATGTTCTCTAAATCTGCCTCAGACTTAACTGTAAGGTTTCCTAAATTTTCCCGAAACAAAAGCTTCGGGTTTTTCTCGAGATTTATAACTTGGTTCCAATGGGTAAGGTCATACGGATATGATTACTGTAAAGGCAGAAGGTTAAAAAATTATCTGATAAGTTCAAGATAAAAAATAACTCAATGAATGCAATAAACCTTTATTATAGGATATTGAAAGATCATGTAATAGTTAATGCCGACGAAAATTTGTTTGTTACTGCTACCTCTTCAGATATAAAATAAAAACAGAATCTGACAAATCTTCTTCAGAAGTTCAATTTTCAGCTGCTGTGATCGTGAAGTGAATTTTTCAGACAACATCAATTATGTGATTATTATGTTGTTGTAAGTAAGAATGAGAGTGGGAAAAATATTTAGTCACACATTATTTTACATTATTTTAGTGTTAATACGTGATTTATTATTCTCCCAGGGTTTCAAGGGGAACGGCTGTTTGTTGCTTCATGCATGCCTTAAATCTGGGTAAATACAAAATTTCTGTTTTGTACAATTCTTAATCCAATTTAGAAGTCTTTTCTACCGCTTAATGAGAGGGGGAACAGAGAGGTACTGGACAATTGGATTGCATTCTCCGGGTGGCGTTTGATAAACGTTGAAGGAGCTGGACAGCCTTCGTGCACTTTATTGTATATGAAGAAAGATAAGACATATCTTGCCAGAAAAGATATATCTTGCCAACGACAGGCGCAATCTTGTACTCCTTGCCACTATGAATTTCGTGAATTTCTTCCACTATGAATTTCGTGAATTTCTTCCACTATGATTTTCGTGAATTTCTTCCACTATGAATTTCGTGAATTTCTTCCACTATGATTTTCGTGAATTTCTTTCACTATGAATTTCGTGAGTTTCTTCCACTATGAATTTCGTGAATTTCTTCTACTGTGAATTTCTTCCACTATGAATTTCGTGAATTTCATCCACTGTGAATTTCTTCCACTATGAATTTCGTGAATTTCTTCCACTATGAATTTCGTGAGTTTCTTCCACTATGAATTTTGTGAATTTCTTCCACTATGAATTTCGTGAATTTCTTCTACTATGAATTTCGTGAATTTCTTCCACTATGAATTTCGTGAATTTCTTCCACTACGAATTTGGTGAATTTCTTCCACTACGAATTTCGTGAATTTCTTCCACTATGAATTTCGTGAATTTCTTCCACTATGAATTTCGTGAATTTCTTCCACTATGAATTTCGTGAATTTTTTCCACTATGAATTTCGTGAATTTCTTCCACTACGAATTTCTTGAATTTCTTCCACTATGAATTTCGTGAATTTCTTCCACTATGAATTTCGTGACTTTCTTCCACTATGAATTTCGTGAATTTCTTCCACTATGAATTTCGTGAATTTCTTCCACTATGAATTTCGTGAATTTCTTCCACTATGACTTTCGTAAATTTCTTCCACTATGAATTTCGAGAATTTCTTCCACTATAAATTTCATGAATTTCTTCCACTATGAATTTCGCGAATTTCTTCCACTATGAATTTCGTGAATTTCTTCCACTATGAACTTCGTGAATTTCTTCCACTATGAATTTCGTGAATTTTTTCCACTATGAATTTCGTGAATTTCTTCCACTATGAATTTCGTGAATTTCTTCCACTATGAATTTCGTGAATTTCTTCCACTATGAATTTCGTGAATTTCTTCCACTACGAATTTGGTGAATTTCTTCCACTACGAATTTCGTGGATTTCTTCCACTATGAATTTCGTGAATTTCTTCTACTACGAATTTCGTGAATTTCTTCCACTATGAATTTCGTGAATTTTTTCCACTATGAATTTCGTGAATTTCTTCCACTATGAATTTCGTGAATTTTTTCCACTATGAATTTCGTGAATTTCTTCCACTACGAATTTCTTGAATTTCTTCCACTATGAATTTCGTGAATTTCTTCCACTATGAATTTCGTGACTTTCTTCCACTATGAATTTCGTGAATTTCTTCCACTATGAATTTCGTGAATTTCTTCCACTATGAATTTCGTGAATTTCTTCCACTATGACTTTCGTGAATTTCTTCCACTATGAATTTCGAGAATTTCTTCCACTATAAATTTCATGAATTTCTTCCACTATGAATTTCGCGAATTTCTTCCACTATGAATTTCGTGAATTTCTTCCACTATGAACTTCGTGAATTTCTTCCACTATGAATTTCGTGAATTTTTTCCACTATGAATTTCGTGAATTTCTTCCACTATGAATTTCGTGAATTTCTTCCACTATAAATTTCATGAATTTCTTCCACTATGAATTTCGTGAATTTCTTCCACTATGAATTTCGTGAATTTCTTCCACTACGAATTTGGTGAATTTCTTCCACTACGAATTTCGTGAATTTCTTCCACTATGAATTTCGTGAATTTCTTCCACTATGAATTTCGTGAATTTCTTCCACTATGAATTTCGTGAATTTTTTCCACTATGAATTTCGTGAATTTCTTCCACTACGAATTTCTTGAATTTCTTCCACTATGAATTTCGTGAATTTCTTCCACTATGAATTTCGTGACTTTCTTCCACTATGAATTTCGTGACTTTCTTCCACTATGAATTTCGTGAATTTCTTCCACTATGACTTTCGTGAATTTCTTCCACTATGAATTTCGTGAATTTCTTCCACTATAAGTTTCGTGAATTTCTTCCACTATGAATTTCGTGGGCCGGTTCTGATATTACTGTCAGACAAATGAGATAAGTCACAACAACAGCAACAATAAAGTACATGAAAAGTGTTTAGCTCTTTAGACTTGTTTCAAGTTTGGAAAACGCTGAATTTCATTTTCGTTACACAGTTCTCAGTATGCTGTGAATACTTCAGAGTTATATGAGAATTCTAGATTCAGGTTTTCAGCTACAAAAAATTATGAGAATTTATCTTGTGCATCAGTTTCTTATGACCTGAACCTCAATGTGTGCAAAAGCCTTTTCTCTCTTAAGGAGGTGTCAAAGGACAAAAAAAAAAAAAAAAAAAAAAAAAAAAAAAAAAAAAAAATCATAATATTCGCTGATAATAATTATATGTACCTTATTTACTCCCATATTTGTCTTTAAAATACCCAACACGATGAATTTAATATGTCTTTAGGTGTGCTTTTTAAAGTGCGATGTTTATAATTTAAGCGTCTCTTCGGAAATAGCATACACTGCATACTTTCCTCTTCCTGGTTTCAAGTGCTAAAATTAGTATATAAAGATAGGAAATTACGGTATTTCCCTTAGCCATTGTATGAATATATGGAATGGAATTGCATAGAATGACAAAAGATATTTAGGCAAGGTATTAAAAGAGTCACAAAAAGGCTTTTATTGGAAAGACATGATGTAGAACCTGATAGCATTAACGACTTCATGTGCAGGACAAATCAGTTTACTTTTGTTTTTCAGTAGCATCACATCACAGCGATTGAGTAGTCAGTCGTCATGTGCTTCTTCTTAGTAGTTATATGAGCCTTTTCCTCATAACTTCTGGAAATTATTTCAGTTAGGAAAACACTGTTTTTTTGCAACACAGGTTCGTTCATTGCAGAATCGTCGTTGCATGTCAACATGCTACATGATTCTTTCTCAAACGCTACACCTTGCTCTTCCATTTTCATACAGCACGGTACGGGATAAAGTTTTAGCTGAACAAATTAAAAGCAGTGTATTTCATCACTTCTGAGCAAAGACTGACAACGGAAATGGAGAATTCTCCGTTTGACGCAAGCATCGATAGTCATGTGCCTTGCTATTTGACATTACAATGCCACTAGCGGGAGTATTTTATGCTTTGACGATTTGTCTTTTGGCATTACATAGAATGACTAGGAAATGAGTAAAATATTAATCTTTTCATACTTTGACGTCCAGCTTTCGGTATTCTATATATTGCCTAGGCAATCTATACAACGCCTGTTTTTATACATTGCCGGAAACATATACATACTTATTTCCAGCTTCGAATGTAATTTATGAAAGTTTTAGAGATTCATTAGGCTTTCTGAAAAAAGAAATATTAAAAATCACGTGTGCTCGCTAGGATTCAAAGCATGAATTGCTAACCATTTACGCCACAAGACGACACACAAGAAAATTGGACAATCTCTTATATTTTCTCATACTTTTGCAACGACAATGGAACAGTTGGGTTTCAGTAACTGGGTTTTAATTGCTGGGGGCTCTAGAATGTCGGTTGTTGAGGTAACTGTTATTTAGTTTAGTCCCAGTTTTGACACTTCCGCAGGTGGCAAACCCGAAAATCTTTTATCTCTTTCTTTTACCACCAACCTATGGATTGTATTTTAAGCGCCCCCATTGCAATAAGACACTATGCATTTGCAAATATCCATTCGTTCTCTTTAATATGAACCCAACCTTAAATTGCGGCAGCCGGATGCCTTCTCTAGCACTTAGTCTTAGCTAGTATCCGCCATTTAAAGGTCCTAAGCAAAAGACTCACTCTGCCCAAAACAGGTGCCGAGCTATCGTCTATCAAATTTTATTTCAGGTGCCACAGTAGAGACTATTAGACATTTCGGACCTGAAAATATGGAAAAATCAACTGTGCGGAATGGGAGCACTTATAATATTGGTTAGACGGAAATCTTTTCGAGAGGTCTGGGGTTAGGAAAAGGGGAGTTATAGGACTTCGAATCTCTCTCCAGGGACGTTCTTCATGAAATCTAGGACGAAATTGTACAATAAATGCGGTGGAATTATATCTGTAAAACGTTGGTAAAGGTCTGGTAATCCAACCGCTTCTTGTCCTGAAGAGCAAGCATGGGGAAATAAGGTAATTTTACTATAAAGTGCTTTGGTCCGGATATTTATTAAATTTTTAAATTTTTTGTTTTATAGTTATCTACATATTAAGATACTAACATAATACAGACACTTATAATTGAACTTGCTAATATCGATACATATCATGTACCTTAGTCCTTACATTGCATCTTGTATATCTGCGCGTTTTCTTGTGAGTACTATTATTATCATTGCTTCATGAACTACTGTCATCACATTGCTTCACGTATATATGCGTGCCCTATTGAGTGTCCTCTCAGTATCACACGCGCTGTTTAAATAATTACGTGCTATTATGCGTCTCATAACATCATCAAGTGTTTCGTTTTTATGTGTCCACATTATATAATTGTCTGCATCGTGTTTATCTATGTGTGTTCGGTGTTTATTTAGTTACGTGTATTTTAGTGTACCTTTTTGTGTTTTTAGTGCTTTATGTGTTTCTTTATATGTTTCCATTTATGTTTTATCTTTATGTCTTATTTTGTTCTACCTCTGTAACCATATCCTTCAGTTGTCTCACGTTCTTACAATGTACTTCATGGCCCTTGTATGGCCATGTTAACATTTTTTTTTTTTTTAAGATCCTAATAAACTCCCGGGGCGGCCTCATGGGGCTCCAGGGAGTTGTTGCCTCTAGATAGTGGAGGACGCTGGGCATATGCCTGTTTACCTATGTTAGACACCAGGTGCCCCCGTCCTCCGTCACCTGTCACCTGATGAAATTAATTGATTAATTTTTCATTATTAATAATTTCTTAAGTAAATATAATTTACATATAAAACACAGAAAAGTAAAAATTTATTACGACAGGAATTTTTTAAAAATCGATCAGTTAGACTTACAGTGGGCTGTTATAATAAATTATAAAGGTAAATTCTTATGCAGCATGGGATGGCAACAGTTATCAGAATTGGTAATCTGTGAAGTTACGCCGATGTTTGATATGATAAGCGCATGTTGAATAACACAATGCAACACGGCGCAGGAAGTGAAAAATCTAGGTTATAAATATTTCTACCATCAAAACAACGCACGCAAACGATCCATTATTACAAACAAATCCATTTAGGATTTATGCCAACGAACTTTTATGGACCACCCACGGACAGAAATTCTCGTCAATCGCACGGATAAGAATTTCCCAAACGTTCCAATGAAATAAATCCATTCTTGCCCAATTGGCGAAAAAAAGGAGGGATGAGAATGAAGAAACGATTCTAGCGTTTTCCAAAAAGCACATTTCAAAAATCTAAGCTGAAGATTAGAACTTCTCTCGCGGAATGGGAGGGTGAGGAGCGAAATCCTGCCCGAGTGAGAGAAGGAAAGAAGGTTCCACATATAAACGACCAAACATTCATATATATATATATATATATATATACACACACACACATATATAAAGACACTGGATAGCCTACCAGAGGTTTATCAACGTTATTCCAGCGCACTGAGCCCGCCTTGGAGTAGAAATGGCGGGTAGGATAAGGGGGGGGGCAAGGAAGGGGCTCAGCCCCCAGATGGAGCAACGCGCGCCATCAAGCCATAAAACTCCATTAGAGAGAGGAAATTGCCGTGTAAACGCTTATCTTTTTAAGGATGAATTGTATAATGGCTTTCGGGGCGCCGCCTTATCTCGAGCCGGGGCGGAGAAATGGAGCCCCGGCCTCGACAGCTTGTCATTTTTAAAAGGGGGGAGGATTTTATCATGATAAAGGGGTAAATGGTTTTCATAGCGTCGCCTCGGGGTTCTTTGGATATCCAAGGCCTATTATTATTATACGGAGCTGGGCCGTGATTTGCTGAGCTCGGGTAGGAGTGAAGGAATATATATTTCGAATAAAGTGACCGCTGGGAGACGAACTTGTTACCCGTCACTCATTCTCCGCGGAGCGCTGGGTATAGGGAGGGGGATTATTTATATGCCAGTTGCGTCCTAGACGAGTTTCGCGACTTTAAATCGCTTTTATTGTCAGAGTAGGGGCTGTAAAGTTTGCATTTCAATATCTTATACACAGTTTAATAATTAAAAAAAAAAAAAAAAAAAAAAAGAATTAAAAACAAGAAATCGCTGCTAGAAGTCAGGGACTTATAATATTAGGCTAACTGCTGAACTTAAAATGCCGTATATAATAAAGTGTAAATACAATAAAATATTTTTTTATCATAAGAAAGGCATTATAACTACAATAATATAAATATAAAGGTAAGTAGAGTATTCATATATTTGAATGATACTTGACCGGATATTATAGAATATTATAAAATATATAGTATTTTAAGTTAAATATTTATTAATAAATTTTAAATATTAAGTATTAAAACAATCAGAAATTTGAAAATTTGAAGTGTTATTTGCTCCTTCCTCCCCCCCCCCCAAATACAGAAAATGACTGGAATTAATAATGTCGAAAAAGTTACGGATAAAAATGTCATTTAGTATGGGAAGATATAAAATTATTGAATCATTTAACACTGAACAAATATTTTCATCCAGCTACAGCATACCTATTTTCACCATAAAATACCAAAAATTCAAATAAATAATTAAATAAATGAGACGAAAATAAATAGAAAATATTATTTTCAAAATTTATATAATACTATTTGTATGCTTCTTCAATAACGTTATAGGGAATTATCATATTTCCCTTCGCAGGATTTCTCAGTGTAAATGGTAGCAAGGTCAAGTTAAAAATTGGAAAATTTATGATTCGAAATTCTGGTGATTGCATAGTTGCTTTCACATATGTCTTGCTCCATTAAACATAATGTTCTTTTAAGGTAAAGTATTACTTTCCCAATAACTTTACTACTCTTTTTATTTTTTGTTTATTTAGTAAAACATTTAGTAATAAATTTTTGTTCTTTTTACCTCAATTTTCAGATAATTCGAAAATATTTTTGCATTTTTAAATATTCCAATATCTCTTAAGTCTTCAATTTCACCATGCAAATATTTCATTTCAGAGTCTCTTCATAGAACTCATTTACACAACATTCATTACACGTGTAACTTTTGATACATTTGTAGAAACATTAGGTTTATTAGAGGCCGAAGAGATGAAAAATGAGCAAACGCCTTCGCCGAGAATCGAACCACGGACCTTGTGCCCAGCGTGCAGAACCACTATACCACGAAGGCACGCTAGGAAGGCGGGAGAACAGTGGCGTAGCGAGCATAACTGGCGCTCGGGCAAAATACCATTTTGGCGCCCCCCCTCCCGAAAAAAACACAGTGATATGATGAAAATCTTGTTTGGAGACAATTTGGCGCCCTTCTGCGAGCGGCGCCCGGGGCATCATATACCCCCTTGCCCCCCTCGCTACGCCACTGCGGAGAAATACCTTATATACTCTCTCTTTTAAAGGGCGACTGGGACTTTTAGGGAACTCAATCGCCAAATCCTGGGTGAGGAAAAATCATCATCCACCACCCTTTTAGTTCGGGCGCCACTGTAGAGACATTAGGTTAATTCGAGGCCGGAGAGATGAAAAATGAGCAAACGCCTTCGCTGGGAATCGAACCACGGACCTCTGTAATACCGGCCCAGCGTGCAGAACCACTACCCACGAAGACACGCTAGGAAGGCGGGAGAAATACCTAATACGTTCATTAATAAACTTATCTAAAACATTTCATATTGCCATAAATATGAAGCTATGTATAAATTATATAGATATATATACCCCGAATAAAATCATCGATATATACCACTAGAAGCATATATTCACTTCAGACTTTCTTGAAAATCTACATTCTCAATTATGAGAACTGGTAGTTTTCACAATATTATACAACACATATAAAATGAAAGCCCCTGTGATTCGTTTTCTTTCTTGATTTTGCCCCAATGTTTCTCAGTTAGCTCATAAAAGTTGGACTCAAACCTAAGTATACGCTCAGAAGACAAACTGCGCAGTTATACTTGTATTTACAAATCACCTGTAAAATGGTAACGATGTTACTACAAATAAGTAAAACATTTTATGCATTGTTTGAGTAACACTAAAATAACTAACAGTTATACGTCTATGTTTTCATGAAAATCCGAGCTTTGCTGATAAAGTCCTGCTAGTTTAAACTGTTTCCATTTTATGTTAATATTGTTCCGTGCGTACGGGTTCGTTTGAAATGAATGCACAAGTCCGGTAAAAAATGAACAAAAATTTATTATTATCACAAGAAATATGCTTAAATTTCCTCAAATATTCAAGCAGTATTACAAAATCTCACAGTAGTTATATTTTAACTACTCAAACGTTCAAAAGAACTTAATTCAACACAGCTAAAGAAAGCTAATCCGCGAATTCGCTACAATGAACAAGAGCAGTTTTCTAAACAACAACAAACTAAGCAACTACCACGAGCTGAGATGTTTTCCTGCTTTTATAAGATTTTAAAATCACGCGCTAGAATTTTTTAGTACTTTCTCGAAATCAAAAAGATATATTTATTTATTTAATGCACGCGCTCTTGTATTTTCAATTTTCCGGCTTAGCTTTCTTTTAATATTCGTCACGTAACAATATGTACAAAACATAATATGGAGGTTTCTTCAGTGACAATGGATTACACGATATCATACGCTGTAATAATAGACGTAGAATGCACATGCTTGGCATTTAAGTCCGCAATATGCCGCTCACAGTTCTTGGACCTGCATCTCTTGCCATCTATGCAACGGAAGAGTAAGCTTGAAATTAGAGATATGGACTGCCGGTATTCCAATGGACATGCGACACCAGTGAGAGCTTGTGTGTTTATGAACTACCATTTTTAATTCAGTTAATGTAAATATTAATTAATTTGTGCCTCCTGGAAGCCAAATGCAAAACTGCTCTGCATATGGTTTACTTTACCAGATTAAGTAGAGCAGATAAAATCACAAAATTAGTCAAACTATGAGTGATTATTCTTCATATCATAGTGGTCTAATATTTTAAAATCCATTTGGATACTAATCTGATTGTTGAAAGATTCAGTGATATGCGATAAGGAAGAACATCGGTTTACAGCTTAAAATAACCCTTTCCCCCCACAAAAAAAAATCTTTATGATCAAGAAGGAAAATTTACTAAGCAAATTCCTTGAACTAATTAAGCCTTTTGCAGCTGGACAGACATTTGTAAGCTCAAAACGTTTAACACCAAATTTTGGCATTATTGAGTTTGGCAAAGATCTGCACAAGAGGAAATTGACAAAAACCTTAAGCACCGAGCCTAGTCATGCTCAGAGATTGGAAAATAAAATCCAGATCAATGTTCATCAATGCATCATGGCAAAGCAGGCTGACACTCAGGAATGTAACCAATTTCCAGATTTGTTAAATGGAACAATTAAGGTTTCTCTGTTCAGTCACTAGCCATTTACAAAAATGCATACAGAAACACTTATCACACACGGAAGCATTATCATAAACAATCATTTACGAATTTTTAGGATAACCATGAAGCATATGCTTTAACCGCATTTATCTCCAGAAGTTACACAAATTATTTCCAGAAACTTCGCTTAATTTCTCAGGATCATAAATGTAGTAATCATATTATATAGTAATCATACACTGCCCGACACAGAAAATGCACCACCATGAGATATTCAGAATGTGATGTCAATTGTTAACCAGACAGAGCACGTATATATAAAAAGTGTTGCCATTTCTAGAAAGATAAATTTATTACAGTGCTGAAATATACGGGGAATCAGAAAGATGTAGTATGACCTCCTCCCGCGGCGAAGCAAGCTGCAACTCTATGAAATACGTGTTCTATCAGTGTGCGGATAATGCCCTGAGAGATGGAAGCCTATATGCTCTCAATTGTTCTCCAAAGTTCATCCTCCGATAACACAGCTGGGGCAGAGTAGAAAAACGATGACCAATACCAGATATGCTCGACAGGCGAAAGATGAGGGGAAATCGCAGAACAAGAAACAATAGGAAATGCTACAAGGCTTGTCGGCTAACGAAAGCAGTGTGTGGTGCCGCTTGCCCTGCTGTAAAGTACCATTTTGCAGCCGCTGAGGGTAATGTACCACTACTGGCTGCAGTACATCATCAACGTATAATTTAGTTGTGCCGTTCATATTCCTCTGATGCGTAACAAGGATAACATGTTATCATGACTCATGGCATTATGCCAAGTTAACGAACGGTGTGGCGTTGAGCAATAGTAGTTGGATGAGTTCTATCTCCCTGACGCCTTCAGACTCTTAACTGATGATTATCATCAGACAAACAACAACGAGATTCGTCGCTGAATATCACATTGTGCCAGTCATATGCCAAGTGCCTCACTGACGATACCACCACAGTCTTTCGCGTCTATAGTTTGATGTTAATGGCAGTCTTCGCAAAGAGCAGCTTATGTGCAAGCCACTTTCAGCTGAAAGTAGCGAAACTATTCTCCCAGAAATTAGAGCATTCGAAGCTCTTTGCACATTCCGCAAAATATCAACAGTAGTAGATTGTCGGATCGCTACGTGGTTGGATTTTTGACATACACACACACACACCATAAAAAAAATAAAAAAAACTGTTTTCATCCTGCTTTTTTTATTTTGCAAACGGATTCAATTTAGAGGCGTTGTCGCCATGTTCAGTGAATCTTAACAGGAACAGGACCGCGTATCGATGCTAACTGATCATTTCGCATATCGCTTGAATTGCGATTGTATGCGCATTCTGATACGGAGTGAGCAAGGAGCAAGCAATTTGCCGTCCTTTGTTTTCTAAAATATTACTTTTCTACGGAAACGGTTTCATAGTTTGGAGAAGTATCATCAAAAACGGCAGCACCTAGCTGCATATTTTTGACAGCGGCTCCATAACTAGCCACACGTTTATGGACGAGATCTTGAAACCGCTGAAAATAGTGGATATCACTCGAATAGATTAGCCAGCTTACTCACCAGACTTGATCCCGATTGAGCGGGTATGAAAAGCCTTAGACTTCCAAATCGCAGAGCGTCAGCTACGCCCCCGGTCTTTCCAAGGTTTGAAATGAGCACCTTCAAAAGAATGATGAGCCGCATGACTTGATTAACAGATTGTTCAATTCTATGAAATCAAATGTGAGTTTTACGTTTATGTTAAAAGTGACCATACACTGGGATAAAGTAAGTAATTGTATACATGCTCTGGACGCACTCATTAGTTGATTACACGGCTCGCCGCGTATGCTCAACTCCACATGAGGGAGGAGCGGGCTCGTAAAATGTTTCAAGTGGGCCTTCCCGCGATCTTCATTTTATGGTAGCGGACTTTAAAAATTTCTAACAGACCACGTATAAGGTATTTCTTCCGTCTTCTTAGCATGCCTTCGTGCTATAGTGGTCAACACGCTCGACGCATATTCGATATGTCCGTGGTTCCAGTCCCAGGGAAGGCATTGTTCATTTTTCATCTCTCCTGCTTTGAAATAACCTGATGTCTCTACACACGAAGATGTGCAGCTTATTGGAACCGATATCTAGTTTCGAGTGGAGTAAAAAACTGTTGTAAAAAAGGGAGATTAATTATAAAGTTCTATAAATTTGATTTTAATTTCAACATTTTAAGATTAAGAAATAGATAAACATGGTAATATATGTTAAACACTATTTCTGCACAACTTGTTTTGAATGATTTTTAAGTTTTATTTCTATCAATCGTCTTTAATTCTGATGAACACCATGCCTCAAATACATATTAAAATGACTGATTTCACCAGGAAGTTTTTTTTTTTTTTTTGGCTCCTGAAGGATGATTAATTTATTTTATATTTACAGATGACATAAAATAAGTTTTACAGATAAACAGAGACCTTGAATATACTAAAGAGTTAATCTGCAATATGAGCACTTTCGTTGCAATAAATATTGTAATTTAGTTCAAATTATTTTTCATATACATGAAGGGCAGAAACTCATATTGGCATTGTAATATAAAATAAAAATTCTGCATTCAGATATTCGCGGAAAAGTCATGCCAGATGCATGAAACTTGAAATACTTAAATTTGACTGTCAAAGAGAATTAGAATAGTCCTTATGAAAGATATGAACGAAGTGACATCATCGGGGGCAATATCTTTAGTTCGCGCTTGTACTATAAATACAGCAATTTTCAATCATCCAGTGCGATGTCGAATTTTTGACAATAGGTGCTTCAGCACAGTAGCTTTGACAAAATAGAGATACTTATCATTGACACAAGTTCCTTGCTTTCCAGATTTCTCGTCTTCTGACGCCATTGTTTTGTCTAATCAAAACGGTTCGACGGGGTCAAAATTTTCAGACAATTCAGGCGAAGGGCAGTCTATAATAGGTACCAAAAGAAAAATTCCCCAGTATTTTCAAGAATGGTAAGAGGCTGCCATGTAATTACTGTCTACTGCTTTGGCAACTATTGTTACTGAAGAACACTGCAGTACCTACACTGGTGATGACAAACCCGTAAGTCTTCATGGCCTAATCGCCTTGACGATCGCTGATGGCCATAGGTAATCACTGGTGTCCTCAAGCTACTGCTGACAGTAAATTGAGGACATTAACAGTTGGTTCTAGCATATTTTATACCGGTTTCGTGAAATTTTGGCAATTTACCTAGATTTACTGCGCTAACACATACAGGTGCCTTTAGGGATGACCACCAGTAATCGTATGTCATCGACAACAACCGTTACCCGTGATCGACGAAAACTTAGAGCAGGATTTCAAGCAGAGATGATTATGGTTAACTTTTCTGAAGTGAATTAGCACCAGATGGCAACACGTGAGCAGTCTCTTAACCCCAATCTATTTCCCAGGCATTTTTAGCACCCAACCAATAGATGGCACCACATTCGACCCCCAGCTAACCTTAAGTCTCGACTTTGGGCTCACTTTCCACGGCTAACGAGAGATGGCGCCACCCAAGCGGCTACAGTTTCTGCATGCACTTTCAAGAAGATTTCCCATCTTTTTACTGCTTTTCTTCACTTCCACCGCCATCAGAGGCTGACCAGTTCAGCATTTTCTTCTCTAGCTTCTTCCTGCCACAGAATCCACCTGAGTTCTCCACAAACCCGCCACGAGGTGACGAGCAACCGCTTTAGCGTCTTCCGAAGTCAATGGGGAAAACTCATTTTCTGCCAATCTAAATAATCAAAAACAATTCGAGAAAAGCACTTAGAAGCTCATCACAATTCAAGAAAACACCATCAAAAACCAAATCATACGAGGAAATAATCCAGATGTAATCAGATTTTCTCATGAGTACGAGGCTCGAATCTTGGATCATATCTTTACTGCTGGCTTTAGCTACTAGGAGCTCTTACCAGTATATTATCATTATACCATAGGCCATAAAGTTAAAAATTTAAGAGGTGCATTTAAAAATACACCGCGCCCGAAGGCGAGATCAATAAATGAGAGAACTCATAAAATAAGTTTTGCTAAATTGCATATCATAGGTAATTATATCAATTGCGGCGAGAGGCGAAATGAAAGTCTAAGCTTCTGGGTGAGTCTAGAAGAGCAGAAACACGTGATCAGCGTCCGGCATTAAGCCTGGTCGAAGAGTCAGAGTTCAAAAAAGTTTTTTGTAGTTTTTGGAAATAAAGTTCGAATATAGCAAAAGCAACATCTATCTATCTGTGAATTTAAGAGTCCTATGTCTTTTGAAACCCTTGAAAATCATCTAAACTTGCGATATAATCATTAAATGAATAGGAAACTGTAAAAGGCGAAAATGAGGTTATGTGGCTCACTAGGGCTAATCAGTGAGAGTAAGTACTTGGTATTGACCACGAACAGAATAACCCAGTTCAGATATCGGCAACCTTGTTTGGCTGGAGGTCAAAATCAACCAAAATGTGTGTATTAAGAAGACGTTTCGGGTTTCATTTTAACCTTTTACATGCCGCACTACGATCCAGAAATAAAAGTTACACTTCATCAAATTCACATTAGAATACACCCATAAACAAAAAAATTTCTGACTATTATTTCCCGGTTGTTCCATTTTTGGACAGGGTTCATAGCCACATTTTAGTTAAAAAAATAAGCACTTTTCAAGCGCATTTTAAGGAAAAAATAAGCACCTGTCTAGTTACATTATACACAACTGCACAACCTTAAAAGAAAAATTAGACTTGTAATTTAAAATATGAGCAATGCAATATTTATTACGAGAATGAGCATTACCTCAACAATGGAAAACAATTAACTTTTTTTTTTTTTTTTTTTAAATTTTAAATGACAGTTCAATTTACAGAATTAGTTTTCAATAAGAGAAAAAAAAAACTACGCAGAACTAAACTATATTACAAAATTTAATGATGATATTTCAGTTGAAAATATAGAAAATAAATAATAATAAGCCATATTAATTGTCCTCGTTTGGCACCTAATAATAAATACAATTTATTTTTCCACTTATATTAATATTTAAATAATTTAACTTAAATCAAAATTCTGAACATTTTCTAAATTTTCATTCCATAACAGTTTTCTCTTAAAATATATCCCAAACAAAGTAATTTAAGTAAAAAAGAGGCACATTTCTGAAATCAGAAGATGGGAAATTGCTTTATGCAGTCATCCTTTAACAGTAAAAGCTTAACTAACCCGCAGACTCGGAAATTCCATAATAGTAACTGGAAAAAGAGGAGTGGGGGAGATTGTAGCCGTTCTTTAGATTTAAATTTAGGCTCAATAAATGATTTTGACATTTCGATATGTGCATCATATAAAAACAACGGAACTGAGAAATATTCTGCTTAGAAAGCACAGTAAAACTCTTTTAAGTGTTCATAAACAAATCTCAAACTGAACATCAAAATTAATTATCAATGCAAAATACCACAAACGTTATTGCGCAATACGCGCGGCGTAATTCTTCCATATGTGATATTACGCAATCGGAATCAACACCTGCCGGTATTCGAAGAATAAAGGACTAAATAAAGGAAAAGAAAGAGACTTACTAATCTGGGGTGTTTCTGATTCTAATTTTCAACAGACTGTATTAAATTTCCGGAATACAATCAATCTTCGCTTGGGTTGGGTAGACCGCAAAAACGTTTAGTGCTATTCAATCCAGATTGGACAGCGACAAAAAAAAAAAAAAAAAAAAAAAGTCCGCTGCTTCAATATTAGAGATTTTGCGGAGAAACTCCCAACCTCCGTACTGTATAATGTATTGGCAAAGAAAATGAAATTATTTTGACTATTCGATTACTTTCCTTTTATTTAAGCCATTCCGAATATTATTCCTTAGAAAGCTAATCTGTGTAAAAACACACCCATTTTTGGAAGTTTATCTATACTTCAGCAGTTACTGCAACTATATTATTATAAATATTCATACATATGCTCATAATATAAGCACAACGATTACAATAAACATGAATATGAACTGACCACGCGGAACGAGAATGCAAATTATTAAAATCTTGATCAAACGAGTGTAGTATTTGGGTGGGAGGAAAAGAATACGAATGTACCGGAATTTTCTACCGTTTTCGCAATTCTTTGACCAACAGAACGACGTGCACCTGTCTGTACTCTCGCGCGCACCATAGGTTACGTTAATGCAGAGGAAGAGGGGAAAAGCAATTTCCGGGAGTATGATTCCCCATCTGACGTTGCATATAAGGAAGAAAAGTTGTTTATTTAGTTTCGGCTTTGGTACGGGGGAAAAATGCGCGTTTATTAAAAACAAAGGGTTAAAAAAATGCACTAAAAGCAAAAAATAAGCACTAAAAAAAAAAAAAAGAGTAAGCACCTATAAGGGTCTTTATATTTTATTTTCAAATATAAGGACTTATAAGCACTTGTATGGACCGCTACGAACCCTGTTGGAACATTGACATGTAAGGCTGTGTTCAGACGGCGGCGTAAAAGGCATAAAATACGGTAATTCCGTTCACACTTGCGAGAACAGGTGCAAGCCGTGGCCAATGAGAGAAGCTAAATTTGCGCATGCGTGGATGTGTCTACAACTTTCACGCGCTGTTCTCCTGCTCGATTGATCTCCCGCGTTCGCTCTGCTTGTGTTGTGACAGCGAAATCTTCTGTAGAACGCCGCTTCGCTCTGATTGGTCGACGCTTATCACAAACTCGGCGTAAAGTTGACACCTTTGAACCCTATGCCACGAGCCCTAAACCAGATTTTGTGACGTTGCACAAATCTGGTTTAGGGCTCGTGGCATAGGGTTGACTGGTTGCCTTGTCAACGAAGTTCGGCTTTAACCACTTATGCCCTTTACGCCCCCGTCTGAATGAAGCTTAACGTTAACTTTCTCTCTTTTTTTTTTTTCACTTCATGAAAACAAAGCGTTGTATGATGAATCTATCTTTTAAAATTTTGTGCTGTAATAACGGTTTACTGAACAATTTGATGTGAAAATTACTAAAATTTAAGAAAAACTCATTAAAAAATTTACATAATTTTTAATTAGCGTATTATTTTATAAGAAATGCAATGCGAAAGTGTAAAGAAACAATAAAAACAAATTTACACTTGCACAAGCTTGAGTAACAATATACATAATATGAATAAATGCGATTTTAAAAATGTAAGCAATAAAAATACCAATAAAAACGTACCAATAAAAAAATAAAATATTTTATCCTTTAGAAGGTACATGGGATTTCAACCAGTAGCACAAAAAATATAAAACATTCTAAAACACTAATTTTTTATAATCCTTTTTAGCAATTTCTCAGTGTCCATGATATTGCGGGATGCAGTGTACATGGAGCATTTTTTTGCATTCAAAATACATGTTATAGTGTATTTTTATACACTATAACATGTATTTTGAATTTATTTACACAATTATAGTGTATTTTTGGGACTCTACACAATGCCCTTGTGATGATGCAACTATATAATGTGCATCTGATTTTCAGATGTTGACTGATGGGCACGGGGTCCAGGTATAACGCGAATTTTAGGTTTCGCTCGAAGTAATTTCTCTTCCAAGATTCAAGTGAGTCATTTCTAATGTGGTGTTTTTGTGTAAATCAGTGTGTAAGATCCGCCCAGCAGCCACAATCATATTCAGTGCGTTGATAAATAAGTTACAGTACCATTTTTTGATGCGAAAGTTTAGTCGATAACTCCAATAAGTCGATCCAAAGATCTATTCCACCCATTCCTTCATTACATAATTTTATAATGTAAGGATGGAGAACATCAACTTCCTTTTTTTAAACTCAGACACATCTTTTTGTTCTTCTTAATGGTTCGTGAGCGATAAAATTTGATGCAATAGTTACAACAGAATTGTCGTTCCCAAAGGCACATATAAACTTCTCCATCGCATCAATAATCAAATTCTCCATGTTGAAACTTCGATATCTCTTTTGCAGTTCTGCTGTTTTCATTTCGTTTGCTGGTACTGTGCCAATTGCCTTAAAGCCTTTGTTAGACAAATCTATCAGCAGACTGAAATAATGAAATAAAGTTATCAAAAAATACTTTGTGTTTCTCTGAATTGTCAATAAAAGATAATAGTTCAGAGACAGCTTTTGATCTAAGCGGCGAATTTTCATTTTTAGAAAGACCTAATATAAACACACAAATCCTTGTGAAGTAGATGTGGTTATTGCTAACAAAAGATAAAAGCAGATATCGGAGCTCAAAACAGGGAAATACAACTGAAACTAATTGTCACATTCCCTTGGTGAGAGAGGTCATACCCCCTTCCAATCCTCTGTCCCCTCCTTTCTACAGAAATAAATGACACACCATTAATACCTCTAAAAGAAGGGGCATGTTTACAAGGTATGAGCAGTGAATGTATTTAAAATCTAATAAAGAAAAATATATGTGTGATATCACTGATTTTGCATCTCGTTACATGCCAATGTTCCTTTTTTGGAACATTGCAATTTTACGCAGTCCTGAAGAAATATTTCTTGTTATTATTTGAATTTCTTTCATTAACTCATTAAAGTTATCCTTTGCAAGTACGATGGGGAAATGTTTGGGTGGATTTGAATTTTTAGGAATTTTTTAAGTACCGTAAAAAAAGCCAATTTTTAGAAATTTTTTATGCTGAAATATTCATATTAAAAAAAATTAATTTTATGTCAAAAATTCAAGCTTACCGTCTATAATAAATGGTAATTTTTTCAAACTGACAGATATGATATGATAGTTTATTTTTTTTAAAAAAAGTATTAAACATGATGTTCCAAAAAAGGAACATTGGCATGTAAAAGGTTAAAACAGTCTATTTTAGTGAATATTACTAAAGATTTTATTGAGAAAATAATAACAATACGCTTTAGATTTCAAACATAAAAATTATATTTAAAATTCTAATGATTATATAAAAAACATAACAGAATGATCATTATTTTTCTGTTCGATATCAATAGCTCCCCTGATGCTGAATTTGTAAAAGTAATTTTATCTAGTTCACAAAACGAATACAAGCATCTGAATTTTCGGTAGTTAATCTGGTCCAAACTTAAAATAAATTTCATGTGTGAAAATATTTGCTCACATTTCGAAGTTCAACCGAATGCAGACAAAATGGCAAAGCCAGTTTTGTTTTTCAGGTATAAAAATTTCGTAGAAAATGATGACCACATGTTGATATTATGAAAAGATCATAACCTTTCCGCAGTGTCTTGAATTTATCCGCCTATAACACTCTTTAAAATCAATCATTTCTAAACTAAAATTGCCAATTTTAAGATATTGAAAATACTGTAAAGCTAAAACTTTTTCTTCTGTTTCGTCCGGTTTTATTATAAAAGTAAACATGTCGCCATGCGTTTTTGAAATCGATATTCAAATCCGCTTTCGAGCTGTTCACCACTGCAACTTTCCAAAATCCAATTTTCGAACGTTAATGCCGCTCTCATCGATATTTTCCCTTGGATTCGTAAATTGGATTCTTTATTATGGTTCATTATGTCTGTTAAGAACAAAAGCCTTAACAAACATTTTAATCATTAAGTCCGAGACCATGTTCTTCGATTTCATGAAGAAATATCACAACAGTCTACAAATTTTTCAAGAAATTTACCATCGTTTTCTTAATGTTAAAGCAAATCTCCACATTTCGATTCAATTTTCGTCACAAAAGCTTTGAAGCGCTTATTTATTAATGCTGATCGTGTTACTATCATGTCCACGATCTTTAGAACCTTCTCATTTCATCTTCAAGTTGTTGCATAGATGCCTTTTGCAAATAAATTTTCATCATGTATGATACAATGAAACAATCATTTTCCATTAGTTACACATATTCAATAACTTTTCATCTCCTAACTAGAACATCATAAGCTAATAAGGAAAACAATTTATTATTTAAATGGAATAGTTGCCCATTTCTTAAATTAGCTAACTCTTGTTCTTGACGAACAATATCAGTGCCTTTAGTCGTGTCATTCATAGAAGCATGACAGCAAAGCTCTTCATTGACTTTGAAACTATTTATTGATGCATATGTAAAGAAAACTGCAAGCCTACCATACCATTTACATTGGTACTTTTAATCAAGTGCAATGTTAATTACCTCACCAGGTAACAATAATTTTTGACTTATTCATCAATATTTTCAGCCATATCTCCAAAGCGATAATTCCATTTATAGCAAACAACAGCATTCCTTTAATTTTCTCAATGATTTGCTTTTATTCGCAAAGTCATAAATAAGTGTTTGGAATAATTTACGAATGTGTTTTTGTTTGGTAAGAAAACTTTTAAACAATTTATTTTGTTTTCCAAAATTTAATATACTTTTAGCAATGTATTCAGATTTTTGTTCATTTGGCATCTGACCCACATTTTTATGCTTTGAAGGCAGCAGTCACATCTGTACGCAAAGTACATTATCAATTTGTCAATATTTTCGATACATCCATACTTTTCGTTCTATACATCTTGAATTCTCTCGTTTGGTTTTTATTTGTCTATGTTAATAGTTTGTTTTAAATCATATATATTATTCACTGCACAACTGTCACTATTTTTGTGCTACTGAACAAGTGCCAAAACTGAGAGTGATCTCAGAGTATGACACTAGTGTTGCCATATGCCTTCAAAGAATTGTGGATTGGTGTTGACAAACTTATCGATTTCTCTTTGAAATTACATTATAATTTTTATTTTTTATATGCAAAAATGCATGCTCATTACGGCTTGTTATCAAATAAAAATATTACTGTTATTTCTTTTCATTTTTTATGTATTCTTCAATACTTCATTTCATATTTTGTTTTATAATTTATTTTTATATATTTTTGGAACTCAAGTGGGTCACTTGAAATTATGAAATGGGTCACTTGGTGATCTGCAAGTCATAGGTTGTGAAGTCTGATCTAGTTTATACAGACAAAAACAAATGCAAGTGTACTAGAATATTAGGTAGCAATTAAAATAAAATAACAAGTATATAATATACTTACAGTAACATTTAGTTCTACAAAAACAAATTCTCCCTCTCACCTGTAAGAATGATGCTTCAGAAATTTAAGTTGCTCGCAATTAGCTTTCTTTAAATTCACTCTTTTCGAAATGTTTTCAGCATAAAAAAATAACATTGAGTAGGTTTGTTATTTCTCTCATAAAGTAAAAAAAAAATGGTTATTATCCATTTTGAGTCTGTTGCTCAATTTTGGATGTTACAATAATTAAAAAAATAATTAATACTTTAATATTATATCATAGTTTACACCACAAATCTGTAATTGCACCAAACTGTCAAATAGTGAGAAAATCTGCAATATAAAATGGCATTAATATAGATATAAGTGAAAGAGCATGTAACTTAAGAACTTAAGCCATTCTTAATATTCACTAATTTAATTTCTGTTTCCTTTTTAGAAACAGGACGATTTTTTATGAATAAGAAAAAGATTACTAAGCTTCACATTAATTTATCTACTTCATAATAGCCTCCAGAGAAGTTTACACAGTTTTTCCAAAGTTTCTTCAAGTAATCCAAACACTGTTTAGAGGTGTTGGAACTAACCGTTCATAAAATAAGCATGACATTTATTTGATATCTGAGACGTTTTCAAATCTCTGCTCTTTCATGGTTATTTTAAGCTTCGGAAAAAGGAAAAGATCAGCTGGCTACAAATCGGGAGAATATGGTGGATGATTTATCACTGCAACTGAATTGATACTGTTGTACAAACAATGATGTATTGGGTTTAGTGTTATTGTGTAAAAAAAAATTCCCCAGAATAAATAAATTTCTTCCTGATTCACCTTATCCAGTTTCTTAATCAAAAATCAACCAAATACTTACTGATTGATTGATTTTCAGCAAAAATTTCCTCATGAAAAAGTCCCTCATAATTAATTTCTGTTTCTTTTGTATTCAAAACATACGATCAATATCACCTTAGTCTTTGATTTCAACACCCCTGCTTTTTTTTTCCTTTTTTTTTTTTGTATCAGAGAAGATTGCCCTTTTCCACTGTGGGCCGAGTGGTAAAGTCGCTGAACATTGTTCAGTTTGAGATTCGAATCCTGCGAACGAGCTTGGCTGCATGGTCATTTTCCCCATGTGTAATGTGTATATGAGCCAGTTTTCTTTAGAAAATCCTCCATGAAGGCATCCCTTACTCTAGGCAGATAGCCCTCGAGGCTTTGCAGTAATTACATAAACCAAACCAAACCAACCTTTTCACTGTGCCTTCATCTTTTTTTTTTTTTACCCTGGATCGTACTGCAGACGCAAGGTCTTGTCTTCCACTCGGACATTCACTGATATGCTTCGAGAAATTCTCCTACCTCACAATAATAACAAAATATCCACAGCAATCTTTTCTGCTGTTAAGGCACAAATCGAGCAAAAACCTTCCTCCTTTTTAATTAAAATTAACCTACAGCATTCTTTACTTATTCTAGGAAAGTCTTAAAGTTGCCGAGTTGTTACACATCATTGAGATTTTATCAAACAGAGAATTTTCTCCATGCTTTTTGTATTGTTTAAAACTGAAGGGTGCCCTAACTTTAGTTAATCTCCAATGCTTTCGTGCCCACGTTTACAGTAGTTCTACCACTCATACACTTATGTTCTTGATAACAATGCATCGCCATACACTGTTCGACAAAATAACCAGTTTAAACTGGCTTTAACAAGAGATCAGATGTTATACTTTCAAATATACATTTAATTTTTCACATTTTTATTTTATTATTTAGTCTTTTAATTTGTCTGATTACTTTATCAATGCACCTTGTATTTGCACTTAATTCATTAGACATTGCATTAGAGTTGGCCTTTTCACTGTAGCTTTCTTTCTTTTAATGAGTCACTCCTTTGCAAATGCTTTCAGTATAAAAAATTAACATTAAATAAGTTGAAGTTTGATTATTATACATTCTGAGTATGCTGCTTAATTTTAGATGTAACAATAATTAAAAAATAATAAATGTTTTTAGATTATGTCAGAACATACTCGTAATATATTTCCCATTAAATATCTGTAACTGCACTAAGTTGCCAAGTGGTGTAAAATCTGCAATACAAAATGACTTTAATGTAGGTATAAATGACTGAGTATACAAATTAAGAATTTAAGATACTATTAACATTCACATTTAATTTCTGTTTCTTTTTTACAAATATTTGTGCTTAATTCACTAGATGTTGTATTAGAGTTAACCTCATCACTACAAAGGTTTTCATCTATATCAGAGGCAGAAACACTGGAATTTGACACTGCTTTAAGGATAGATTGTTGCTGGTGTAAGTCATCACTGATAGTTGCTTCTATGGGTCCTTTGGGTGGGAGCTTTTCTGGAGGGCCTGCATCTCTAACATCATA
The DNA here is from genome assembly GCF_044657685.1 of Stegodyphus dumicola. Lineage (NCBI taxonomy): Eukaryota > Metazoa > Arthropoda > Arachnida > Araneae > Eresidae > Stegodyphus > Stegodyphus dumicola. Next base: position 172,698,639 of record NC_140774.1, on the reverse strand, counting down.
ACTATGATGTGGTAAAGTTTCAAGCCACTGCAGCATACTAAAAGGAGAATTAAGGAAATTTCTTGTGGAGTCTTGGTTGAATGAATGCCGAACTAAAAAAATACTAAAAGACATACATAAAAGAAACAATAAAAGTTTATGCCAATACTATGCAGATAATATAAAAGGCTACTACAACTGAAAATAGTCAGATATGAAATGCAGAACTCAAATTATAATTTTATGGATATATTTTTTTGCATAAGTAAATTATTTATCTAAGATTAAAGCATAAATGGGTAGGCACTCCTGAGATTTGAGAAAGTTGCATAATGGAAGAATGCATTACCAAAACAGAGAAAGTGCCTGTCAACCAAATCTCAGTCAACACTGCCATAGCACCAAATTTATGTTTCCTAATAGGGAATAATGCACACAAGCCAAAATTGTTTGTGATGCTAAAATCAGCATATTATAGTATTACTATATCTGAAAAGCAGAACTTCAGTTACTTAAACTCTGATAAGTCTTAAGTGAGTGCTTACTACAAAAAAAAAAAAAAAAAAAAAAAAAAAAAAACCCTACAAACTAATGTTCTTTTTGAAAAATGAAATTTCTGTTTCTGGAAATGTTTAATAAATCAGTCTTTTCTTGAATCATTTTGAAATTATTGTCTTTAGAATTTTTTTTTCATGATAATCAGATATTCATTTATCTGAATAATCTACCACAGAGGCATGCTTCTAATGTTCTTTGTGGAATTCTGAAATGTTAAATAATTTCTACCTTAGTTGTAAGAACATGTTTTCTTTTGAATAGTCAAAAATATATGTAAAAAGGTCTTATAAATACAATCTACATTTTTTCTTTAGAACAAAACAAAACTGAGCAGTTTTTCCCCCATTTTTATTCCATGTTTTTAAAGCACTTTTTTCCTCAATGACCACAATATTATTAGTGCCATAAAAATATTAAAAGTGAACTGATTTGCTGGATGGAGTTTGAATCTCTTTTATAAAATTTTTTAATAGTAACAATTATGGTATTGTAAAATAAATTGTACTCTAAAAGCCCTTTATACAAATCAAGCATCACTAAAATTTATAATTTATAATGGGCCCATAGTTAATGCCTTAAATGTTTTTTCATAAGTTCAATATTTTTCATGGCTTTAAGTGCCTTATTGGCTACATCCAGCTTCAGCTACACAAAGAGATAAATGCAAAAAAGAAAAATAGTATTGCAATGCAAATTTTAGGATATCTAATAATTAAGTTTCTTCAAAATAATTGGATAATTTCATTCTTGAACAATGTTTTTGATTTGATATAAAAGAGATGTCTAACAAGTTCAACAATTTTCTTTTTATTATGTATTAATATTTGTTAGATATTAGTGTTGTTTTAATTCATATATATGAGTCAAACAAAGACAATCCAATCAAGGTTTTTCTAGCCTGCAGATCTATTTCTGAAATTGTGATTTACCTATTTAAAATGTTCACAAAAATTTCCAGATCATCTCTAGTAATATTTTTATTTCCTTCATTTTTCAGTTGTTGAAAATTTATAAAACAATTAAAATTCTTAAAATTATATAATTAAAGAAGTGTAATAAAGCAAGGAATTGATTTTTTAAACTTTTATTATGAATGAAATTTTAGATTATGTAATTTTCTTTTAAATAATATATTATTTTTTTTTTTAAATCATGCTAATAACTGATTTATTTTTTGCTGATCTTTAATGACTCTTCTCATCAACTTTTTTTCTCCTTAAGAATGGGTACCCATCACTTTCGCATTTCTTGATTTACAATACGGGTTACAGGCCAATATAACTAATGAAGTGGTGCAATATACTTCCATTTGGGGGGGGGCAATTTCAATATGGCAATTAAATGAGACTCTTCTTTTTTTAATTCTCTCTTTCATTCAGTGGAAGACAAAGGGAAAGAAACTACAAATAGTTCACTGACTGTAGCAGACTGAACAATGAATAGCCAGTAGCTAATTACAGAATTACATGATGGCATATGCCTACATGTAAAAAAGGCTCACAAAATAAAATTAGAACTTTTGAAAATTTTATGAATAATTATTATAATGTCTAAACTTAAGGTTTTCCTGCAGTGATGTTAAATTATGCAAAAGCACAATAATTAAAAATTAAATAAGTTATTTGAAGCCTTGACAATAATAACAGTATTACTGATTAAGCCTTATCGCTCCAACAGTTTTCTTTAAATATAGTAAACTGTTCTATCTCTTCCACTGAAAAAAAAAAAAAAAAAAAAAAAAAAAAAAAAAAAAAAAAAACAGGAGCTCTTTTGCAGCGGTATGATATTTGACTGCCACATAACAGACCTGAGATCAAATTCTAAAGTCGCTTTCATCTTCAAGGGTTATGTGAAACTTGTGTGGTGCTGCACATTTCAATGGAGCTAACAAAGAGTGACATGAGCAAGAAACTATATACCAAGCAACACTAAGTCAGAGTTTGTACACATTTCTGCACACAGAAATTAAGTACTTTTAAGGACCATCAATGAAAAAAAAATTAAAAGGACCTATGAGCAAATGAGAACTGAATAAATTCAATTAAAAATATTATCTGTGCCTGAATTTCACTTTTGTAATACCACCCTAAAAATAAAATAGATCCCTAAGTAGTATGCTTTATTACTAAACATGAATTAATTAACATAATGATTAATAAGTTTGAGAATAAAATAAACGTTACGCAATTTATCAAGTAGCATTTAATATTTTACACTTATAACAGTTGGACATATTTGAAAGAAGATAAGTGGCATATATGTTTTACTAACAGTACAGCTTTAAGTTGATTTTTTTAATGTCTCATTTTGTCACATACTTGGTCAGTCTAGAGGTTTAGTAAGTAGCAGGTAGATTTTTATGTCAAATGACATACGTTAAAATGAGAAGTAAGATCACAATTAGCATGATTCATAACAAAAGACTGAATGTTGTCTCACCACTGCTGCTTGTCTAAAGAGAGACCTGCTGATTAAAACTAACCTGAAAGGCCTCATGTAGGCATGGTTGGCAAGTGCATGAGGCTTTTCAGGTTAGTTTTAATCCATACATTTCAGGTTAATTTTAATCCATAAAGTGCCTACATGAGGCCTTTCAGGTTAGTTTTTCAGGAAAGTTAGCAAGGCTCAGTTTGATGCAGTTAGTGTCATAGCTTCGTGTACTGTTCCAGGGGTTGTAACCCAGTTAATATACTTTAAGGTTCCAGTAAGACATTAAAGCACCAGAGGTGATAAGTTGTTTTGTATTATTTTAAGTCTCACTGGATACAAAGAATAAATTTTACTTGAATTTTTACATTTTTGTCTTTTATCTTGTGACCACACAGTGAGTATTAAAGAAAGGCAATAACTCGTTTTAATATGTAGAAAATTTTTTAAGGGTAAGCAGTTAGTTATAAATAATTAAATTAGGTAGTTAGATAACCTTAGTCATTATGGATTTACATGGCCACTATATTAAATTTTATTTTCTAACAATATTGTTAAAAAGCCCTATTAAAATATAATCTAATAAAATTTCAGTTTAAAATACATGCAATTTATGACATTGATTCTTAAACGATATTAGGATAATTACACATTAAAAGTTACAAGACATTTATGTTTCGTAACAGCAACACTCAACAAAAAAATTTATCTGTCATTTTAATTTGAGGCCTTCCCAAACATTTTGGCTAGTTAATATTGATTTCCTTCTCTTTAATCATCTTTTCTAACAATGAAAGATTTGTCTCAATATGCAAACCAATGTTCTCACTAGTTTCTGAAAGCTTTATCTCCTAACTTGTCAACCTCTCCACAATGTACATATGAAAGTTTACTTGATCTGATAAGTTAAATAGTCCAAAAACCCCGACAGACGTGAAGCAAATTATCACTATGTTTGAAAGTAACTACAGACAAAGATTTGAATAAGCCTCTTATTTAAAAAGAACTTAGAACATAAAGGCATGTTCTGATGCTAACAAAATCAATTACAGCTCCCGGTGATGTAATTAAACAAAAACAGTCAAATTCAAACTAAAAATGTGGACTAGTGGTCAAAGATTATACAATTTAATTTGAATTTAATCTGACTCAGTAACTCTATTGTAGGAGGAAATAGAAACGGGAAATTATAGTAAAGGCTGAAATCATAAACAATTGGGTAATTTACATAATAATAACTGCACATATCTTTGAAGAATAATTTTCTTTATGTTTTTTCTTCAGTTTCTTTCTTCAACATGTTTCCTTTTTATTTTAGAATTTTTGGATTTAAAAATAAGGATTTCTGTCATTCTAAAAAACACTAAATGCATTTAGAATGTATAGAGAAAGTGGCTAATTTTATTTCTTTAGTAATATGAACATTCATAGGAAATATGAAATATATATGGTAAAGCAGGCCAGTTACAGAGTGACGCAACGATTCCACTCCTACTAGCCCAGGGTCCCGTATATGTGACGCAACAATTCTGCTCATACGAGCCCAGCGTCACATATACGTGATATTAAAATGGAACGATTTATTTGAATATTTAAAAGAAAGTAAATGGAGCTAAATGGTAATTGTTTTCACATGGATTGATTCATACGGCATTTGACCTTCATGTACTGGCATTAGTTTTTGTTTGTGCTTCTGGTTTTGAGAGATTTACTGAAATAAACAAACTGGAAATCACGGCTCTTTCTAAGTGCACATGTGATTTAAAGGATGTTTTTGTTTATTTCATTAGGATTTTCTTTTTTTCCCTATTTATTTTGAAACTTAACATAAGCTTTCTTGGTTAATTAAAAAGTAACATTACAACATTATTACAGAAGGGGAAAGACTATCAGCTTTCTCGACGCATAATGCATCTTGCTCACATTTCTCAGGAAAGAGCCAGCGTTTTTGTTTTTGATACTCGATTTAATAGGTCATTATATATAATACCTTGAATGGTCATTATATATAATGACACAGGCATTATATTTTGGTACATAATGTATTATTTACTTTACATATAATGTATATATTGACATGATCAGTAACGAATATCCCACCAGTGGGGGTATTTCTTTGATCAATTTCCGGTAATCGTGGACGCTGTTTTCAATTTAGAAAAACAGGAAGTTTTCTAATATAAACCTGATATCACACAGTGTTTGAGGGTAAAATATTTCTGAGTGTCTTTTGAAGTTTTGTTACATGTGTTGGGGTTATATTCAGTTTCATTCTGTTAGCCATGGCTAAGAGACCTTATTTAAAAACTTAAAAATTTGTCCAAAATCACCAGACACTCCACCTTTCCATGCAACTGGAAGACAGTTTCTGAAATTCACGTTGACGGAGGAGGTTATAAAGGTAGGAGAAGATGCGTTGTGTGCACTAAAACCAAGGAAAAGCGAAAGCAAACAACGTATTTTGAGTGTGAAATATGCAATGATGGACTGTGTATCGATCCTTATTTTGAATTATTTCACATATGGCAGAATTTTTAAACTGGAATTTAATTACCTACAGGTAATTATCGTTTAGATTTTTTTAAAATTTTGTATTTGTAATTTTTTTCATATTTATAGTATTTATTTCTGTGTGTATAATTATGATTTTAGTATTTTGCCTGTTTAACTTATTTCTATTAATGTGATATTCTTTAACTGCTGAAAATGTGTGGGCCGATGGCGACGATCCATTTCAGAGGCTCCGGTCCCGTGACTGCGCTTCATTCTCCCGGCGCTGGTCCTTAAGGAGTTAAGAGCTCTTTTAGAAAAAATTAATTTCAAAATGCTTATGTCTCACTTCTTGCTTAGAAACTTGAGTATCCCATCATTTATTTTAGAAATAGAAACAAATTATAACCCACGAATCCATTCAAAAGATAACCAGTGAATCGCCAAAAAATATTCCTCCAAAATGCTAATTCACACTCAAAATGGCAGTCATAAAAACAGACAGAAATTTCAGATGATTAAAATTAAGGACTTTCTGCTGATTTGGGCCAAAATTAAGGACCAAAAGTCGATTCCAAAAAAACCTAAGGACTTTTAAGGACCGTACAAACTCTGTAAGTGAACATACCACCATTAAAAGGTCACACTGGCGACCCAGAGAAGTACACACTCCACCCCACTAAATGATGACAATGTACATCATACCTGCCAAGGTGCTCCTTCACACATGCTCTGTCTCGAACATAACAGCAACATACATGCCAACAAATGATGTCCTCTTAATAACACTCCATCATGCAACAATGGGTCCAATTTAGCTTGCCCACACATCACATCCACAGCTCATCAACATAACAATCAATCTCATTAACACACTGGGTCCCACAACCCTGCCTGCAATGCACACTTAGTTCACAATTATCTATCATATTGCCTCGTATAGTTTGAGCAAAATGAATGAGCCTATGATCTTATACTCTAAGTAGAGGAAAAGGTATGCAGCCTATTTTGTTACTCAATATCTTTGTAGGGATTTTTAATGTATTTCAGCTGAAAAAATTAGCATTCTGGGGAGCAACTAGTGATCATTAGTGTAAAAAATATTTAAAAACAAATGTCTATATTTAAAAAAGTATATTCAATATTTTCTTCTATGATTTTGTTTTATAAATTTCTACAAGATAATTTTATTTTTATGGTTCTATTTAATTTATTTTTATTTTTATGCAGTAAGCTTAAGATTAATGAATATTATTATTCTTATTATAATTAACATTATAATTGTATATTTACATGCTTTCAAATTTAATTTTTCACTTATTGAGAATATTTGGGGCATCTAATTCAGTTGCACCATTCACAGTTTTGCAGTAAATTAGAGAGTAAAGCTCTAAACATATGCTTACTTCATATAATGGTTAATGTAGCTATGCTTTTAAGGTAATGCAAGTGTGCTTTCACCACTGAAGTAGAGAAGCACATATATGCTAAGTCTCAAATTTTAAACATACTTATATATTTGTAGTTGATTAAATAAGATAAATTATTTAATGCTAAATAGTTAATTCATGCATTTTCTTTTATTTCCATCTAATATAAACCAATATAATTTCAGTATGCATTTGAAATTTTTTACCAAATATCACAATAGAAACAAAGAGAAATTTAATCTACTAAAAAATTAGGGAGCTGAGTTAAAGATTTGAATTCTTTATTATATAAAGAACTTTATAAATTTCTTTTTCAATATGAGTAATTTTACATCCTTTTATTATACTGGAAGAGAAACTCATCTAATTTATGTGATGGGTAAAAAAAAGCAAGCTTAGCTTCATGTAGATTTTGAAAGTGATTAGATAGATATAAGTTGCTCATTTTCAGGAGCAAAAAGACTTTTGCCAAAATCTAGGCCGAAATAAGGCTTTTGGTGGGGGTCTAATTTTAAATAACTCCTTTCCTTACAATTTATAATGTCTAATTCTATTTGTCTTGGAAATCATTTTACTGTACATAATTGACATACAGATATATTTGTGAATATTTTCCCTCTTAAATATACTATACTATCAAAATTGAAACAGATAAAATTTGAATTCATTAAAACAGATAAAATATGTTAAAACACACTAAAGGATACGATTTTTCTTCTCTCTCTGTTTTTGCAATATTCGCACATATTTTTTCTTGTTTAAATGTCTCAATGAATTCCTGCAAAGAATAGACCAGTTTAAACAATACATACTATATATCAAAATAAAAATGCATTAAATTATAGCATTAATATACGAGATGCATTGTAATTTAGTGCACTGCAATTATGTATTATTACTTTTTAATAATGAACAATTTATTCAATCTGAGAACCACAGAATAGTTCTATTAAAATTTGATTAGCAATTAAATAACCACTACTCAAAATATGGTCAAAAGCAACATTTGCTTTCGTTTCCTATCTTAAGATGATTTTGAATATGAAAATGTCTGATAGATATATCTAAACTTCCTGATTTCTTGATTTTAATTCTAAAACACTGATTGGTGATGAAATAGATAATCATCTCATGCCCTTTAATCATTCTAAAAGGTCATTATATACCCAAATATTCTCCAAACCATTCTAGAGATGCATAATAATAGTTTGATGCTGATAGTTTGATAAGCATAATTAGACATTAAAACAGTTATGATAATACCTTGATTTGGTTTATCTGATTATGGTAAATCACATTAGGACTACCTACCCAAGGGAAAGGATGCTTTTGTGAAGGACTTTCTAAGGAAAATTCGCTCATATCCATGTTACACATGGAAAATTTCGCGAAAACACCAGTGCAGCCTGGGCATTTGTCTGGAATTGAGCCCAGGTTGAACTATGAATGTTGAGTGACTTTACTGCTCAACCCATAGTGCCTTGAGCCCCATAGGTCTTTACATGATTACAGGAAGTCTATATATGTCTAAAGTTCTCAAAAAGTATGTTGAAATGCTACAGATGCAATATGCACATTTACTTTACTTTACAGGAAAACACATAAAAAGAAAACTGCTTCAAAAATAATTTTCAGATGAGCTATTCACATTATTCTAAAGTTTTAATTAGCAAAACACATTAATAAACTTCAAAATTAATTAAAAAAACTACAAGAAAGACTATTTACAAGAAGATGTACCAAAATCTTTCACGGAAAGTGGGAGGCAGGCAATCAGAGACTCAGTCTCAGACAAATACCCATATCAGAATCACTAGAAATTTCACTTTAGAAATGAATCATCACTCTCCATAACATGGCATTAATTGGCTCATTTACTATGCGAGTATAGCTTTCCTCTGATAAATAATGCCTTCTTGCGATAATAAACTGGAGTCAAAGCTTTCCAAAATAAAAAGGAAAGAATACAAAATATATACAAAAGCAACATAAAGCCTACAGACCCTACAAAGTGGAGAAAAAAGGTGATTCAGTGGAATATCAGAAACACAAATGTTTTATATCACGTGGCAAATTAAAGAGACAGGACCTGCTTGTTTATATTATGGCCTCCCCCTCGAATGAGTAACGTTTCTTTCATTTCGAGTAGAAGGTCAAATCTACATGTAGCTATGGACATGCAATGCCATCTTGTGTTAAAAGTTATAATTTTTAAAATGCTCCAAGACCCTAGCATAAATGTGTGATGGTTAGGGGTGAATAAGAATGCCAGTCGGGAAATGAATGAATTTCTTGACATGAATGACATAAGCGTGACAATTGCAACAAAAGGGTTAAGCTTCCATCCTAATTTTGACAGACCCTGGGAGGAGGACGGTTTGAGGGAACTCATCCCCTTCCCTTCAGACTTTGAACAGGAAGCTTGTGAAACCATCATAAAAGCAAATTTCAGTATTAATTATTAGCCCAAAGAGGCATATTACCCAGAAGGGCTATTAATTTCACATAGGAATTTTGCCTCATCCACTATAAAATGGTGTTTCACTTTTCAAATTGTTACCATCAAATATTAGAGCCTTCATTGCATTTAAAGAAATTAAAAAATGAAGAATCTGCCCAAATGTATGTGTGGTTCTAGCACTATGAAAAAACAAAAGTACCTAGAGACATCAAATTTTGAATAATATAGTCTGCACTCGAATATGGGCATCTGGAAGCCCAAACTTGGAATTTGTTTTATTATCTATTTCATATTTTGTTAAACTTTAATGGATTTTTGATTAACAAATTCAACGATTTCAAAGCGAGCAATGGCAACACTATGTGGAGAGAACAAAATTATCTCCAGAGTGCGAGACTTTGTATCGAGAATTCTAAAGATATGCTCTTTTTAAATAATTTGTGATATTGCTGTTGAACTGAATTTTATGGTTTAAGTGTGAAGAACATAATATTTAATAAATAAAGGTAACATACAAAATGTTATAAAAATGCCCCTTCGGGCATAATATAAAATCTGAAAGCAGATTTTTTACTTTTATTACTCAGCTATGTTTAATATTTCAGGTAATTTTACTGAATTACCAATCAGGATAAAATATGCCCCATGAACGTTTAATATGAATTCTCTCCATAATAGAATAAAGAATTACACACTTCATGACAGGGAATAAAAATATTATTGCACCACTATAAAAAGACAAATATACATATACTCAGATATATTTTTTTAAGCAATGAAAATAAAAAAAATTTGGAAATTTTCTTTCTTACATTGTATGCATCCCATTTTAATGGTTCATGCATGCCATCAGATCCATACTTTGAATCATACCAGTCATAATGTAACTCTTCTAACATTAGACCTAATCCAGGTGCCTTTGGAATGTCAATCTGTAAAACATATTAGTAAAATCATTGTTGAAGAAAAATGTAAACAATAAAATTCATGGAGAAATATGCACAATAAACATATACACTTGTGTGAAAAATTAAGAAAATTTGCAAATTATGTCAATCTTTAATGAAAAGTATTGAACCAAAGGTACTAATTAAGGCACCGAATGAATATGTAAATAATTACTTAAATGCAATAGCATACATGTGCATGTCTGCACAGCTGTGATTGTGATTATGGAGGGGATATATGTGCCATGAGCAGCAATTTACGTACATGTACTGCTTCATGACATTTGCTGCATTTCTCGCAAGAGTTGGGTAAATTTTAAAATGTATCTGGTAAAATGAGTAGCCATGAACATATGGATGACAGAATGAAATGGAGAATTGTCGTTAGACAATCATAAATGCAGGTGGATACAGACCTCAATGCCTAGTGTCATTCGCAATTTGTGGAAACAGTTTCAAGACACTGGTTCTATATTGTGAGGATTGTTATTTGGCACTTTCAGCAAGGCGATACAGAACTGCTACAGCTTCACAGCTCTCGTGTGAGCTGTATGCTGCCACTGGAAGCTAAGTTCCACAGTCTACAACTGCCAATTACCTTTATAAAATAGGGTTGTATGCAGAAGTTTGTGCTGTTTGTGTCCCACTCACAGCAGTACACAAGAGTATACAAGAGTATGCATTTAACAAGGTGCAAACAACGTGCACCATTGACCAGACTTCAGTGGAACACTGTGAAATTCCCAGATGAGTTGAAATTCAGCCTGGGCACTAATTCTGAGTGTACCTGTACCTGGATAAAGAGCCTAGGACATAATACCATCTCTCCCTCATTAGGGAAAAGGATCATTATGGTGGTGGAGGTATAACAATTTGGACAGGCATTATATTGGATGGCTGAAGATCTCAGCATGTATTTGACAAAGGCTTCCTGATTGCTATGAAATATAGAGAGATCTTGTGAACTTCTGCTTAGAAAATATTTTTAATGATTTCAATTTCTCCATTTACTTCTTCAAAACTGCAGACACTAAAAAGTTGTACGTATTGAATAATCATTTTAGGTTATGTTTTTCTTAAGCTAAATCACAGTGTTAGATTGCTTATGAATATACATAATTGAAAAGAAGTGTCGAATCCACTTTCATGAGATTGTTGAAATTGAAAATGTTGGAAAACATACTAACATAGAATTTTCTGCATCAAAAAATCGAAATGTTCAAAACGAAAAGATAAAATTAAGAACTGTCACCAGGGATATATAAATTATGTTGGGTGAAATATGTTAAGATTTTTTATGAATATATAAGCTTAATTTAGTCATAGTACTATGCTCTCCTTGATTCATGTCATGTAACTCACTCCGGCCACAAGGTTATGCAAATTAGCACACATGCAAGAACATTCAAAATCTACAACAGTTTAACTGAAACGAGGGCCAGGGTCAGAATTGGTGTAACCCATAAGGCCACACTGGCACTGCGTTTGACTTTTCAAAGGTGCACTTGATCTTGGGTTCTTGTTAATTAATGTCAACATTCGTCCACATAGGGCTCAGCTGGTGGATGAATACCTGAAAAGTGAGGATATCTGCTGCATGGATCAGTCAGACCTCCTCCTGATGTTAACCCTATACAGTACGTCTGAGATGCTCTTAGGAGGGCAATTTCATCTCACCATCCTCATCTGAGAACCATTCCTGAGTTAAAAACTGCCTCACTGCAAGAATGGAATTGACTGCCACTATGTGGATTTTGGATATCCCTATGCTATCAGCTTTACTGATAACCATGTGTATATAAAATGGCTTTTGAATGGTACATCAAAAAGCTTAATACTAGTTTTTCAAATTTTCCCATAATACTTAAATAAACTGATCCATCATTGCATAGTCTTCATAGTCTTAATTATTATTAGAGAATTATTACTAGTGAATAAAATTATGAGTTTTTTTTAAATGCTCACAATAAGCACTTGCGATCCAAAAACAGGAGTGGGAGGTAGGCACAACAACAGCAATCTATTTGAATGAAATCAAGCACACAGGCTTGTGATTAGAGATTCAAATAATTAAAGTTTCATACTTGTCCACGCAAATGGTGTCAGCAAGGGCAAGGCTTATTGGTGTACCTATCATACTATGAAAGGTAATGTATAGGTAATTTTTATTTTGACTAGTGCCGCTGTATTAAAGCTATCAGTTTAAAGAGCATTACACCTCTGAAATAAATTCAACAACAATTTTGAGAGCTGGATGCATTCAAGAAGGGTCACTTTATACAAGTGCTTGAAGGCAGGCAGTCATTTTTTCATATTTTTCACTACATTGCTCACGTGAATATTACTGATGCATGTTGCAGGCAGTATTGGATTCAATAAAGTATGCACTCAGATATGCAGGCCATGGAAGATCCCCACACAGAAGAATGAAAGAAAGCTGAAGTCTAATTTGACACGACTAAACTGCCCTATCTGTGATGATCAGCAAGCAGTGATCCTTCATCTCAGCAGATGGCTGAATACTATTGGACTGCAGACCGTTATGAGGGGCACTCCTGACACCACAACACCACCACCAAATTGCAATGCTGCTACAAAAGAACATCATGTAATCATGCTAAAGCATGTACACTGCCTTTCAGCAAGTCTTGCTTTTGTCCTGGTGACAATGAACAATATATTTAGCTCCGAAGACATGCAATCAGCACCACAAAAAACATTTTGTTGCCCTGTATCATATACTTAGATGAATGCATGCCACGATGTCCAATCACTGTTTATCACTAGATCTTTGACAGCTGAATGGCACACTGATGAGGTCCTTCAACCAAGGGCTGTGTAATTTGCAAGAGCCAACAGGATAATGCTCATCATCATACTGCTGTTATCTCAGAGGCTTTCCTCATAGAGATGGACATTCTGCCATTGCAGCCATATTACAAAGCTGATCTATCAAAATTTGAATGTTCCACAATATCTATAAAAATAGCAAGACAGGGTCCAATTTGCAAAGAATGAGCTAATTCAGAAATATGTTAACAGATCTCTATGACTCCATGTTGCAATATTCAGCAGAATGCATTAGAAATAATGGCAGCCTACTTATGATTGAAAGTCATAGTATTTTTGCTAGTTGTACAATAAATAGTTGTACTTCCATTCTCATTTTCGAAACTTTTATTGTTGTTTGTGACTAATTGTTGCTGTTTAATTTTTCAAATGGCACTTTAATTCCATACTTCCTTATGCATGAAACATTTTCTGACAGTGACTGTATATATGAATTGGTACTAAACAAACTTACAAAAAAAAAAAAAAAAATCTGTAGAAGGAACTCAGTTATTTTAGTATACAGTGAAGGTCTGATAATATGGTATTCAATGATTCAACCCCTTTCATCAATATTCTTGCTACAGTATGGCACTACCATTATTTCATTCAACAATACCGGAAGAGGCTCAGCAGTTACTTCATGCACTTGCCATTTTCAGCAAGTCTTTTGTTTAGAACTCTACATCTATATAATGTTACATACAATGTTTCTTTATTATTATTTAAAATATTCTCAAAATTTGAAAAAATATGACCAAATTCCATGAAGCAAAACAGTATTGGAGGTACAAAAAATATTTATAAGCCAACATTTATATTTAAAAGTATTATACAATCTAAAGTCTTCAATTCGGACATCCATAATCCGGAATGACCTCAAAGCTACAAACTTTCTGCACATGCAGAATACCTTTACTCATGCGCGTTTAATGTATAACGGACAGTATAAGCTAAGCTAAAATTATCTAATTATCTATTTCAGTTAATGTTGCAGATTGCATTGTTCCTTAATCTTCGAATTGGATCCAGCTTGTTATTTTTTGCAGACTGTTAGAGCAATTTTATAAAAAGTAAGCTTGAACTTTTGATTATGTCAAAAAGAGTTTCCAATTCTGGAGCTACCAAAGGATCTACAGGAAAGCATGTTTCGATGTCCATTACACAAAAAGTGGAACTGCCCCCCCCCCCCAAAAAAAAAAAAAAAAAAAAAAAAAAAGAAAAGGAAAAAAAAAAGAAAAAATGGATAAAGACATGAAGAAAGTGACAGGCGATTTGTTTCTCTAACTATTCCAAAATCTAGTTTATCAATTTCACACTGCTCTGTGGGGGGGGGACCTAATTATCTATTTCAGTTAATGTTGCAAATTGTGTTGTTTCTTAATCTTCGAATTGGATCTGGCTTATTATTTTTTGCGGACTGTTAGAGCAATTTTATAAAAGCAAGTTGAAACTTTCGATTATGTCAAATAGAATTTCCGAAGCTGGAGCTGCCAAAGGAATCTACGAAGCGAAAGGATGTTTCGATGTCCATCAAACAAAAAGTGGAATTGCTGCAAAAAATGGATAAAGGCTCCTTTGTTTCACTAACCATTCCAAAATCTGTTTATCAATTTCACGCTGCTCTGCGCAGGGGGGGGGGGGGGAACATTGCGGCGTGCAATGAACTGGAAGTTGATCTGTCAGCACTATCCTTATCTTTTATTTTATTTGGCTTATAATTCCTCACTAAATGTAGTGTTTCATCTCGATGTACTCCGATATAATTTAAATCAATTTCCTCATCATTATAAATATCACGAATACACATCAAATAGTTTTCTGGTTGCAATTTTCTAATTTTGACTATGCTTAATGTATGCTTTATGCATGCGCGCATTGAAAGAAATGTTTAATAAAGTAAACAAATAAATATTAAGCTTTTCTTTTCTTTTTTTTTTTTTTGTATATTTGGATACCCTTTAGATCCTAATTGCTCTTTATTTCATAAATTATGGTTTCATATTTTTAATTTTATAATTTCTGTATGCCATCTTACCAGATTTAAACTGATGATCTATAATCCGGAAAAACTGATAATCGAGAATCGCCGAAGTCCCAACGAGTCCGGATTAAAGACTTTTGACTGAATATAAATTACATTACATTTTTTAAAAGAGGTATATAGATGATATATTTGTGCTATGGAAACATTCAGAAAATTAATGTGAATTCTGAAAATTAATTCTTGCTATGCATTATTTCAGAACAATTTCCCCAACTCATAATTTACAGTCAACTGAAAAGTCAAAAGTCAACAGCATTCAATTTCTTCATCCTTTAATTATTAGAAAACACAATTTTCTTCAGATTACAATTTATCATAAGCCAATTGCAGCCCAGCAATAACCCTATTTGTATGTTCCCCTTTTCATCTGCATAAAGCAGAGCTGCCTTTTATTTTTATTTGTAACATGCAAGGATTTCTGTTCCACACTGCTGAAAACAATAGATATCTTCCTGATTTTGTGAGAAAAAATCTTACCAAGAAAACCAATAAACAAGCTTCTACAGTCATTTTTCAAGTATTGTTGTTATCAAAGCAATCATCAAATAATAGTGAATTTCCCTATTCTGTCAGCCTATGTAACTGCTCCATTTTTAACGATTAGGTTATAAACTTGCCATCACCTTAGCCCCATCCATCTGGAAATTGTTAAGATCTGATAAATCAGGTGCCTCCATAATAGGTGTGTATATACTATCCTGATTCGTAACAAGGATACAAACACAGAAACTCAGTATATGGGCTCAAAATATTCAGAAAACTGTCAATAAGAGAAAGAAAAAATGAAAATTTCATTGAAGAGAAAAAAAAAAAAAAAAAAATCTCCAAGCTCTCTTCCAACCATTTCACGAAAGAAAAATGGCATATCTTTAGTCAAATACTTCATCAAGCATCCATAATCAACAACTCATTTGGACAGACAAAAATCATCACCAAATCTCTGCATAAATATAGCCTCAAATTTAAAAAAATGCATCTGAAATTACTGCCAAGCTGTGTTGCAGCAGACACCTTCCCTTCAATTTCCTATACATATGGGAAGTCAACTCTGAGTACAATAATCCTGTGGAAACCATTAAAAGATGATGAACATGATAAAGCTATCCATTCTAGCTACAGCTGACAAAACAAATGCTGTGAAAGCAAATGTATCTGAGAAAGCTTCTGTACTTTTTTCTAGTGCTTAAGCATGGTTTTAGCATGACAACTCACAGTATTTTATCTCATTTTTAACTTTATAATCAAATGTCCAATCTTTTAGAAATATTAAAAATATTTTAGTTTCAATTAGAACGATACATAATGCTTTTAAAAAACAAAATAATGGAATGGACTAAAAATGACAAAAATGCAACAAAGAGCAAGAGTTAAGTGACATTATAACTTAAAGTGTATTGAATCTGAACATGGCAAGTGAAACAGAAAGTAATAATGAAGGAGATTCAACTAAGATCACTTGGTATCAGACTAATGAAGTGTGAAATACATTTGCATAATTTCTTGCAGAAATAAAAAGCATAACATAATCAATATTCACATGCAAAGCATTTTTGAAAAAAGGAAGGGGGGAGGCATGGAGAGCAGAATTTATGAAGCAGATGAACAACCTTGCCTGAAGAGATTTTATGCATTTGCAATGATAGATATTTCAAAGTAAAACTTACTTAATGTAACTAAATCAGTTTATCTACTAATGAATTTATCTCATTAAATATACTTTCAGAATTACTGCATGCACTTTTTTTCATTTTTCAATGCATTCATTTATGGAAAAAAAAAAAAAAAAAAAAAAAAAAAAAAACCTGTTTTGCAGCATTATAAAATTTAAGTTGGATAATTTAGTATTGCTAAAGGCCTGAATGCACCAGAATATCGGACTTTTGCTCTATTATATTAATAATTGTTAAAAGCATAAATATTTAGACAATATTAATTTTAAAAAATTGTACTGTAAAAAATAAATTGAAAAGGAATTTTACACCAAACAAACATGTTATCTTACCCGTTCCTTAAGCCAAATTTTTTCTAAAATACTGTCATCAGCCAAATTGCGCATGAATGCTATAGTAAGTCCTACCATCTTTCTTATTTGATGAAGCATAAAGCTCTGTCCTTTGATTTTTATCACTGAAAGTTCTAGACCACAGGATTCAAATGGAGGGCCACACTGAAATTTACATTGATATATATATATATATATATATATCAATGTAAATTTCAATTAAATATATATACAAAATACTAAAATAAATATTTTTTCATTTCACATTTTGCTATACAAGAAGCATTAAAAAAAAATTCTGCCATCAGCAAGTACATTGTTTAAAAACTTGTACCTTAATGTTTAAAAAAAAAAAAAAAAAAAAAAAAAAAATTAAAATAAAAAAAAAAAATAAAAAAAAAAAATAAATAAAAAATCCATTATAAATAAAAAGTGCTTGTCAAAATAAAATCATTGTAATTATGATATAGTTTAGAAATTATGAATTTGACTTTCAATTTTACATATTTACTTATGATACAGTTCTAATCATTCAGAAACCACAGAAAAGCACATTTAACAAGATAATTATCAAAGCATTATTACTAAATGGTCTTTCTACTGTGAAGGAATAATATAAAATACTAGACTTTGTGTTTACAAAATGCTTTTATGTGTATTGAATCTATATTCATGAAATCCTCTATCTATTTACTACTGGGAATACATGTCTACAATATGTATTTAAGGAAATAAACCATATTTTTCAGACCTCCTTGCATAGTAAAATAAACATCTTAAAATATACGGGTTCAATTGTTAATTACGCACAGGCAAAGGAGCTCTTTGCCAATGGGAAAAAATGATTTCGTAAAAGATTTTCTTTCAAAAACTGCCCTATATTTATGTTACTCAAGGGTAGAACTAAAAATTTCTTTCAGCAAGAAGCCTGTTCTTGTACCAGAAATAGAACTAGGTAAATTCCTAGTTTTTAGCAGTTTTAGTCAATTAGCCACTTGTATGCTTTTTGAATCAAAAGAACAGAGGGATGTAATGAAAAATGTCATCTCACTGGTTCATTAAATTCATTTCATCATAAAAGACACTTTCAGAACTGCTACTGAATTCTTCTTGAACTGTGATAAAAATCTTTTAATTATTAGAATACATAATATATTTATATCATTGATCATTTGTCATGAAACTTACTGGAAAACTTGCACTCACAATTAAGTTGTCAAACAAAATTTTTAATATGGTTGTCCAATATTATCTCTACGTATAATAAAAGAAAGAGTCTGTCTGTGTGTGTGTCTTTTGTTCGCGCTGCACGTAAGCTAATAGACCCACGACTACGAAGTTTGGTACATAGTTGCATCTAGAAAAGAGCCAGTGCACCTCGAAGCAATTTTTCTAAAATTCGAATTCGAATTTTTTTAATTTTATGTTTTGTGATGTAATCGCGTCATTTTGAGACATAATGGGCTATAGGAAAGCGGGATTTTGCTCTACACACTCCATTTTCCCATTGTCATGAAACATAGGCACTTAGCTATTTTACGAACTTAAAATAAATTTTGTGTTTCAATAAATCGATTAAATACGAATTTATTTAACAAAGGGAGCTTAACAACTTTTCAACGATATTTTTTCTAAAATAGTTTTTTTTTTTTTTTTTTTTAAATGTACAGTTTATTTTTCTTTGATTTTTGGACACGTTAAATTTTTATCCTTGCAACTGCTTTTACAAAAAGAATTTTGGAAAAATGATGCATTTTTAAAAATTTTTTTAAGTGAAGCTTCTGAGTACACTTCTCACATCTTTAAAATGTGATTTTGGATAGATTTCTGACGAAATCGCTTCATTTTGAATAGTTTCATTCTTTTAGAAATATGGGTTTGGCAACAATTTTTCATCGTATTTCTTATGTCACTATTTTTAAGAGATTGGCATATTTTATTGTCATATATATATATATATATATATATAATAGATTTTTATTGTTTTTTTTATAAAGTTTTTCTGCAGAGTAAAATTCTGCGTGGAATTTTATGTTTTTTGAGTTGCTTTCATGTTATTTTTTGCTTATTTCACTGTTTGTAAGATATTGAAAAGTTTTGCATGATTTTTTTTCTTAAACTTAAAGTTGGTTCATTTTTTTTATTAGGATAATTAATATTTGTATTAAGGGATATAGCTTATTTCATTGTAATTTTTTTCTCTTGAAAATATAAGATAAAATATCATTAATTATACTTTTCAGAATTTTTGTTTTTTTGTATTCTTTTATGTTATTTATTGCTCATTTCACTGTTTTTAAGATATTGAAAAGTTTTCAGTGATTTTTTTAGGAAACAATGTTTTTAACTTCCTTTATACCATTTGAGTTCTTAAGATTTTGCAAAGGGAAGTTGGTTAATTTATTTTAATTAATATTTGTATTAAGGGATATTGCTTATTTCATTGTAATTTTGTTATACGTAATAATGTTTTTTTTTTATGAAGTTGTTCTGGAAGGTAAAATTCTACACAGTTTTTAAATTTAACATTTGGTGTTCCTTTCAGCCATTTTTCTGGTACATTTAAAAGCCAGACAAAGGCTGGCAGCGAAGCTGCTAGTATGTATATAAATATTTATGTGGGATTTTAAATCCACAACTTAATATTTTTCCTCGCGCGCTGTTTAAATTTTAGCTGTTGACTGCACGAGTGAAATTGATAGAACTCTCGCCACTTTGTTTTATGAGAGGAGATGTAAGATGTTGTTTTATAGATGTAAGATGACATAGATGCTGTATTAATAAATTATATTATAGATGTATTAATGTTTTATTAAATGTGTTTTGTTTGAACATGAATTGTGATTTTGAAACTAAAGAACTCAAAAAATTGGTGTCAGAATCGGGATCAAATTACAAACAACAAATAGAAGAATATGAAGCAATATTGGATGAAAGAAGGAACACTTCTGTTAATAGTGAAATCGATGCATCAACTTATCAAATTTTCAACGACTCTTCTTTTACTGTTATTGATGAAGATTATGAGGTAAAACAAAATATTAGTAAGTCGTCAGTTCACAGTTTTCAAATATGTATATAAATTTTAATGATATTGAAAGCTTGATTTCTAAATTTGATGGTAATCCGTATAATTCGGTTTACAAATTCATTGAGAACTTTGAGGATGTATCTAATTTGTTAAAACTAAATGAATTACAGAAATTGATATTCGCCAAAAGATCTTTAACTGGTAAAGCAAAATTATTTATTGAAAGTGAAACGAAAATTAATTCGTGGAATGCTGTTAAGGCTTTATTAGTAAATGAATATGGTGTTCAGTATAACTCTGCTCAGTTACATGAATTATTATCAAAATGTAAAATGCAGGAAAAAGAATCGCTATATGAATATTTTTTGGTAATTAAAACTATGTGTTCTAAAGGTAATATTGAAAACGCCGCTTTATTTGAATATGTTATTAATGGTATAAACAATTCTACATTTAATAAAGCCATTCTTTATAGTTGTAAAACGTTGGCAGAATTTCAGGAAAAGCTTAAGATATATGAAAAAATTAAATTAGATAATGATAAAAACAAATCCGTTAAGCCTAATTCTAAAACCAGAAGCGACCATTTTGAAAGTAAAATAAAAACAAATATTCGTTGCTATAACTGCGGAAATCTTGGTCACGTGAAGAATTTCTGCAAAAATAAGAGCAAGGGAAAAAAATGCTTTCGTTGTAATTTATTTGGTAACGTAGCCACAGAATGTATAAAAAATAAGACAAATATAAAAGACCTTGCCAGAGTGAATCATATATTTGTAAAGAAGCAGTTAAATGATATGCATAAAGCTGTATCGATAAATAATGTAGAAGTAAAAGCTCTTATTGACACAGGAAGTGATATAAATATAGTATCGGAAAATATTTATAAAGTAATTGGTTCACCTAGTATTAATTCTTCCAATTTGATTCTAGCAGGCTTTGGTAGTAATAAAGTAAAACCTGTTGGTTATTTTAAAGGTTCCATACGAATTGATGATTGTGAAATTAAATCTAATATTTATGTTGTACCTCAAGGAACAATGAAAGAAAATGCTGTTATTGGAAATGAATTGCTTTCGCAAATGGAAATTATTATAAACAAGAATGGCATATCTATGAAAGTAGCAGAAGATGAAAATGAATCGAATTTAATGTTTATAACTGTTGGTCAAGAAAATGGATTATATAATTGTTCGGATATTACTAAAGCATGTAAGTCCAAAGTAAAACACTTAATTGAAAGTTATATTCCCAATAAAACTGAAAATCCCTATAGAAGAAACAGATGCTGTTGAAAATGAATTAAAGGAAGAGGTGTCTCAGGAAGAGAAAAGTGATGTTAAACGTAGACAAGGAAAATTGCAAAATGTAGAGGAAGGGAAGAATTCCATTCCTAAAAGAAGAAGAAAAAATCCACCTAAGAAATTTCAGGAAATCAAAGAGAGTAATAGAAAAATTAATGATTCCAAAAAACCTACTTCAAAGCCAAAGAGTTCTAGAAAAAGAAAGAATTCAGAATCTGAGAAACTAGTTGAATATAATGCTGGTGAAACAGAAATATCAATAGTAAGAAAGAGTAAACAGAGAGAAACTTCCAGCTGAAGAACTGGATCCTGGTATATCTGAAAATCCTAAAGGAAGACAAGCCAAAGAAAAATCTACCAATATTGAAATGCTTAGTACTTTAAAAGATGACCAACCTATTTCTTTGAGACCCAGACGTTTACCAATTATAGATAAAGAACAACTAAAACAGGGGAAAACTATTTTACAAATGGATTTGAATGCTCCTGAACAACAAGTTAGATCTTTGGAAAGAAAACTTTCTGTATTAGAACAGAGTGTAGAAATGTTACTGAAACAACTATCAGAAGCCAAAAAGGAAGTAGAAACTACAAAATTTCAGATGAGAACCAAAAATAAAATCCTGTCTGAGAAAAAAAAAAAGAAGTTCAACATGTTAAATTGAAAATACAAGAAATGCTAGCTTTAGAAGAAGATTGCATGAGAAAAATGATGAAGAAGAGATTATATGACAAACAAGCAGAATTGGAAAGAAACATGTGTATGACTGAAGAAAAATTTCGTAAGTTGCGAGAAATTCTAGATGCTGATGATTGGGAACATTATGGAGACCTAGGTGATGCTGATGCTGTTCCAACAACATTTTCTATTGCGACTTCAACTTACGAATCAACTAAACCTAAGACAAGGACATATATGAGACGTAAATCTTTCTTTGAAGAACCTTCTGTCCCCAAAACAAGATTTCCTAAAGCAATATCAGCTGTTAATTTTATATCTGGAGTAAGCAAACAGAATGCTTCTAATTTTCAAGCAGAAGATGTATAGAATAATTCTGACTATGACGTTTTAATTCGGAGTGATACAACTGATAGCCGAACTGTGATTTTCATATCTAATAATGACTTTTATCTCAGTTACTGTTATTTTTAAGATGAAATGAACGTTTCCAAAATTGTTAAAGATTGAAGATAGTTTTTGATTTAGATGAAATTTACTGAAAAGTAGAAGGGACTGTTGACGATGTTATTGTTGCGAAGATGAAGGACAATTAAAATGTTTTCTTTCAATTTTGTCCTTAGCACACAATCTTCATCTGTCCTTTCATACTTATTTTCAGGTTTCGGCTTATTCTTGATGATGGTTCTTTTACCAAAGACAACGATGATGTAAGATGACCAATGATTTATGTTGTCAAGAGTAGAATAATGTCGTTGAGGTCGACGCATAGCAGGAAGGCTGAATGTGGGATTTTAAATCCACAGCTTAATATTTTTCCTCGTGCGCTGTTTAAATTTTAGCTGTTGACTGCACGAGTGAAATTGATAAAACTATTGCCACTTTGTTTTATGATAGGAGATGTAAGATGTTGTTTTACAGATGTAAGATGACATAGATGCTGTATTAATAGATGAATTATATTATAGATGTATTAATGTTTTATTAAATGTGTTTTGTTTGAACATGAATTGTGATTTTGAAACTAAAGAACCCACATTTATGTATAGCTACTGTCAGAAGCAAGCTATCCAAAGACAACCAGAAAAAGAAAGAAAATTAAACATGAGCATTCCATGTTTTATGGGTAGAAAAAGCTAAATTTGAAATTCTCATGCACAATTTAGCAAACTAGAGAAAAACCTAAAAATACAACTGCAATGAGTATTGGTATTTTCGATAATTTCTTTGTTTGACAACTTAATTGTGAGTGCCACTTTTCCAGTAAGCTTTGTGCCAAATGATCAATGATATGAATATATGTGTTCTAATAATTAAATAATATAATATTTTCTTGAAAACCTGAAACATTTAAACAAAATGCAGAATGTTTTACAAGAAAGAGCTGAAGCAGTAAAGTAATACTATTAACTTATAATAGAATAGCAAATCCATGCCAGAGAACAAACAACCTGTTCTCATGCATTAAAATCATATGCTAATAATAAAGCCAGAAAACTCGTTAAGAATAAACTTTGTTATGCTTCAAACAGAGGCCCACTGGCACAGTGGCTAGTGCATCATGCAGATTTGCATCTCTTGGGTCAATAAAATGAGTACCAAGTTCGCTTGGGGACTAAACACTGGGGGTCTTGCGACAAGCTGACCACTTGTACAGGCCATATACTTATGCACCATGGGGCCCATGGTCAAGAAAGCAAATTTCGGGGTACTGCTGGCCTCGGCCCACTAGGGCTGTTGCACTACTCAATTTAGCATGCTTCAAACATTATCAGAAGATATATTAATATTTCAATCATACAGAAAGAAAGAATAAAATTTTAAACTCTTGTCAATGTACTTTATCTACTGTGCATTTTGTTTCACATTTACTCATAACAATGCAATGTATGAAAAAAAAAAAAAAAAAAAAAAAAGAGGATTACAGGCTCTATTTCCTTAAAATGTTTCATGTAATCAGCTGTAAAATTTTACATAATAAGGGCAATGATTTTATAATAGTTTCAATACAGTAGGTGCAAATACAAAATTTAACGTATTGTATAGAACCTGCCAAGCAAAAATCCTAATCAGTAAAATAAACATAATGCTTCAATCAATTAAATGCAACACACTTTTAATTTTCCAAAATTACATCAATTAAACACTTTGTAAAATTGAAAATTCACAAATGGGAAAATGGTATCAATAAAACTATAAGTCTTTCAGGACTAAAGAAATAGTTTAAAATAATATGTAGTTCATAAATATCAGGATGTTTGTAAAAAATGCAAGCTTATTGTAAAAAATATTCTGTATCTTTCATTGTAAAGGTCAACAGGATATTTATAAATAATTCTCTAAACCTAAGTAAAAAAAACTGCCGATTCAAATTGGAAAAGACACCTAAAAGTACCTTAAATTAGTAAATTTGTTCTCAAATATTTCCATAATTTTCACAAAAAGTTATAGAAATGTCTGCCTTAATAAATTATTAACAATATTTTACAAATCTAAATTTCTGTCCTATGCAAACCATATAAAAAGTTGGATTTTATATGTAGACAGCTCTATAAACACAATGCTGAAAATGTTTTAAAAAAACTTTTCATCTTATTGTTTGAAAATTTGCATCTAAAAGAGCATATCTATAATCAGCATTTAGTAATAAAGCCTATGGTTATCATTTTTTAACACTCTGCGAACTAAAAAGATAATTAAAAATATACTTCATCAATGTGATTCACAATAGTAAAATTAAAAAAGTTTAAAAACTTTTATAAAAACTTTTAAGTAAAAGTTTAAAAACAATTTATGATTTCAGTATAATGAAAATTTAAACATCTAAAAACAATTTATGATTTCAGTATAATAATATATTAATACAAAATTCTCAATATCAGAATAATATTTTAAATTTTGCAATAATTTATAAAACCCAAGGTTAAAAATGAATAACAAAATATTGTTATGAAATGTCAAGGCACTGTAAGATAGCTTCCCCGCAAAGCAGTTTTAGGGTTGTCATAAAATAGCAAGGAAGACAGGGTTGCCACATTTGGCGAGAAATCACCCATTTGGCGACATGCCATGGATGGAGAACCTTTGGAAAGAATTCTTATCGGTTTAGCCCAGATTGTTCTCGAACACAAGCTAAAAGCTATATAAACCCTGCTGGTCTGCAGTCAGACAGAGGAGTGTGTGCCTCGTCTAGAGTGTTAGATAGTTAGTCAGACTGTGCTCAGTCGAGAGCTATACTCTTGTGTATCGTCGAGTGCATCGTGTGGAGAGTCTCGAGAGTATGTGGAGTTTCGAGAACGACCGAGCAGAGTCGGGAGCTGTACTCTGGTGCTTTGCAGTGAAGCTGTCTCCACTGTGATAGCCTGATAACCTGGGGCTGTGTTGCTGATCGTGTCAGCGTGTTTATAGTAGTTCATCGACGACTGTAAAACGTGTTTTGGAGCTGTCCTGACAATACCGGTAAATAAAGTGTGTTTTGATACTTCATCAACTGCTGTCATCATTATTCACTCCAAATCCGCACGAACCCCGTATGAGCGTGAAGGAAGAAAATAACGTAACAATATAAATCTGTTTATAAATAAGTCTGCATATTTCATTCAGAAATTAAATATTTCCATTCAAAAATAAACTAATATCTCTTTGTCTGTTTTTTTAAAATAAAAAATTAACTACAAATCAACACAATATCATTTCAGTAACAGATAAACAAAGGTTGACTAGAACGTTATGAGTGCATAAAATATGGAGTTCAGGACGGTTATTCTACGCTACGAGAGTCGACAGCAAGTTGTGGGCCGCCAGATGTCGCTGCTAGTAAAAAACAGGTCTGCTCGACATCCTATATTCTCTGAGTACGGAAGTTGTCGGAAGCGCGTGAAAAAGTGTTGCTGCGTCGTCAATCAGGGTTGTGCAGTTGACGTACTAAGTAGACAATGGCTTTGTATGTGTTTTCGCTGCTGATTTTTTCATATTTAAACGAAGAATACGGTCATAGATCTCTGAATCGGTGGCGAATTTATAGAAAATATATTGATGCTTTTACTCTGCCAAAAGATGTTTTCATTGTGTATTTCAGATTGCCAAAATTTATAGTTATCTTAATTTGCGATGAACTGAGAGAGTATTTGGAGCCACATTCAGAAAACAAGAACGCAATTTCTACTGAAAGAAAGGTTATACTATTCCTGAAATTATAGATATAAATTGTAATTGTATGCTTTAAAAATGTAGAAGATAATAAGTTTATCAAGCACATAAACTTTCTTCATTTAATACAAATATAGACATCCGACAAGCTTCTACTCGATTTATGTACAGCAAGAATTACGTTTACTTTAAAATCTAACAGTTGAATACCTTACGAATAATACTGTGAACACAAAAAATGTTCACTATTACGCGAAATTCACACTACTGTAAAATAAAAATTAAAAAAAAAAAAATTATAAAACTGTAAAACAGCTTTATAATATCTTTTTCAGTAGCTGTACTACTACTAGTGTGATACTTTTAAAAATAAGTTTTAGTCCAGGGGCTATTAATTTCGTTTTGCCACTTTGTGGCGTTTCACTTTTCAAATCGTTGCCACCAAGTATTATGGCACTCTATTATATTTAAAGAAATTAAATACTGAGGAATCTGCAGAATGTACGAATGTTTCTCGCACTGTGATAAACAACGGTACCTAGAGGCATGAAATTCTGAATAATGTAATCCTCCATCCTAATATAGGCATTTGGTCATAATACTGTTTTGTGCAATTTTTTTCGAACTACAAATGCAGCGCGTGAGTTGGTGAAATAATAGGAGAATATTCCTAGAACTTCAGCCAGCGCGCGTTATAAATTTCGTCACTCGTCTGTACTGCGATTGGTCTAAAGCTCCTTGAAGCCTTGTCCCCTTCCAGTAAAGTTAAATGGACCCACCCGCCCACCAACTGAGGACCACAGAATGGCTTTCTCCGATAAGTTGTTGATGGCTGTCCATACCGGTTTTTTGAGTTAATATTGTTCGCTCAAGTTGTAGACAGATCCAGTGATCATAGAATAGGCGTCCAGTTCTCATAACAAACATAAGGCACTGCACAGATTAACAATACCATCACATACCAGAAATACTGTAATCTTCCACCCCCTAAATAAAAGTAATATTAATTAGAAGAAAATTTGTTTTGAATTCCCCCCCCCCAAAAAAAAAAAAAAAAAAAACAGCACAAACCATCACAACATATGGGCAATAGCTGCCAATAAGAACTAAACGTTATGTTTAAATAGATGTTTCTGCCAATGAAAACAGTAATTAAATATGCAAGCTTTAAATCAAATCACTGCACAAAACTCAGCCAACAAACACCCAACATTTTTACACCAGATACATGGATCGGGACTTTAACTTAAACTGGGATCACAGCTTTTTAGGAAACAGAGAGAGGTAGAAAGGCCTTTTGATTGATAACAGTCTTCTGAATGATTAGAACTCCCATCTTTATGATTAAAATTCATGTGGTTATAGCTAGGTATTAAAGAAAACTGCCACAGTGAACCATGCAGCTCAATATTTATATAACATACATATTATAACTTATATATATGTTAACATATATATTAACATATACATTACATGGATATGTTCTTAATAACATATGCATAATTACTTTCTTTAAACACATGAAGTGCAGATGTATACTGCAGTTATTTAAGGCACATATGTAAGAAAGCTTAAAAGCACACATTAGTCAAAGTATTAGCCCCCCCCCACAAAAGTTCTTACAATTTAAACTTGTAAAAATTAAATTAGAGATTCTAAAATACAGAACAGACAGGCAAACAAATAAAAAATAACATTAAAAAACATTTTACACAAAGGAAAATCATAATTTAAAAAAATACATACACCAACCAAACTGATATTCAACAGTGTAACAGTAAACAATACACTTACATCATCTTGACACAGATATTCAACATAGGCGAAAATGTTTCTTTTATTAATATTGTAATATGCTTAAATATATATTGCATGGTTATAACATCATGAACAAACTATAGGAAATAAAATATTAATAGAAATAGCTATAACTGTACTAAAGGTTTTAATACACAGTTCAGTATTACACTTCATTAAATACATCAATTCATTACCTCACATGATAAAATATATCTTTTGCAACTGGGATCACCAGGTAATCTGAAAAGAGAATCTGTGTAAATATGTATATACATATGTAGATAAAAACAGAAATGTAAATGTTTAGATATACAGATTGACATAACTGATTAAATTTTGAAGCAAGCCAATTTCTATGTCTCTAAAACATATTCATAAAAATATGTATTTGTATGCATATCTAAAATAAAAAGCTTACCTTCCAGACGTAAAATTATAAAAATTATGTGTTCCTATGTAATTCTGTAAGAATTTATTTACTTCTTTAATTTTTTCATCTGAAAAATACAAAAATAAATAAATATAAAAAAATCTTTTCTCATAAAACATTATTCAACATGTTTATAGAATTACTTCTGAAATTCTTATGTTCACTTTAAAGAAAATAATATACTAGCCATCTATTCTTAAAACTAAATATCAAAATCTATAGTACATTTCCAAAAGCTTATAACAGTGGTTCTCAACCTTTTTTGCTCCACGCATTCTTTTCACCATTGCTAGATGATCATTCCTCCCCTTAATTCCCAAACTCAAAATGCATATATTTATTTAAATTTAGATTGTTTTTTAATGTGTTCTATAAATTAAACAAGAAAAAGCGTGGAAAATGCTAATAAATACCAAAATTTGAATAAAAGTAGTTTTTTTTTTATATTCATAAAATAAAACTAACATATAAATAAAAGGTTGACCACATTTATCCCTGAAACAGAAATTCCCCTCTCCTGCTTGAGAACCCCTGGCTTAACATCAACCATCTAAATGATTGAAGGACTTTATAAAATTTTCAGATTATTTTCTTGCCCATCTAATTATTTTCTCACTCGAACTATTTTAACTGTAAAACAAGTTGGATTTACTGAAATACTCTGCAACACATCATATTAAAAAAAATCTGATATGGCCAGCACATGACCTCTTGCCAATTCGATGTTCAGAGACTGGAATTGGCAATGTCTTAGCATGGAATTTTACCAGTATTAAATATCACTTCTGGTTGATAATTTGTAAATATAATCTAATTTGTTTCTAAAGCTTATAGTTCAGTATTAATTACAAACATTACTCCTTTTTTATTATTCTACTCTTCCATACAATGTACAATGACACCTATATGTGCTCAAGTACAAGATAACTGTATGTGTTCATGTTTGTTCTCATGATTTGAGTTGAAAATATCACATCGATTGTAGTATACCGTACAGTATTTTGGTTTCCAAATTAATGAATTAACAATCCCAAAATTTTTAAAAGCAGCATGTCTTTAGAATCCCTGATAGAATGATAAGTGTGCCATACATTTCTTTTTAAATCTTTTCCCAGTTTATATCAGTATTTAGTTTTCTTAATAAGAGGAATATATACAACGTACAATGACACTTATATGTGCTCAAGTACAAGATAATTGTATGTGTTCAAGTTTGCTCTCAGAAAATATCACATCGATTGTAGTATACCGTATAGTGTTTTGGTTTCCAAATCAATGAATTAACAATCTCAAAATTTTTAAAAGCAGCATGTCTTTAGAATCCCTGGTAGAATGATAAGTGTGCCATACATTTCTTTTTTAATCTTTTCCCAATTTATGATATCAGTATTTAGTTTTCTTAATAAGATGACTATACATCAATTTTTTCACATTTATACTGTATAAAAATTTAATAATGAAACCATAAAATCTTTAAAATCAGCTCATCTTTAGAAGTTTCAGTAGAGTGTTAATTGTTGCCATATATCTTTTTTTTAAAAATATTTGTAATATTTATATTTGAAAATGTGAATGAAAGTGAAATGAACACAAAACTGAGGATTGAGTTTAATGCATTTAATTGTTTCATAACCAGAGCTCATCTTCATAATGAGATTATTCTTGTTGTATTTAGCATAATTCAAACACATTTAATGTTTATAAATATAATATGCTGTTTTCAATCACACATCTAATTTAAATATGAAATTTAAGAAGATTTAGATTATCTCGGGATAAATTTTTCACGAAAGTCTGTTTAGAGCTTCATGTAAAGTATCACTTCTGGTTTATGAATTTTAGTCAAAATCTAATATATTGTTCCCATTGATATAAACGTCTCAGATACTGAAAAGTTTTGATTTATATTTTAATATAGTTCTCCATTATAACTTATCACTTCTGAGTGCTCATTAAAGTGCGTTATGCGCTTCTTGTAAAGTACCACTTCAGGTTGTCCAATTTCGTCCAAGATCTAATGAACTCCTAATACAAATGTAGAAAGATTAAATAGGAAAATAGAAATTTTGGAAGTTTTATAAGAATTATCATGGATGAAAAAACCATCATCTGTACATACACATTCAGACAGCCATTACTATAAAATAGTCAAAATATGTGGGAGGGATCCCGATTAGTGTTTATTCACTAAAAGCTTACTTACAAAATTTCTGGACCGAAAACATCACCTTTCTTGCCTGTTTACATATGTTGGCAGGAGTTTAAAATAGTGAATGCCCTTTTTTTTTCATCAGAGTTGTCAAATTATGTGTGTTTCTTATACTCAAAGTCATACAGGCGATACATAAAGGATACAGGCCTGTATGAGCTTCAAGCAAAGTACCACTTCCATTTGTCCAATTTTACACAAAATCTAGTTAATTCTGCATATGAATGCAAAAGGCTTACATACAGAAAATGGAAATTTTTGGAAGTTTCCATATAAGAGTTATTGACAAAAAAATCATTACACACACAAACACATCATTCAAAGAATAGTAAAAAGATGTTTTGGGGGCCCTGTTTCATGATTATTCACTGAAAACTCAGCAGTGGAATTTTTTGAGTGAAAACATGATTTCCCTTGCCTGTGTACGAGGCATATTTTTAAAGCACGTATTGTTTTATAATTCTGGCACAGCAATGCTGTGGCCAATATTCCACATATGTGCACTGTTTAGCTACATCTGTTAGCAAGCCACAAGCACCATTATCAAAATTTTCAACTCTTTTAACATTTATTTCTGAGTACTTAGAATGGCCACTGATTAAGATTCCCACTGACTGTGAAATACAATCGGTGATTTGTTTTCTTAGTGCAGAAGACATGAAAGCGGCTGAAATTCATTGTTAACATTATGAGCAATGGAATAGTGCAGTAATGGGTTAGAGCTTTCATTGATCACGCTACCTTTAGATTTCAATTTCAAAAATTATATAAGTAGTTTAAAAAAATTTACCTGTGAAAGGTGTAATATATTGCGAAGAAGGAATTTTATGGATTTTGAGAAATGGCATGCAACTGCAAGCATGGAAGTAGAACAGTCACTGACACAGGTTTATAAACACCTAAAAGTAGCCAAAAGCATCAAGAATTTGAAAATGATCTAAAGACACTCGTAATGTATGCAGATAATCTTATTAAAGTCAAAAATTTGTCACAACGCACTCTCAGTACCATTATTCAGCAGCAGTTGCTGAAAGAAAACACAACTCATGTCAATTCAGATTGCAAGGCAGTTCACTACAGCTACAGTACTTTGACTATCCAGTTCGGTGGCCCAAAACAAACTGAATCAGATGGAAAGCTTCACCTGCTTTGGTTTCAGTTCATTTTGAGCTACCTAGTATCATAAGTTAAAAGGCTTTTATGATTTATGTTTCAGTAACTCAGGCTGTCAAATGTGCTCAACTGCAATGGTAAAGAGATTATTGTGATTGTTGAAGTACCACAGAATAGAGTCAAGTTTTCTTTACTGATAAGTCTCTTTTTTGTTTGAAGAGTGATTCCAGATGTGTCACTAACCAGAGGGAGCAAAACACATACAATAAACCTGAGAACATCTGTAAAAGGCAGTGGAATCAAGGAATGGGTAAGCATCAATTTGACTGCATGCACCAACTTATACAATTTCAGCAGTGCAACTGTGTATACAGTAATGTACACAGATGTGGTTTTTAATTCTTATGTCCAGTTGTTTAAGGTGGTAACAACTTTCTCTTAATGGATAATAATGCTCATCCCCATCATGCTGTACTAGTGACCGATTAATTTTAAAGGCAGAGGAATCTAGCAGATGAAGTGACCTGGATATTCTCCAGATTTAAATCCAATATAATGTAACAAAATGTCAATTTGCATCACAGCCTCCAGCTACGAGTTCCAGGTGCTTAAAGGCACTACTCATCGTAAATACACTTTGTTACAGCAGGAACTCCTAAAGAATCTAATACACAGCATAGAAAATCATTATAAAGCTAGCATATAGATCAGGGTGGTTATGTATCTTTTAATATTTTCTATGTATCTCTAGAAAGTTGCAACACCAACTTTTCCCTACCCCACTTTATACCACATTTTATATGTTCTTCTTATTTTTTTATTTATTTTTTTTTTTCTTCCAGAAATAGGCAATTTTGCATTTTGAAGCTACGTCAGACATGATAAAATAAAAATCTTGTGCAAGTTCCATATCCTTAGGTGAAAAATCATTCAAATTGCATGAGTTTTAAAAATATTTCCTTAATTCTTCCTGCAAATGCATATTCCTTTTTAATCTGTTTATTATTTATAAATTATATCATGAATTATGTGTAGTATACCTAGCATTAAATAAGAACCAAAATATGGCATTTCTATATAAACCTTTTCAATATGTACCCTGGAGACAGCCATTGTTTGGATAAGTGTAGACAATTTTTAATACATTAGTTTTGTCTAAATGCTTATGCTGTTTCCTCAATCAATACATTAGCTAAACATCCTTTCGGCTAAGTATCCTCTGACTGACCAATTTCTGAATTTTTATGCCAAATAAATGGATCTCTTAAACAAACTAAGAATTACATTCACTTTTACATATTTTAATAATAATAACAGCTTTAAAATTATCAAAAAATATTACCATCAATCCTATATTCTTCAGAGTTTCCTTCTATATTAGGAGCAAATGCAAATGTTGGCAACATATAAGAATAAGTTCTTGCATCGCATGCAATTTTTGCATCAAACGATTGGGTAACTCTCCTTACAGCTGGAAAATAAATTATAACTATGACTATGGAAAAAAAAATTGTTTTGATGGGGGAACATTTTTTGGAGTCTTTGGAACTGATAAAGAACATGTGGAACGGAAGCAAACAAGTTAGAAATACATTGCACAATAATAATAAATAATTAATAATAATACTAATAACCGTAATACAGTACAAAGTCCGTAATTCGGACTCCTCAGGACTTCGGTGATTCTGGATTAGGGGTTTTTCCAGATTATAGATCTTCAATTTAAATCTGGTAAGATGGCATGCAGAAATTATACAATTAAATATATGAAACCGTAATTTATGAAATAAAGAGCAATTATGATTTAAAGGGTATCAAAATTTACAAAAAAAAAAAAAAAAAAAAAAAAAAAAAAGCTTAATATTTATTTGTTTATTTTATTAAACATTTCTTTCAATGTAAGTTGTTTAAGTTGCTTCATTTTTGTGCTAATACTTTCTCTTTAATTCTACAAACAGACATAATTTCTTGTTCAGTTACAAAGTTCCACTATTCAAGTCCTGTAATTGCTGTGTTGAGAATACCAGCTAACTTGTCAATCGAAATTTTTTCGTTTTCCAATAACGTCTCTGTCAGAAGCGCGCATGGGTAAACGCTTTACTGTATTTACATGCATGCATAGCAGACGCGCATGCGGAAGTTTGTGGCTTTGAGGTCCGGATTATAGATCATTCTGGATAATGGACGTCCGGATTACGGACTTTGCACTGTAATAATAATAATAAATGAAGACACAGTGTAAAAAAATTTAAAAATTTTGCAAAATAGTATTCAAAGTGCAATAAATTTCTCTTAAATCTTTTATTTGTTCTAATTTTTTATGCTTTAGAAAGAATATGCATGAAAGGAAAATACTTCCAATTCTTTTGAAATATATCTGATAAAACATAAGAATGATGGAAAATCCCTTTTAATATGAACAAATGCAGCATGTATCTTTCTCCATAATGTACAACATATAATTTCCATTAGTTTCTCGTAAACCAAAATATGAGAAAATTATTGGTAATTTGATAGATTTCATAAAAGATTAAAATAAAATAAGCACAATTACATGAATTCATTGCTTACTTTCACTGTGCTTTTGCTTTCCTTAGTATTTTGTAGTAAATTCCTTATCAAATTTTAGAATTTGTCAAATTTTATAATCTGAACTTAGATTTGGAAGTTAGCGTGATTAAAATTTTCAAAATGTACCTACAGCAGCAATTTTTTTATTTATTATGCCAACTCTTGTTAGAAAGATTGACCACTTTCTGATTTGTTTTATTTAAAATATTCTTCCAAGCTAAGTGATGGTATAATTCCTT
The DNA here is from genome assembly GCF_044657685.1 of Stegodyphus dumicola. Lineage (NCBI taxonomy): Eukaryota > Metazoa > Arthropoda > Arachnida > Araneae > Eresidae > Stegodyphus > Stegodyphus dumicola. The sequence goes on along the minus strand of NC_140774.1, from coordinate 172,663,944 downwards.
CTCACACAAATTTGCCTTACTAATTCTTAAAAACATAAAGATAAACCCATTTTAAAAACTGTTCTGCATCTAAAAACTTATTTATTACAAATAATTTTACACATAAATTAACATAACATTTATATTCTTTTTATTAATATGTTTCCTTAAATTTTTAATCTCCGAGTGCGTGCACTGGGTCCAAAGGACCCACACGATTAAACAAACCTTTCTCAAAGTGCACATATTTCACGCATGCTGTTGAGGTCCAGTGTAGTTGTGTCTTAGATCGACCTCTTTATGTTTCCGAAGTTTATTCATTGGGACTTTATTCAGAGTCCTGATTTTGATGCAATCAGGTCTTTTAGACCCAGAATACCTATTCGTGTTACTGTTTCATAGTAGATTTGTGATAGTATAGAAAGTGGAAAAAATGTCACGTTATTTATTATACAATGAAGTAAGGTTGTAAAAGTTATCAGAGGCATCAACTGGTGAAGAATGTATTGAAGAAAATGAGGATGGAAGTGATCATGAATTTTTAATTCATGTGATTCTGATTCAGACAGTGATATAGATTCTAAAAACGAGAGTGAGAAAGACATAAATTTTTTTGCAGGAATAAAATTATCAAAAGAAAAAAAAAAAAAAAAAAAAAAAAGCATTGTTTGTAGAGCAAAAAAGTTTAAAAAAAAAAAAAAAAAAAAAACCGTGTTTCGCCGAATGTGAAAAATATTTGTATTTGGAATACACAAAAACACTTTCTTCAATGTGCTGCTCACTTTGTTTCATAAAAGCATTTTGAGAAAATAAAAATTTTAACTTGCATATTTTTAAAATTTTATCATAAAATTTATTATTGACATAAATGTCACATTTTTTCTGAATATTCACAACATTTTCTTCAAAAAACAAGAACTGGGTTTTTTGGACCCAGTGCGCGTGTTCGTGTAACTCATATGAGCGCGACCACTCGCGAGTTAAATTTCCCTAGATATCAGCACTTCATTAGAAACTTTAATAGGTTTTTTACAAAATTTAGCATTCATGATGTGGAGATGAAACTGAAAGAAATGATAAAAAATAAATTTAGTATCGAGAAACTGAAAGGTGGAAGGGCAGTCACTTTGAACTTTTATAATTTACTCTACAAGACAATTCTTAAAATGAAATTCAAAATATTATAATTCTACACAAAATTTTCTTCACAACTGCTCTAGATATTACTTTTGTTAATGGAGATTTTCCAGATACAAGCGGGATAAAAAGTACCCAAGATCTAAAAATAAGTATCTTGTATTTAATAAATACTATACTCTCAGCAAAAGAGCAACTGCAAAAAAAATTCTAGAATGTTATCAACAATTTTGCTAATAGGAAAACAGATAAAATAACATTTTAAAATGTTGAAATAAAAATAATTTTTATAAAAAAAAATGGATAGCTTTAATTTATTTCTTTCTATATTATTTTGACATTTTAATGTGCATTGACAGGCAAATGGACTGCCCTGGGATGGCTAAAGCTCTACTTATGCCACTCTTTTCTCCTTAGGTAGACAGTCCTTGTGCATTGAGCCATATTTAAATATTCTAATCTAAACCCATTAGGGAAAACACTACACAAATTTAAACAAAAAAAAAAAAAAAAAAAAATTAAATATTATTTTATGTGTTTTATAAGATAAAGTGCAAGCCCTTTGTGAAAATTTTAACAAATTATCACTGCTGTGGGATAATAGAATACCTGGAAATAAGTAGTATTTACTAAACCAATTCCATGTCAATTATGTGCATTGAAGACTTCCATTATTTTAGGTGTAACAGGTGATGCAAAGTGCAAACAGATTACAGATTCTTTCTTCTTGGTGCAATAGTACATCAAATATCAAATGGTGATAAATCATGCACAAAAAAGCAATGTTTATCAAATTAGTATTAAAGCACAGCTGTTAAGACTAAAATTGTTATACATCTATTTGCAATACAACAAATATATTTCCACAGTAGTCAGACTAAGCAGAAACTTAAAAGTAAAACTTTCTTGGCATTTGATGTTTTTGATATGAATTAAAAGAACAGAACATTTTATATTTTCAAAACAAACTAAGTAAAACTGACAGCAATTTTTAGGTTGTTAATATTCCCAGGGTCATTAATCGGTGTTGCAGCTATGCCGAAACTTTTTTTATACGTATTTATGTGAATAAAACCTCAATGAAATTAAAAGCAAAATAGATAACAAAAAGTTTATTAAATGCTGTATCATATTAAAAACAATTCCTTGAAATATGAAAATAAAATGATGTAGTATTCAGTCTACCACTTTACTAACCCTTTTGTATTCTATGAAGGCCAGTGTTTCAACTTGTGTATTTAATAATGCTATCAGCACTTAAATTCTGCCGGAGCCGCAACTAAGTTGCTCTTCTATATTTTACTTTATTATTTAACTATCTATCAGTAATTAAATTTATGAAGATATTTATTTATGCTTTTCCACAGTGCTCCGACATTTGAAATTAAGCCCTGAGCCCTGAATGTTATGTTAGTGCACTCATTTTATACATATTAAATGTAGAGATATTTACTTATTATATTTTATAGAAATTTTAAACATTTGAGTTTGATTTAATTTAAATACTCACCAACAAGCCGTATTTCAGGAGGAAGATGCTTATTAATTTTTTCAGGAAGGGCATCAGATATTTCTTTCAATGGAATTTTTAGAGAAACTATCTGTCTTACTGCAGATACGCCTTTGTCAGTTCGTGCTGCCCGTTGGAATTTCATTGTTTTAGGAAAATCAAATTCTGATTTAAGAATTACATTGGTTTCCAGTAAGGCTTTAAATAATTCCTCTTCAACAGTAGAAACATTTGAATTCCTAAAAATGTGATTTAAAGCATAAAAGACATAATTTATACATTTTTATTTTGAAATTTTCTATATTACGTACATTAACACAAAATAATTTGTACACTGATTTAAAAGTTAATAAAATGACATCTTTAATACAATGAGAATGTCAAAGCTATCTATCTATTTGTCTGGAGATATATAGATGTATACACATACATATAAATTATCTATGATTACAAAAATGTTTTGGTTTTAACATTTTAAAATTCTTTGTTGCATTTATATGATTTTTTGAAATTTATTAATTATGAATTTCAATTTATGGTCTTTGTGAAATATTAGATCTAAATTTCTTACTTCATAACTTATCTATTATATACAGTGCCTTTCTTCCAAAGGGGAATGAATTTTTCCACATTAAACACATGAACAAAACAATGCCAAAGAATATAATAAATAAATTATATATATATATACGCACATAAAATATACATACAGTGTCTTCTTCTGGGGAGGATATATTATCCTAAACATTTTATAGATCTAATGCAAGGAAGTAAAAATTTTTAAAGTTGGAATAACTTCAAAATAAGCATATTTATACAATTTGTTAAGCTGTATGAAGTGCATATTGGCAACAAAAATGTTTAGCTATATTTACTATTGTGAGAACTAAATTTTTGTATACAGAGTGTAAATATCCAATACTATATGCTGTTTAGAAGTCAAACAACAAAAATCAGCATTACATTTGCAAATTTTCACAGGACTAGTTTCGATAATTTTGTGAAAATTTGCAAATATAATGCTGATTTTTGTTGTTTGACTTCCAAATTAATATTTATTTGGTGTATTATTTTACCTTAACTATATACTGTATTAAATAATCATGTGGGTATAAATGTTATACATAGTTGAATCCAAAATTTCTTGATAATGATACAGTATGCAATTTACTCCTTTTAAGAATATGCTTAACTTCAGCAGTTGCATATAAAATGTTATAAAATAGTTTTACAATGAAATTTTACTTTATTTTAATGATCCAAATAAGCTGTTATAAATATTATCTACTTCTTATATTGTAAGTTTTAAACAAATCTAAGCCCGACCTCATTTGGAAAAGCATACTAAATTGATAAATGCAGTTATTGAATGATAATTCATTCTAATCTAATTAAAAATCATCAAATTCTAAAATTATTTTTTTAAGTCCTAATTTAGCTTTTAGCAAATATTTTACAAAAACAGCAGCAGTTATGAATCTCAAACAAGTTCCATGACTTTGGTGCCAAAAGAAAGCAGAGGTATCAAGAAGGCGTTAATGAACATAACCTCAACCCAGCCCAGAAAATACTGTTAATTGTACAATATGATGGATGTTCTTGGTAAAAAATTTTGCCTACTGACTTTTTCCAATTTGAACTATAATTTTAATATAATTTTGCTGAGTTCCCATAATTTTTTTAGAAAAAGGCACTGATTACATATATATATATATATATATTACAATTACAAAACAATTAAAAAAACATAATAAAACCATGTCTAGCATTTTATGCATTAAGCTTATCAATTTTTGGTCTTTGTGAAAAACTGGTTCTAAATTTCTTACTTTAGGTCTTTACTATATATAGAGACACACAAACATAAAGCCAGTCCTTTACTGATTGTCAGTTTGAGTATATACATGAATGAAAATGTACACATATGTATACATTGTCCTATATATTTGAATCCTTTCCAACTGTGTTTTATTTTTCTTACTGTTGTGGTGCTTTACATTGTTTATTTATTATTTTAAGGTTGATAATTTTGGGGTTTATTTTGCATTTAATTTTATTTGAGGCTACATGTCTTGTATTTAATTGTTTATTTGCTATTAAGAAATGTAGACCTTTTAATTCTGGATGCAAAAATGTTAGAATAATAAAGGTAGTTCAATTACAGAGGGTGCTTGCATACTTTTAGAATGATTTCGATAAACAATTAAATAAGGCAAATGTTTTGGAATAAAAAATTCTAGTAACTGCTTATTATCTGAAATGAGAAATTTTGTCTGCTACTTTAAAACTAATTCTTCTTTCAAAACGTTACATGTAAACAAGTTGTGGATTCAAGGATATGCTTTTGCATTTTCTGAACAGAAATACTCCTATTCCATAATACAAAAATGCTACTAAATGCATGGTATAAAAACTTCTAAGAACAAAACAAGTAACATTATTAATCAGAAAAGAAAAAAACTGTGAATAATTATTTCTACATGGAAAAAAGACACCAAACGAATATCTGAAAAAGGTATGTAATGTTTCTAAAGTTAAACTGCTGGTAACAAGAGAAAATCCACCAAGCAGAAATCAACTACAAAGTCTTACATCTGTAACTACAATAAATAAAATAATAAATCAAGATTTACAACTTAAGAAAGCTAAAAACCTGGTTTGCTGAGGCATGAAGCTCTATGCAGAGTAATTTGTAGAACCCTATATGAAAACTACTTAGCAGGAGATAAATAATGTCACCCTTGATGAAAGTATGGGTTTACTTAAATATGACTGCCAGAAACAAAAGGTCTATTTATTTTCATACACAAAGAGAAAAAATTTGCAAACCTGGCTCTATTAGTGGGGAAAAAAAGTTTCAATAAAAGGTTTTATGATAATTGCAGAATTCTCTAATAATGGGAGATTAAAAATAAAAAGAAAGAAAAAAATTGCTAAAATCAAATCAATGTACTATCTAGAAAAAGCTTTACATCCAATATTTAGAGAAGAAATTCCATTTCTTTAGTCAAATTACCTTTAAAAGAGTGATACTTCAACAAGCAAAAAGTCATATGTCAAAAAGTACCTTGAAAAATTATGTTCAAGATATTGGTTCAATGATTAATGATCCTGAAAGAAAAGTTCCTTGAAATAATGAAGATATTGCATGTATACCTCTTTAATATATAAGTCCCATTTTCACGTATGGACTACTGTGCTTTGATCACTTCAAAAGAGCTTTTTCAGAACAGAAGCCCATCATGATTGATGGACTCTGGAAATTAGTGGAAGAAGAATGGAAATAAATCTATACCCCCTGGAAATTTTATGAAAAGACCTTCTATCATGGAAATCACACTGTAGACCCAAAATATATTCTTTTCATTTTAAACATTAATTAAACTGCTCTAAAACTGTTCTGAAAATATGTCAAAACCTTCTATAAATTAACTTGGTTACAGTAGATAGGACCAGCTTGATTGATGGCAAATTGAGAAATACCAAGTGTTTCTTCAGCAGCATTCTATGTAGCTTTTGCAGCTGAAACAGGAAGTGACATATGTTCGGTGTACAGTTGAGATATTATTTCCTGTTCTGCAGTTAAAATCTAAGCAGTCGATGCAGATGAACTTTCTTGTGTCATTCTTTGATATGATGATTACCCAAGCAGAAGGCACAGCATGCTTTGTTTTAGCACTGCCAGTGGATATGCCCGAGTTCTGGACATTTGAAATGGCTTTTGTTGAAAAATGTTCCTTGACAACACATGAATACCATCCAATGTGGAGTTTTGCTTTATGTGTATGATAGACTATTGAAGTACATTCTGTGATCCACTTGCCATTATTTCTTTCTGTCAATCTCAATAATAGTTTGATTGTGTTGCTGTTTAAACTATGTTCTGATCCTACTACTAATTTGAGTTCTTGTTTTTGCACTTCTGGTGGGATATTATGTACAGTTATCTTAAAACCTTGAAAGAATGGCTGTTTGTGGCCATAGAGTGGTTATTTGGAAGTCAAAATTTGTAAAGGGAATTCTTTGATAAGTTGCTCTTTTAGTTTTGTCTTTCAGCTAAAGTTCTTATATATCAATAACATTGGATTCGAAGAATATCAAATAACTTGTGAATAAATTCTTTCATTGTGATCTATAGGAGGAGTTGGTGAATTACTTGCAGTCACCGATTTTGTATTTACAGCTGTTTCTTTTGCTGAAGTTCATGGGTGAGAATTGGGACTTGATAATGCTATTGATTTTAAAGCTAGAAGTGAAGTAAGCAGTTGTTCTCTTTCTTCCTGAGGGAGTAGAAAGCTGTTATTATTTAAAATTAGTAAAGAAATAACCTTGTAACCTTTGTACCTCTTTCTAAAGATATGAAACTTGCAGTAATCAATCCTTTTTGTACATAGTTTACAATTATCCAAACTGAAGTTTAAAACAATGCATATTTCACAGACTCTTGATTGAAAACTTGGTACTGTTCGGTTATCAGGACCAGATTCAGAAATGTATGTATACATGCACGTGTGTATGTATGTGCATATATGTCTATATGTACACACACACATATATTCATTCATATAAGAAATATATATATATACACATGAACACATACATCCATACATATATTTCTGAACTCAGTTCTAATAACAGAACAGTACCAAAAATTCATTAAAAAACAAGTAGAAACAACAAAAAATAATAAAGCCAACTGAAGTAATGTGAACATAAAATATAAGAAATAGAATAGAAATACCTTTGCATTCCATAAAATTCTTTGCCCAAGTAACACAACAGAAAAACTACCTTTTTTGGTTTCCTTACACGATTTGTATCACCCAAAGCTTTTACAATGATATCATCCAAAGGTTTCTGGTAAGAGAACAAATAAGTAATTAATTCAGACTATAAAAGCAGTGCAAAAAAGTAATAAAATTTAAGATTTCTAATACCAGCTAATCTATATATATAAAAGGAAGAGTCTGTCTGTGCATCTTTCATTCATACTGCACATAAGCCAGTGTACCTTAAAGCGATTTTTTAAAAATTCGAATGAGATTTTTTTAAATTTTATGTTTTTGACAAAATCACATCAAATCAATAATTCTCCCTCATGATGGCATGCAACAGTGATATATTAGCAACAATGGCATGCAGCCATTGTTGCTGATATCAGCACTGTTGCCACTCAAAAAAATGAGATAATTCTATGCAGTTTTTAAATTTAATGTTTCTCTTGGATACTGGCCGTTTGTCAAGAGAAAACAAGGGGAAGTTGATTAATTTATTTATTAGAATAATTACCGTATTTGCCGGCATATAAGATGCACTTTTTTCTTTTGAAAATAGGTCTGAAAAATGGGGTGCATCTTATATATATTGAGTCTTATACGTCAATACTCAGTTTTTTATTATATGCAATTTTTTTCTTCTTTCCTTGGAGTCTGGGAATATTATGGTTATGCAGAGTTCAGTGAATGTGCATGCACTGCCATCGATGATCACACCTGGTTTCATTTAAACTTTCAAATTTTATGAACGCCTTTTCAGTGAGTGAAATTCCGATTGTTGAATTATCTTAAATTTCTTGGCAAGTTATAGCTCAAAAAACAACGTCGACAGTGCTATAAGATAGCATACAAGCTAGTGTCATTGCATATACTAAAGAACATGGAAGCAGGGTACAGAGGACAATTTGTTGTATGAGGACTCGGATACTGATTTAGAAGAGGTTTCAAGTGACTCTTCATTTAGCTTTAGAGATTAGTGTAAGAGTTTTGATGAAGAAGATTAAAAGGTGTTCTTTCCCAGATAGATTGGTATTTGCAGAAAATATTACTTTGTATTTGTATTACTTTACATTTAAAATACTGTAAATTCATTATAATGATCAGTAATACAGTTTTATCATTCAAAAATGTGTATAAAAAAGGGGGTGCATTTTATAGGCTGGCAAATAAGGTAATATTTGTATTAAGAGATATTGCTTATTTCATTGTAATTTTTTTTTATATGTAATATGTTTTATAGAAATAAAGAAAATTTTTTTGGATAAATTTGTTCTGCAAAGTAAAATTCTGTACAGTTTTTTAATTTAATGTCTGGTGTTCCCTTTAGGCATTTTCCCAGTATATTTAAAAGCCAGATGAAGGCTGGCTGCATGGGGTCTAGTATTTTATATTACAATGATAAGTCAACCGAAAAAATACCAAATAGCTAAAATATTTTGGGGCAAATGCAAAATTTTTCAATAAAGAGTTAAAAATTTGTTTTGAAATTATAGAATCTATATAACAGTAAGGATCCATCATCATAATAAATTTCTGTATGCTCATAAAGAATTCCTGACCTAAAAGATGATGACAGATGGTATTTGTTTTTACACAAACATATTGTTTTTAAAGCAATAGATGATACTGCTAGTCTATGTAATGGATATAATGTGCTTTTCCTTCAAATATTGAGAGCTTTTTTTGTTTCCTTTTTCAATAAAAGCAGAAATATATGTTTCTTAAATATATACAAATTTCCAAACCACTTTCGTGGAATACATAGACTATTTTGATCATTTTTTTTACTTCCTTGTATAAAGTAAAAGGAAGTATTGTAATCAAGAAAATTTTCATGTGTCTTATTTCAATGAAAATATCTATTTTGACAGCTATCAAATGCAATTGATTGATGTTTTTGCATGACATCTGTACATAAGGCAAGAATAAAGAACTCTTTTTTCCAAAAAGGATTTAAAATGGATTTAGAAGAGATTTTTTTCATGATGTACATACATATGTATGTATGTATGTCACATAACTCAAAAACGAGTAGCCTCAGAATGTTGAAATTTTTGTATATAGAGCTGCTATAACATATAGTTGTACACCTCCCATTTTGGTTGCACCAAAAATATATAAATATGTATATTTTCATAATTTAAAATTAAAATTATATAAATGAGAGAAAATTGTATCTGTTAAATATATATATATATATCTACCCACTCTGTTACTCGGCTCCATGAGCTCAGTTTTTTTTTTCAATTCTTACATGCTGGCAAATTCTGCATTTTTTACTTTAAAAATGATTGAATTATGTTGTTCTTATCTTCTGGTTAAGGTTTTTATACCTTTAGTTTATCTGCATGAAATAGTTGTGAAATTATCAACAATTTAAAAGTTGTTTAAGTGCGGCTGAGCCTAATTTTTCTACCATAGCAGCCATATTTGTTTACATTTGAAACTTAATAAAATATTTAAAAATAGCATATGGTGAATTCAATTTCTGCACTTTCAGTGTCTTTTAGCTGAGTGGGACCAAATGTAAACTTTTAGTTTTGTGCTCTGAAAAATCTGCTTTCTTTCCCGCTGGCCGAATTGTTCGTTTTTGCATTAGTCCAAAGGAGCAATCTTCAGAGAAGGGATATTAATTTCGTTTCAGCATTCTACTCGATTTACTTCTGAAATTGTTGAAAAATAAATGATCATGTGATCTCTGGCAATCATACACTTGCAGTCATCTGATATCCTTTTCCTGGTAGGTCTTGCAATAAATGTTTATGTAAACAAATATTTAGAATTACAGAATGTATTACCTCATTAGTTTCAGTCTTATTAAGATCTTGAAAAACATCCAATAGCTCAATTTTAGGATTATACCAAGGTGGGAATTCTAGATACTTTACTGCTTGAACCTTGATATCAGACAAGCAAAATTTTTCTATCAGTATTTCTGTTCTTTCTAAGAAAGGAAGTACATTAAGAGGTCGTGCAGAAAATAGAAGTTTGTGACAGTCATCAAGCCTGCACACCAGGAGGGGATCATCAGATTGTGACATAATATTGAAAGACTGGTAAAGAGACAATTGCTCATGCTATAGTTGAAGCGCCGGCTCATAACAATCAACATATAGGCTCTGGACAAGAGACGTTCTGAAAGCTCCCAAACTAATCCTCAGGGCCTGATGATGTACGGGATCAAGTTTCACTAAAACAGAAGGCTGAGCAAATTCATATACAATTGAGCCATAGTCTAATCTGGTGCATACAAGTGATCTGTAAATACAAAGTAAAGAACAATGTTCCACACCCCAGCAGGTGTTTGCCAGTACTTTTAGTAGGTTTACTATTTTGAAACACTTCTTAAAATATAACACGTGAGGAAGAAAGGTAAGCTGCCTGTAGTGTCATTTCAGTTCCGTCAAGTTTCTAATTTAGTTAAAACGGAATGGCAACACTTTCTAGTCTTCACAAAGAATGAAGTAAACAAAGTCCAGTTTTCTATCACACGATTCAACGTGCATGTAAAATGTAACTAAATTTCATGAATAAGTATCTATAACTTTGTAAGGAATAAAATATTGGTTCTATTGGAGTCAGAGAAGTGTTATTTTCCTACATTTGCATACGAGACACTTCAGTGGTGTATCTCAGCGTGATTGAATTCTACAATGGCTGATGAAAAGGAAACCAAAATTAAAGCAACAACTGAGTCTGTCACCAAGGTAAGCATTAAAGTTCCTCCTTTTTGGAAGCCAGATCCTAAAATATGGTTCATTCAACTAGAAACACAATTTAGAAATGCAAAAATAAATGCAAATCAAACAAAATATGATAATAAGTTCCATTGAACCCAATATTTTGCTAAGTCCACCACAAGATAATAAATATCAGGCAATTAAAAATAGACTAATTTCCTTATATGCAGATCCAGAGACTAAAAGAAAACCAAAAAATTACTGAGTGAATTAGAACTGGGTTTCAAAAAGGCCACCTCAATTGCTGTGTGAGATGCATAATTTGGCAGGTGATAAAGTAACAGATACTTTCCTAAAAATGTTGTGGCTACAACGTTTACCCATTAATATGCGTAGCATTATATCTGTAATTGTTGAAGATTTGTCAAAATAAGGCTACAATGGCCGATAAGATTTGGGAATTAAACCCTGTTACTCCCCAAATAGCTGCTACTTCATCTATAACGATGAAAACAAAAGTGATCAAAAGTTTACAAACACAGGTTAGTGAACTTAGCTTACAAGTTTCTGCTTTACCCAAGCAACGTCACAGTCGTCCCTATTGTCATAATCGATCTAAATCAAGAGATAGGAATTACAGTGGTAACAGATCTAGTAATATTTGTTACTATCATAAAAAATTTGGGCGATAAGTCATTTAAGTGTAAACAAACCTGCAACTACTCATCAAAATCACATACAAATAGTCCGGGGGTGTAGCTGAGTCGTCTCTTCATCAGTGACAAAGAATCGGGTACCCAATTTTTAATAGATACCGGAGCAGAAATTTATGTCATTCTTCCCTTACCTGCAGATAAAAAATTCATCTCAAAATTAGAAATCCTTGCTGCATATGGCCATATGCAAAACATATGGCCAAAAATTACTCAAGCTTGATCTTGGACTCAGATGATTGTTCACATGGCCTTTTGTAATTAAGGAAGTAAACAAGCCGATAATAGGCATGGATTTTCTTGCAAATTTTAACCTTTCGGTAGATTCCAAAAATTGCAAGTTGATTGATGGTACTACATTGTTAACAACCAATGGAACTCCTTGTTTCCAAAATAATAATAATAATATTCCAATTTTAAATGATCCATATAAAATTATCATTAACAATTTTCCGGATTTGTTAAAACTGAATGTAGTTAATAATAAAGTTAAAAATCACAAAATCAAACATTATATCGAAACCAGAGGTCCACCAGTTTATGCTCAAGCCAGGAGACTATCAGCTGTGAAACTTTAAGCAGCTAAAAAGGAGTTTGAATTTATGCTCCAAATGGGTTTATGCAGGCCATCCAAAAGTAACTGGTCGAGCCCGCTATATCTCGCTATGAAGAAATCAGGTGATTGGGGACCTCACGGAGACTATCGAGCGTTAAACAACGCCATGATTCCTGATAGGTACCCTCTCCTATTTTTAACAGATTGCAGTTCTATTTTAGCTAGAAAAAGAGTTTTCTCATCCATAGACGTCATTAGAGAATACCAACAAATTCCGATTTGCAAAAAAGATATACCAAGAATAGCCATTCTCACTCCCTTTGGCTTATTTGAGTTCCCATTCATGACGTTCAGCCTACGAAATGTGGCCCAAACGTTCCAACGTTTTATAAAAAGTGTGTTGAATGCAATAGAATTCAGGTTTCACTATTTGGATGACATTTTAATAGCCTCTCCTCATGAAGAATCTCATCGACAACATATACGAGCAGTCCTCGAGAGACTAAATGAATATGGCCTGCGTATTAATGCGGCAAAGTGTAAATGCAGTTAAACAAAACTTGCATTCCTGGGATACGAAAAGTGTCAGTTGAGGGACTTAAACCTCTTTCAACAATAGTTGATGCCATAAAAAATTTCCCAGAACCTAATTCATTTACTAGTTTTAAACGATTTTTAGGTATGGTGAATTTTTATCACAGATTCATACCAAATTGTGTGAAACTGCAACAACCTTTAACAACATTGCTCAGTGGTATAAAAAACAACTGCAGAAACAAGAAATGCCTTCCAGACTTTAAAACATGCTCTTATTCATGTCACAAAGTTAACTCACCCATCTGAAAAGGCTGAAATATTGCTAACAACTGATGCTTCTGATACTGCCATTGGAGCCATTTTACATCAGACTGTGAACAATGAAAAACAACCCTTAAGTTTCTTTTCCCGAAATTTGACACCAGCACAACAAAAATATAGTGCCTACGACAGAGAACTCTTAGCCATCTATGCAGCAGTGAAACATTTCAAATACATCTTAGGAGGGCGACCTTTTACAATATACACAGATTACAAACCACTAACACTTGTCTTCCAACAAAATTTGGAAAAAGCTTTACCACAACAAGCTAGGCAACTGTCATATATTGGCGAGTTCTCAACCGATATCCGATTCATACAAGGGGATGAAAATACCATAGCTGACGCTCTCTCTTGCATAGACACCATTTCTGTACCATCTGCAATGGACTTACAAACTATAGTAGAAGATGAAGGTTTGAAAATACTTAAAAATAACCCAAACTTAAAAATCCTACAGATCCCTATACCAGACAGCAACAAGAAAATTTACTGTGATACTTCTAGAAATTATAATCAACCATACATCCCTGCAAAGTTTCGGCAGAAAATATTTTCTTTAATCCATAATTTATCTCATCCTAGAGTAAGATCCACGATAAAATTGATAACACGACGTTTTATATGGCCCAATATGAATAAAGACTGCCAACTATGGACTAGAGCATGTTTATCTTGGCAAAGATCTAAAGTTCACAGACATACACAGTCATCTTTGGGAGAATTCAAAGTACCTCCACACAGGTTCCAGTATTTAAACATAGATCTGGTGGGTCCGCTAACTCCTTGCAAAGGATTCAAATACCTTCTAACCATCATCGATCGTTATACACGATGGATCGAAGCGGTACCATTAGAAGATCAATCAGCAGAATCTATTGCTAAAGCTATGATTTATACTTGGTTTTCATGCTTTGGAATTCCAAATCGCATAACATCTCACCAAGGTCAGCAATTTGATAGCCAACTTTTTCAAGCTTTAGGAAAATATCTTGGTTTTCATACAAACACTACAACTGCGTACCATCCACATGCAAATGGCCTGATCGAAAGACAACACCGAACTTTTAAAGCAATGGTTGGAAGCATTGCCTTTCATTCTTTTAGGCATAAGATCTGCCTTCAAGGAAGACTTAGGTTGCTCATCTGCAGAACTTGTATACGGAACACCTTTAGCTTCACCAGGAGAATTCTTTTCAACAGTACAGTCTGAATTTTCTCAAAACCTTCAGAAAATAATACAAAATATGAAGCCAAGTTCTACCACTACCCATGGAAATAGAACAGTCTGGTACTTTTCCGTTTCGCCGGCGCAAATCTCGCCAAGCAGACTTTATTGGCGACAACATACAGTATACACATAAAACATCTTTAAAAATATGTTAGTTCTAAGAATTCTTTTTAAAAAAGAAGGCATAAACATTTTAATATCGCTTAAAATTTTATAGAAAGCCAATAAATAAAGACAACAAATTTGTAAAAAGACATTAATTTAAGAATTTACTATGCTTTCATGGTTCAACATCCTGATTCGCCGGTTCATATCACGTGACCCCAAGCGATCTCATATCACGTAAACTACTCTACAAAAATCTAATGCTCTCAGTAATTATCTACATTAATTTCATGTTAAATCTTAATTTGGAACACAAGTCTAAATGCAAGAAATATTTCAATTTCGTACGAATAACTTACTCAGAAATTATGTAAAACTGCAGTGCTTTACTTCGCTAATGCATTCTCATTAGAATTGATGAATTTAACCCTTGACATTACCTTTTCTATATTTTTGGCTTCGGGTAAACGCTGTGATTGCATCCTAATTGACTTAATTACCGAAAATTGCCTTAGACATAAAACTGAACTATCTGATAAAAATTCTGTGTAATGATATGCCAGTATTGAAAGAAACAATCAATCTGATAAGAAAAAGCTGCGACTTGTTTTGAAAATGAGGCGTAAAAGGTTACCAGCGAGAACATTCCGTTTGGCATCGGTTGTACCATTATTGGCG
Organism: Stegodyphus dumicola; assembly: GCF_044657685.1. Taxonomy (NCBI): domain Eukaryota; kingdom Metazoa; phylum Arthropoda; class Arachnida; order Araneae; family Eresidae; genus Stegodyphus; species Stegodyphus dumicola. The sequence goes on along the minus strand of NC_140774.1, from coordinate 172,648,722 downwards.
ACTTTATCGCTTGCGCCGGCAAAACGGAAAAGTACCAACAGTCTTTGTTTCCAAACAACTTTCCAACTGTTCTCACGTATTCCTATACAACAACATTAATAATTCTTCACTACAGCCTGTCTACCTTGGACCATATCCTGTAAGAGCAAGAAATAATAAGTATTTCGATATTGAAATCCATAGAAAAGTATAAAGAGTTTCAATAGGCAGACTAAAGCCGTGTTTCCTAGTGCAAGGTTCTGATATTCCTTTTCAAAACTCCCATTCCAAGAAAGTGGAACTTGGGGAAACACCTGCACTCAAGAACACTGAAGAAAATTCAGAAACTCATCATGAAACAAAGACTACTAGAAGTGGCACACATGTGAAATTCCCCAGTCACTTTTAAGACTATCTTCCATAATCGCTGTCACTAGGAACGGGGTGTGTAGTGTCGCTTCAGTTCCGTAAAGTTTCTAATTAAGTTTATTTAAAGCAGAATGGCAACACTTTCTAGTCTCCGCGAAAAACGAAGTAAACAAAGTTCGGTTTTCTATCACGTGATTCAACGTGCATGTAAAATGTAGTAAATAAATTTCATGAATAATCTATAACTTGGAATAAAATATTGGTTCTATTGGAGACAGAGAAGTGTTATTTTTCTACATTTCATACGAGACACTTCACTTATGTATACATTTGTATATACATATATACATGCATACAATGAACACATCCATCCATACTCACATTTCTGAATTCAGTCCCAATAACAGAAAAGTACCTTTTTTTTAATGCCATTTTTGTTTATGAAAGTCTTTTATGCGTGGTTTACTTCTGTGAAGTGAAGGAAATGTGTAATGTGTTTGCGCTCACCAAGGAAGATGGAAATAATCAAGTACAGTGTCACATGCCTACGTTATTAAAATCTAACTCCAATATTGCCATAGATAATGGCAAAATCAAAATGAAAGGCAATATCAGCATCAGGATTTTCTGTATACCAACAACATACCTGGTTATCATGTTCATCCTCAACCATCTTGGCTTCTGAATGTTTCATAAATTAAAAGATGATTAGAAATACTATGTAGCTTAATCTGACAAATTAAAGATTCATTTGTAAAATTTCATAAAGCAAATGAGTATGCTGGCCAACAAAAGACAGTCTAAGCCTGGAATAATCTGTATGTGAATTGAGGATCATATTCAGAAACTATACTATAAACATGCATTCAGAAATATATAAAATTATTCCATACAGAGCATTTGTGGAATGCATACTTTGTTGAGTTGCTGCAAAAATCTATTCAAAACAAATATGCAAACATTATTGGACAAAACATCAATTTTATTTTTATTTTTATTTTTTTAAATAGGGGAATATTAGGTGAGTAACTACAGTATAAAGATCGGAGACATGTTTTGAGATTTTTTAACTGAAAAATTAGAATATAATGGAACAGAATTGCTAGAAAATATATAATGACAATATAAAGTGATAATACATAGAAACAAAAACAAAATACAGTACAAAGTCCGTAATCCGGAAGTCGATTATCTGGAATGATCTGTAATCCAGACCTCAAAGCCACAAACTTACGCATGCATGTACAGTATTTACGCATGCACGTTTGATGCGCGCGTCAGCTACGCATGCGCATAGTAAAGCGTTTACACATGCGCACTGCCGATAGTGAAGAAAGTGACAGAGAACGAATTATTGAAAATGAAAGAATTTTGATTGACAAGTTAGTCGGTATTCTCAACACAGCAATTAAAGGACTTGAACAGTGGAACATTGTAACTGAACAAGAAATTATGTCTGTTTATAGAATTAAAGAGAAGTATTAGCACAAAAAACAAAGCAACTTAAACAACTTGCATTGAAAGAAATGTTTAATAAAGTAAACAAATAAATATTATGGGAACTGTAACTGTAACTAAGATTATGTAAGAGCGCCATCTAGATTAGGGTGCAGTCAGATGAGATGAAACGTGAACAATAATGAGGCCAGACGTGTCCAAAGTGTTTTGACGATTATTCTTTTTACTTTTCTTTTCATTCTAATGTAAATAAATAAATCTTAGTTTAACTTCATGAGTTGTAGTTATGCTTATTATCAATCCTTCCCATAATATTAAGCTTTTTTTTCTTTTTTTTTTTTTTTTTTTTGTAAATTTTGATACCCTTTAGATCATACTCTTTATTTCATATTAATTACGGTTTCATATTTTTAAATTGTATAATTTCTGCATGTCATCTTACCAGATTTAAATTGATGATCTACAATCCGGAAGAACCCCTAATCCTGAATCGCCGAAGTCCCGACGAGTCCGGATTAGGGACTTTGTACTGTATTCTAAAATAAAACTACATACAATATTTTAGAGCAAGACAGAGGATAATATTCTTTTTTTTTTTTTTTCTAGTCTCCACGAGACTAAGGAAGATTTAGATTAGGGAAGATTTTTGAATTAATGATTTTTGCTCCTTATTCTACAGAGTTGCAAGAATTATTAAATATCTAAATAAGATTAAAAAAAAAAAGAACTTAAAAATACCTCATCTGATATAAGTGGTTTCTTTGACACAGACTCAGAACAGTCAGAAATCTCATCTACTTTTCTTTTTACAGAATCTCCAGCACATTCGGAACTCATTCTGATCAATTCGGTGCGACTCCTTTTCAAACAGCTTCTTGGTAGTAACAAATCACAAAAAACTTTGAGAAAAAAATAAACAAAGAAATTAAATACCGTAAAGTTATATAATCTGAGAGAATTCAGTTTCTACATACTTTTTAACAACATATAAATATATAAAGAATTATTTTACTAGATACAAAATTTAAAAAAATACAAATTTCTAATATTCAGTTCTCACTCATCTTAACAACTGCATCAACTCTCTTAGATGTTCTCCATTTCTCGGAGAAAAGCACAAATATCCATCCGACATTCTCCATCCTTAACGGTTTTTACTTATACTAGATTCTTCAGTTCACTGATTTGGACCTTCGACCTTTTTCGTCGACTGATGGCCGGCCATCTGAAAACTGCCGTTTTACTGATGTTCTTCAAGTGATACAGAGTAAAAAGAGGCACTGCTTTCTGAAATTCAAATTTACTATGATTTTAGTAGACAGGAACGAAAGCGCGTATCACAGTTATTTAGGTAAAAAGTAATCACTTTCTCATGTACAGTTTATCCCAAATCGGACATTACAATTCAAACGTAGAAATAGAATACTGAATTTCATTTAAGAAATGGTTCTGATGCAATTCGGACGAATTTACGAACAGATTCACACTATAAATATCACGATTTGTAATTATACAGTTACAAAATGAGGTCGTACTTAAACAGTAAAAGGAGAAAACGTTGTAGATATTTCTGTAAAATTAACTACTAACAATGTATGTATATTACCCAATATATCTCACGAAAATCTTCAGAAAATTTTAAAATAACAAAATATATTCAAATTACCCAGCACAGAACGTCTGATCATAACAAACACATCAAAACACACATTAGCCTCAAATATATAATTCTCTTTACAAGTCTTTTAGCCCGGTGGTAAAATTTTATGACTTATGAATTACTTTTTTCTGGTCATTAACTACTAAAGAGTTTTTGCCAGTAGATCGCATTAAAGTGCACTAGGCAAAGATATTTTCAAATAAATGGTACTAGGGAAGTACCAACACCCGTGGGCGAAGAAAATTCAGCTGCGTGAGCAGGCATATCTTAATACTTACGAAAGTAGGCGTTTATCACAAAAATTGTGCAGTGGTAAGCAATGGCATTAAATTGAAGCATGTAGGCAGGTTCAGTGAGTTGTATGGCAAATGCAGGTGGTGAGCTCTATATAGCTAGTAAGAGTGCAGGATAAGCAATAGTGAGACATCATGAAAATGGCGCGAAGACAGTTTGAAGCTGTGAATGGCATAAGAGTTCAAAGTACTTCAGAAGTATGCAGTAGTTAGATAGGCCGTAAAAAGTTCAAAAGTTCGTAGAATCATACGATAAAGTAAAAATTCATACAAAATAATTTTAAAAAATGAAATAGTAACATAAAAATCTTGAATAAAAAATTTTCTTGATTAACATTAGTATAAGATGCAACACAAATAAAAGGATAGAGTCCAATTAGAGTTCAAGTAAATTTTAAAATTAAATTTTACAAGTTACCACCATAACGAATTGTGATGAATTGTCCTTGGGCGTTTGACAGTATATTCAATTGTTGGATCATAATCCAACATTTGTTTAATTGCGTTATACTGACTATGCTTCATCTTCTCGAAGAAGTTGTGAGCTGTCATGAGTATAAAGTGTGGTAAAATTTAAGCAATAGTTGGATAAAAAGGGACGGGTAGAATAGAAACTCACTTTAGAACCAAGGCCAACTAGATATTAATTCAGAAGTCAAACAACAAAAATCAGCGTTATATCCACAAAATTTTCACAGGACTAGTTTCGGTGGTTTTACCGAACCACCATCTGCAGCTGCAAAACCGCAAATGAACCAGATAGGAAAAAATGATTAGATAAGAAAGCCTGGACAAGAATAAGCAAGTGGCGCCATCTGTTGGTGAAACCAGAACTAAAACATAATTTCTTTAAAGGCCGAAGGCAAATTTGGATTGGAATTAGGATCGTTAACTAGAACAGAAAGATTTTTATGAATGTGAAATGCCTCTAGAAAATCCAGTTCTCCAATGGAAGATGTTTTTTGAATAATTTTGGCAGCAGAAAAACTGAAAGTGTGGTTTTCGGACCAACAATGTTGAGCAACAGAAGACTTCTGTGTTTCCTTTTTTCTAACATATGCCTCATGTTCCTTGACGCGAAATTTTAAGGCTCTCTTAGTTTGGCCAATGTAAATTAAACCACACTGGCAAAGAATCCTATAAATACCCCAGGAATTCATATCCGGAATGGGGTCCTTGAGTATGGAACTCGGAATTTTATTGATGGGAGATTAGCTATAAAGTTGCACATATTTTGCAGAAATTTAACTTTCGGGTTGTTTATTCTCCCATCAATAAAATTCCGAGTTCCATACTCAAGGACCCCATTCCGGATATGAATTCCTGGGGTATTTATAGGATTCCTTGCCAGTGTGGTTTAATTTACATTGGCCAAACTAAGAGAGCCTTAAAATTTCGCGTCAAGGAACATGAGGCATATGTTAGAAAAAAGGAAACACAGAAGTCTTCTGTTGCTCAACATTGTTGGTCCGAAAACCACACTTTCAGTTTTTCTGCTGCCAAAATTATTCAAAAAACATCTTCCATTGGAGAACTGGATTTTCTAGAGGCATTTCACATTCATAAAAATCTTTCTGTTCTAGTTAACGATCCTAATTCCAATCGAAATTTGCCCTCGGCCTTTAAAGAAATTATGTTTTAGTTCTGGTTTCACCAACAGATGGCGCCACTTGCTCATTCTTGTTCAGGCTTTCTTATCTTATCTAATCATTATTTCCTATCTGGTTCATTTGCGGTTTTGCAGCTGAAGATGGTGGTTCGGTAAAACCATCGAAACTAGTCCTGTGAAAATTTTGTGGATATAACGCTGATTTTTGTTGTTTGACTTCTGAATTAGTATTTATTCGGCGTGTTACTGTGTCTTAATCAACTAGATATCTATAAGGCTACTATAAAGGGGAGCTGAATCATCATCCATTTTGAAGCTAACTTGTTGGTATTCGCTATTGGATTAGCACTGATTTCTTGACATATTTGTGGATCGATTCGGACCTAATTTTCAGAAATATGGGTGGTTGTGCTGCACCAAATTGTTCGAATCAGTCTAAAAATAACTTTAGGATGTTTCGTTTCCCGAGAAATGAAGAAAGACGAAGAAAATGGATAGTTAATTCTCGTCGAGATCAATGGATCCCGGGCCCAGGAGCGTATCTTTGTGAGGTAAGTTCAGCTTCGTATTTTTCCATAGAATGTTAGAAAAATTACTCTTCTAGGTACTTTAAAATATTTATTTTCATTTAACTGTCACTTATTGACGATCAACTGATTTTATAAGTACAAAATCAACTGCGGAATGTGTATGTGTTTGTGCAGTAAAATATCGTTGTTTCATGTTGTTTCTTTTGTTATCGTGAAAAGTTTATACCGTTTGTAAAATTTGTATCATACATTTCATACAAACTTTGTGCTGAGTTAAAAATGTGATGTGCCTTTTTCTTTAATTTTACTGTACGATTGGTGATTTAAAGTAGCATTCTATGTTTTGATTCTGATGTATTGTCGCCAAATCGGATAGTTGGCGCCAATGTTAAAAACTGGATGGTATGATCCAAATAATAAATGATTTTGTTTTTTCTTTATAGTAAGATAAATATATTCTGTATTTTTAGACATTTTTAAGAAATATTAATTATTATCCTTTATTGTAGTAGTAAATCTTAATGTTATATTTTTAACTATAGGTACTTTAAATTTATTTTTAGTGTGTGAGCAGGAAATATGTTTTAAGTAGTTTTACAAACATGATTACTTTTTAAAAATTTTGTTCTATTTTCACAAAAAAAATTAAAATTTATCAGAAAATTACATTCTTAAATTAATATAATATATGTAACTGTAATTAAATACTAGTGCTTTTGATTTTAATGTTAAATTTCATGCATGCTTTTGTTAAATATGAGGTACATTTTGAAGAAAATCAATCTGAATGCTCTAGGCAAGATGGGCGTAAAAAACTCAAGCCCAATGCTGTGCCAACTCTTTTCAATGTGCCTAATCCCCCACAACTGTTGACCCCACAGCGTCTAAAAGGCATTGGTTTACCAAAGCACCGTTCAGTTACATCCAATTTTTGTAATGTATGTGATTTTATTTTTATGGTTTTTCATAAAAAAAATATGTTTTTATTACAAATGGACTAAATTGCTTTATAAAAGAATCAAAATATTGAAATTAAGGCATTATGTGATAAAGCTGTAATTACAGTCCCTAAGATTAGATTAAAAAATTAAAATTTTGCTGTTGTTATATATATAATTAAGTATGTACTTTGTTATTATAATGATATATTGAAAATTAGGCATAAAACCTCAATTTGATGTAGTTTTTGGATAAAGTTTTTGTAGTTTTTCGAGGACAGTCATACATGGGTCTGGTTTTTTGAAATTTGCTCCTAAAAGAAAGAAACCTGTATCTGATTGCCTTCAAAGTCAAAAGAGTTTAAATCAAAATTTGTATTAAACTAAAGTTGCTTTTTTGCTTAATTTTAAATTCCAGATAAATAGAGGGAAATATGTATGGAGTAAGTAAAAGAAATAATATTGAAATTAATAACTTTAATCTTGAGTAATACAATAATATAGTTATAATACATTGATTTAAATGTATATTTTAATGTCTTATATGTCTTGTCTGAATGTAAAGATTTACAAAACTTATTAGGATTATTTATATTATTTATTATTAAAATTACATTAAGTATATTTTATTTATCAGCATTTTCAGGTATCGTTACTTATATGTGTTTCATAATTTTTGCATCTTCAGGGTGGCTTGCTGCACAGTTTACCTTTATCAACTGAAGCGATTTCTGTTGCTGAACCATCTGTTGTAAGTCTTCATTTGAACAGTTATTAAATATTTAGTATTATAAACTTTTTCTAAAAAGTATTAACACTGTTTCTAAAATTTAAAAATATATTAACATAATATTTACTTATGTTTAAGAAGTATGAATGCTATGAACAGTCCAATGTATTTATGCTTTTTTATAAGTTGAAAGTTACTTTTAAAATGGTAATGATTATTTGTATTTATTTTTATCCGATCAGAGTTTATAATTTCTTTCACTTCCACATATTTCATATATTATAATTTCTTTTAGGTTCATTTGCCACAACCTTCAGCTTCATATTTTGGAGAAATAAATTTTGCTACTGAAGTATTTTAAATGTTTCCATCTTCATAATCATGCACTTTATTTCATTTCACCAGTGGTTGCAAATGTGTCATTACAGTACATCTCAGGTGTGTTTGCAACAACATTTAGCATTCAAGAGTTTAAGAAGTTTTTACTGTTCAGTTCTGTCTGTAAAAAAGTAGAGTAGTTGTCACTGAAAAATTGCTGCTTGTCTCTTCGAATAATAATTAGGCCCACCAACAGCTGAATGGTTAAAGTTACTGAATGCTGGGAGTTCCATCTTCTGTTCTATTTCCCAACAGGCTGGCTGCATGGTTGGTTTTTTTTTTTGTGGTTTTTCCCCATGTGTAATGTGAATACAAGGCCAGTTCTCCTTAGAAAGTCCTCTACAATAGAAGATCTCATAGTCAGCTAAATCAGATTTACTTTTGTGTGACCTTAAATGAGGCATCAATTGTGAATCTGTTTTGGCATGTTATTAGGAATTTTGAATGAAACATTTATTGCTGTTGTGAAAAAATGATCAACTGATGTTTACCTTACTAATCAATGTCTTATAGTATTGTAATGGCTTGCAGGATTTTTCATAATGAGATGTTGCATATGTTTTACTCTTCTTTTTACCAAATAAATAAAGTATGTTCCTAATCAGACATTTCTTCTTTTGTACCAGGGTTATGTAGTATGATGTGTATTTGTTTATAGAATACATAACAGTATTTTTTGACATTCTAATAGAACCAGTGTATTTTATTTATTTACTTATTGCTTTAAAACAGATTTTGAATCAAGGCTTACTTCCCACCCCCCTTTGAGTATGCACATAAAACATGTTTAAGCTATATTTATAATATCAATGAGATATATGTAAATGAAATAAGTCTCTTAGGTTAGCTCCTTTAATGGGAAAAGAACAAAATAAAAATGATATACCTTGAAAACAAGAATACTATCTGAATGGTGTTGGCTAAGATTTATTCAGATGGTTTTTTTGCATTTATTCAAACATCTCCGCATATAAAGGAAAATTAATTATATTATATTAGTTTTGAAAGTAAAACTAATATAATATCATTCTCTATAAAGCAGTTTGATGTATAATGGAAAAAATTCAATTACTGCAGTATGTTTTAATAAAATTTGAATATAATAGACTGAATTGCACTAAATTAGACAAAAAAAGCAAAACATTTTTATTTATTTATCTTTATTTTCACTATATGTGTTTGTCATATGTTTGTTACTAGAGGACTTATTTTATGGATTTGAAGCTGAATAATATTTTTATGTTTTTACTTATGCAAATTAATTAATAAAAAGAACTGTGATTTAAGTATTGTCTTTGCTGTGATATAGATTGAATCTTATTATGTTATGGAATTATCATTTAAATATTCAGATCGTGTAATATTAAGAGCATATGTATGTAAGTATAATTTTTCCAAGTATAATAAAAAGTAACCATCAACAACAAATAAACTTATAAGTAAATAGTATCTGTAAATTCTGTATGTAAAGGTATTATTTTTATTTTTATTTATTTGTGTGTGTATTATTTTAATATTGTTTTTAGCTAAATAAAGAACAAAAAAAATATTTAATGGAATTTTTTACTCTATTAAATCTATGAATACCACAGTCATCTGAACATTGAAGTAATTTTTATAGCATTCTGCACTTCATTCTAAAAGCATTATAATTTAAAGGTGTATATCCTGAATCAGTATTTAAAATCATAAAGTGTTTAGCAGCTTTTTCTGGAAACACACACAAAATAACATTTTTAACAAATTTGCTACAGTAATAGACGTTTGATTCCATGTGAGCAAAATTCAAATAACATATTAAAAATAAAAAACAAGAATTAAAGATTAAACCTTATCCTAAATTAATGGAGGTTGAGGGAAAGCTCTTGTCAAAAAATACATTTTGAGATGAATAACATTATGCGTGTATTTAAAAGAAAAAATTGAAAATTCAATAAAGGAATTCAAAAAGAAAGTATTTTTAATTAAAAATACAAATTTGAAATGTGATATGTGAAAATGTTTTAGAAACTTTTAAAATAACTTGAATCATACGAGAAATTTGGCAATTTAAAAAAAAAAAAAATACGAGAAAGAATCTGAACTGCAGACAAAAGAAGGGGAAAAAGCCACACGTTTTTATATGGATGCAGAAAAAAGGTGAAATTCGGATTCTCTAGAATGTTAAATTTTAGCGGACAGCGCTAAAGAGCCAAAGTTGCCGCTCCACACCTAAATTGCAACCCTAAAGCTTAGATTCAAAATGGCTGACGAGTCAGCCTGTATCTCTAGTAGCTCTAGATATCTACAGGCATGCTACACTGATTTGTGACGTCACAATCGAAGGCGATCGTTCCCCGGTAGACGCAGCCGACTGATTCATTTATGTAGTACGCAGCGTTTTATTTCAAACTCAAGTCAAGTTAAATTAATTTTTACAACTAATATTTCGAATTTTAGGAATAATAACGTACTATGTTACATCGTAATGATGGATATTTAAATACTAAATACCGTTCTACCGATTTATCAAACAGAAAATAAAAATAAGATTCGAGTGATATTGTAAATATAGCAGAGCTGATTTAAATAAACTGAAACATATCTGAACTTTTATACAGAAATAAAATGGACACAAAATTATTTATAAAAATTATACGGTATGTTAATATCAATGAAAATATAACATATGTAATGAACTAAACATGAGATGTTTTCATTTTGTAATAAAAAAAAAAATATGTTAAGGCTCTCAGATGATTTTATATTGCTTAAATTATGAAGACTGATTTATACTGCTTGAATACTAAACAAACATATATAGTATTTCATAATAAAATTAATATCAATTCATTAATTCTAATATAATAAAATATTGCTTTATAATTATTTTTCGGTGCAATGATATTGAAGCAAAATGAACTCTTTCTTTTCTTCATTCCTATAAAGATTTTTCAAGATTCAATCAGAGATCCTTAGATGCTTTTTAATAATAAATACACATGCGGACATTAAGTGAAATACATAAATCTTATTAATACATTATTATATTAAAAGTATATCTGAAGTTTAGTCTACATATTGAAAAAAAGGTTCATTCTAAAGATGTTTTACAGCAAAAACAGTACACAGAATATTCAAAAATATATTTCAAATTCTCTTAAAAAAAGCAAGATCATAACTATGCAATCAATCCCAATGAGCATCATATCATGCTCCAAAAAATTCGTATGAAAGAAAATCTGATTAAAAATACACTCTTAATACATCTCATTAAAAATCACAATATTAAGCAATGAAAAATCCTGAGAGTCATTACGATAGTATAAGATACTGATTAGCCAGTTGAAATTATCATTTCACATCTGCAATAAGTTGTCATTTGAATTTTTTAAATATTAATAATGGAACATTATTATTGTAGACTCTGATGTGATGTCCACAAAAATAAACTTCAAACTTGAATAAGTTTCTACGACTCACTGATATTACAATATATCATCTATATCATTCTATATGCCAACATGGATATAGTTTACAGATGCTTAGTATTCAATTAATTTAGACATTCTTCTTTTTTTTTCTTTTAAAAATATTTAAACTCTTTGTACACCACATACTACTACATTAATTTGTATTGCTTAAATGAATTAGATTGATTTATACTGCTTAAATATAAAAAAGATATGTGATATTTCATAACAAAATTCATACACATTAATTTTAATAAAATTTTGATTTACATTTATAATTTTACATGCAATCCTATTGAAGCAAAAGCCAATTTTTTTCTTTCTCATAAGGACGTTTCAACATTCAATCTAATATCTTAAGGTACTTTGGTACTTACGTATTATCGCAACCAGGTTGACGCTACTCGTAAGTTTTGACGCTATTTGTAAGTTTGAGTAAAAAAAGTATGAATAGAAAGAAAATGTACATTTATTAATTACAGATAATTTTTAATACAGTTTTTATATTATTTTCTTTTAAAATATAAAATAGCAATTAAACCCTTCCGGTTTCGAATTTGAATAAGTTGCAGAATTATTTTTTCGGCGGAAATCATTTGGCTATTGCTTTTAGCACTGTTTAAAAACCGTATTCGCCATAACCATGTACACGTCGACTTATTTTTGCTTAAAAAACATCCGAGAATTGCACAAAAATGGCATTGCGCACACTCTTCACTTTATCCATGTACACTGCTATTTTCTCATAAATTACAAAAATTTGCACGAAAATGCAGGAAAATTTTGTGAATCTCCACATGCTCTTTTTACAAAACTACGTATAACACGTAGGGTTGCCAAATTTCGCAATTTATGAGAATTTTGACCTGGTTGCGATAATACGTAAGTACCGGTACTTTTTAATTATAAACGTACAAGTGAACATTTTGTGAAATACAGTCAAAAGTCGTTAATTCGGACACCCATAATCCAGAATGATCTATAATCCGGACCTCAAAGCTAAAAACTTTCTGCGCATGCGCCGCGTTGACACATGCGCAGTTTACGCGTGCGCGTAAGACCTTTTACCACTATGCATATGCGTGTGCGCAAGCGCAGAATACGTTTTTGTGTGCACGTTTTATGTATAACGGACGGCATAATCTAAAATTATCTAATTATCAATTTCAGTTAATGTTGATGATTGCGTTGTTCCTTAATCTTAGAATTGGATCCGGATTATTATTTTTGCAGACTGTAAGAGCAATTTTATAAAAGTAAACTTGAACTTTCGATTATGTCAAATAGAATTTCCGATTCTGGAGCTCCCAAAGGATCGTACAAAACGAAAGTATGTTTCGATGTCCATCAAACAAAAAGTGAAATTGCTGCAAAAAATGGATAAAAACATGAAGAATGTGACAGAGAGGTTAGTGAAAACGAAAACATTTCGATTGACAAGTTAGTCGGTATTCTCGACACAACAATTAACGGGACTTGAACAGCGGAACTTTGTAACTGAACAAGAAATTGTGTCTGTTTATAGAATTAAAGAGAAAGTATTATCACATAAAACGAAGCAACTTAAAACAACTCACATTGAAAGAAATGTTTAATAAAGTAAACAAATAAATATTAAGCTTTTTGTAAATTTTGATACCCTTTAGTTTATAACTGTTCTTTATTTCATAAATTAAGGTTTCATATTTTTAATTTAAAATTCCTGTATGCCATCTTTTGAGATTTAAACTGATGATCTATAATCCGGAATCGCCGAAGTCCCGACGAGTCCGGATTAACGACTTTTGACTGTATATGAGAAAAAAAGTTTTATTTTAAAGATGTTTTAAAGCATAAACATTATACGAGAAATCGGTTAATCTTTGAATTATGGTAACTTGGCGATTTTTTGGCGAAACTTTGGCGATCAACCCTGCTACAGCAACCTACTAGTTTTGTTTTGGATGCCTTTTTTTTTTTGTTTTCTCGAAGTAAAGGCATGTTTTTTCTTTTTTTTTTACTCAACATTTAATTACGCTTATATTAGAACTTTTATGGAACAAAAGTGCTTAATCATGACGAAGTTTAGGTGCGAAATTGGGAGAAAGTGCAGAACCGCCCACTGCTTGCCGCGTTTTTAAGAATTGCACATGCTCGGTATCCATGTACACGTCGGCCTATTTTCACTTAAAAAACACCCCAGATTGCACAAAAATGGCATTGCGCACACTCTTGACTTTATCCACGTACACTGCTAAAGTCCTAGGTAGTAACCTTTATCGCCTTACCAAAATGTCGCCAAACTACCTGTTACCATATTCCAAAGATTAGCGGAGAAATCTTGTAGCATATCCAAAAATATATTATAAAATTCCCTGAAAATATTCAGGGAATTTTATAATCATAACTATGCAATCTACCCCAATGAGCACCATATCATGCTATAAAAAATTCTTATGAAAGAACATCTGATTAAATATACACTGTAAATTTATTTAATAATAGACAAATAGTAAAAGATGCATGCAGTATTAAGCAATGAAAAATCCAGCAAATATTTACAATGTTATAAGATATTAATTATTAAGTTAAACATCATTAATTCACATCAATAAGAAGTTTGCCATTCAAATTTTTGAAATATGTATGCCAAAACAGGCTTATCATTGTAGCCCCTTATTTGAGGTCTACAAAAATAAACATGATTTAGCCAGTTGTTTTGGCTTACGGCAAAGGATTTCGATTAATGTGCCTTGAACTACTACTTTGTTTTGGTTTTTTTATCCAATCTATTAATGCTTGGCAGTCTGAATCTGATTTAAATCCAGGTGGTTGTTCCATGTAAATTGGTTTATTCAAGTTTATCCATTTAAATATGCAGTTTTTACATCAAAAATCTTATTTTGTAGTTTTTGTAAACATCGTAATTTTCTTATTGATGGATCTTTCAACTAATTTCCAGACTTCATGAGCCTCCATTCAACTTAGTTCTTCTATCATTTCATACATCATACTACATAATCTTTTTTCATTGTTCTCGCTCGTCTTTCTTCTGCTTTAATTTTGGTAAAAATTACTTTTAAATCATGATCTACAATTTGTTTATCTTAAAGCTTATCTAATTGAAGCCATATCTTTCTCTTTATTGGATATTTTATTTATTTTATACATGGAAATGTTCATCTTTGGAAAGGGTATATACTTTTTCGCGATCAGGTAATTTCATATATATATCCATGGCTCAATTATGCAGTTTGCAAATGCTAATTATTTAACTTTAAAATTACGTAAAAAATTCACCTGAATTCCAGAATTATTTAATTTACTCATTTTTCGTTTTTGGTCATTGGTTTCCTTTAAATTGTTATTTTTAACCTTACAGTAATTATTCAGCAATATATTGGAAATGCATGTGGCACAACTTTTCAACAAATCAAGCAATGATTTGCCACACTCACAAATACTATCATCCCAAATAATTCTGTTTTCAACTTTCTCTGTGATGAGACTTATTAATATAGAAAGTTGATTTTTTTGATGAAATATATAATTTCTCATACATTTCAGATATTAGGATTGAAAATATTTTAAATGCAGAGGTATTAATGAAAAGCACAAATTCTGTTGGCCAAAATAAACCACCTCGATCAATAGCAGCTAAGTATGCAAAATCTTCACAATATTCAACTATTAATTCTTTGTCAAGAATTAATTTTTTCCTGAAAAGATTACAATTTATATGCTTCAATACAGATCTACAAACATATCCAGAAATGTAAATTAGACACATTATATCTTTTTCTGTTACATTAACATCATTGGATTGATGCAAAACATCAACAAATTCCTTATCAATAAGTTGATAATCTTTAAAATCTTCAATATCATTACAAGAAAAATGTAAAATAAATGAACCTTTCTCAGAAGACTGCATTTTAAGCGAACTAATTAATTTTAGTTTTTTTCCGACTCTATAATCTGCTGTAAGGATACATTATAATTACAGCCACTCATTTGTCGAAATTGACCGAAACGTCCCTCAAGGTTATCTGTCTGAAAATTTCCTAAAAGAATAAAAGGTAATTTAAATTCTTTTAACAAATACTTTGAAAGTTCATTCAATGGTACTGTTGTATGGAGAAGAGCAACTTGGGTTTCTTTTGACAGTTTCCCAATTTGTGAATTACAGTTTTTTGTTGTTGGGCAAAAATCGTTCCATGATATAAGCCACGAACAAAACTGTGATAAATATTCTAAGCTTTTATCTTCTGGTGTCCTTATAGGCTGCATAAATACATCTCAAAACTGTAATGCCTTTTTAGAGTGTTTAACATTCACAATTTTCCACCACTTTAAAATTATATCAATAAAATGTTTAGTTCCTAAGACATCTTTTCCATACCCAGTTCTATTATTCTGTGATTCAATTTGCAGAGCAGCTAAAGTCTTTTCATCAAAAAGTTTAATAGCAGTACTTACATTCTGCTTCTCCATAGAAGACGGAAATAAAACTTTTCTTGATAAAGTTGGAGCCATTTTAATATTATCATTTTTTTCTATTTCATACAATTTTTTTAAATGTAGAACACTGGAATTATAAACAATATTTGAGTTTTCAAATGACGGTATAAAAAATGTTTGGTTTGAATCTTTCTGATTGAACCAGTTGTTTCGTATAGATTTCAATAAATGAACTGTATCAAATAATATAAATATAGGAAGATTATATGCATGGTAGGGTTTATAAATGAGGATTTTAATGCCCCACCACAAAGCATTTCGAACATATTTCTGTTAATTCTATTATTGTCTGATATTAGAGTTATAATTCGATAGCCACAAGACTGTACATGGTCAATTACTTGTTTTGTAAATATTAATAATTTATGTGATCATAAGTTTTTACGGGAAACATTGCTACAATAGCTCTGTTTTTTGATAATATAGAGCTTATCATAAATGTTTGCAGAGTTGTGGCCTTCATCTGCGAATTATCCGAAAAACCTAAAACACGACCACTTTTATACGAAACTTGTGGTTTTATATATATCTCATCTAATAATAAATTGACAATTTTTTCAGAATCATTTAAAATTTCACATTTTTTTTTTCAAATACATCCAGTGACTTGTTTGCAATCCAGAATCTGCTCGGCCAATTTTCAGAGATAACTTCCTTAAGTAGGACAGATGAGGCAATATAAAATACTTACTGTTACGTATAATATTGTAGCTGTTTGGATTACAATAAAATATATAACAAGACCAGGCAAGGAATTCTGCACTATACGAAGGCTCTTTCATTTGCATTAATTGAATCTGTTCATACAAAAACTTAAATTTCTCAGAATGTGGGTTATTTTCTGTTTCTGCACATTTCAACAGTAGTTTTGATATTTTATCTAAATTTAAATTGCAGTCATCATGAATATCAGAAGCAGAAAAACCATCCAAATGGCTAATCATTGTCTCAAGTTTAGACCATTTATCACATAGCTTTTCTTCTCCAAATATCCATTTGAACTTTTCAATGGGAATTTCATTTTCATTGAAAAAAACTCTTACATTTAAATCTTCCAATATTTTTAAAGATACAAGCACTTTTGGACAGTTTAAAAATTCTAATTTCGATAGCCAAAAGATCTTACCTTTGGTAATGAATATCCATGAAGAGGGAGGATCTATTTTTTTTGCAAAACCATTTATTAGGTTTTCAAAATGGCTAATAATATCATTCTTTTTCCACTGTTCAAATTGTTTATCACAACGAATATCAATTTCTGCTTCTCTTTCTTCCGGTGTTTTTCTTTTTGTTGGAAGTTTCTTCGATAAATAAGATGGCTGGTTTTGAAAAATCGTTGAATAAGCATCTTTTTTTAAAGCTGGAATAGTTCTAGGAACTACTAATACCGTCCCATCATCACGAACAGCTTTATCTTCTCGAACGATAAATTCTTCTTCGAAATGCTTAATGCATACACCACTGTGTTTGCCAGGTACAAAATCTTTGCGATTAATATTTTTTATCCATTTCTGAGAGAGTACAGGATCCGAAGGAAATTTGAAAGTGGACACATGTTCAGTAGTGCTATCGTAATTTGATCGGCATTTAGGTACACTACACTTTCTTGGCATTCTAAAACACACTTTTTCTTATAAATTCGAATTCACAATATAATATTTTACTTTCCGGTAAAATACAAAATTTTTCAGAAGAAAAAACACATGTAAACAATTATCTCACTAGCACTAGTCCTACTGCAAAGCAAGCTCAACCTACAAAATTGAAAGCCTAACATTATGACGTCAGATCATGTGATCATCAGATTGGAGCAGGCCTGTAGATATCTAGTTAGCCTTGTTAGAACCCACTGGATAGCTAAGACTAACCACTGGAACTCCTAGCTAAGACTAACCATTAGAAACACTAAAGAAAATAGTTCAGTATCTGAAAAGAATATGAAAGGAACAGAAAAAGGAATTATTGCGCAGAAACTAGCCACAAAATGTTATGATTCTAGTTCTTTACAAGAGCAAGATCTAAAATATCAACTTGAGACTCAGAAACAAGGGACGCTGAGCAAAGAATTAGAAGTGGAAAAGTGATTAGAAAGCTGATCAGATATTTTGACTGAATTTTGAACTCTTATAAAATACTTGATGTGGAGGCCGCATGGCTTCCTTATACGGCATATTAAAATATACACACTTTTTGCTGTAATTCGTTTAAACTTATTTTTTGGAATTTCACTAAAGATATATTTATCATTTAAACGATTCAGTTCTCAATTCACGCGACATGGCAAAATTATTTAAAAACTCCAAACATCTTCATCAAGTTGTAAAATACAGAAAATAAAGGTGAAACGTCAAATGGAGTTAAAAGCAGTTAAAAAAAAACAATTTTTGAAATTAAAATTAGAATTTCTATGCCAAAACAAGCAATTCCTCCAATGGAAAGAAAAGAAAAATTTTCAGTGAACAAAAAATAACTCATGAGTTAACTCATGGTCCCATACCGTGCAAAAAGACACTGAAGTTGGTGCGACAATGGAGTTAATATACTAGTCTGCTAAGAGTTTGAGATGCAAACAAAATGACGGCCTCGTAAACTTTGAAAATCAAACTTTTAAATTGTTTATAACTCTACAACTATTGCTTGCAGAATTATTAAAGGCATAAAAATCTTAACCGGAATATGAGAACAATTCAAAAAAAATATCCGAGATTTGCCAAAATATTAAAAAAAACAGAGCTCACGGAGCCGAGTAAGAAGTATATATATATATATACACACTTTTCTTGGAGCAACAGCTCCTGGTAACTTTTTGGCGAGCTAACTACTATTTCTCTTCCCATTTCCTTAATTTTGCAGCATATTGCGCAAAAGATTTTGACCAAAATTGGTCTTTTTAGTACTGTACTTACAACCTAGCTTATATATATATATAATTACTAAACAGTTCTTTCGAAAACCATATATAAACATGCTTAGAATTTTCACGCATTAAGCTGTAGAAAAAATTATCATTAAAGACATAAAGTAAGAAATTTAGAACTAATATTTCATAAAGACCAAAAATGAAATTTTTTAAAAACCAAAACACTTTAAACAAGCAAAGCCCCATTTAAAAAATTAATGAAAATTAAAAAAAAATGAACAAGAAAAGAGAACAAAAACAGAAGAAGAATTCAATCAACTTCAATTTTACTTCATTAGGGGGAAGGCACATTGAAATCATTTGAATTCTCTCTTCTACAAAAATCCTTGCTTTTCTGTATCCAGAATTAGCCGATGAACCATTTCAATGTATTTTAATTATAATAGTTCCCCCGAAAATTCTGGTCCTTCCCCAAAGCAAGGAAATAAAAATAAATTCTAATTAGAACAATTAGAAAAACCTTGCAAAAAGAGAATTCTGTTTAAAGTGGAAAAACAAAATACTTCAGTAAAGAATTTAAAATCAAAATGCTTACTTTTGAATCCATATATACATATGTTTTGTTCTGCGAATTGCAATGAAAAAGAGAGGTGAATAACTAGATATTATAGCAGTCTCATATACAAAAATTCACCATTCTACGACTAATCGTTTTTGAGTTATGCGAGAGACATGTATGCATACTTGTGTTCGTCTGGACGTCATGAAAAAGTCGCTTCCGAATCCATTTTACAATCTGTTTTTGGAAAAAGTCTTTAATTTTGTCTGTAAGAACGTATGTAGTAAAAAATTGTCTAAATGGATGCGACTGCTGTCAAAATGGATATTTTCCTTGAAAAATGGTACTTCAAATTTTTCGCGATAACAATGCTTCCTTTATTTCTTACAAGGAAATATAAAAAGCCCTTTATTCTGTCAGTACGTACAGATATCACGCAAAAAATCGTTCGAATGGAATCGACAGTGGTCATCATGGATATTTTCGTTTAAATATGACAGTCGGAATAGTTCTCTATTACAGTACTTCCTTTACTTCGTTCGTGGAAGTTAAAAAATATGTAAAAAAATCTTATGTGTATATAACATGACTTCCTTGTACGGAATATTAAATTATACGCATTTTCCATACATCTCATTTAAACTTATTTCCTCGAATTTCATTGGAGATAGATATCTCACTCAATTAATTCAGTTCTCACTTCGCGGCAAGGCATACCATATAAAAACTCAAAGTATCTTCATTAAAAATATCAGCAGTTTTAACTCTTCGCCCATTGGTGGGGCTCAAATAATAATAATAATAAAAATAATAAAAATAAATAAAAAATCTGAAAGGTTTCATATTTTCAATTACGTCCAAAGAGGCGTTTTTTTAACGTTTTGTGTGTTCCTTTTATTTATCAAATATCATGCTCTTAGCATTTAAACCATGAATTTCAGTTCAATAGCAATGGCGCAAAATAATTTTAAAATGAGCTTACCTTTAGAATTTCCGATACACAGTTCTGCGCCCACTGGAGATACAAAGATTTTCCCCCTCCCCCGCCGTAGAGTGTTGCCGTTGCTGGCTTTTAAATCATTGCGTTTGTTACTTAAAAATTCGTTAAAGTTTTACAAAATATGAAATTGATAATAAAGCAAATTCCAAATTTCAAATTTGTTCTTCCGCATGCCCATATTCGCAGTAGGATTACGTCATTCAGAATTCGATGGCTCCAGGTACCGTTGTTTTATCACAATGCGAGAAACAGACATACTATTGTGCAGATTCTTGCAGGACTCTAACATTTGGTGGCAACAGTTTGAAAAGTGAAACGGACATTTATAGTGATTTAACGCAAAATCGCAAAACGAAAACAATAATCCTTCAGGGACAAAGCCCCTTTGGACTAATAATTGCAATTTATGCATCAATTAGCAGAAATTTACACAAAGAAAATTATAACTTATTAGAGAATAAAATCATCAAAATTAATGAAAGATTAACTGATTAAATTCTTTTTTATTCAAACATTTGATTTAGTAAATTTCTTTTTTTAAAAAAGTCAAGCACATAAAGATGCTTGGCAATTTCATTTTGTCACGAAATCTGACGTTTTATGAATGTTTGTCAACTATTGGTTTTTCAGAGTTTGGACGAGATTCATTCCACATCAGGATCAGAGACAGTATCAAAAAGTCTTCCCTAGCATGACATTACTATGGAAAACTATTTCAGATTCTTTTGCAGTGAGCTAATATTTTCTGCTGCAGCGGTTTCTAATCTTGCTCCGTGTGCATTTCCCACGGAAATTCCCAGCACTCTAAAAAAACAAGAGAAATAAAATCTGAATTAAAAAACAAGAAATGAAAAGTAGAAACAAGTAAAAAATTATATTATGGAAAGCTTGTTGAATTTTGCATTTCTTCTAGACGATGATGCTTCATCATTCCTTTGAACTGAATATTCGAGAAGTTTCTCGCTCATCCTCGATCCTTTGAGAATTCTAGAAATCGTTATAAAAGTATGTATGACTTAAAAAAAGCTAAATATTGTCGTAATTAAAAGGAAAAAACGAAAAAAATTGTTTATTGAAAGGATTTTTATTGCTGCTTAAAAAGTACGATATAATTACCTTCTTAGAAAGCCGGTGATTTTTACTTGCGACAATGACTGTTACAAACCTTGAAAAGATTCACGGTAAGGAGTGCAGTTGGTACTTACGTATTAACGCCACCGCAGCTGCAGGTTTGGCGGTTTTTAAGTGCCTCCAATCTACACCTAAAATTTTTGCGACAAATCATAAATTAAAACACTTTATTTAACATCAAAACACTTTATAAACTCTGCTAAATAAGATTCTAAATGATGCCTCTCTGTCCCCCTATGTACCTTGTTCCTACATTTAGCACCGCCTCACATTCTCTCAACTGTTTGTGTATGAACGCCTGTATCAGGATCAATAAAATTGTATTTATGATTAACTTTAGCATGTAGAAATCATTCTGTTTCTATGCTATTTGTTTGGTAACCTTTCCAACTGTCAGAATAAATTGTGCTACTATTTGCAATGTTTTCAATAATTTTATTAAGAAGGATAGAGCCAGTTCTATTAGGAACAGTGACAACAAACGAATCTTTTGTTTCTCTACATATACCACTAAACATCCACTGTTCGGGTAATACTCGACCACAATTATTTTTACGCTTAGTAAATAAACTTTCATCAATTTCCACAATGCAATCTAGTCCACCTACCTTTTTCAGTGGCGTAGCTAGGGTGGAGCAAGGGGGGACATCTGTTCCCGGGCGCAGCATCCAGGGGGCGCCAAATTGATGGTACGAAATTTTAGAATAAAGTATTTTCCGTTCGTGGCAAACAGAAACTGGCGCAAAATCTCCAGTTGTCCCCGGGCGCTGAAACCTTAGCTACGCCTCTGATCTTCTTGTTTTGTTTATTCTCCATGTCTATGACACATACACCCGCATGTAATTGTTCCAGTCTATTACAGTATTATCCGATAAATCAAGTTGCTTTTCAGAAAATTTAATCGACGTCAACTCCTTGCACCAGCAGTATATGAATCTCAAAGCTGAACAAAATGGAATTCTGCTTCCTTCAAACCAATTGTCTTTTCCAAGTCCCACTTGCTGATCACACTGTCTTAAATTACATTTCCAAAACGTATGTTTACCATAATAAAGTTTCATATCATGCGAATTGATACATTTTCGTTTTTTTGGTAAAATATTTTGCTCCTGCATAAATAAAATTGCATCTTCTTCTGTGTTTGGCAAATCCCAAAGACGCATTCTCGTAGCACTAAAAAATGGCGTCAAAAATCGGCAAACGACAAGATAAAAAGGAATCCAAAAGATAACTGCGTGCGAACAACAGGATTGCTCTTTATTGGCTCATTAGAGCGCAACTTCTGCTGCTGTGGGGTTAATACGTAAGTACGGTGCAGTTTTTCAATGCCTTTTACAAAGTGCCCTCTTCTTTTTTCATCTAGATCAATCTTCATTGCAAAATAAAACAACTTTATCGTTTTTAACAACTCGTTTAACTTCTTGGTAAGTTAAAAGCGCTTTGTTTTCTTCTTCATTATCGCTACTTTCACTATCAGCGGGTGTTAAACGACCATCCAGGCTTTAATTCGTCAGTTTTCGATTAATTCTTTGATTTCTTCTTCCATATCTGAAAATCCTCTGACGTAAATTGCTTTTGCAATTAGTACGATTTCTGTGACTTCATTTTCATTCGATGGTAATTCTTTAAAATTATGGTAACTTTCTGTTAGAACTGGTGCCAGTGAGTAATCAAAGTTGCTAGTAGGAAATCAGTTTCTTGTTTTTTGTATGAATGTATGTTGAACAGCGTATGAAGGAAATTTTCACATTGTTCAAATTAAACAGAAGTAATTAAGATAATGCGTATATAAAAAATGATGTTCCAAAAATCCCCTTTCAGCAAGGTATTACTGTATTTCAAGGCTGCATCACATTGAAGAACATTGCGATCTGGACTACTTGTGTTTTGACAAAATTCTTAGAAGATTCTAGTTCTAAATTTTAAAGGAATTAACTGATAATAAAAGCGTACTTGGGCATTATTTATCGTTTTAGAGGACTGTATACCTGAAGGACAGTGTAAAGGAAACTGGTCCCTATTCTGACATTGTGGCTACAATGTTCAAAGTATTGCCCTTGAAGCCGAATCCAGACGAAATTAGCAGCTCTTAAATAATAAAACTTTAAACTAGAAAAATCAAGGCATTCGCTTAAGTTTCAAATAGTATTTATTTTTTTCAAAAATTTAATTTACAGCTTCAGAAAGTAAAGAAACCGTGATGACACAGGGAAAAAAAAAAGAACACCTGAAGAATTCTAAAAGCTAAAAATAATTTTTTTGCTAGCCCCCCTCAAATTTTTTTGAGAAATTTTTTATTTTTACTTGATAGAGTAAATGAAAAAAAAAATGTTGAAACTAAAAAAAAAAAAAAAAAAAAAAAAAAAAAAGTAGTAGTAAAAGAGGGAAACAAAAAAAAAAAAAAAAAAAAAAAGTCCTAGAAGCAAGATTATATTTCAGGATGAACATCCCTTGAGATTCTTACGCTCGCTGAGTTTAAATTACAAAAACAGGTGACAAGTGCATAATTTAAAAATTTAGAGAAAAATAACATAACACCTCCAAGGTTAAAATAAAGATATGTATCACATTTACTTGAGTGAACTTGACACATAAATTGACAAAAAAAAATTTTTCTGTACATTTATAAAAATTAAATTACTGAAAGGTGAAGTACCAGGATGAATAAAATTAGTTAAATGTCAAGAACATTTCTTAAACTTCTTCCATTAACACGGTTTTTATATAGACCGGCAATATTAATGGTACAAATGAAAGAAATATTTTCAGTTTCATTAAGCTTAAATTGCAAATGAAATCAAAATAGATATAAAGTCACAAAAAACATTAAAAATGCATGTAGGATATATATTTATATACGAAAATTTATGTAGGAGATATGCAAGGGAAAATCATGTGTAATATATGGAGCACATGGAAAGGAAGGAAAATGAATATACATAGAAGAGTTTTTGCATTTATTATATTTTACAGGAGAATCATTTTCAATAGTTTAGATTTTTTAAATAACTTATTTACACAGGATATGTGTAATGAAGGTAAAACGAAAGTGTATAAAGAGGTTAAGCCACGAATTTTAACTTTTCTGCTGAAACATTTTAAGTCAATTGAAATAACCAATCTAATGTATTCTAAAAGTGAATCATTAATCTATATTTTAAAGTGTCAAAGACTTGTTAAGGCCATAATACTCGATATATGTTACACTGAATATAATGATGACTATAAAACACCATATATGGAAAGTCAAATAATTATCGATTTTTGTCTTTACTGCTATGGCAAAAGGGAAAACACGAATAATTCCGCTTAAAGAGTAATTGAAGGGTATGCAGGGAAGCGTTGCTGTTAAAATGCATGCACAGAACCTGAATAAAAAATTGATATTTAACACAACTGAGTTATTTCGTCTTCTTAAAAGTACTCTTTCCGTGCATGTTTTAAAAATTAAAAATAATGAACAAATTACCTTCCTTACACACTATTCTCTATTTACTTACAACTAGCTTTAATAAAACTGAGCTTTCGCAAGTGTTTATGCTTTAACCTCGATTGCAATTGCCGAATTAAGTGAAATAAGAAAATCATAAAGGAATATGCGAATGCAATATTATTATATATTGTTTTTAATATCACATGAAAAAAAAATCGCAGTAGTTTTCTTCAAAAAACAAAATAAAATACTAAGACTAACAAAGATCTTAGGGTAAATAACAAAACTATCGGCTGATTACAACTTAAGCTTTCTAAGCCCCAATCAACGGTCCCTGATTTTAAGGGGTTAAAAGTCACCTTAAAATGTCTTCATAAACTTGTTTTTATCCCCATAAAAACGTTGGAAATTCCCGAAAGAATGCTGTAAATTAGGAATTCTTAAACTGTGGGTCGCGATCCCCGACGGGGTCCCGGGACTTGCAGCAGAGGGTCGCCAAAAATTTTAGCACTTTTGATATTTCTTTAATTTATTATAATAATTTTACAATTACCAAATATTTTTTTACAATGTATCTGAAAATAGATAAAGATAAGACAATACAGACAAAGAAAAAAAAAAAAACGAAAAACGTTTCGACGCATTCTTTTTATAATATAAACGTTAATTTTTCCTTGCTTTGCACGTGACGCTGTCTGTTACTTATTTACGTCTGTTACTGCAATAGTAAATTTTTCACATTGTTCTGTGTCTTAAAATTAGAAATTAATGACCTAAAACTGCAATAGTATATTACAGTACAAGTGAAAAAATTGACAGTTTCACCCACGCGTGTGTCGGATTTGCGCAATACTTATGGGGTCCCACAAAATTTTTGTAAATATTTTGGGGTCCTGGAGGTCGTGAAAAAATTTCAGTGATACAAAGGTGTCGCGACTGAAAAATGTTTAAAAGACCCTGCTGTAAATAAAGGTCCAAGCGATGTTAATTCAGTTCTAAGCATTGCATAGGCTAGTGAAATTATATTTGGTGGCTACATTAAAATTTTGAAATCATAAATAAGGTACGAATGATGTATTTTACACCAGAATTGAATTCTTCAAGTGAACGCCTACAACTTCTCACAGTATCAATGCAATCAGCAGATCACCTCTAAAAATTGTTTGGCAAAGCCTCGAGGACTATCAGCCTAAGGGCAGGAATGCCTTCGTGGAGTACTTTCTAAGAGAAACTGGCTCGTATACACGTTACACATGGGGAAAACCACGAAAATGCCCATGCAGCCAGTCAGTTGGCGAAATTTGATCCTCAACACAACTACAAGTGTACTACAAGTGTGCAGCTACTCGAACTCGAGCACTTGTACCTCGAACTACAAGTGTGCAGCGACTTTACCGCTCGTCCGTTGGTGAGCCACTTCTAAAATTAACTATTTCTAAATGTACTGCCTCCAATGCTGACGACGTTTTTAAGACTACAATTAAATAATGAAGCTTAACTTCAACTATAATCACAGTTTTTTGAGTCCAACAGTCACCTGCGCAGATGGCTAGATAGTCTGCACAAAATTTGCTGCTAAAAATCATCTGGAACAGTGGGTCGTTGCCTGAGAAAGGTTTAACTCTACAGTTTAAGACAGTACATGTTTGTTAACTGTGAATTTTAGAGTGTAAATTTTAAAAGACAATGATCATGAAAATCTTGAAAAAAAATTGCTTCAAAGTTGATGGTAATACTAAGCATCAATTTAAAGCAGAGGATTTTGGAAGCTTCAACTTTTATGGGTTCAAGTTCGAACCCTATGTAAAGCAAGATATTTGAATGCTAGCATTTTTTTTTTTTTTTTTTTTGAAGAATGGGGTACCTAAAATAATGGGTTTAGAGGACTGGGGTACCTAAGATAAAAAAATACCCTCGGAAGGTGGTGGTAAGGGAACAGAGATGAAAGAATTTTGGATTCCGTAATCTGGGATATTTGCTTCAAAGTGCAGAATAAATTGAAAAAAAAGAAAAAAAAAAAAAAAAAAAAAGCGCATCTATCAAAGGTGATATTAGACACAATTGATTAGTCGTGCTCAAGTTTTAGGTGCTACTTTGGTAGACGGTTGCACGGATTTTGGCGATTTTTTTTTGGCGAGCGATAGTACTTATGGCAAACCCATTGCTCGACAAGTTATTTATGGTAACCGATATGTTGTTGTCATTTTATTTAAAAAATAGTTCGTTTTATTATGCATAAATTCCGTGTTTTAAACATTATTTATGGCTTCTAAATATTAAAAATCAATTTAATTTTGCATTTTCATTTGAAATAAAAATTTTATTGTTTATGATATTTTGTATAATTTATGTTGTGGATGATGTAATCAATGACGTCACCTTGCTTTAAATGTAATTGGTTTTAATATCTATAAATTTAGTCTAATGTTTTAAACATTATTTATGGCTTTATGGCTGTTAAATATAAAAATACAATTTAATTTTGCATTTTTTTAAAAATGATTTTATTATTATGATTTTTTAAATAATTTTAATTCTAGGCGTGATGTAATCAGCTCCCTGATTGGTTACTGAATATGTGTGCACTACCGCGCCATTTTAAAATTTTATTATTCATCTCTTCGAATTCCTTAGATTTCATAGGAAACGGATATGCCCCTTTCAAAGATTAATGTTGTTATTAATAAGTACCAAGAATTATTGGTATCGAAATAAAAAAAAAAAAAAATTGCCCTTTGAGACCTTATTTTGACCAACCTGGCTTTCCTAATCAAAGATTTATTTATAAATTGCTACAAGGGTCAGAGGAAATTTATTTTAAATTTTTGGAGGAAACCTTGCTAATTGCTTCTTCAGTGAAGTGCGAGAAATGTGGATCACAGATTGTGAAGATCGTTGGAAGCGGCGATTCTGAGGACAGCCGTATATGGTAATATGGTCACGGTGGAAGAAACAACCGCTTTAACGGTAAAAAAGTATTAGACAATCCTCCTTTTTTACCGGCAATAAACTAATTGCTGTCATTTTAGCTCTAGTGTACGAAGCGATCTTATTTACTTATTTTAAAGTATTTAAATTTAAGTAATATTTTAATTCTTTTAAACGTTGGTATGATGGTTTTTAATTCGATATTCAATTTACGTAATATTTTAATCCAATTTAACGTTGGCGCAATGTAACTTGTAAAGCAGTTCAAGTCTGGCTCTTAATTTACTAAAAATGGTCTAGTGCTGAGAAAATTATGAGGTTAGAGTACAATAGTGTAAATATATAAACAAGATACATTAATACCGCTAAATCAACTTATATTTAAAATTCGTCTTCGAAAGATAACAGTGAAAATTGATTTTCTTTCAATTTTTATTTCAAGCAGATAGATACAAGGTACAATGTCTGTGGAGGTATTTTATTGAAAACCATTAAAAGTTAAGAAATAAAATGCTTTACCTTGTGAGAAAAGCTGCTACTATCTTTTGTTTCAAAATCATTAACTAACTTTCCTAATTTCAAAAGAAGCTTGTGCAATGGGAAGCACGAACATGGCTCGTATTGTTTGGCGAGAAATAAATTAGTTACAAACAAAGCCACGCTGATATTGATAAAATAATTAGCAGACTTTATGAAAAGAAAGTTTTAGAAAAGAGTGCTGATTTTTATCGAAGGCGCTTTTAGAATATATGACAAGCAGCGTATGTGATTAAGAAATTTGTTTAAGTACTAAATGCTGCTTTAGAAGTTCCAAAACTTAATACTTATTTAAAAAAAATTTTAATGTATGATGAGTTGCATGTACAGGAAGACATAAAGTGATAATTCGAAAACAATTACAACAGTAAGGGTCTTTTTAAACGTAATTAAAAGGCAAATGTTACAAGGTACTAAAAATGTAAGATTTAGAAAGAATATTTCAGCTTCTTTATTATTTATTCTACAAAGTAATTTCTTTAGTTTATATTTTACTGTGCTCATTTCGTTTATTTTTCATAACTTCTGATTTATTTTCGACTATGCATTTTATGGATTATATTGATTTTCCTTCTCTTTAGGTAATTAATTTTTACAGCAACTTTGTATAATGCTTAAATTAACTGCATGTTGTTGAGACAATGGCCAAATATTATGGCAAGAGTTAATTTTAAAATAAAAGATATCGTCTCCACGAATAATTACTTAAACTGTGTGGAATGTGCCCAATGAGCAAAGGTATTCTAACAAGAAATAACTATCAATGCGTTGTGAAGGCAATAACTCAATTTTTAAAATTCTAGAATTACAATTCTAGAACTACAACATTCAATAATATTAAAACATGTTACCTTACCTGTACATTGCCTTTTCTTTACTTAAGAATGAATACACAAGAAGCATAATTTTGCACATTTTGTTAATTTTATTTTCTTGATTATCACATATATCATTTTATTATTGCACAGAAATTATCGCTTGTAAGCGAAAGAATTACACACGCACATCTTGCTCGTATTAATGGTTTCGGTTCACAAATCTGCTCGTGCACACTATCGTATCTTAATTCATCTCCATCAATTCATTCAGAAAACACAAAAATATGTTGACACATCGCAGTGAATGATATATTCTCCAAATCAATAGTAATATTTTTAGCAAGCACGCAGTATTACCAAAAAAAGCTGATTACCCACAGCCCTTGGTGAACGATAGATGAAGCTACCTGAATACGCTGCGAAGAATTAGCTGTAGTTTGGTATATTCTTTTGCTTATTCACACATAATGCTTTTGTAGAAAAAATGGAATTTGAAAAAGATATCGACGAGACACTCACTGCCTTCAAACGTGCGAAAAAAAAAGGCGAAGGGGACGAGGAGAAAACCTTGAAGCTCTCGATGGAACAATGTGTCATAAAACCGGTTCGGCCAGACCACGGAGTATAATGACAATGCAGTATTGTATATAGCATAAAGTCGGAGTATAATTATACTCCGTGGGCCAGACTTTATGCATTCGCGCTAAGAGATGACGATTATTTCATCCAAGTGGAAGTGTAAAAGCTTGCTTTTACACTGCCACTACACCTCAATGCTATATACAATACTGCAGTGCCATATACTATAATGTAGTGCCACATACCACTATACTGCCTATATCTCTCTACAGTATTTTTCCCTCAATTCTTTCATAAGCGTAGCGTAACCAGAGGGGCACGGTCTTTCTTTCATTTCGCCATCGACGGAACAGCTGGTCCACTGGGTAGGTGCTCCAGGGGGACGGTCTGCCCAGTTGGCAGTTTTCGCGTGAAATACTCTTGGGTTGCCAGTTAGCAGTTTTCGTGTGAAATACTCATGCAATTCATGGAGGGGAAAAAATTAATCAGCATCTGAAATGCCATATGAAAATAAAAACGAGAAAATAGTTTTTAGTGTAGACAAAATATTTATAGAAATCACCACTAGATTTTAACAGATTTTAACAGACTCTTGTTATACTATTTTATTACGTCGAAACGTTTGAATGAAAATTACGAATACTGATTAAATTATGATTACGATGACATTAATAAAGACGAATGACATAAGATTTTGACATAAATTTTTCATAGTTTCATTTTCCTTATTGATATTGAAACGAAAACAGTGACTTAGAAGGGAGATCATTTTAAATTTTTGCAGTTTATTTCAAAATGCAGTCTCCAGAACAAAGCGTCAGATGTTGTACTACTAGTGTGAACTTTCCTCATAACTGCTGTAAATGCTGATAGTTGCTTTATAAATAAAAATCATATAATACTTATTTAGGAGGTACAAATGTTAATTCTGCAATTAAAAAAAATCTTTTCTGTAAAGTTTACATAACAGCAGCTGGAGCAATAACGTGGACCTCTACAATCTGATATCTGATCGATGGTTTTGCCAACAAAACAAACAATAATAATAAAAAAAAAAAAAAAAATTGAAAGCTTTGAGATTTTATAATTATACCCAAAGATTGTTTTTTTTTTTTAACACTTTGTGTTATTAACTATCATGATGTTCTTCGTACTTAAATTATGAAATTCAATTCAACAGCAATCGCAAAATAATTTTAAAATAAACATATCTTTAGAATTTCCAATGTACAGTCTCGCGGGCTGGAGGAAAATAATGTGTTTTTTTTTTCATACAGTGTTGCCATTGCTCTCTTTAACATCGTTGAATTTGTTAATAAAAAATTTGTTAAAGTTTTACAAAATATGTAATAGATAATAAAACAAATTCCAAATTTGGGTTTCCAGGTGCCCATATTCGAGTGGAAGTCTATGTTATTTAAAATTTGATATCTATAGGTACCACTTTTTTTCCACAATGCGAGAAACATACATACATTCATGCCGATTCTTCATTATTTAGTTTCTTTAAATAAAACGCCGAGCTCTAATATTTGGTGGTAACAATTTGAAAAGTAAAACGAGGTTTAATAGTTGATGACCAAAATCCAAAACGAAACTAATAGCACTTCTGCGCAAATTGTTCATTTGGGCTAACACAAACAAAAATAGCAAAATAATAAGTTAATTTTAAAATGATGGAATTTAAGTTTTTATTCAGAAATAAACGTAGAATTCTAATTTATTCTCCCATATGTCATTTTGATATTTGTTTTTCGGCAATTGCAGGGACTACCTTGGGCGGCAAAATCTCTA
Organism: Stegodyphus dumicola; assembly: GCF_044657685.1. Classification (NCBI taxonomy): domain Eukaryota; kingdom Metazoa; phylum Arthropoda; class Arachnida; order Araneae; family Eresidae; genus Stegodyphus; species Stegodyphus dumicola. Next base: position 172,617,187 of record NC_140774.1, on the reverse strand, counting down.
ACTATGCCACTTCTTCATACTCACTTTTAAGACGTTTATCCTCGAGCTTTTTTGTTAGCTCGGAATATTTAAATTTTTTTAAGGTGTAACAATTTCGGTTTTAGAGTTCCCTAACATTTTTATCATCTTCAGGTTTTCGAAAATACGATTTATTGGAATATTATTGATTGTTTAATAGTTCTGCTTTCCTGAAATGGGTATTGTAAGCAAAATTTATCTTTGGGATTACTTGTTTTTCTTAATTTCGTAATTTTCCCTTTTACAAGTCTTTTCCCCTTATTGTCCAACTTTTACTTTAAGTTTTATTGCCGTTTAGCATCTTTAGGTTTGTAAGTTTATGGAGTTTGATCTTCTTTGGGAGCATAAACAAGCATCAAACTTTTTCCAGACGTTATCGCTGTGTCTAAGTGAACTACAGAGTCTACAAAGAGTTTAAAGCAAGCGTTTTCCCTTTTACAAACCTTTTCCCCTTATTGTCCAACTTTTACTTTTAAGTTTTATTGTCGTTTAGCATCTTTAGGTTTGTAAGTTAAGTTTATGGAGTTTGATCTTTTTTGGGAGCATAAACTAGCATCAAACTTTTGGCAGACGTTATCAAGCGTTTTCCCTTTTACAAGTCTTTTCCCCTTATTGTCCAACTTTTACTTTTAAGTTTTATTGCCGTTTAGCATCTTTAGGTTTGTAAGTTTATGGAGTTTGATCTTCTTTGGGAGCATAAACTAGCATCAAACTTTTTGCAGACGTTATCGCTGTGTCTAAGTGAACTACAGAGTCTACAAAGAGTTTAAAACAAGCGTTTTCCCTTTTACAAATCTTTTCCCCTTATTGTCCAACTTTTACTTTTAAGTTTTATTGTCGTTTAGCATCTTTAGGTTTGTAAGTTAACTTTATGGAGTTTGATCTTTTTTGGGAGCATAAACTAGCATCAAACTTTTGGCAGACATTATCAAGTGTTTTCCCTTTTACAAGTCTTTTCCCCTTATTGTCCAACTTTTACTTTAAGTTTTATTGCCGTTTAGCATCTTTAGGTTTGTAAGTTAAGTTATGGAGTTTGATCTTCTTTGGGAGCATAAACTAGCATCAAACTTCTAGCAGACGTTATCGCTGTGTCTAAGTGAACTACAGAGTCTACAAAGAGTTTAAAGCAAGCGTTTTCCCTTTTACAAACCTTTTCCCCTTATTGTCCAACTTTTACTTTTAAGTTTTATTGTCGTTTAGCATCTTTAGGTTTGTAAGTTAACTTTATGGAGTTTGATCTTTTTTGGGAGCATAAACTAGCATCAAACTTTTGGCAGACGTTATCAAGCGTTTTCCCTTTTACAAGTCTTTTCCCCTTATTGTCCAACTTTTACTTTTAAGTTTTATTGCCGTTTAGCATCTTTAGGTTTGTAAGTTTATGGAGTTTGATCTTCTTTGGGAGCATAAACTAGCATCAAACTTTTTGCAGACGTTATCGCTGTGTCTAAGTGAACTACAGAGTCTACAAAGAGTTTAAAACAAGCGTTTTCCCTTTTACAAATCTTTTCCCCTTATTGCCCAACTTTTACTTTTAAGTTTTATTGTCGTTTAGCATCTTTAGGTTTGTAAGTTAACTTTATGGAGTTTGATCTTTTTTGGGAGCATAAACTAGCATCAAACTTTTGGCAGACATTATCAAGTGTTTTCCCTTTTACAAGTCTTTTCCCCTTATTGTCCAACTTTTACTTTAAGTTTTATTGCCGTTTAGCATCTTTAGGTTTGTAAGTTAAGTTATGGAGTTTGATCTTCTTTGGGAGCATAAACTAGCATCAAACTTCTAGCAGACGTTATCGCTGTGTCTAAGTGAACTACAGAGTCTACAAAGAGTTTAAAGCAAGCGTTTTCCCTTTTACAAACCTTTTCCCCTTATTGTCCAACTTTTACTTTTAAGTTTTATTGTCGTTTAGCATCTTTAGGTTTGTAAGTTAACTTTATGGAGTTTGATCTTTTTTGGGAGCATAAACTAGCATCAAACTTTTGGCAGACGTTATCAAGCGTTTTCCCTTTTACAAGTCTTTTCCCCTTATTGTCCAACTTTTACTTTTAAGTTTTATTGCCGTTTAGCATCTTTAGGTTTGTAAGTTTATGGAGTTTGATCTTCTTTGGGAGCATAAACTAGCATCAAACTTTTTGCAGACGTTATCGCTGTGTCTAAGTGAACTACAGAGTCTACAAAGAGTTTAAAACAAGCGTTTTCCCTTTTACAAATCTTTTCCCCTTATTGCCCAACTTTTACTTTTAAGTTTTATTGTCGTTTAGCATCTTTAGGTTTGTAAGTTAACTTTATGGAGTTTGATCTTTTTTGGGAGCATAAACTAGCATCAAACTTTTGGCAGACATTATCAAGTGTTTTCCCTTTTACAAGTCTTTTCCCCTTATTGTCCAACTTTTACTTTAAGTTTTATTGCCGTTTAGCATCTTTAGGTTTGTAAGTTAAGTTATGGAGTTTGATCTTCTTTGGGAGCATAAACTAGCATCAAACTTCTAGCAGACGTTATCGCTGTGTCTAAGTGAACTACAGAGTCTACAAAGGGTTTAAAACAAGAGTTTTTTTAAATTTAAATCCGAATTTGAACATAAAATGCACGTCTCATTCTCCCACATAATCAGACAGCATTGCAACTTCTGGTGTTGCAAGTAACAATCAAATTCAAAATTTAAAATGTACGCTAGCAGTCAAGACTAAACACTAAGATGGCTCAGAACTTACACTGGGCAACAATTTAAATTACATCTATGCAAAACCGAATAATCACAACCTTAGCAGAGCTGGCAAAACTAAGTAATGTGATCTCAAGAGGCAATAATAGAAAAATCTCAGCTTAAATACTTTCTAAACTCATTTATATTTCTGGTGAGGAAACGGAGAGGATAAATTACAGTAAAGTCTGAAATTATAAACACCTGGTTATTTTAAATAGTAACCTTGTAAGTTTACTTATATAAAGGTTTTTATAAAAAAATTCGAGTTTACTGATATAAAGGTGTATAAAAATTTTAGCTCTCTTAACAAAAACCTCCATTACTACTGAACTTTATTTTCCTTGACATAAGCTCCTTGTGTAGAAATACACTAATTCCAGCGTTTCTACCGCCGATAGAATGAGGTTGCGAAGTCATTTTACTTAAGTGAGTCTATAACCAGTCTGGATTCTTCGCTGTGACAATCCTGGGCTCGAGGAATGGATTATCCGCGGAACGCTCATTGAGATTGTCGCACACTGCAAAGCGATGTTCCCTCTGCTGAGGGTCAGCATTCGGAACCAAGCCTGGCAAAGAAGCATCGCATGTTCATTAATAGATAGAATTATTAATAGACAGACAGAGGATAGAATTATTTGCACTGAACCTGCATAACTCAGGAATTATGTTAACGATGTCACTGGTCGTCTTCCAACGATTTACATGTTGTTGTTGTTGCTAATGCTCACTTACGTGACCTATCCTCCCAAGTCTTCCAAATTTCTCATGGCAGCAGCACAAGTTTACGGCTGTCGTTGTCAACAGGCTTGAGCACCTTACCGGTGAGAGGGCGATTTAGCTCAGTTCCGCCCCAATTTTGATGGAGAGCACCCTAGGGGGACGGGTCCGATGGTCTCCCACCCTCTTTCCTGCATGTACAAGTTCCCAAATCCATTCCACGTTTTCGGGATGATGCTCGTGGTAAGTCTTGCAGATCGCTCGTTGTCTTTTAAGAACATCCTTGCTTTTTCAAGGCACTGTAAACTATGCGTGCAACGCATTGAATCTTAGCCACATATTTAGTGTCTCTGTGGGCGATTTGCCAAGTTTAACGCAAAATTTTGCGTTGGCCCGTTCTTTCGCCTTTCTGTCTATGACGTAATTGCAGACTACTACACATACGTAAACATTAAAACACCATTATAACAATGCTAACACAACAATGTCTCTTGATATGTTGCCTTATCAAGATTGAAGGTCACTATACTTTGCGAGCGTAATTCCACGCTGTGATTTGTTCACAACAACGTTAATCCGAGAACGTTTTGAAACACCCTTTTATTTTTGTGTGTATTCCAAAATTTATTAGAATTTAGCTTCTTCTGATTAAATTCCATAAATAAATAATGAAAATCCTCCTTATGTATATTTGCATGTATAATGAAAAATATATACATACATTTAAGACGACAGAAAGGATCATTTATGGAAAGAAATATCCAGCAAAATGTAAGAATAAAATATTTCTCATACTGCAAGTAGTGAATTTACTGTTTACACTAAGATTGTTTTTGGCTGCTTGCCCTAGATCAAGAAATGTATAAAAATAACATCTAAATCTAAGGATAGAATATTTATTGTTCCAGCTTGCACTTTATTGATAGCAGCGATTTAACCTGCCTCAGTGAGATGGACACCGATCAATGGGACAATACTGTAAAAGCTAAGCTGACTTCTCATAAACGTTCTAACGTATTGCATTGCAAGAACTAATGCTTCTAGAGCTTCTAGAAAAGGATAGTTATTATCCATGGAATGAAACAAATAGTTAAACAAAAATCAGCTCCGTAAAGATAAAACAAGGGAGTTATTTACAACATGAACATAAAAAGTGAAGCAAGGTCTTAAATGACGCTGAACTAATATTTTATTCCGGTTACTTATTTTTTTCCCCGCTATTAAACAAGCCAATGAAAAACATTTATAAAGGGCATAAGAATCTAACAGCAGAATAATTTTGGCCCTCATAAAAAATGAGACGTCAAGAAACAATCACTGGTCAATGATCCTGCTATTACCGAAACTTGATACTTTTTGGTAATTAAAAAGACAAAGTCATGACTTAAACATCCTTTTCTATCGCATACAAATGACGTTTTCTGGTGATGATACCAAGAAATGAAGAACGATTTTACTCAGAGATTAAAAAAGTGAGAAGAAATTACGCGATTGTATTAAATGATAAGAACTGGCATTTTAAATATACCAGAAATACTCAATGGAAAGTACGATAGATTCTATTTCCCTAGTAGAAAAGCAACAACTGTGCATTATCTATATTTCTGGTGATGTAAGAGACATACAGCCTGGGCCGGCGCTAGACACTTTGTTTATGTAAGAGCCATATGACATGGATTAGTCACGAAATAATGCGGTGCAAGTAGTGATTACCATTTTTAGAATATAGAGGAGAAATTAATTAGCGTCTCTAATTTAAATTGTAATTTATCTTTTACATATTTTTTATTTTTCTTTCATACCTTCGGCTTGGCTGGATTGCTCTCTGATGCTCTCTTTCTACTGCAAATGTATAAAAAATGTAAAATAGGCACAAATAATGTGCTAGCTGTTTGTGGCCGCAACATACTATATATATACTGAAAATAAAATGAAGATTTAATCTGCCAGTTTCCGTTTAATTATGGATTAGCATTCTATGCAATCAAAAGTCTTGCTCTTCAGGTACGAATTCAACCTTCTATATTCTATACTATCAATATTGCAGTCCATTTTTATTATGCAATACTATTTTTGATGCGTTGTCATGAAAGCAAAGCGGCAAGACGGGACGAAGATGTTGATACGAAACCAAGTTCCGCTAATTACCATCTTTAGTCCCAGACACATTAGAATAATTTTTCGTAGACAATATATTTTTTATCATAAATAATTACAATAATTTGTTATATACACAGATTAACGGGGCGATATCATTTTAGACGGACAAGCAAAGCAGCGTGGATCTTGGCGTGGCGGGAAGCCAGGAGAACAAGAATGACGCATTTTCATAAATTGACATTAATTGGCATGAAATGAAGTATCGATGAGTATTTAGTCCCAGGGACTCAGAAGTTATTTACTCTACGGGGTACGTCTTAGTGATGAAAAATCCACTTTAGTAATTTAAAGTGGAAAATTTCTTGAGTAGAAGATACTTTGTCTGGATATGGTGGCTCTATCTGTTGGTGGAGGTACCAGTAGTTGCCGGGAGTAGCACTGGATGAGTAAAGCAATTATTTGATAAGCAATTATTGGATAGGCATGTTATTAGATCATGAATGGTGATGATGATTAGCACTTAATATACTGAGATAAAACATTTGTAAGATAAGTAAAATATAAGTATAGAAAAAATAATATGTACAAGTCTCTAATTATTTGAATTCGTGAGAGGACGAAAACCAATCAGAAATTTTTTCGTTGGTCACATGATCACATGCGCTGAAATTGGACTTTGAAACTTTTTTAACTTGATGCGAGACAATTGAATAACTAAGTCTTGATTAAATAGATAAGTAAATAATTTATAGATAATAAATGAATGACGCAGTTTATTTGTGGGTGGTATTTATACTAAGTACTGTGACGATTAGACATATGCACCCCTCGGACTTTCAGGTGCTTAATGAGAACTTCATGTTTTGTTCAGAGACAAAATGGACAGCAGAACTTTGAAGAAATGTGCAGCGAAAACCCCCTCGTGTGGTTTCCGGCAATAAGAGACTAATTATTCTCTTTCCAGGTTTATAACAAAACGAGAACAGAGCTTTAAAAAAGTTTTTGATGCTGATTACGAGAGAAAACGGACGCATTTTGGCGTCCTCGCCGCGCCAGTGGCTTTTGTTTAATTTATGGCTGTAATGATTCAGTTATTTTACTATTTAATCAATAATTTCTTTTTTAAAATAAATATTTTAAAAGACAACCGGTCTTTTCTTGCACCCAACACGGGTGTTCTGATGTCAAAGTACATGCAGAAAAAACTCTAAGCTATGATTGATTAATTTGAGGTTGTTATATAATCATGCAAGGATCTCGAATTTGGAAAAACAGATGAATTTAGGGGGAGAGCACCAAATTGAGAATCATTAATTTTGAGGTCGCCAATTATTTTTAAAGCAGCTATCGTATTTTCATATATCTTAATACATATGCTGGCCAGTATGTTCTAAACATCATTATACATATACTAAACATCATCATAAATACTATCACATCATAATATATACTAAACATCATCAAATATACTAAACATCATCATAAATTAAAACGGCTAGCCATAACGAAATTTATGTCGAAGAGTAATATTACAATTTATAATTAGGCCTGAGGTTTTATAATAATTATGTGCAAGTAATATAACCGTCTGTTAAGATTATTGCACCTTTTGTTGACCGTGTAATTATACATAAATGCATGATTGCACGTTCAATGTGAAAATGGTTAACATTGGCGTAAAGAATACAGTGGGCTCGTGATGACTTGTTGGACCCGTTTCTAGTGAAAGCCGACCTCGCGTCTAGTAGGTACAATAGTGCGGTGGAGAAATACCTGTAAAATCACTGACGAAGTCCCTGTTGAAAAAGCTATGGAGATGGTAAACTTTTAAAGATTGTTAAAATAAGTATATATCTCGTATAAGTCAATAGGAATGCATTAACATTTGTTCTCTACTTTATTTGACATTTTAGTTAGATAAGAAGTGAAGGCTTTTACTTTTTCTTATATACTTTTCTCTTCTCTCTCTTATATATATATATATGAAGGAGCTTCTCTTTTATCTAGGTAATAAAAAATATTTTCTCTGGGCAGTAAATGCAATTTAGAAACATATCTCCTCTTTTCTTTGACATGTATCTGGTATATACTCTAGGTGACGTATATGATTTTTAAATTCATACTTTTCAGCCGAAACAGGTGTTTCAAAGCCCGATTCTGCTTCATCGATTTTGATCTTTACGTCAAGAAATATGTTCGATACAATAAGAAAGTTCGTACTAAATACATTTGTTGGAAAGAGCACAAGAATCAAACATCAATTTTTGACAACATGTTTCATGCATTATTCAAGAAGGTTATAGAAGATTTCTTTTGAAAATTGGACAATGCAGAGAAGATAGTCACATATTCGATAGAAAAAGACAGCTGTAATTTTAGAGTTGATTTTTGTTCAAAGAATTTTGCCAGAAACCGTCTATTTCTGGAAGCTAAGGAAATGTGAAAGTATTTCCACCGTTCTTCTAGGTTTTCTCGAAAATGTTTTGGAGGCCTTTCAAATGCGGATTTCTGGAGCAAGCTTTGGTGCCCGCTATTTAAAATGGAACCAAAATGATTAAATACTTCAGTTTGTTACGAAGAATGAACGATCTTGAATAAGGAGCAGATCTTGATAAGAGAATTTTATACAGCTAGACTAAAATGAAGTTGAAAGACTTCTGATTTCATTTGAATCTGTAAAGTCGATGTGTAAAGTTTTTAGATTTACACAGTCTGTAGAGTCTTGAGTTAAAAATGTGAAAGTTAAATTTGTTAAGGACTTCTAGAATAACAAGGTCAGAAGAAGGTTAATAAATTTTCAAAATGCGATAAAAATCATACTAAAAGCAAAGCAGCTTAACTAATTATTAACTTATTTAAACTTAACTGTAAAGTAAAAGACTTAGCTTGTAGAGACATTAAGTTTATTTCGGAAGCAGGAAAGATGAAAAATGAGCAACGGCTTCCCCGGGAACCGAACCACGGACCTCTGGAATCCGCGGCCAGTGTACAGACCACTACACTACGAAGGCATGCTAAGAAGGCGGGCATGCCTTATAAGCTTATTAGCCCAAAGGGGAAAATTGCCCAGATGGGCCATTAATTTCGTTTTGGTATTTTGCATTGATTCACTATATAACTTTTTAAATTGTTGCCACCAACTATTTGAGCTCTGTATTATATTTAAAGAAATTAAATAATGAAGAATCTGCATAAATATGTGTATGTTTCTGGCATTGTTGTAAAAAACGGTACCTAGAGCAGTCAAATTTTGAATAACGTACATCTCCATCCGAATATTTATTATCGATATATATATATTTAGTACTTTCTGAGTTATGCGAGATACGTAAGTACGTACAGACGTCACGAAAAAATTCAGTTTACTATCGGTTTTGTAATAAAGAGTCCTTAATTATTTCCATAGGTACAGATGTCACGAAAAAAAAAAAAAAAATGCATTCGGGAACTGTCAGAATGGGTATTTTTCGTGCAAGTATAATACCGGAAATATTTCTAGATTACAATACTTCCTTTATTTCGTATTAGGAAGTAAGCCATGACTGAACTTTTTTTACCTGATGCCTTCTGCTGTTTGCCAAACGGAACGTCGACAGCATTGAGATCGACAACTTTGGAATTTGTTTTATTACCTGTTTCATATTTTGTAAACCATTTATGAGTTTTTGAATAAGAAACTCAATGATTTAAAAGCGAGCAATGATAACACTGTACGGAAGAAAAAGCACTCTTATCTCCAGCGCGCGAGACTTTGCATCTGAAATTCTAAAGATATGCTCTTTTAAATATTTTTTGATTTTGCTGTTGAATTGAATTTTATGGCTTAAGTGCTAAGAACATGATGTTTAATAATTAAAGGTGACACAATAAAAAACGTTAAAAAATGCGCCTGTAGGCGCAATATAAAATCTTGAAGCTGTCACATTTTTTTAACTTTTTATTTAAAAACAAAAATCCTATGTAGATAATTACATGGTAAATTACTAGCATATGTTGAACTATAGGCAAAGATAATCACATATTAAACTAATTAATTAGGGAACTTGTTGAAGGACGAAGATGTAAATATTATTTTTTCAAGAATAAAATAAAATCTTTTATTGGCAAAAACATCTGTTAAATAAGTTTGCACATTAAAAAATAACAATATTGGGAGTAGGCATGTAGATAAAAAGGCTTACGCTCTCTGATGCACTCCTAAAAGAAATATTTAAATTTTATATATTATTTTTGAATAGGATCTTCTTGCCCCGCAGTACACTTTTCCCACCTTGCGATGGTTTGTTTCTTAAAATGTTCCCTAAATGCTCATACTACGACATCGTTATCATTAAATCTCTTTCTACGAAGATCAGATTTGGAAAATCAGTATCACTTGAAATATAGGCTGTAAAGTGAGTGGTTATGTTCTTTAAACCCACACTGCTGTTTGTGAATTGCACTGACACGCTGGTATTTGAGAACTGCTGATAGAAGTCGGTGTAACCATTGTTGTTCCTATAAAACAACTGTTTTAGATATATTTAGTCTTGTTGCTATTCTCCTTCACTTTTAATCTTCTATCACTTAACATTTCCTCTTGAACATTATAAGGTACTTCTCCCGCCTTCTTAGCGTGCCTTCGTGGTGTAGTGACCAGCACGCTCGATGCGTATTCAAGAGGTCCGTGATTCGAGTCCCGGCGAAGGCATTGCTCATTTTTCATCTCTCCTGTTTCGAAATAACCTAAAGTCTCTACAGTGGCGCCCGAACTAAAAAAGGTGGTGAATGATGATTCTCCACCACCAGGATTTAGTGACTGGGTCCCCTAATCCCCAGTTGCGCTTTAAAAGCGGGTGTATACAAGGTATTTCTCCCGCCTTCTTAGCATGCCTTCGTGGTGCAGTGGTCAACACACTTGACGCCTATTCGAGAGGTCTGGCAAGGGCTTTGCTTTTTTTTTTTCATCTCTCCTGTCTCAAAATAGCATAATGTCTCTACAGTATAATTAATATTTTCTTATTTTAGAGCTTTCAATGGTCCATTTTCGCGAAAATCTGATTCTCAGTCCAGCGAAGTTCTTTCAACCCTTTCTTTTCCCATGGTTTCTTTCAACCCCTTCTTTTCCCATGGTTTATTAAAGAAACAATTTACCACATACTTGATACAGGCATTGTTTTATTTCTTTGGGATTAAGATTTTCTTTAAGCCAGAAAGAAACATAAATGATTTTACTAATAAAACCGCCAAATGAATTTGTCTACTATTGCCACTACATGTCTGTAAGAGGGATTTATTGCGGAACAATACAATTTTTATTTGTGATGCTTGAAACTTTTGCATCTATATACATGTATTTTAGTGTATCATAATGTTATATGGATTGTAATAACCGTCATTCAGGAATTCATTTCGTTATCACGTCTTTCGATAAAAGATTTCAACATAATATAAAACACGACGCTGTTATTAATATATTTTGTTGAATTTAAAAACCGCTGAGTGTATAGATAGTAAGAAGAAAAATAAAATTACACATTTTTGTCATTTATTATTATTATTATTTTTAATTAAAGAAACACAATAAGTTCCCCATGTACCACATAGTATCACATGGGGCTTACAGAAGTAAGTATGAAACACAATACAAAATAAACAGAAGAAAAAACTTAAATAAAATTAAGGATGATTACAAAGTTTCACAATAAATTGACAAAAAGTGTTAAAAGCAATTTCTCAGAAATAAATTGATAAAATTCTGGAGGCCAGTTAATATTAAAGTTTTTCAGTTCCAGTTTCAATACTTTTCTTTCGTTCTTATATTTAGGACATAGAAGAAGCACATGTTCAACATTCTCCTCTCCACCGAGGCTAAAATCACAGACAGACTCGGAGCTCAACTTAAATCTATTCAAATAACTTCTGAAATTTCCATGGCCAGTAAGGAATTGGGTTAATTTACAGACTGTGAAGAAGTGATGACATGACAATCTCATCTTGATAGAAGGGAAAAATCTCTTTGTTAAGCTCCCTTTATTTGAATTAATGAATTCGTGGTTCCACGACTCCACAATACTTTCATACATGACTTTCTTATAGTAGTGAAAATAATAATTTATTTATTAATGGTTGCTTTAGTTTTGCAACAATAAGTAATTACTAACAAATCCTAAGAATTCTTGTTTTGATTACTCTATAGCATTTTCTTTGTCTCTTTTCTCTCTGCGGCAAATCAGAACAATAGTGATCAAAAGTTATTTGGGTACTTTTCCGTTTTTCCGGCACAAGCGATAAAGTCGCCAATAATGGTAAAACCGATGCCAAACGGAATATTCTCGCTGGTAACCTTTTACACCTCAATTTCAAAACAAGTCGCAGCTTTTTCTTATCAGATTGATTGTTTCTTTCAATACTGCATATAATTACATAGAATTTTTATCAGATAGTTCAGTTTTATGTCTAAGGCCATTTTCGGTAATTGAGTCAATTAGGATGCAATCACAGCGCTTACCCGAAGCCGAAAATATAGAAAAGGTAAAGTCAAGGGTTATATTCATCCATTCTAATGAGAATGCATTAGCGAAGTAAAGCACTGCAGTTTACATAATTTTTGAGTAAGCTATTCGTATGAACTGAAATATTTGTTGCATTTAAACTTGTGTTCCAAATTAAGATTTAACTTGAAATTAATGTAGATAATTACTTAGAGAATTAGATTTTTGTAGAGTAGTTTACGTGAGATGAGATCGCTTGGGGTCACGTGATATGAACCGGCGAATCAGGATGTTGAACCATGAAAGCATAGTAAATTCTTAAATTAATGTCTTTTTGCAAACTTATTGTCTTTATTTATTGGCTTTTTATAAAATTTTAAGCGATATTAAAATGTTTATGCCTTCTTTTTTTAAAAGAATTCTTAGAACTAACATTTTTTTAATATTTTTTATGTGTATACTGTATGTTGTCGCCAATAAAGTCTGCTTGGCGAGATTTGCGCCGGCGAAACGGAAAAGTACCGTTATTTGACCAGTTCTGTACAGAAAACTTTCTGTGCGAGTAATTTATATTTCAGATACCAGTTCTGTAATTTACATGTATATATATATATATATGTATATATATATATATACATGTAAATATACATATATATATATATATATATGTATATATATATATATACATGTAAATATACATATATATATATATATATATATATATATATATATATATATATATATATATATATACATATATTGAATTAATTAACTGAAATTAATTGAAATCGAATATATTTACTAAGTATATATAGTTTCCTTAGTATCAAAAGAATATATATATATATATATATATATAAATATACATATATATTGTTTCAAAAGAATATATATATATATACCGTGTCTATAAATGTGTATACCAGGCCTTCTATTTTCGCAAACCCTGTTTATAAACATATACTTCAAGTTACAAAATGCTTTAAATGTTGCAAAGATTCATGTTTTTCTATTTTGCAACTAAAAAAAAAAAAAGTTTATACAAAATACAAAACGTAACTTTTCATATATTCCTACTGTCCCTATACTTATATTTAGGAAAACTTTGTACTATTTATTAAAAAATCAAACGCAAAACGTTTGACTCTCGTACGACTAAAATTGACCAAGATATTTAATATTAAAAATTGGGAATCATATGCAGGGGCCGTTCACACATTGAAGAATGAAAGTTAGCCATTTGGTGTATAACTAAAAATAAAATATCATTTAGAAAAACGTTTCTGATGTGAAGAGATTATGTGAGAAGCATTTATATATAATGACCATTGTAAAAAATACTGCTCAGTATATATTTTAGCCAAACGGGTCTATTAGTCTCAAAATGGGATTTTACATCGAATTACTATAAATGCGTCGTTTCACTTTTCATTCGAGTCGGTTGCCATTCGGGAAATGTAAGATATTTATCTTTCAAATTTAATCTGTCTTTTGTGGATTAACAAACTAAGCTATTTGAAAGCAATAGATGCAGTTCTTAAGAATATTCGTTTTCTAAATTTTGAATAGGAGCGGTACAAATAATGAAAATGCATTTAATTCATGCATTTAGTTTCAAAGAATAAATTGTATAGATTCCAATTAAAAGTATTCAGTATTTTCATAGAATGACGTTATACATTTTTATTACCTATTTCACATTTTGCTAAACTTTGCCTTTTTGATTAACATACTTAGCGATTTCAAAGAGGGCAGTGGCAATAATATACGGAATAAAACATTTTTACCTTCAGTGCGAGACTGCTTATCTGAAATTCTAAAAGTATGCTGTTTTTAAATATTTTGTGATTTTCATGTTGAATTAGATTTTGAGGAAGTGCTAAGAACGCATAATTTAATTTTATAAATAAATAAAATAAGTTTATTCAATAACTAAAATAAATTTATTTAATAAACAAATATAGTTAACACACAAAACGTTAATAAAAAAATCTGATGTGTACACCACATGACTTCTTTGTAAGGAATATTAAATTATACGCATTTTTTCTTGCATTTCATTTAAACTTATTGGATTGAATTAAATCTACTTAGCCGACAGCGCATAAACCACAATAGAATAAATGCATTCTTTAAAATTCACTCAAGTATTTGTTTACCATAGCGACACTCTGGAGCTAGATTCACTTAACAGTATTAATAATTATATAACAATTAACTTATATAATAATTACATAACGGAAACTAAGTTAACTCTTATATAATCCAAAAATTATATAACAGTTAACTTATATATTTCATTCATATTATAACTCATAATGCACAAAATTTATATCATTTAAAGAATAGAATTACCTAATCGTTGCCACATGTTCTATTCAAATACTATAATAAAGCTAGAATGATGTATAAAAGAAATTAAGAAAACAAAACAAAAAAGAAATAGTTTTTCACAGACGATTGAGTATTTCTCATTTAATTAATTCAGTTCTCACTTCGCGAGAAGGCAAAAATACATAAAAACTCAAAATATCTATATTAAAAATCACGAAGTGTATCTTAAACACTTATTTTCTCGAAAAAATTCCAGAAAGAATTAAGCATGATTTAATTGGCGATAAATAAATAATAATAAATGAATACGTTATCTTTGTTGTTGCGAAGCTAAGTTTCTCTAGATTGGCAACAAATCCACTAGTCTCCTGTTTCAAATGTAAACATCAATGGCCGCCATTAAAAAAAGCGGCACTTAGACAACTTTAAAATTGTTGATAATTCTAAAAATATTGCATACAGATTTATTAAAGGCATAAAAACCTTAACCGGAAGATAAAAACAACATAATACAATCATTTTTAAAGCAACAAATGTACAATTTACAAACATATAAGAGTAAAGAAACTGAGATCACCGAGCCGGGTAACAGAGTGGATTATATATATAAATATATTTATATACGTTTGGTGCGGCCGACTGCAACCAAAATACGAGGTGCACATCTACATGTTATAGCAGTCCTATATACAAAATTTCAACGTCCTGAGGCTACTCGTTTTTGAGTTATGCGAGATACGTACGTACGCAAGTACGTACATACGTTCGTACAGACGCAACGAAAAATTCTCTTCAGAATTCATTTTAAATCAGTTTTATAATTTTTTTGAAGGAAAGGAGTATTTTATTTTGTCCTTACGTACAGATATCACACAAAAACACCGTTAAATTGCATTCGATAGCTGGCAAAATGGATATTTTCGTTGAAATATGCTGCCTGAAACTTTTCGCGATTACAATACTTCCCTTTTACTTCGTACAAGGAAGTAAAAAAGACACAAGTTTTGTAAGCCATCTTACTAAGAAAACTGAGCACTGGTATGATAAACTGAGTAAAGACTGAAAATAAAGAAGAAAAATGTATTCCACTGCATCGGAAATTCTGAATATTCTTAAATTAAATGAAAATTTTGTGATATCTGTCTAATTATATATGGTGTAAGAAGGAAAAAAAAATGATGCTAAATTATAAAGCTAAAAATGCAAAGAAGAATTTGTTAGCAAGAGTAGTTAGTTAGGAACAGCAGATTGTTAAACTGAAACCTTTCATTCAGATATATTTTAGCCCAAATGGGCATCAGCTCAGTCGAACGGCATTTTACGTCGGATCACTTTACATGTCCGAATCGCTTTTCAAAATGTTTCCACCAAATACAGTCATTCTATATTATATTTAAAGAAAATAAGCAATTGAGAATCTACATGTGAAGAAATAAGAGTACATGAATAAAATCAAATATGGAATGTATAACACAGTCCTGCACCTGAGCATGGGCACATGGAATCCCGAATTTGGAATATGGAATTTATTTTATTATCTGTTTCATAATTTTTGATTAAAGAACTCAACAAAGTGACCTGTAGGAAGAAACCTATAGGAATCATTTTACATATACAGGTACTATTTATTTGGAGATTAAAAACAGCACACACTACACTGATTAGATTACCATAAAGACATTAGAATATTTTTGAAATTTTGTCTTTTTATTTCCTTGTCCATGTTGTTAACCAAAATTTTTAATTCAACTTTTGCTCTCTAGATGGCGTAGGTTATCCGTGATCTGTGACCTTATTCACCTGCTTAATATTGATTAACTCTTCCAGGTTGTTTTAAAAGGAAGGTACGTCAAGAGGTATGAGCAAACAGAGCAAATTTAATGGGCTTGACGTAATGGGTGCTTATGAGACATTTTGAACCCTGTTCAATGGGTGAAAACTCACAAACACAAATCTTGAAAGCTAGTTATTAAATATGTAGCTAATGAAAATGTGCTTGAGGCCGCTGATGAAACCGATCCGAAAATAGCTTGTAAAATATGAATATATGATTTTAAATCCCTAAATGAGAAAGCTGTATTTATGTTCTTGGCTTCGTTAATTTTTATTTGTATCTATCATTATAAGAAAGAGATATGAAACTGAAAAAATATAATAAGAATAATGACGCAAAAAAACGGTTTCTAGCATGTGATCTATCTACGACGATTTCTGGCACATTGTAAAAGTGGATATTATTTCTTATAACATTATAAGGCAAAAGGAACATGAACCTAACAAATTAATTAATGGCTTAAAGCTAATTTTAATCAACGTAAAATAGTAGATTATTATCTGGTAGAATAATAAGCTCAAATAAGCCGTATTTTCAGTGTCTTTCAGGTTGTAAAGAAATTGCAAATATATTAATACATTTTCGATGCATTATTTATTATCTGTTCAAATTAAAAATTAAAAGCTTTTATTCACTAACTTGATTTCTAAATACTAGTGTTCATGATTTCTCAATGCTATATATCTACCTGTAATTCCTTCACAGTTAAAATATTTCGAAAAAGTTTAATTTAATTTTTTTTTATTACAGAACGTGATACCTACAAGTTGTTTCAGACATTTTGAATGAAAGGCTAGGCTTTTAGGCCTAGGCATTTGATGGCGGATATATAAAGTTAATTCTTTTCCATTTAGAAACCAATCAGATATAGCGTGAGATATTGCAAGTATAGAATGCTTTACATTGACTGTTTTTAATAACGTTAGGTTTGCCGCTGAATCGAAAACATGCCCATATCGCCATTTCTCTTTTACTGCATCTCTGCAAAAAATTGCCTTAGGTTCCCATTTCCAAATCATATATTTCCACGCATGCATTCAAATTATGCAAGCTGTTAACATTAGAAATGTCTAAAATGAAATTTCCCTCATATGGAAAAGAGGAACACAATCATATGGTACATATTTTGTCCTCCACGAAGCAGTTTTGGTAATTGTTAACTTTAAGCTTTACGTTTGTCTTTGATGAAGGTTTTTTTTTTTTTTACTTTAACAACTCTTAATCTTAAAATATTGGTAATTATTGCACGATGTGCATTAATGAGCACAAAGAATCAATAACCGACGTTGACATGTCTCTGGAGCAATATTCTCATAAAGGGTAATTAAAAATTCCTTCTAGAATTTCAAAAAATTAAAGGGCATTAATTAAAATGCGTACCCCAAGCAACCAGTCTTCTTCAACCTATTGTACCGCACACGGATTGCCTTAACTGAGCACCGCTTGAGATAACCACTGACCTGATTTTGTTGTAAAAGTCTTACAGTGTTAATAGGCATCCTGGCAGAAGGGATTATTTCTTTATAAAAATATAAATATTACATGGGCATGCTAGACCTGCGTATAAGCATAGGTATGTTAATTACAGACATTGTCTTGTACAAGTTACATGCGATAGTTAGATATAATCATGACAGTTACGTGCACATTTAAAACAAAACCCGAATTTATATTTACAATACGTTTACTGAGATAATCGAAGTAAACTTGTATTTCAGTTACACATTGACTGGATTTTCTATGTCATTTTAACTGCTTTACAACATTACTTTTAACAAGTGCATACAAAATGGATAGTAATAAGCTTACATTACAATAGTTTTTGCTCTTACAGTCCTGTTACTATTCTACGGGGTGAGCTATTTCCTAATGTTGATTTTCAGTTGTTGTAGTACTATTTTGTTAAACTGGCTAGGAAGTTACGTTACTCACATTTCTGGTACCTTAGCGGAATTGCTTGGAAAAGTTGCAACTGCTGTTAAAGTTGTAGTACCTATCAAGGGAGAATCTTTGTTACTGTTCAGTTACTTGGATATTACTGCAAGAGACAACTACACTAATCTGCTGCTCCGGTATCTGCCAATTGTCAGCTCAATGTGCTTCACTTTTGTACGGCCTTTCCCCACCACTTTGATTTGCTATTGAAAACATGCTGCGAAAACACAATTCTCAAGGGAAGGGGAGAGAATCTCTTAGTTCCTTAGTACCTTGCTGAGCATAGCCTGATCACCTTCTCTACCTTAGTTTTCGTCTGCTTGTTGCGCAGGTATTCTCCGCCTATTGTGGCCAGTATTCACTGCTTGGTACTTTTAAATATTGTTACGTTTTTCTATTCTTCTTCTGACACCAGTTGTTACGTTACTTCCTTCCTTCACCTTAGTACGGGGTCGTGTAGATTTGGAGTGAATAACGACGACACTTTATGAAATATCGAAACACACTTTATTTGCCAGTATCGTCAGGACAGCTCCAATAACACTTTTTACAGTCGTCGAAGACCTACTATAAACATGCTGGAACAATCAGCTATCACGGTGGAGACAGCTTCCTGCAAAGCACCCGACTCTGCTTTCCGGAGTACAGCTCCCGACTCTGCTTGGTCGTTCTCGGAACTCTACGTACTCTCGAGACTCTCCACGCTACAACTTGCAATGCACTCGACGACACAACAGAGCACAGCTCCTGACTTCTTCGGTTCAGTCGTTCCCGGAGCTCAACACGCTCTCTCGACGATGCACTAACCGCGATAGACTACGAGACTCCTTCGGCGAACTCGACGACCCCCTCGGCACTCGTTGGCCGGCTGTCAACGCGATCGCCTCCGCAGGGATTGACCCGCTAGACGAGACACAATCACTCGATGAGAGACGCACACTAACTGACTGCGACCAGCAGGGTTTATATAGCTTTTGGCTTGTGTTCGGGAACATTCTGGGCTAAATCGGTAAGAATTCGTTCCAAAAGGTTCTCCAACCGTCCATTGTATATCCCCAATTTTGTCGCCAAATGGGCGATTTCTCGCCAAATGTGGCAACCCTGCCTTCCTTTGCCATTTTATGGCAACCCTAAAACTGCTTTGCGGGGAAGCCATCTCACCGCACCTGTACATTTCGTAACAATATAATTTATCGGTGTGTTGAAGAGGTAGATTGCCTTGACTGTAGGTGCTTCAGTTTAATATTTCATACAATATCTTTATTGTACAACCTCTAAGATGGAATAACATTTGATGAATACTAAGATGCAAAAAGTTTTGCGTTCAGTACTCGATTTCAGTTTTACTGCCATTCAGCTTTACAACTACCATATAGAAACCGAATCTAGAATTACATGGTACCGGAGACCTATGTCAATGCATTTCGCATAGCATCAACAAATACATTCCTTTCCCTCATTATTAAACCTCCTGTATAAGTTGCATAGGTGTAAATTTTAAACGCGAATTTTTTTTCTATCTGATAAACGTATTTTTTAAAAATGTTTTCAGATTAGTGGTACATGTGAAACCAATCAAGATCCAGAAATTTTGAAGTTTTACTCCCTTGCTAATTATTTCTAAAATTTTAATAGCAAAAAAAAAAAAAAAAAAAAAAAAAAAATCAATTTATCATAGTCATAATCTGGTAAGAATGCCAGACTATGCAGATTAGTAGAAAGGGCATTCATTAGCAGGCTCATCACGAAAAATCTAGATTTAAAAATATACGGAAATTTTTAGAACATTTGCAATAGATGTCAGCTACTATCATTCATTGATTCTTCGAAACAAAATGCATCTTAAAATGAATTATTATTGCGCTGTGAATAGATTTATCACAGAGCCTGTTTATGCTCTCCATAAAGTGGTTAATTAAGAGTTCGTGGGAATAAGTTCCACTGCTCTAACAATGTGATGTTCAAAACATTCAGATCTGTAGTTGGGGAACTTCTCCCTGCAATAGTTTATTCAAGAGATTGCTACTGTTTCTGTGCAGAATTCAATTCATTAGATTTGAAGGGCCAGATTATTCGCCTCATGCTTTCGGTTTCAAATATTCATTATGCGTTTAAAATCAAATATTGAACTCAGTGTTGGTTTGCCAATGATGGGACAATAGGTCCATTGTTACCCATATCCGGCATGTCTGGTGCCAATTTAAAGAGGGTTTAGCTTTGAAATAGTGGTCGTGTTTCACTGCGCTTTACATTAAGTAAGATTAGTGAAATATAAATCGCTGGAATTTTTGAAAAATGATCTTTCTTATGAAGCCTTCTTTATAAATGAATCTCATGAGGTCTTCCACGATGCATATGTTTCATTCGCAACAAATTGAGCTTATCTAACTACAAATAAAATCCTATTTCAACAGTTGTTTTAGGTATTTTATTTCTACGACTCTGCTCTGGATAGGTAACAAGAGTACGCTTCGACATTATAAACCACTAAAAAAGCATTCGACAAACACTGGAATCAAGTCCCGAACTGTACGTTAATTAGAATTAATTTACTTCAATTAGAACTAATTAATACATTAATTAGAATTAATTTAGAAATTCGTAACTATCCCGTCTTTTATTGTCCTTATGAAGGTTATTAATTTTTTCCATCCTTCGAGCATGCCTCCGAGGTGTAACGGTAGCACACTCGGCCCGTATTTTCGAGAGGTCCAGGTTCGAAACCCGAAGAAGGCATTGAGGATTTCTTCAGCTACCTGATATTGAAAATTCTAAATTACTCTACAACTGGCGCCCGAACTTAAAGACGGTGGACAATAATTCATCATCAACAGAATATGATGATTGGGTCACCTAATGCCCAGTTGTGCTTTGAAAGGGGGAGTAGATAAGGTATTTCTCTCTCCTTTTTGTATGCCTTCGTAGTGTAACAGTAGCACACTCGGCTCGTATTCGGAGAGGTCCAGGTTCGAGTACCGGTGAGAGCACCGAGCACTTTTCAAGTCTCCTAGTTCAAAGAAAACTAATGAATCTATACTCTGATTGAAAACTATTAAGTTGCGGTTAAGCGAACATAAGCCGAACATCATTGAATATTCTTGAAGAAGGTAGATCTCAACTGTACCAGAAATTTGGATAGTTGGAATGAAATAGACTAAGTAAAAGCTGTTGGCCAGTCATACATTAAAGATTGTTGCATTTAAGTTCTAGCGCAGAATACTCATAATGAGGCGTTAGCGTTTAAAGCATTAATCAATGTAAATGAACAAAGACTACAAATGCTGTATCAGGTGTAGGAAATGATGTTTCATGAAACTGTTCTTGATTTTAGAAGAGCAAAAAAAGATGTAAGGAGCAAAGCCTAGGCTGTAAATCCGATGAGTCCTTTTTTTGGCATTTGAGGTATCAAAACGTTCTGTTACCCATATGACTCAAAGTATTGTCGTGGTGACAATGATTCGATTTAACGAACTTTCCCGAACCTTGGCATGTCTTCCGGTCAGTGATGGTTCAACGACTTTCAGGCGATGCTGCTATCAAAATAGGTTGCACGTCTAAAGAATATAGTAGCCATTGGTTTACCAGCATTGGATCCCCGCTTGATATTTGTTGGTAGAGTTTCATCTAAATCTTACACTGCGTCGAGAGAGGTTTGGTCTAAGCTCATAATACTACACAAAAGTTTCGTTACCAGTTATGATGCTATTACTGCATTGAACTGGCCACCTTCCTCCATTGAAATCTTTCAAACATTTTCCAGCAATTGTCAAGGCAAGCCTACTTTTAAGCCATTGTCATTTCGAGAGCGATTCATCTGTGAAAATGCTTTTGAACAGACTGACGATCATGAAAGATCTTCTGAAGTTAAATGATACAGTTACGTAAGTTTCCACCTGCATTATTCGTTTGTCTTATTTATTTGTACTCTGCAATCTGCTCACGTTTAAGTGATATGTTGCAATTAAAGCACGACTGCTATATTGTTCATCACTCGGTGTTTATTGTCTTTGAAGAAATTCGCTGAACTAATTAAAACGATAGCAAGGCGTGAGGTTTTTGTTTGGAGCGTTAATCGATGTCTTTCATAATTTTTCTGTGAAGTTAGATAAAATTATGGTTTTAAGGGCTTTTATATTAACTGACGTTTCTTTCTAACACACGAACATAAAATGCTTTAAAAGGATACATCATTAAACTACAGTACTGTCTGTACTGTAGTTTAACGATGTACGCTAGTGACAGTACTGTAGTAATGACGTACTGTAGTAAAATACAGTACTGTCACAGCCAGACGCCCTAGACTTCGGCCCTAGAGTTCGGATTAGAAGTACGTAATATCTACAGTACTGTCACAGCCAGACGCCCTAGACTTCGGCCCTAGAGTTCGGATTAGAAGTACGTAATATCTACAGTACTGTCACAGCCAAACGCCCTAGACTTCGGCCTAATAGTGGGGTGCCTTTCCGAGTTGCTAGATTAAAAAATTCTGTACATTACTTACAAATATATAAATCGAGAAGTAGGAGTTTTTTCTATTATTATGAACTGGTATGCTTTTAATAGAAATACTATTCTTTACATTTAAGCAAAATAAGTACTTATAAGCGAACAAAATGTACGCTTCTATTCGATCGCCTACATAAACTGCATACTCATATGCACAAGATACGAGCTTGATGAAAGCATCCAATTTCATATGCACAATATTTCGCAGTTTGGGTAAGTTGAAGAAGGAATTGGACAAAGACAGTGTTTATGCAAATGTCGGGTTACATCAACTTCCAAAATCATCGTATTAAGTCTTCGGTATTGTCCCAATAAGCGATCTACTACATTACTTAACTGTGTAGTTACTTTACGGCTAGATATGTGGCGCCACTAAAATTTATATAAAAATAATTTTATATTTTATTTAATTATTTAAAATATATATTTTAAAAAATATGTAATTATAAAAAATTATAAATAATATATATTACAAATAATTAAGTAAAATATAATTTAAATTAAATAATAAATTTAATAAAAATAAAATGTAAACTATAATGATAGTTGATAATAATAGTTATAAACTAATAATAATAGTTGAATAATAATAAACTAATAATGATATTTGAATAATAAATAAATGCAAGCTAAATATAATAATGTAATATAATTATTTCAACTCTTTGTAATATAAACGTGAAATTTAGTTGAGAGTAAATTGATAACAAACATTAAAAGACAGCATTTTAAAACGCCTTCCAAAATTCAACAGGAAAATTGCACTTCAGAGCAACATTGTTTTTACAAGCAACATAGTCTGCAAAAGAGGTGCGCCATCTATTATAAAACTAATTAACTAACAGAAATCGGTAGATCGCCAGTTGAGATAATACCAAGTCTTCTTATATACCGTCACATGGGAAGGAAAACCTTTAACTTGTTCCTTAATACATAGCTTGCAATTTACGCCGCGAAGTGATGATATCTCGAAAACTCCGAAAAGGAAGCTGTACACTGTGAACTTTATATCTGACTGCTTTTCGAAAAGTTTTTATTTATAAGTACATGAGACACGGAACGCGTACTTTGACCCTCGAGTAGCAGCTCCAATATTTTATTTCACATTTATTCTTCTCTAAACCTATTATAAATCAAAAGCTTCAAGTATAGCAGGTTATTTCAATGATTCAGCCGCCAAGACGGTATAGTGGTTAGGGGAGTCGACTGCAATACCAAAGGGCCCCGATTCGAATCCCGGAGAAGGCATGGGTGTATTTGTCCGTCCTCTCATAGAAGGCAAAGGTAGTCCACCTATTAGGTGCCTCCATACTAAAGTGACCATCGTTGCTGGTAATGGCCAACGTCAGTGGACGGTCTAGGCCCACCATTGAAAAAAATAATCAATGATTCATGTAATGATTTTAGCACTAGGGTCTCTTTCAAACTGCCATGAAGATATCTTTTATGAGAGGTTTTCATTCTTAATGACACGAACAAAAGTAACAGAGATTCTTATTGACCTTTATTCGAAAAGTTTGTTATAAAGCCCGGAAAATGTTGTACTGTACATTTAGCGTTCCTCTAAAATCAAAGTAACAACTTAGAAAGATAAACTAGATCATTTTAATTTACCACAGGCTTCTAAGTAGCATTAATGTTATCCTTTAAGAATCTTTTTTACTTCCTTGTACGAAGTAGAAAGGAAGTATTGTAATTGCCAAAAATTTTAAGCAGCATATTTCAACGAAAATATCCATTTTGACCGCTATCGAATGCAATTTAACGATGTTTTTGCGTGATATCTGTACGTAAGGAGAGAATAAAAGACTCGTTTCCTCCAAAAAAAATTATAAAACTGCTTTAGAACTAATTCTGAAGAGAATTTTTCGTGGCGTCTGTCCGAACGTATGTACGTACGTACGTATCTCGCATAACTCAAAAACGAGTAGCCTCAGGAAGTTGAAATTTTGTATATAGGACTGCTATAACATGTAGATGTGCACCTCGTATTTTGGTTGCAGTCGGCCGCAACAAACGTATATAAATATATTTATATATATAATCCACTCTGTTACCCGGCTCAGTGATCTCAGTTTCTTTACTCTTATATGTTTGTAAATTGTACATTTTTTGCTTTAAAAATGATTGTATTATGTTGTTTTTATCTTCCGGTTAAGGTTTTTATGCCTTTAATAAATCTGTATGCAATATTTTTAGAATTATCAACAATTTTAAAGTTGTCTAAGTGCCGCTTTTTTTAATGGCGGCCATTGATGTTTACATTTGAAACAGGAGACTAGTGGATTTGTTGCCAATCTAGAGAAACTTAGCTTCGCAACAACAAAGATAACGTATTCATTTATTATTATTTATTTATCGCCAATTAAATCATGCTTAATTCTTTCTGGAATTTTTTCGAGAAAATAAGTGTTTAAGATACACTTCGTGATTTTTAATATAGATATTTTGAGTTTTTATGTACTTTTGCCTTCTCGCGAAGTGAGAACTGAATTAATTAAATGAGAAATACTCAATCGTCTGTGAAAAACTATTTCTTTTTTGTTTTGTTTGCTTAATTTCTTTTATACATCGTTCTAGCTTTATTATAGTATTTGAATAGAACATGTGGCAACGATTAGATAATTCTATTCTTTAAATGATATAAATTTTGTGCATTATGAGTTATAATATGAACGAAATATAATACTGTTAAGTGAATCTAGCGCCAGAGTGTCGCTATGGTAAACAAATACTAGAGTGAATTTTAAAGAATGCATTTATTCTATTATGGTTTATGCTCTGACGGCGAAGTCGATTTAATTCAATCCAATAAGTTTCAATGAAATGCAAGAAAAAATGTGTATAATTTAATATTCCAATACAAGGAAGTCATGTGGTGTACACATCAGAATTTTTTTAAATTGAAGAAGAACAAGAGGTTGCCCTGGTAGTGTTGAAACTATCTTCGAGAAAAGCAGTAATTAGAGATAAATGTAGTAATTTCAATTTCCAAATACACTAAGAACACCGAAGGCAAAAGCAGTCGAAAATATTTGTTGTGTGTGTGTGATTATGGCAAAGCTTCGAGGGCTATCTGCCTAAGGGGATGGATGCCTTCGTGGAGGACTTTAAGGGAAACTGGCTCGTATACAAGTTACACATGGGGAAAATCAGGAAAACGAACATGCAGCCTTCCCGTTTGCGGTATTCGAACCTTGGACCGAACTACCAGTGTTCAGCGACTTTACCGCTCGGCCGCTGGTGTGCCCTGAAAATGTTTGTTGGAAGTAGTTAATGTGGAATAGTTAAAACAAATCGAAATTAGGGGGATTAGCATTAAGGATTAAACCTTCTGTATGTATACACCCGCTTGTTGAGCACAACGTTACAGACAAGTATAAGATTTTCACGAAGGAATGATTTACTGCGATATGTTGTAAATCAATGTAAATGTATCATTCAAGAGATTCAGACCATTTAAAAAATTATTAGATTTGAAGATATATCCCCAAATACTATCATTTTGTTTCCAAGTTAATAAAATTTTCCGATTTCCCTCCCTCCCCGTCAGCATTATAGGAGATACCCTAAAGTCGCAAACTGCTTCATGAATAAAACCTTATATAAATGAAAACGTAATGAAATAAAATAATTATACGCATAAAAGCTAATAAAAAAATCGAAAAGTTTCAGATTTTAACGGCTGTCTAAAAGAGTTTGCTAAGGGATTTACGCTCACTCTGAACTCTCAGTCTAGAAATCTGCTGTCACACTCACTCCTACTGACCCATTTTATTGTCTTTTTAGCTTTATTATTAAGCATAATTTTCTTTATAATTAGGTCATATGCATTTACACGGCAAAATCACGAAACATTTAAAAGCAGTATAGCAGTATTAGTTTAGAATTCTCGATATTGGCATACATTTTTCTGTTTTTTTTTTCTTTTTTTCAGTCTTTTTTCAATTTATGATATTATTGCTTAGTTTTCCTACTGTAAGATGGCTTTACAAAACTTTTTTTTTGTCTTTTTTATTAGCCTTTCGTATGTTTACTATATTTGTTAAATATCAAGTTCTTGGCGCTTACGTCACATTAAATTCAATTCAACAGCAAAATCACAAAATGTTTAAAAACAGCATACCTTTAGAATTGCCGATAGACAGTCTCGCGCGATGGAGATTAAAATGTTGGTGCTACTTTGGTAGACGGTTGCACGGATTTTGGCGATTTTTTGGCGATTTTCCTTTGGCGAGTAATACAACTTATGGTAAACCCATTGCTGGATAAGTTATTTATGGTAACCGATACTTTGTTGTCATTTTATTTAAAAAATAATGCGTTTTATTGTGCATAAATTCCGTGTTTAAAATATTATTTATGGCTTTTAAATATTAAAAATCAATTTAATTTTTAATTTTGCATTTTTATTTGAAATAAAAATTTTATTGTTTATCATATTTTATGAAATTTTATGTTGTGGATGATGTAATCAATGACGTCACCTTACTTAAAAGTAATTTGTTTTAGTATGTATAAATTTAATCTAATGTTTTAAACATTATTTATGGCTCTTAAATATTAAAATACAATTTAATTTTGCATTTTTTAAAAAATGATTTTATTATGTATGAATTTTTAAATAATTTTAATTCTAGCCGTGATGTAATAAGCTCTCTGATTGGTTATAGAATATTTGTGCATTAACGAGCTGTAATCAGCTCCCTGATTGGTTACTGACAATTTGTGCATTTCCGCGCCGTTTTAAAATTTAATTTATATCTTCGAATTCCTTCAAAGATGTCTTCAAAGATGTTATCTAAATTATGAATCTGATTTTTTATTGTGGTACTTATCAGTAAACAACAGGTTAAACACTCAAAAAATGTAAGTACATATTTTTCTTTTATTTTATAATTGTATACTTCAATTTTTGTTAAAAAAATTAGTACACTATTTTCAGAAATTGCTGAGATAATTATTGTCCATATGTTTTAATGTTAATTATATTCTATATAACGTATTTTAAAGTATTTGAATTTAATAATATTCTAATTCTTTTAAATGTTGGTATGATGGTTTTTAATTCGATATTCAATTTCAGTAATATTTTAATCTAATTAAACGTTGGCCCAATGTTTTTATAGCGGTGTTTTTATTCTCTTCTTTGCTATATGAAAGTAATAATAACCTTACTTTAGTATTTTATACTCATAGTAAATGTATTTATTTACACTTGCCTGCCATCTTAAAAAACGACATTTTCAACAAAAAATTAATCCATTACTTTTAACGATATTCATTTATTTATTTTTTAAGTTTCGAATACTTTACTATGCGTGAAAACAGCGTTTTTCAAGATGGCTGACGTTTGTAAAAATCGCGCCAACAATTCGCCAACGTAAATCGCCAAAAATCCGTGCAACCGTTTACCAAAGTAGCACCAAAATGTTTCATTCCCTACAGTGTTATCACTGCTCGCTCTCAAATCGTCGAGCTTATAAGGTATAAGCTCCCGCTTTCCTAGAGTGTCTGCGTGGTGTAGTGAGTGGTTCTGCACGCTGGGCCGGTATCCAGAGGTCCGTGGTTCGATTCCCGGCGAAGACGATTGCTCATTTTTCATCTATTCTGCTTCCAAAAATCCTAATATCTCTACAAGCTTGTTAGTTAAAAAGTCGTTAAAGTTTCCCAAACAAATTCGGAATTCAAATTTAGGGCTTCCAGGTGCCCATGTTCGGGGGAAGGTTGATGGCTCTAGGCACCGTTGTTTTTTCACAACGCGAGAAATATGCATACATTCATGCATATTCTTCATTATTTAATATCTTTAAATGTAGTACAGGGCAATAGTATTTCGTGGCAAAATTTGGAAAGTGATACAACAGGTTTAAGGGATTGAATGCAAAATGCCGTTTCGTCACTAATATCCTATTAGAGACTAACCCCTCTTTTGGGCTAACTAGCACAAATACAGGCACTTGTATATAACTACAAAATAATATATGCATATTTATAACAATAAAAATACAAGATAAATAAGCATAAACTCATAATAATTCAGAGCAAAATATTTGCACTAATTTATACCAGTTCATGTAGTTACTTTTATTTATAAACGTTTTTCTTTGATAAACGATTTAAATCCCCCATTGAATTGCTCTGCTACTAAAAAATTATAAATATGGAAATTATGTAATATTTACAAACTGAAACAGAAATGTTAACGTGAATTTAAGGAAAAGTTTAATGCTTTGAAAGAAGAGCTAGACGGAACATCTTAGAAAACTCATCTTCGAAATAAACCAGCTTTTTAACCAGCTAAAATCTCTCATTGCAGAACAGATTAGAAATTAAAAATGCAAAATATCTTGTTTTATGCAATTGCAATTTGAATTGGTATTGAAATGAGAATTCGGGAATAACTAATATGCCGTAAAAATTATTTAATTATTTCTTTAAATATTATTTTGTAATAGGTAAGAGACAAAATTGAAGATAAGTAATGTACAATGCTAAAAGCTACAGTTTGTCTCTTCACGCACCACAATCACCTCTAATAAGGGGTAACATATCTAATATAATTGAAATCTATCCTTTGGTTCATAAAGTGTTTCAAAATATGAACGTTGGAATTTTGGAGGAAAATAAATGGCACAACTTTTCAGATTTGACAGCATTATCTTTTATATGAAGAAAAGGGCTTGTGAAATGTCATCTGGCCAGAGACGGAAAAGGAAATTAAAAAAGAAAATTACAAGATCGCTGTTGTACTATCGTTTTCAATTTTCTGGCTTCGGATCAGAAACGTGAAACTTAGATTTATTTCTTGGCAATGCTGAATTTCAGAAGCTAATGTAATTCAATATCATTCATCAAAATTATAGTAACATCTGCTGAGCTTTCATATTTCTCACGATCATATTTAATAACTCTAGTCATAGAATGTACCCTACAAGCACTTTCATGGCGTAATTGATTTCCTGAGATTTCTTGCTTAGATGATTGTGTATAAGAGTACAGTCTGTGCTTGGTAAGAAATCTGAAGCTAGTATGGTTATATGAGTAAAAAGAGGCAGCCATGAGGAAATAGTAAAAAATGGAGAAAAGGAATATATATATATATAATAATAATACAAAAAAATATATTTATTTCTTCCTTGCAACCTTAATTGTTGAATTTATGGAAACAATTCACCTATAGAAATAACATAACAGCATTTTCAACTCATTTTTGTGATTCAAATATGTTTTTTGAAATAAACAAGTGCATTAGAAGATAATGAAATACGGTTGATTATTCATGAATTTTACTCTTATTGAAAACACAAGTCTACTTTAAAAAAGCAATTTTTAATACGAATGTAACCAGAATTATATATAATTTGTTACCTAAGAATAATTAATAGTTTAATGGCCCTAAATGTTAAAAGAAATTGAATTTGTTATCAGTAGGTGTGTGACTTATTCATGCTGTAAAAAATTAACAGTTTATCACTACGTGAATAATACTGATACGTATCAGTATATACTTGGATAGTACAGAAATGATTAACATAAAGGGTCTCACAACGAAACTGTTACACTTATGCGAAGGGAAAACAGGTGAAATAGACACAAGGGGCCATGAGCTACTCAGAATGCACAAATGGAGCTGGCCACAAGCTGAACGGTGTTAGTTAGCGCCCGTCCCTTTCGCCGTCCTTATTGAGAGCGTGGACAGCAATGGATGATGGAAGGTGATTAATCACGGTCAGCGTTGGACAGCGTGGTTTCTATGGAAGGAAGGGATACAGGGTAGTGAGATCCATCGTCGCATGGTGTCGGTATGCGGGAACAGAGCACCATAAAGCCGTACCGTATCCCGTGGGTTGGCCAAGTTCAGCAGTGGAGTGGAGACCTCAGCCAAAGGTGTTATCGCGGGACGACCAGCAACATCGTATACAGCAGCAAATGTAGCAGCCGTGTCGGATTTGATCACGGCGAACAGGCATATAACGTTCAACATGATGCAGGAAGAGACAGAGCTTGCGCAAGGAACATTGCAGGCAATTCTGCATGGTGATTTGGAGATGACAAATGTGTGTGCAAAGTGGTGGACCTCGGACCTCGGATTACACCTTGCTTGACAACAAGAAGGATGCAGTCAAGGTTCAACATGTTGAATCTTCTGCGAATTGCATGCAATTTGTCCATAAGTGGTACAACAACACCCCCATAGACTAATTTATCAATGCCCTGTGAGTCCCAGCCAGATGGCAGAAGTGGGCAGGGATTATTTCTAACTGATGTACTATCAGATTTTCATTAGGAAATTGTATTCCACTCTGTGGCAGCATTTGTGTCATTCATTTCTGTACAACCTAAATAGCATGATGCATGTTTCGTTAAATAAAAATGAATTTTATTTTTTAGAAAAGTGAAAGTCTTATAAAAAAAAGTTGTGAAAATCAATAAACTATTTTGTTTCAAATACCCCATAAGATTCAGTTTTAGTTTTGGAAGTGTTGTAGACGCTATGTTCAGTCAATATATGGGACAACTTAATAACTTAAATGACAATTCCAGAACGGATTAAGCATATTTTAATTCACAATAATAAAAGAAGACGTTAGGGTTACAACTTCAAAGATAACTCTTATTTATTTACACTTTTTCTGATTGCCAATCTAAAGAAACTAAACTTCGCAACAACAAAGATAACATTATAGGTAGAGGGAGCTACCACAGAAGTAGAAATAAACATAATAACCATTGTTAATTTTACAAATAAGCTTTCATTTTCAATAGTATTCTTAATCTCTCTAAACCCTAAAATAGAAATTAGTAGATCTACATTGTAGAACCCATGCCTTTCATTAGCCGGAATTTGCTTTTTCATCTCGTGTAAAAATTTCAAAATTACTTTGCATCAATCGTTTTATTCGTAGAATCTGTCTTTTAAATTTGTTCTTTTTTGTAGAAAGCAAGAATTTCATTCCAATCAGAAAAATAATCAGTTCTTTAGAAAAATGCTAACGATTCAGTTAATCTAAAAAACATTTCATTTTGTTAGATTCTGTACATTTCAGTTACGGTTCCAAGCATTCTGGTCTAATGGGACCATTACCGGCGCCATCTGGTGGGTGATGAATTACTTTAGAGGGGAAGGCAATTTCTACTCAATCTTCTTCCCATTGCGGTGACGCTTATACCGTCTGTTACGAGGAGATAACTGCCTAGAGAATATCGAACGAATCATTGGGTGGAGTCACGGTTACGATTAGTTGCAATTCGCAAAGTACCAGAAAAAAATAAATGAGGGACCTTCCGTCAAATTTTTGCTTCTTAATACTAAAATGTAATACGAAGTTGAAAGTTACAAATGGCAAATTCAAAATGTATGGGATGAGAAATGTCTAGATGAAAAATCGGTATCAGAATTGCCTAGTACCGAAAAAACTAAAAATTGTATTATTATGCTCTTTTTTCTCCCGATCATCATGTTGAAATGTCTTATCTAAAAATAATCCGTGAATAAATTTCAGTTTTAATGAATGCGTTAGCAACAATCTCAACGAATTTCATGCGAATATGAATTTAACTTCTTTTGTAGCTGTTGTTTCCATACTATAGCTATCATTGAAGCTACTGAAAATAAAGTCAACTATGCTGAATTTGCATCCGGTAAACTTCAACTAGAAATATGAAATGCCGGACGTGGGATGCTATAAATTAAGAATATGACACACCTAGTTTTCAACTTCGTCATCTCTCTAAACTCAGCAAAACAACATAATAGTTATTATTTGCACTAAGGCAGAAACCTACAAAAGATTCTACTAAGCATAACAGGTGATACGGGAAAACTTGAACAAACTGAAACAATACGAAAAGTAGAAAACCAAGAATAAACAAATAATATCTAGAAGAATGTTTAATCATTGTATTTGTAATTATATAAGAATTTAAATACTTATTAAGAATTTTTTAATGTCTCCTGACACTGTAAATGGCTAATAGCCGTAGATAATTAGCCCTTTTTTAATTAGCCAATTATTTTCTGAAATTTTGACTGAGTTCCAGTCCTGAGGAAGTTGTGCTGTAATATGTATTGCAATCTTGCGATTTAATGCTTTTCCAGTTAGAAAACACTAAAAGGAAAATGTCTTTTCTCCAAACGATTCGGTACCTGTTTCTTTGAGCTTTTACGACCCGTTTCCCAACCTAAATAAAATTGTCATGAAGAGTATGCTAAGTATATTCATGTCCATAAGTATCCATGAGTATGATATTAGTTCAACGGAATATGTAGTTAATGCCAATGCTGCATGAATTCATGAGAGGGTTACTGGTATTTCTACAAGTTCGGCAGCAAGGGAAATATGTTGCACCAATGTTAGTTCTTTGAAGTAATTCACATTTCAGCAGTATAGATCTCCAATATATCTCTCGCCTATTTGTGTTCCCCACAAAATGCAACCTTCTATGAAAGCCTACCGCTCTGAGTTCCATAAGGCTGATATTAAATATGATGGGATATCGAAAAATTAGAGACTGGCTATAATCAGGCATAGCTATTTTAAGGTTATAATGCTCGTCAAAGCTTTATTTCCTTAGAATTTCGCGCCATTTGGACAGAATTTGACACGATATCCCTCAGGAGGACATCCGCAATCTCTATCAATCGATGTCAAGCCGAATAACTGCTTGCACAAGGGCCAGAGGTGGACAAACCCGTTACTGACTTTTTGACTTTGTGAAGCTCTATCACTTCAATAAATCATCCAAATTTTCTCAAACTGTCATCATTTATTTTTCTGTACATGTACATCACTTCTACCGATTTTCGTCCCATTCGGATAACTCCTTCTTGGTGCGTCTTTTTTTTTTTTTTTTTTTTTTTTGTCTAAGAGTGTATTTTCCCTTACCTTGTTATTCTATCGTCTTGTCTCAAACTCGGGGGCTATGATGTCCATTATTGAACTCAGTGTTAACAAAGCATAGGAAATTAATTAAAGAACTCGGGTGCTATGATGTCCATTATTGAACTCAGTGTTAACTAGAGCATAGGAAATTAATTAAAGAAATCGCCTTTTGAGAAAATTCCCACACTGGACAGGAGGATAAATAATAGTAAAGACCAGATCGCAGATGTGTCACTTCTGCACGTGAAGGCATTTATGTTAACTAATTAACCGACTTGATTCAAATAGCGCAACTTATGCGTTCAACACAGAATTCTCAACAGCTAGAATAGCTAAAGAATTTATTGCATCTTCGTACTTTGTAAAACGATTATTGACGAAATTTTTATCATTGGTTACACTTGACTATAGATACGGAATAAGGCTTACTATTATGCATTCTGTCTAAAGCTAACAGAGCATGAAGTCTTTTTAAAAGCTTAGACTAAACGCATTGCTTCCACTTCCTGATATTTGGATGGTAAATATTGTTCAACGATTAGTCGTGCTGAGTCATACTTTGTCTGGAGATCTGGTGTGACTTGAAGAAACATTTTAATCCTATGAATGTTCTCTGAACTGATCGTTATGAAGTCCTTGGAATCATGTCTGTATCAAGCGCTTAATTATATGTGTTTTCAGTCTGTAAAGGTAGTGACTTATACAGATGTTAAGGTCAAACGAACTTCATCTTCAATGGTATTAGCATGTTTAAATTCTAAATCAATACTGAGAAATCGAGCATCGTTTCTGACCTTTGTGTCCATGAGTTCGAAATAAAGCTACATTCGCTTCTTCTCTTCAAACGTACAGAAAATCTGAGTCATATTCCGAAATGAATCTAATAACGAAATCACAGCAGTTGGGATCAAAGCTACCTTCATTTAATTTTGCACCGGCAGAATTACGTAATACATTATTAGAACTTGAAACAAGAGCTTTGTCCTCTGTAGAAGTAGAGAAAGGTAGCTGACTCAGTTTTTTAGTGTAGCGTTATGTCATGCTTTTGGTCTCAAATATTATTCTAAAATTTTCGAGTGCAGTGTGATGACTGCTAGTGTGATGACTATAATTAAGACAATTCAAGTAGACATGGTTGTTTTTAATTATATTTTTTATTCAGAATACATCTAGGTCTCTGTTATACTCATATTTAAAGAATGAATTTCTTCTAACACTCACATTTTATTTCTTAGATAAGAAGCAGTTTTAACTACGATCTTCAATAGTCTTGGATTAACTAACAACTTTAGAAACACTTTTAAGTTTGCTAAAAACTTCCTTTTTAAAATTATACATATTCAGAGAAGAATAGCCATTATTTCAGAATTAGAAAATTCTGACAAATGCTGCAAATTCATCATTAACTATCGTTTGAGACCATAAGCATATCAGAGTAAATTTCATATCATAAGAAAATACCAAACATGGGTCTGTCTAAAAGCATCCACTTGTGGCGAATTCAAAACCACGAGTCGATTCATCAGAAATATTCGAGAATTGCTCTACGTTTAAATTGTTAGCAGAAATTATTACTGGTTGGAGAGAAGTAATGAATTTTTATTTTGTTTCAGAACTCACTAGTAACTTATCCCAAGTTGGCACCCCAATGCGGGATTCGAATTTAGGACTTTTCGATTGCCAGTCGGACGCTCAGCCAATTATACCAAGAATGCACGCAGTAAGGAAGGAAAAATTCCTTATCATATAATTAATTAAATAACCAGAACGTACACATTTTTAATATCAATTTTTAAAAATAAATTAAATTTTTAGATTCCTTTTAAATTTTTCAGCATTTTAGTCCAAAAGACTTTTTGTTTGAGAGTTCACATAATCATAATTCTTCAGGGAAGGCTCCTGTTATAAAAGAGTATCACAAATTAAAACTTATACATAATTTTTATTTATAATTAAATATAATACGCATAAATATTCATGATACTAATTCCCATATTGATAAATATATTTTAATACCATAAATGTAATAAGAGTAACATTTGCAAAAATTATGGTCTCACTGTTGTTATCTTTCATTTGCAATTCCTTATTTTACCAAACTGAAAGGCTTCATTGTACTTCTAAACAAACATTTCCATCAGTAGGGCTATCTTCTTGACCTAACCAGTGTGTTTCTTTTGCATCAATGGCTCATGGGTGCTAAAGCAGTTACTTGACTTCCGTTCCTTGCATAAGGTAACTGGCCTTTGTGAAGTGAACGACTGAAAGAACGACTGGAGTTGTGAGGACCTAGATGTCAAATACAAGTGTAGCACGAGCGCCACTTTTAGAGGTGTTAGGCACTTGATAGGGTCTCTACGACAACATTTTGTAGATTGCTAGGGCTGTCATCTTCGTCCATGGCACTTTTGAATAGCTTTATCATAGACACGAGAACAACAACAACTGGCAACATGAAAAATCCTGATTGTAATAAGAGTAACATTTGCAGAAATTATGGCCTCTCTGTTGTTATCTTTCATTTGCAATTCCTTATTTTACCAAACTGAAAGGCTTCGTTGTACTTCTAAACAAACATTTCCATCAGTAGGGCTATCTTCTTGACCTAACCAGTGTGTTTTTTTTGCATCAATGGCTCATGGGTGCTAAAGCAGTTACTTGACTTCCGTTGCTTGCATAAGGTGACTGGCCTTTGTGAAGTGCACTGAAAGAACGACTGGAGTTGTGAGGACCTAGATGTCAAATACAAGTGTAGCACGAGCGCCACTTTTAGAGTGTTATTCACTTGTTAATTGATAGGGTCATCTACGATACCATTTTGTAGATTGCTAGGGCTGTCATCTTCGTCCATGGCACTTTTGAATAGCTTTATCATAGACACGACAACACCAACATCAAGCAGCATGAAAAATCCTCATTTCATTGCTAGCGGGTTGTACTTCCAATTACACACCGAAGGCATTTGCTAAGGAAAGAGAATGTCTTTACAAACTAGAATTATAATTTATTATTTTTGCTTCATTTGAGGTAAATTCTAAATGAATTTTCTGAATGCTAATTAGTAAATGATTGTTATGAAGAATTGGTAAACACAAGCCTTCAAATTCTGATAAAACAATCCTTCTAAAATGTGACCTTTATGTACACTGTGAATTTTACACTATGCAGTTAAAGGGACTGATGATGATATCAGAAACCGCAATCTATTTTCCCTTACCTTGTTATTCTATCGTCTTGTCTCAAACTCGGGTGCTATGATGTCCATTATTGAACTCAATGTTAACTAGAGCATAGGAAATTAATTAAAATGCTATTAAAAGAAAGTTTTATTAAAAATTTAAATAATGAAGAATAGAAAGGGGCGATCAAGCAAACAACACATGATCAATAATCTATAATCTTACTAACAGAATAAGGGAGTAAGACAAGTTATTACATCAAGTATATAATGTGATTAACTGAAGTTTAAATGAAAGCGTCATTCTCGGAGTCGGCTCACAAGTCAGTTTTAAATACACATAAAATATCAACATATAAAA
Source organism: Stegodyphus dumicola (assembly GCF_044657685.1). Lineage (NCBI taxonomy): Eukaryota > Metazoa > Arthropoda > Arachnida > Araneae > Eresidae > Stegodyphus > Stegodyphus dumicola. Next base: position 172,580,142 of record NC_140774.1, on the reverse strand, counting down.
TGTTTTACCTTGAAGTTAGGAAACCGTACAAGACAGAAATTGCATTATTTGGTGATTAATGATACTGCATATGGCAACATAACATTTGCTATTTATTTCATAATGGCTCCATAAAAATCCCGATAACGCATATGTCTGAAAATGTTCAACGGGAATGTTTGGAGGTTTTTTTTTTAATTGAATTAAATAAAGCAGGATAAACAATTTTTTAAAAAAAGCTTTTAAATTTCGCAAACATATGAAAAATTACATTTTATATTTACAAGATCCTCTCAATAATACAGCTGAAAATGAAATTATTATGAAAATTATTAGAAAAGGGAATTATTATGAAAATTAAATTTGAGAATCTTTGCATTTGGAAGTACATTTTCGAGCAGTACTTCAGGTCTGTGGCTAAATTCTTGAACACCATATTTTGGATTAATAAACTTCGAAGAGCTAAGCATAATGAAAATTGAATATTTTCAGTGAGATAATAATTTTTAAGTAATAATTAAAAATAATGTCATTATAAAAACGTTGAAGTGGCTTTAATTAATCTTTAAACAGAATTGGACTGGCCTCAAGTTTACCTTGTTAACAGACTTAAGGCTCCCAAATTATAAATGTAACTCCTCTTAACAAAGGCGCTAATGCATATAGGTGATTAATCATGACTGCGAAATGCAGAGTTTCCCATTCATTTATCAGTGTCAAAATATGATTAAATAAAGATTTACTGGCGAAATAGATATTTAACATTGCCGTATAAAGTTCTTGGCATAATTCACCCGACTTTAGCTGTTAATATAAAATCATTTTATAAGCTTCGTGCATTGAAATATTAAATAAATAATGCCTCTAAATTTAGTTAAAAATCCTTAGTAAAGTATCAATGTATCTTACTAAATGGAAATGGAATTCCTAAAATGACATATATATATTGGTATAACGATGAAATAACTGTAAATAAATTAGTTTATTAGTAACAAGGTGATAAATAAATCTTTCTTAAACCTGAAATTTTAAAAGCTATCTGTGTAATTCTTTAAAACAACTAATTTCATGAAACGCCGTGTTTTCTACTTAGCTTTCTAGCGCCAGGTTCTGAAAACATTTTTGTGCAATTTTCCTCTCCCTCATTTCAGGAGCTCTCCTGAATTTTTAAATGGGTTTGTTTATGTAGTGATTATTTTCGCCTTACTAACAAATTCTCGTAAGCTTTCTGCGAAGGGCACGCCGAACCGTTCTCATTTAAACTTTAAGCCAACGTGATACAAGGATTCATCAATTACTGCTGAGAAAAGACAAACTTATTTGGTCTACGATTTCTATGAGTCAACTGCAGATTCAATGTTTCTAACAATGAACGAACTATTTGAGGCTTAAGAAGTAGCCGAGCGCCCTACAGGGCACAGTATGACTTCGATCATTTCCGCCCCAATTTTGCAGGAGAGCATTCCAGGAGGACGGGTCCGAGGGTCTCCTACCAACTCTTCCCCTACCACAACCTCTCGAGAGAACTTTCCACTCGCAATGTTTTTAGAGTGCGTAACATGCCGCAATGAAACTATACATTTACAAACATCTATGCCTTTTCTGAGATTCGAATCCGGACCATTTGGTATTGCAGTAGGCTCTCCTAGCCCCTACACCAGCGGTGTTCAACCTTGTGATCGCCGATCGTTTTGTATGTGCTCGCAAGCCCGATTAGGTACTACGAACAAAAATGCTTGAAAAATAAACATTCATTTATGTTTCTTAATTGTTAAAATATGGTAAGCATTTACAGTCATAAGATATATCTTGCAAGACGTTATAAAATAATTGATTACTCACTGATGAACTTGATAGCGAATATGGAATCTTATTGCTCCATTCCGATGTTTAGATGGGGAAAAAGTACTCAACGATTTGTAGAACTTCCTTCGCCAATAAAGCAGTTTTTGGAACCCGGAAACGAAAGTTATAAAGAATTGGACGATAATAATATCCGATCTGTATTTTCTCACGGATATAACAGCTAAACTGAACAAACTGAACGAAGATCTCCAGGGAAAAGAAATAAAAACATTTTTCTATTGACTAAGACTGTAACTGCTTTTCAAATAAAGTTAAATTTGTGGATAAATGAGATGAAAGGAAACAAATTTCACCTATTTTCAGAATTTATCAAGCCGTATTAATAACCACAAGGCAATTGAAATACTCGGAAAACTTTAATGCACTGAAAAATAATTTTGAACTTCGCTTCTCTGATTTCCATAAAGTTTAACCAATATTACTATTCATCTTAAACCATTTACCGAAATTAATATTTCAGATGTATCACATAAGATTGGAAATATGTTTAACAAATATATTGATTTTTTGGAAATGTGCTCACGATAGGCCAAAATGTGCTCGCGATAGGCCAAAGGTTGGGCACCACTGACCTAGACGTTAGGAAGTCACATAGGAATGCATGGTCGTAAACGCTTTCCTGGCGCTGTAGTGACGACACAAAAAGCTAAAATGGAAGGACACAAACAGTGAGATAAAACTTGTTTTATTATGTTTAGTACAGGTGACAGGTGACAGCAGGACAGGGCACCCGGACGGCTTTCTATGACTACTCGGGTATTACCCTGGCCCTGCAACCATCTTGAGTCTTCACAGTTGTAAGATGCTTTTATGTTTATTGCAGGTGCTCTATTCCGGCCTGCAGAGGTCTATGCCCATTTTTTCTAGTTTGGCCATTATGCATTTAAGCTTTTGCCGCGTGCCTCGATGTTTTATGAGAAGGTGTTTGAAAGGCAGAACATTGGTAGTTGGGAATTTTATGTGCCATTCTGCTGTTAAGGGGCACTCCGTGACATAATGGTCTGGTGAGCCCACGTTGCCACAAACACACATATCAGTTGTTGCTAGACCCCTTTCTGCAAAGTACGTCGGAAAGGGGCCGTGGCCTGTTATATATCGCGTGAGGTAGGGCGATGAGATGAGCCGGTCCACCTCTACCTTGGGCAGGAACTCATATGCTCTGCGGCCTTGCGGGATTTGGTCCCATTCATTCTGCCAGTTTCCAATGGCGGACTCCTCTATTTGCCTCTTTAGGCATGACCGGGGCAGGGGCACCTGAATCTGCTCCGTTTCCTCATTTTGGGCAGCCTTCTTGGCAAGAGCGTCTGCTGCTTCATTTCCCTGGATTCCGGCGTGCGCCTTCACCCAGGAAATTTGGATTCTCATTGACTTTTCTTGTAGACGGAGGACTTCTTGCAGGTGCGAGATTAGTGCGGAGCGCTGGAGAGGGTTGTTGATAGCATAAATGCTTGACAGGCTGTCAGTAAATATCGTAGCTCGACTCTGCCGTGTGTCAATTGCCCATTTCACTGCCTTTGTGAGGGCAACTACTTCCGCTTGGAACACTGAGTTCTGTGCTCCCAGTCGGCCCTTCAATTCCTTTGCTATGTTTCCATTTATATAGGCTATATAGGCACTGCCTACAGCGTTATCAATTTTTGACCCGTCTGTATAAAGCACGGCCCCTGGTCCGTCTAAGCGCGGGGTTAACGCTGGTGAGTGGAAAGTCCTTATGCCCAGTCCATATTCCGACGGATGTGTGCTTAGTTTGGACCTGCGTGTTTCGTAGACTTCTGGCAGATAGCATGTATCCCCATATGTGCATGGCTGTTGGAGTTGCGTCACCTTTGCAATTGAGGCTTCTTGCTGCGCTTTGATTGGGAGCGGCATAAGCCCTGCTAATACCGAAGCGGCCGCAGTCGACGTTGTCCTGTAGGTCTTCGTTATGGCCAGGACAAATGGTCGCTGTGCACTACTTAGCAATTTTGCCTTTCTGACTGTCATCGGGGCTGCCCAGATGGCTGCTCCGTAGGTTAGGACCCTCTCCGCGACAGTGGAGTAAAGTATCTTGTAGATATTGGGCCGAAGGCCCCAGTGCGGGCCTTGCATTTTTTGCAGATTGTTTGCGATTCGGCGAGCCTTTTCTCTTTGGGCTTTAAGGTGAGGCAGCCAGGTGAACTTTTCATCCAATATAATACCCAGGAGTTTTAGTTCTCTGACCCTTTTGATGGTCTTCCCATTAAGCTGGATGGTTGGGTTTCTTATTAAAGTTTGGCCTGGCTTATGATAAATTATATATTTCGATTTTGCCTCAGAAATTATTAGCTTTTTCTCCTGACATAGCCGAGAGAAGGTATCAATTACATCATTGCAGTTTTGCTGCAGTTCATCTCTACTCTTGCCGCCCACCACAAAGGTCGCGTCATCCGCAAAGGCTACTATCTGGGTATGGGACGGCCATTCGTATCGTAGGATGGAATCGAAAGTTGCATTCCACAAGTCTGGACCCGCGCACGATCCCTGTGGACAGCCTTTTGTCTGGCTTCTGGTTATGACACCGCCAGTGTGTGTTACTATGAACTTTCTATTGGACAGGTATTGCTTGAAAACCTGCAAGAGGTTATCAGGGATCCTTGCCTGGTGCAGTGCCTCTAAAATTGAGGGCCCCCACAGAGAGTCAAATGCGCTTTGCAGGTCCAGACTTAGGACCGCTGCATGCTGTTTCCTTTCATGCAAGTGGCTGATATAGTCTCTTATCTTTGATAGGGCAGCAATCGTTGAGCGTAGCTCTCTGAATCCATATTGTGCGTCAGAGATTGCCCCACTCTGCGTCATATGAAATTTAAGCCGCTGGACTAGGAGCTTCTCATAGAGTTTCCCTATTACCGGGAGAAGACAAATCGGCCTAAACGAGGATGGGCTGTTTGGATCCTTCCCTTCTTTCTTAAAGAGCACAACCTGCCCCGTTTTGTAAGGTTCCGGAAAGCTTTGCAGTGCTAGCAGTTTGTTAAAATAACGCGTGAGAAAGCCGGATCTTGCTTTATGTATTGCTCTCAAGATTGGATAGTCTATTGAGTCCGGACCAGGGGCTTTACTTTTCGGGAGAATTTTGATCGTTGCGGAGACTTCCTTCTCCGTAAATGGCATATCATCTGGGACAGATGTGTGCAGCGTATAAGCCTGGTGGTCGGACGGATCTGTAATATCCTCTTCCGGAAGTACGGCGTCAAGAATTGTCCTGAGCGTGATTTCTGTTATGTGTCCAGCCTGCTGCCCTGCAAAGGCTCTTAGCTCCGGTGGTCTGTAAACTTTGTCCGAAGCTATCTTGTGGAGAGCACCATAGACTTCTACATTCTTAGTACAGAACTCCCTCCAGCTGGCAAGTTTTGCGGCTGCAATTGCCCTTTTGTACTGAGCTTGCTCTTTATTATAAAGAACACTAAGGGCTTGCCTCCTGTCTGGGTCTCTTTCGCTCTTCATCTTACGCCTAAGTGCCCTGGTGCGACTGCGCTGTGCACGGAGCTCTTTCGTCCACCAGTTTGCCACTCTTAAAACTTTTGGTGATTTCAGGCCTAGGGTGGCATCACAGATAGATTGAATATCTCGTATCATACTGGTGGTTAAGTCGTCAGCATCCTTTATGTTCTGACATTTCATAAGTGCCTCGTCCACCTGCTCTAATACTGGTCCTAGCCTGCTTACAAGTTGTTTTAATTTTCTGCCATTGGTTCTATAACGCTTGTTCATAAACTGCGCATGTGGCTGACCTATCTGGAACGTTATATAGCGATGGTCCGAGTTTGAGGGAGTGTCACTTACGGTCCAGTGCTGTATTTTCTGAGCCAGACGCGCTGTTGACAGAGTGATGTCGGGCCATCCTTTTCCCATTTGGGTCTCGAAGGTCGGCAGACTGTCCGGCACGTTATGAAGAATGAGTCCGTTGCATGCAATGAAGTCCACAACTTCTCTACCTCTTGGGTCTGTGGTCGGATATCCGAAGTCCTCCGCATGAGAGTTAAAATCTCCTGCCAATACATGGTGTGCATGCGGGTAGGACGTAAGGACATTCTGCAAGGCATCTAATGTGGGAGAAACGTCTACTGTAGGTGGAATGTAAACATTCATGACCAGGACACTCAGTCCCATAGCCTCGACTGCAATTGTGACCATGTCTCTTGACTTTGCTAGCACAACTGGCAACCATCTGCTGTGGCAACAAACTACTGCCGCTCTTGTTCCCTCACTTCCTGAATCCTGGATGACGGTCCATTGGAGGGGAAATTCTGCTGCTTGCCCTGCATAAAGAAAAGGTTCTTGAATTAAAAGGAAGTCCGCCTCTTCCTCCATAGCATATTGCACTAGCTGTGCAGTAGCCGCGCGCGCTCTTTGGAGGTTGATTTGGACAAACTTGAGCACATTGCTTTCCTCTGTTCTTGAATTCACTTCCATTACTTTTGTAAATTAATTGACTTTTAAGGTAAAATTACTAACTGTGAAAATACTTGACTTGCTTCCTAGAGAGTTGCGCTTGTTATTAAGTGAACTGGCTGTTGTAGTAGGTAGACGATGCCTTGCTTGCTGGGCTATTAAATTAGTTGTCCTCGCCGTAGTCAGTACGTGCTTTAATCTTCTGGATGTGCGCATGGAATGTTGGGCAGTTTGCTGCGTACGCTGCATGGTGTGTATCCACTTTAACTTTTGAATCTCTGTTTGCTATGATGCAGTTAATGCATTCAGGGCAGTCCGCCTTACATTTGTTAATGTCATGACAGCCTCCGCAGTAAGCGCAGTAAGGCCTGTGACAGCAGTCTTTCGACGTGTGTTCCAGGTCCTGACAGCGGAAACAGCGCTTGGCTCCTGTAAACTCGTAGATACTATGTTCCCTCCATCCTTGGAACAATCTTCGTTTGGACATGAGGACATGAAAGGCACCAGGGGTACATTCAATCACCCACTTTGTGGCTCTATTCCTTCTGTCCGGGCGCTTGAAGAGAACTCTACACTCTTCATTCCCAAGATTGCAAGACTTTTGTAGCATTTCTTGTACTTCCACCTCCGAGGTGCCGTACGGTACATTGTCGATTGTGCATTTCGGTGTTCTCTTCCGTGGTATACGCGTGCGTACTGTATCCTTTAGGTTATCGTGCTGAGCTAGGAACTGACTTTATCTTCTGTACTTCATCCTTGTCGTTGCATCGCACCGCCACACCTCCACTACTTAAGTTCGTAATGCCCCGAAGGTTGACACACAGATCTTCAATTTGGACATGCTTTTCTAGTACCCCGCGTATATCCGCACTCTGTTCATCACGTTTAGGGAGGATCAGCAGTGTCGGCATGTTCGTGACTTTCCTTTTCCATCTCCGCTTTACCGCTTGCGCGTACGTAGGTTGGCAATCTTTGCCCTCTATAACCGGGTGCTTATCCTGCTGTATAGTATCTTTGCTTGCATGGAGCTGCTTCACCTGTCTTTTTGCATTTTGCTGAATCGAGTGGGCAAGTTCACAACAAAGAACCGTCGACGTGTTTACTCCTATGTCTGCTAGGGTTGGACTCTCTGCAAGGTGTGGGCCTCTCAAGGCTAGCGTTTCCAGAGCGTCCAGAGCACATAGCAGTCGCTCACGAAGATCTTGAGGTAGGAGGAATTTGCCCCTACTATGAGTGCTAGCTGTCTTTCTTATAAATTCGTAGAGCATGTGAACTTTGCCTTGATGGTCTTGGTCACTGTCGAGTATCTCTTACGGATCGAAATCCGACCTTTGTATCTGAGGCTCTCCTTCCGACTGTGCAGATGAGTTACGTGTCATTCTTGAATCACCGATACACGTTGAGCACTTTTCACTTAATAACACATTTATATCACTTTCACCTTAATACTTGTATCACCTTAATCACTTTAAATCAGTGTTGATGGAATTCACCACGTAATATCACTTTCACGTAAACACTTTGGATCACTTTTAAATACGTTAAAACACTTTAAATCACACTATAAATCACCGTTGACAGAACGTAAAATTTTAAATCACTTTTCGTGTAAATCACTTAACACTTGAAAACACTTTCACCATACAATATCAACACTTAATAACACTTTAAATCACTTTTCACCTGTGCCACGTACATAACTTTCACGTTAATTTGACACAATAACACACTTTTCCACTTTAAGAACACCACATAAATGCCTTGTATATTATTAGAAAGTTCTGGAATTATTGCTGGGTTGGATGTAACAGGTACATTTTAATACATAAATATTGAGTGCTATAATCAATAGTGACCAGCAAGTAAATTGAAGACACGTTAACACTTTGGATCATTTTTAATCACGTTAAATAACACTATAAATCACCGTTGACGGAATGTAAACACTTTAAATCACTTTGTGCGTAAATCACTTAACACTTGAAAATACGTACACCATGCAATATCGAAACTTAATAACACTTTAAATCACTTTTTGCATAAATCACTTAACACTTGAAAATACGTACACCGTGCAATATCGAAACTTAATAACACTTTCACGTTAACACTTTAAATCACTTTTCACCCGTGCCACGTACATAACTTTCACTTTAATTTGACACAAAAATATACTTCCACTTTAAGAACACCACATAAATGTCATGTATATTATTAGGAGATACTGGTAATATTGCTGGGTTGAATGTAACAGGTACATTTTAATACATAAATTTCAGTGCTATAATCTATAGTGACGAGCACGCAAATTGCAGACACGTTAACACTTTGGATCACTTTTAATCACGTTAAATCACTTTAAATCACACTATAAATCACCGTTGACGGAACGTAAACACCTTAAATCACTTTTCGCGTAAATCACTTAACACTTGAAAACACTTTCACCATGCAATATCAACACTTGATAACACTTTCACGTTAACACTTTAAATCACTTTTCACCTGTACCACGTACATAACTTTCACGTTAATTTGACACAAAAACACACTTCCACTTTAAGAACACTGCAAAAATGCCTGGTATATTATTAGGAAATACTGGTATTATTGCTGGGTTGAATGTAACAGGTACATTTTATTACATAAATATTGAGTGCTATAATCAATAGTGACTAGCAAGCAAATTGCAGAGAAATGCGCTTGGCTGCGATACTTCTGTGCATCAGCTGTACACTATAGGTAGTTCTGCGGAGTAATCCAATTGATAAACACAGGCACAGAATTAATTAAAAAGCGCACACACACTGCATTAATCACTATTGTAGAAGACGATAATCCTAAGTCCTGGTAATGCCAGAAAAACAGTAACTTTTGAAGTAGCAGACCGATCTTCTTCAAATTTACAATATCATACAGCCCATGGCTTGAATCAGAAGAATCCGTTTGAACAAAATCGCTAGGCCAATTAGGAGCTTAATTAGCGATTCGTTTAATTGCCTCCAGTACCTCTTTCTCCCTTTGTTGACAACAGGAAATCACTCGGGTTAACAGGCGACGGGGGGTCGAATGCTTCTAACTGACCGTACGGACGGGGAAAAGGTCAAAGTTCACGGTGAAAAACTTGTAAAAACAATTAAAAATCAATTACTCGGCATCCATTGACCGCACACATACATAATTACTGTCAAATTGCTCAGCGTAAAATACCGCATCCGACGATACTAAACACCAGTGACATCGGGCAACGGCGGCTGCTATGCGAATCTGGAAGCACAGTTCGATATGAATTACCACGTGCACGACGCGTTGAGGCAGTAATTAGTCTCTTAGTAATTACTGGATGATCCGATCTTGACGAACTTGGTGTCTAATTAAAGCTGAACGTCTTGGCTATACATATCAATTAAAATTAAGACAATCCGCTGAATATTTCCGCTTCTAATGAGGAAAATGCCGGAGCTCATAGAAACAACCTACACTCGTCCCTCCAGCAGAAACCTACAAATAAGAACAAAAACAAACGACAATCGTCTTAAAGAAGGTGTTCGAAATAACGACGCTGGATCGTGATGCATGCCTCACATCTCCGCATGGAAGATCCGCATCACGAAAGATGCATGACGCGCAGTTCTTTCATCACGGTCCGGGGCGTAATTTCCAACACATTCTTTGATGATGATCGTTGTCTCTTTATGTTGTTTTTCCTTTGTTTTTGTTGTACTTCGAAGAATAAACATGTGTTCTCACCCTGTTAATGTCCTTCCTTTCTTGACTTTTGTGTCGACACTACCGCGCCAGGAAAGCGTTTCCGACCATGCATTCCCCATATTTATATATATTACATATATTGTGATTTCCCGTCGTCTAGGTGTACTCTCTCCATACTCAGTGATTCGGCATCAAGTCTGACGGCTATCGCAAGGCAAAACAGCCGGAGTCCATTGGTATACAGAATTCAGAAACAGCTTCTGACAATGCCTATTTCGCAAAGACCCACTTTAAAATGGGTTCCCGCTCACACAGGGATTCAAGGAAATGAAGCCGCTGACCTACTGGCCAAGCAGGCAGCCAACTGCACGGATAACTAAACTTCCTTGGTCTCATATTAAGCGAACAACTTTGACAAGTCTGCTACAAAATTGGCAAAGTAGATGGACAGAGGCAGAGGTAGGACGAAGGACATTTCGCTTACTGCCAAAAGTTAACATGGAAATAAAGATCCACTGTGCTAGCCTAACACAGTCTTGACAGGTCATGGACCATTACCAGTATACCTGAACAGATTCAGACTTAGGGATACTCCTTTCCGCGAATGCGGAGAGGAAGGCGACACGGACCATTATTACTTCCACTGTGTACATACAAGAACCTGGCACTTGAAGAAACCAGCGGACTGTGCCTGGGCAATGTGGACGACTGACACACTCAAAAACAGAATAGCCCTTGATAAAATAGAGAAAATCTCAGGACACTGCCTAAGCAGAAACAACCGTGGATAATATTATAATGTTTCAAAAGTTCAGAACTTATAGCAGATAACCAGAATAACGCTTAGTGCCTTGCAGTTAACAATGTGTAAAAACTGTTATTAGTATATAATATTCAACCTTGTTACTCTGGAGTCTTCCCCGCCGTGATGGTATATAATTCCGTTTGGTTCATGTCCGTGGTCGGAAGCCATCATAGCGGTGCGCTCACTCACTCACTCTCCTGAAAGTTTGTCAACGCCGTACTATTATTCTATGCGCATTGAGTAAATAAATCCAACTACAAATGCACAGCAAACAGATACAATATAGCAATGGTAGCTCATTGTTCTGGAAGGTGATGCGATATATCCTGCAGCAAATGTGGCTTCGAGTAAACTTGATTTTTTGTGCTGAGAAAGAGAATGATGGCGAAGCGGATATCAATCGCTGATTAATAATTATTATCGATTACTGTTAATCATTGATTATGACAAGGGATCAGCAGCCATATAATCTTGCAGTTATCTTTTCCACCATTCTTCACGAGAAATACCCGATAATTATGCTATGTTAACTTCAATTACAATTTGAAAACCTGCATTTCAAAAACGAGTTTGTCAATGTTTGCTGATTGATATAGCAATACTATATTGAACAACATATAATGAAGGAATCATTGTATAATCTACTGTTTCAAGGAGAATGGAGAAGAATGGTCCATGGTATCAATATTGATACGAAATATACAGACACGGTGAAATAGCTTTCCCGCAAAGCAGTTTTAGGCTTGCCATAAAATGGCAAGGGAAGGCAGGATTGTCACATTTGGCGAGAAATCGCCCACTTGGAGACAAAATTGGCGATATGCCATGGACGGATGGAAAATTTTCTGGAACGAATTCTTACCGGTTTAGCCCAGAATGTTCTCGAACACAAGTCGAAAGCTATATAAACCCTGCTGGTTCGCAGTCAGTTAGTGGTTGTGTCTCGTCGAAAGGGCGAATCAGAGTGCCTCGTCTGGAGTGCGAGATAGTTAGTATCGAGTTAGTGTCTCGTCTACCGAGTCAATCCCTGCGGAGTGGATCGAGTTGACAGCCGGACAGCGAATGCCGAGTGAGTCGTCGAGTGCACCGAAAGCGTCTCGTAGTGTATCGCGGTTAGTGCATCGTCGAGAGAGCGTCGGGAACGACCGAAGAGTCGGGAGCTGTGCTCTGCGTGTCGTCGAGTGCATCGCGAGTTGTAGCGTGGAGAGCCTCGAGAGTACGTGGAGTTCCGAGAACGACCGAGCAGAGTCAGGAGCTGTACTCTGGTGCTTTGCAGTGAAGCTGTCTCCCCGTTATTGCATGACAGTGTGAAAGCTGTGTCGCTGATTGTTCCAGCGTGTTTGTAGTAGTTCATCGACGACCGTAAAAACGTGTTTTGGAGCTGTTCTGACAATATTGACCAACAAAGTGTGTTTCGATACTTTTTCAAGTAGTATTGTCATTATTCACTCAGAATCCTTACGAACCCCGTACGAACGTGAAGAAAGAAAATAACGTAACAACTGGTGTCAGAAGAATAAGAAAAACGCAACAATACACTACTCTGCAGTTGTCACCAGATCATTATATGACAGGAAAAGTTTACTGATGGAAGAAGCTAAGATTTTTGAAGGTCACTATTATGTACATAATATATTAAAAAATTCCCTAGTTCTATGCATATTCAATGTTTCAGTTGTAGTCTATTAGGTTCGATGTTACGGAAGCTAAAATAATATCAGCGGAAGGAAAACACTGCAAATACAAAGGGCGCTTAACTTTGAAGGTTTAAGTTAAAAATAAGCATTACGCTTGCGGGGCTTAGAACTCTGAGTGTTCCAGTTGCTAGCTGGAAGTGCTTTCCATTTACACCATGAAAGCACTTTGTAAAGAAGGAGAGAATCTTTACTCAGTGAACCGTTCTCAGTATAAAGCAAATTTAATTGCGCACTTCTACTACATCATGAGAAAACTGAGACAGTATTTGATAATGACCTATGTTGTTTAATATTTATTACCTGAAATCCCATCTATGAAGTACTAAATCTTAATAAAAAACACTAATTTTGCATTTCGTGAGACCGTCATTTAATTATTGTGTCCTTCCGCATTTGAATCGTAATTAAATGAGGTAAATTCCCCCACACTGAAAGAAAACAACTTTTTGTGAAAATGTGGGCAAGCATTCTAATTCTGTCTTAAGAAACACAATTAAAACTATGCAGAATTTTCCACAGATTTAAGCATAAAAAATGCAATTTTGTTTCTAAAGTGCTAAGAGATATTATGGACAAACTCTTAAGATTTTGAAATGCGCTTTGACTTATGGTTTTAAGTTCACGAGAAACAAAAAAAATTATTTTATTTTTTTAGCATATTTTCCCTTTTTATCATTAATGTAATGAGCAGGGTGGTATTATAATATCAAAGCAAATGTGTAAACACAAATAATCAAATTTTTTATCACAATGAATTTTAGTTTTAATTTTTCAAACTCACTCTTCTAAAAGCTTATTAGACATCTTCAAGAATGATTTTAAAAGCTGAAAAAACATTAAACAAAAGACATTAAGAATGCATAAAAATAACGTGCATGTATGCTGGAATCGATCTTACGGTGAATTAAGTGCGAAAAACATTTGTATCCTCAAAGCGCCCAGCGTTCTTTGTATTTTTAACAGATGCAACGCTTTCGTCACAAACAATTATTGTTATGATATTATGGTGAATATTTAAATTTCTTTTTTAAGAAAGTGATAATACTGCAAATGTACAGGATAGTCATAAAAGAACTTCATCGATATATGAGTCCCTAGCTGTGTCTCCGCTCAACCAATCGAAATGGAATTTCATATATTGTTATTTAAAGGTACTGTGATGATTTAAAACAACAGATAGCTCATAGTTACGATTACAGAGAAAAAATTTGAAATTTTTCGAATGGCAGTGCCCATTTTTTTCCTACGTATTTAAAACTAATAAATGGTGTTGGAACGATAATTTCAGGGGTAAAACATTTTCCCCCCAAAAAATTGTGAAGGACCAAAGCGTTTTTCTAAGGACCATTGTTTTTCTAAGGATCAACCAATGATTCCATTGTTAATGACAGACACAAGAGAAGAGAGGGGAAAGAAACTTTTATTGGAATTAAAAGTTTTAAACGTGAACAACGTTTCAAAACAGAGACATCTCCTGTAATTTCGCATTTTCGTGTCCACCTTGATCTTCGGATCTCACTCCGATGGATTTCTGGTTCCGAGGCTATCTGAAATCTAACGTGTACGCATAAATTCATGCGATTTGTGAGAAGTATAAGATGCCATAAAACGTGAATTTATACTGATTTCTTCTGCAAGTAACGTTCGTCATTTTTATCAGAAATCTTCTCTACATGTTATCGCCTGTGAATTTGAGTGCTTTGATAACTTTTAATTCCAATAAATGTTTTCCCCTCTCCTCCTGTCTTCTTTTGTCCTTTTCTCTTTGCAACTGCTTTGCGCTCGCAATTTTCGCCATACGTGTTTTCTTTCCAATTCCATTTATGCTTTTTTAGTGCTCTGATCAATTTGAACAAGAAATTAATGGGTATTCCATTCGGAAATTATGAAACGTTTTCACTGTATCCATATTTGCCAGAGCTGTATGGGTAAACTCATATATTTCATTTTGATATTTGCTATGTATTAAAAACCGTTATTCTGTTTATGATGTTATAATGTTTTAGGCATGTGATGTCAGTAAGAGTAGGAAGCTGATATCTGATATGAGAAACGCATTGACTAATGTGCATTGTATATAGGTAGGGACTGGATTAGATTGCGGCGATATACTGGCTATCTTTTTAAGAGGAGATATGCCTTCGAGAAGTGCGTTTAAAGGAAACTAGCTAGGTTTCCCATTGCACTTGCAGGAAACGGTGAAAACACCTATAGAGACAATAGATAATTTCGAAACAGGAGAGATGAAAAATAAGCAATGCCTTCGCCATACTCGTACCACGGAATATGCGCTGAGCGTGCTGACCACTACACCACGAAGGTACGCTAAGAAGGCGGGAGAAATACCTTATACACCTATAACTAGCCCGTTAGCCAGAGTTTGAATTTGGGTCAGGTTACCTGAATTTAGTGGTCTGATGTACTCGACCGAACTACAGTTAAGGTATTCTGTATTACTGATAATACTATTTGTTTTCCTTTAAAAAGTTCTGTAGTGTTCTAACAAATAATCTTGGTAGCATGTGTATAGCGGGAATATTTACTTAGTAAATATTTTCTTATACTTGAAGATGCATTTGGTAAATATACCCTTAAAATATGTGTATGGATATTTACTATTTATGCTTATTTCAATGGAGATCGTAAAAAAAACTGGCATTTTAGAAAACATTACTATGGATTTCAGCTCTTCAAATCACAGACCAGAGATATTTTTTCTCACATTTAACGAACCTTCATCATCATTCTGGATTTGCTGAAAAGGTATCCGAGCGGTGATAATGAATGCTTTCGTTAGTGAAGAAATATTATTTTTTCATTTCCGGTAATGATGCTTATAATCTCAGAACATTTCGAAATCTTCAGTATTCCAGTCATTATTTAGGCTTTTTACAAAGCTCTATTTTTTAAATATTATTTCTTTGTATGTTTAGTGACCAGGGTAAAGAATATAGTAAAAAAAAGTATGTCTCATAATATAGTGAACAGTTCCTACAATTTCAAGCAAGAAACAGGAATTGTTTTCATATGTAAGCAACAAACAGGAACTGTTTTCATATGTAAATACTTATTTAATTTATTTATAAAATACTGGCGCTATTGCTAATTCTGCTTATAGATTAACTCAGTTAGTTAAATGCAGATAATTTGCGTTTTAGACTATTTTAGCAAGTAATGGAGGTTTTTTGGTACAAATAAATAACATTTACTTTTCAGGAAAATCAAAATACTTCTGTGCATATAAAATCTGATGTTACAAATGTTGTTATATGGCAATATTTCTGAATTTTTTTATCACCATAGCCCAAAATGAATAGTTATTAAGTATATTTTAAGTATACATCTTTATTAATTATATTTTCTTTTTTTTGACTTAAATATTTGAACTTAAAAAAGCAAACGCCCACACATTTATTATTCTTGAGAAGATTATAAGGAAACTATTACTACCTAGGCAAAATAATAAGCCTTAATTATATTTAACTATGCAACATATATATAAATAACAGAAACCAATGAAAAAAAATAAAGTACTATAAATAACAGAAATAACCAAAAGAAACCAATGGAAATACCAAATATTATGGAATGCCAAGTACCAATAAGAATATATGGAATACCAAATATTAATGGAATACCAAATATTATGAAATTTTCCACAGTACCAAAATGCTATGGAATACCAATAGCAATATATGGAATACCAAATACCAATAAAAATCAATGGAAATACCAAATACCAATAACAGAAACCAATGGAACCAATAACCAAAGAAACCAATGAAAATAATAAACCAATATAAAACAACAGAAACCAATATAGCAAACTGTAAATATATAAATACAAAAAAGAAACATAATAAGAGGTTAAAACTTAAAAAGCAAATTTTTATACCCATCCTGAACTATAACTGCAGGATTGATGTAAAATTGACTGAAGTTAAAATTAAATTGGAGTCAAAGAAAGGTTATTCCTCAACAATATTAATAACAGCAGTCATGTATAAGAAGTACGACACAATATCCACACGTACAAAAATTAAAATAAGAATTCATAGCAGTACAAACTTTAGAAATAAAAAATGAAAATGCAAAAGGGGAAAAAATACAAGTAAATAAAAATATAAAAATAAAAGTTAATCTTCTTTTACAGAAACTCCGATTCAGAACTTATCAGAGGAAAATTAATTAAAGCTTCATAAAAGTCGATTAATATGTTTCGAAAACCTGTCTCGTTCTCCTGGTTCATTTGTGATCAAAAACCCAAAAAAGAATCTATTACATTTTCATTTAAGGCACTAAAATTCATATAAAAGCCAAAACTCGAATCTCAAATATAGCAGGATTAGGGAAAATCCTGGCCATGTTGCTATCTTGTTTTCTGGCAAGTCGAATTATGTGCCGCCCAATCGGTATAGACGTTAGCATCGCGGACTGCCGTGGGGGAGGGCCCAGGTTCGAATTCCGGAGGAGGCATGGATGTTTGTATATTCATAATGTCGGTGCAGCATGGCAGCATTCTAAATATGCAGCGATCCGAAAGTGCTCTCATGTGGTTTGGAAGGGGAGAGGAATGGGAGACCCTTGGACCCACGCCCGGGGGGGCTCTCCGTCGGAACTGGGGGCGGAACTGAGCAAAATCACACTGTCATCTGAATGGTGCTCAAGTCTGTTGCCGACGGCAGGCGCAATCTAGCGCTTCTTGCCACGAGGAATTTCGTAGGCTTATGCTAGCTATGTCAGGCAAGTGAGCATAAGTAACAGAACTCTGTGCTGTTGGCCTTTACTTCGATCTTCGACTTAAGTAACATAAACTGCCTTGCTAAATTCTACAAATTCTTACGAATCAGTGTATAATCATTTAAATAAATTGATTGGTGTCTACCTTCTTTCCATAACTGTTTGTTGGAATAGTTGCAGAATGCTATTATAGCATGGACAAGCTGAAAAATAGCCATTCATAGACTAAAAAAGAGAAATATTGACAGGGAGAGAAAAATGGGAATGAAGGGTAGTTCCACATGAAAGATAATGAGAAAAGAACAGGACCTCTAACTAAAACCGAGATCACGGGGTCAGAATTATGGTAACGGATTTTGAATTGCCTTTGCATTCACAATATAAAGCTTTCTTATCCTAAGATCTAAGGTTTTAACCTTTTTTTATAGACCTTGTATCCAAGCAATTAATGTCTCAATAAAAATGATATTATTAAATGAACTCTACTCTTATAAGCGCCCTAAGATCACCAAATGTGGCGATATGTTTTCTGCGCTGGTTTTTGGCGAGATTGCGTTTTGTATGGCAACCCTTTTGAAGTTCAATACTCCTTTGGTGGATTGGTTTAATTGCTCGTTGGTTCGTGTCATGCGTGTTTTGAAATGGCGTATGTTGCAATGAGAGACGTGGTTGCAAGAGGGTCTGGAAGATTATTTTTAGTGGCTGTGCGTGATAGAAGTAAGGAAACACTGATACAGTGTATTAAAGAGTGGATTGAGCCTTGTACAACGATTTTTTGGGATGGCTGGAAATCTTACAAGGATTTAGGAAAAGAAGGTTTTGAACATTTATTTGTGAACCATATTATGAATTTTCTGGATAGTGTGTCTGGCTGTCATATACTAAATACGATAGTGATTACGTGGCAGCATGAAATTGATATTTCTGCTGTTCAAAAAAAGCATTCATTCACGGTAAGTGCATTTTATTTTATTCTTGTTCTTATTTTGTAGAATGTTATGTTCATTGTTTTTTTAGTATGAATTTATGTCGTTATTGTTTTTTTTTTGAATTGTTCGAAATTTATTTTAGTTTATTTTGCTGATTAGTGCGTAGTGCCTAGATTGCACAATTTATAGATGTTATTTAAAGTTGAAACAGAATGCTGTGTACATGGTATTCTTTGAAATTTTTTGTTGTTATGTTAATTTATTAAAGCGAGGTGTGCGTAGTTCGTAGATTCTTTCGCTGCCTAGATTGTGCAATTAGTAGATTTTTTTTAAGTTAAAATATATCGCTGTGTACATGGATCCTTGTCAAACATTTTTGGTTTGACACTTTACGTTTTTGCTATCTAAATTTTTTGTTTTGGTTTCAGAATTTTAGCTTAAATTGTATGTTCAAAACCTGGTTTTGTATGTGCGAAAACCGCGTTTTTGGAGACATTTTAGGCTTAAAGTTCGAAATGCAGACAAAAAATTTAGATAGTAATATGGCACCGTGGAGTTTCTCGTCAAAAATGTTTGGCGACTTGAGGGCGCATATAAGAGTAGTTCCATTAAATGTGACATTTTATCATTGTCATAGTGACATGGGTGTGTATCTTTATGGAATAAGTTATTAACACGATGTATGTTTCATGTAATTTCTACCGATGCATTGGTTACTGACATACGGCTTCGTGTAGTAAAAACAAAAGTACAAACATCAGTGTGACAGATTGTTTGAGATAATGTGTCCGGTCACAAATGAAATAATTTTAAGCATGTAAAATGTATTATTTTTCTGTACAAGAAAAGATTAACTTTATTTTATCAAGCACTGATCTTCTGTAAACATGCATAGCTACATTTAAATCTTCAAGCAATAAGAAGACTGTTTGTGATAGAGCAAAATTTAACCACAGAAATGAATCTTGAGTGCATAAAAACACAATTTCTTTTTACTTCTTTTTGTTCTCAAACTTCCTTAGCTTTAATCTTAATTCAATAACCCACTCACCAAAGTTACCAGTCCTAAAATAAGTAAAGGAGAGAAAAATAACTCAATGGTATAAAAAGTGTTTATTTTGTGCTCCTCGGAGGACATGATTGAAATAAGACTTATGCAATTTTGTGAAAAAAGTTACTGGTTTAAGAGCAGAAAGGGAAATTTATCACTCACTAGGGAGTACATTTTCAGTAAAAAATTATTTTCCTTTTAATTAGTTTCCTAATTGAAATGTCCTGTGTATTAGCAAGGGAATTTAAAAAAAAGTTTCGGAGGAAAAAACAACTACATTTTTGCATTATTTCCCACATTGTTTCCAGTGTCTTTGATAGCCGTTTGGCCCCAGTGATAGTTAGTTGTATTAAAATGCCTCTTTTTCAACTATTGTGGGCTATTAAAGCTAGCTTATTATAATTCTGAAGAATGATTTATTCGTAGAAGGGCAGGATTGCAAAATAATTCAGATTAGTGACGTTCTAAGGATTTGTGACGTATATGTTTGCAGTAAAATTGCAAATTTCTATTAAATATTTAAAATTTAATCCTAGGTATGTGAACAGAGGAATTTTGTTATCACACGCCCATCTCTGGCTGTAAAGAGTTCTTGAACATGAGCGACTGGCAAGTTAACTCTTTTGAAATTCTTATATTTCATTTTGTACTTGATATTAAGTTATTCAGTGTTAGGAATTTTATTTTGTAAAAAAATAACACCGTGTTTTTACACCAAAAGTCTTAAATTCAAATGATCAGTCAATCACTATCAATGCACGGCTTTTCAAGCCATGAGATAAATTGAAGGTTGGAGGTAAAATTTGTAACATGGCTGCAGCCTAAATCTTGCCTTCAGCTGAAATGAGTCTTTATGCATTATTAATGACAAAGTAAATATGGATTTTAAAAAATAAGTTTACATTATAATTACCAGAATGATACAACGGGAAAAGTGCGTTTCAAACAAACTTTGTTAAAATACTTACACCCTGGAAAAGAAACTTTGCCTCTCGTCGAAGATTTTCGGCATCTGATTTGTAAGGTAGCTCCATTGATGTTCCGTTCTGAATAACCATTTTTCTCTGCCTCTGAATGGCAACGCGAAAATCAGCAGAAGCGCATTGATTTAGAGAACACTAAGTGGCAAGAGTGAAGTTTAGAACCTGCTTTTGACATGTTTCGATGCAGCTCGAATGTTGCTAATGAGGTGTTAAACAGATTCTAGATTAGATTAATTTGTTTTGTCTTTTGATAAATTACCTTTTAAATTAAATTGAAACCGCTAAACTACACATATAGAAGTTTAGATGCGGCATTTAGATTTGATGTAACACCTTGTTAGATACACTGCCCTCTTATTGTCTGTTGTTGCATCAAATTACACAGATTTTGCATCGTTGAAACTTTCATGGAAAGATATATGGAAGAAGGATTCCTTCGGAAGTCTTCAGGGCTTAGCTCTGAACAACGAGCTCTTTCGGTACTATTTCATTTTGAGGACTGTAAAAAACTGCAGCGAAAATGTATGCGCAAAAGCGCCAAATCTAGCGTACGCGCTCATTTCAAATTGCGTAATTTTAGATAGTTCTATATTTATTAAGACGCCATTGAAATACTAGTTTAATTTTTAAATCCTTTTTTTTATTTTAAATCATTTTTTGATATCTTATGGATTTAACAATCTGGGAATTGCCCATGACGAAAAGTCTGCAACAGAATTTTTTCAAAGAAAAGGCGTCATTCATTATAGAAAATTATGTTTGAAGAACCAATGAGATGAAATTATGCTTTAGCGATAACTCGGTTAGCGAAATAGCGAGGCAGGCATTCATTCAGTTATGTTTAGCAATGTTTGTATAAATTATAATAATGATTTGAAGTAGTTATTTACTTTTATGCTTCCATTCAGTCATGCATAGTATTTTTATATAAATTATAATAATAAAAAAGTATTATATGACATTAACCTTTCATACAAATTAAAACAATAATCTTTAGATAGTTATTTACTATTCTACTTCTTTTCTTGCGTTCGGGTTGCCGCAATTACTTTTGGCAGCACTGGCATCAACAATAGTTTGGCGATTTTTTACAGTCCTCGAAACGGAATAGTACCGCTGGTTCTTGTTATAGCCAGCTTGAATCATAAACAGTGCCTGATATCAATGCTTAAATGATGATCGGATGAATCATTACACAATGAATCAAGTTTTAAACCTCTTCAAGGAAATTGTTTGAGATTTGCAAGAACTAACGGTTCTTCTTTCTCCTAATAAACTTAAAATAAAACCGTTTTACATGTAATATTACAAAGCGTTATGCTTATATTCAAAATCTGTAGAACAACAACAAATTAGTACGAAGATCAGCTGATTGCCACTCTTACAATGCAAACTATGAAAGAATAGCAACTGAGGCTTGGTTCTAACAGAAATGACTCATCTTTGCTACTCACTGAAGCCTAACTTTAATCGCAGTAATTTGGTTTTAGTTTCTCATCCAAAATTCTCTAGGCAAAGAGAACAATCGAAAATATCACATCTTCTTTTGTTTAATAATTCAGGTTATACAACTGTTCACTTATCTGTGAACATCTTAGTGTCCATTATCTTGCAACTAATATAATACCTCTAAATGTTGTCAGCGTTAGCCAAAGCATTTCGAATTTGAAATTTTGAATTTACCTATTACGCCATAATACTGCATTTTCATCATTAGGTCAGATTTGATCTCGATTTGAAGAACTTGGTTCCAGCTAAATCCCGAAGGACACACCAGTTCTCAAAATTTAACTTAAAAGGAAATAAATTTTGAAGTAATAAAAAATAATGTGAGTACGATTTAAAGATTTGAAACTTTCAGTAAAAGTACCTCATTTTCCGAAAGTGTTTAAGCAAAGTAATTTCATTCATTATTAAAAACATTATGAACTGTAATAATTTAAAGTGTAGATGAATAGACTACAATGGAAAAACTTAAATAACGTCTTTTCTTGTATATTAAGTCTAGATAAACGTATTTTCAAGTAATAAACTGAGCTGAAATTTTAATTGAAAAATTTGTTCCATTTTAAATTTATCCCTGAGTTTTTATGAATCTCACATGTCTGTCATCTGTTAAAAAATTATGATACTACTAAAAAAAAGAAGGGAAGAGTGTAAAACGTTTGTAGCAGTTAAGAGAGAATAATCAAAAGACTTGTAGTAAAAGTTTTTAAAAAATATATCATATAAGAGAAACAACGTCATAATTGGTACATCTGAGCTTTATGTTGCATTACGCCCAAAGGAGTGTTTTTTTTTAACGTTTTGTGTGTTAAATTTATTTATTAAACATCATCTTCTTCGCACTTAAACCACATAAAGTTTAATTGAACAACCGTATCACAAAATATTTAAAAAGATAACATCTTTAGAATTTCCAATCATCGAGGTTAGAATAGGTGGAGTAAGCCTTGTCCGTACGCCCCGTGCAATGAAAAATGAAGCCATGAAACATCATAGTATGACGTTATAGTAAACGGACTTTGCTTACATTCTAATTGGCGTAGTTTTCATGTTAGCTATTCACCAGACTCTCCCGTTCTAATTTTATGACTTAATATAAAATATTTTCTGCTTAGTATATAGAAAAATCTGATGTGTACACCGCATGACTTCCTTGTACGGAATATTAAATTATACGCAATTTTTCTTGCATTTCATTTAAACTTATTGGATTGAATTAAATCTACTTCGCCTACAGCGCATAAACCACAAGAGAATAAATGCATTCTTTAAAATTCACTCTAGTATTTGTTTACCATAGCGACACTCTGGCGCTAGATTCACTTAACAATATTAATAATTATATAACAGTTAACTTATATAACGGAAATTAAGTTAATTGTTATATAATCCAATAATAATATAACAGTTAACTTATATAATAATTATATAACGGAAACTAAGTTAACTGTTATATAATCCAATAATTATATAACAGCTAACGTATATATTTCGTTCATATTATAACTCATAATGCACAAAATTTATATCGTTTAAAGAATAGAATTATCTAATCGTTGCCACATGCTCTACTCAAATACTATATTAAAGCTAGAATGATGTATAAAAGAAATTAAGCAAACAAAACAAAAAAGAAGCAGTTTTTCACAGACGATTGCGTATTTCTCATTTAATTAATTCAGTTCTCACTTCGCGAGAAGGCAAAAATACATAAAAACTCAAAATATCTATATTAAAAATTACGAAGTAAATCTCAAACACTTATTTCCTCGAAAAAATTCCAGAAAGAATTAAGCATGATTTAATTGGCAATAATAAATGAATGCGTTATCTTTGTTGTTGCGAAGCTAAGTTTCTCTAGATTGGCAACAAATCCACTACACTATACGTTTGGTGCGGCCGATTGCAACCAAAATACGAGGTGCACATCTACATGTTATAGCAGTCCTATATACAAAATTTCAACGTCCTGAGGCTACTCGTTCTTGAGTTATGCGAGATACGTACGTACGCACGTACGTACATACGTTCTTACAGACGCCACGAAAAATTCTCTTCAGAATTAATTTTAAAGCAGTTTTATAATTTTTTTGAAGGAAAAGAGTATTTTATTCTGTCCTTACGTACAGATATCACGCAAAAACATCGTTAAATTGCATTCGATAGCGGTCAAAATGGATATTTTCGTTGAAATATGCTGCCTGAAAGTTTTCGCGATTACAATACTTCCTTTTTACTTCGTACAAGGAAGTAAAAATCACAATGATTGAAAATAACTTTTCCAAATTTATTAAAATCTAGGTACCTGAAAGTGTGTAAATGGTATTCATAACACAAATGTACGCCTGGCAAAACCTAGACGATCCGTTGAAATTTCAATCGTATTTTATGGAAATTATGCTCCCAAACACTTTTCGGAACCTGCGAACCTATGTGCTTTCAAATTCAGTGTAATTTTATATAATAATATGTTTTGTAGTCTTACCCGTACACCGTATGGCTGCCATGATAAGACTTACGTCACCTTGCTAACATTTCCTTGGTTTCAGTTTGATGATGTCATGCTTACTCCATCTATTCTAACCTCCATGATTCCGATAGACAGTCTCGCGCGATGGAGATAAAAAAAAATTTTTTTTTCTCGTACAGTATTGCCATTTATAGCTTTGAAATTGTTGAGTTTGTGATTTAGAATTTCGTTAAAATTTTGTAAAATATCAAATAGATTAAAAAAATCGAAATTCGGGCTTCCAGGTGCCCATTTCGGTTGGAGGATTAGGTTATTAAAATTTGATGTCTCTTAGATACAGAAAAATTTTAATTAAAAATTTGATGTCTCTAGCTAACGCTCCCTAGGTACAATTTTTTTTCACTGTGCGAGAAATATACATACAGTGGTGGCCAAAATTGTGGAAGTTATATGTACTTTAATATAAATAAAAAACACAGTTATGAAGTGGTTTGTAATATCTAGCTTTCCTGGCCAATCACTGTTCTTGTTCTGAGAACCAATTAAATGTTAGTAACTGCCAGTAGAAGCTGACACCATGTTTACACTTGAAACAATTCATTATTTTGCTTTGTTCTGTAGAAGGAGGACCTGTTTCTTATACACTGCAATTACAAGTAGGAATTTTTGTAAAAATCTTTAATATTTAGTCTAGAAGTAATGTTATCAAATAAAAGAGTAGATTGTACACCTAGAAAGAGATGTAATATTATTGTGTTACTAGAAAGTGGTCTTTCCTATGCTGAAATTGCCAGACAGGTGGGTGGTTCAGTGACTACATCTGGAGTCCGAAAGTTTTGTTTACGATATCAGGAGACAAATTCAATAAAAAACAAAGAAGGAAAAGGCCGAAAAAGGTGCACCACATCTATTGATGACAGAAGAATAAAAAGACTATGTCTCCAAGATAGAAAAATATCATCAGCGGCCATCAGAAGTGATCTGAATGATGCTGGTGTTTCTGTCAGTTCAAGAACAATCAGGAGAAGATTAACAGATGTTGGACTGAGAGGTAGAATTCCACGAAAAAAGCCTTATCTTAATTTTCAGCAACGAAGAAAAAAAAAAAAAAAAAAAAAAAAAAAAAAAGAGACTACAAGACTACAGTGGGCAAAGGGACACATTAATCGGGCAGATGATCAGTGGTCACAAGTTGTATGGAGTGATGAAATTAAGATATCGTTATTCGGTAGTGATGGGCGAAAATATGTAAGACGTATAATAGGAGAAGAGCTACATCCTGACTGCATTCAAGCAACTGTGAAGAACCCAGTTAGTGTTATGATTTGGTCATGCATGTCAGCAGATGGTACTGGTCGCCTTCATGTCATCGATGGGATGCTGAATGCCAGAAAATACATTGACACTATTCTAGAACCCAAACTTCTACCATCCATCAGAAATCTCTTTCCCAACAATGCTTCGTTTATTTTTCAGCAGGATTCTGCTCCTTGCCACACGGCCAAAATATCGAAAGAGTGGTTTCGTACAAAGAGTATTAAATTGTTGTCATGGCCAGGAAACAGTCCTGACCTCAATCCTATCGAAAATTTGTGGCACCGTTTGAAAACTCTTGTCCGAATGAGGCGTCCATCAAATAAAAGGGAACTAATTGAGGCTATAATTGTTTTCTGGCATCATGTAATAACGAAAGAAGAGCTTAAAACTCTTGTCAGCTCAATGAAACTTCGATGTGAAGCTGTAATCAAAAATAAAGGGTACCCTACTAAGTACTGATAACTCACTGCAATCATCACTATCTAATGTATATCGATAACTATTATCGTTTAACTTCTTTGTACTGCAAATAATTGAATTTTGTGCTTTGTATTGAATTCAGTAATAAATTCTCTTTAAAATGATATTTACAAGTTAGCATTTTGTGAAACGTAACGTTTTCTATAAGCGTACAAAGTTCAAAAACATAAAAATTTCCAAAAGTGTCCACAATTTTGGCCACCACTGTATATTCATGCAGCTTCTTCATTATTTAATTTCTTGAAATATAATACAGGGCAATAATATTAGGTGGCAACAATTTAAAAAGTGATACACCGTAATAGCAAATCGACTCAAAATGCCGTTAAGAGACTAATTACACTTCTGAGCTAACGCTCCCTTGAACCAATTAAAATTTCATTAAGTTCTACAGGAAGTACAATACCGAATGCTATAACAGTAGGAACTAAAGAGAGGAAAAGCTGCACACCTGATATCACAATTTGTTTTTCTACAGGAAGTACAATACCGAATGCTATAACAGTAGGAACTAAAGAGAGGAAAAGCTGCACACCTGATATCACAATTTGTTTTTCTACAGGAAGTACAATACCGAATGCTATAACAGTAGGAACTAAAGAGAGGAAAAGCTGCACACCTGATATCACAATTTGTTTTTCTACAGGAAGTACAATACCGAATGCTATAACAGTAGGAACTAAAGAGAGGAAAAGCTGCACACCTGATATCACAATTTGTTTTTATATAGTGCAATCGCAGCTACTTCTTTCACCTTGTGACTATTAAAAGTAAAATGAAAATTTCGATATTCCAACGTACTGCTTCCAACTATTTGTAACACGTAGAAGAATTTATAGTTGTGTCTTAAGAGTTTAATTTGGAAGAAACTGTCACTCCTTCGATAGTGAATAAATTTCAATTAGTATACAAATTATGTAGAGGAACATAAGGGAGGACACATTAACGTAGCTTAAACGTCTAAACCATGAACAGTGAGTGTCAAGCCTGACATTCTAAATCTTTTAAGGAAGTGCAACTCACATTACTTTCTGGCACATAAAATAAAAGTTTCCATTGCGACTTAAAGATTTATGAAAAGAGTAAACCATCAATTTAATTTGAGTGCAATTATTTGATATTTAACTTAAGATAAGAAGAGATAAGAACAAGTTCCAGATGTAAGCACGATTGTAAATTATTTAATTGTTATTAGACAAAATATCTACTGAGAAAATGGCAACAGTTAATTTCTGGATGTCGTTCTATTTAATAATTTTAAAAACTATACATTGACATCAAACACGCTTGAAATGTTTAATGGTACGATGCAGTAAGTACGTTTGTTATGTTATGTACGTTTACGAATACGTTACGTGTAGGTTGTTAAGATTTATCTTTAAATAAATGTTTGTTTGTCTCTTACAACCATTTTATGAGTGATTAATTTAACTACAAAAGGAAGTTAACATAAATCAGAAGTGGGATGTCAATATAAACTTCATGCATTTTACTAGGGGGCTGTTGACAAAGCAAAATCTTTACTATATATGTCTACGAGCTCTATGTATACAGTGTGTTGCTCAAAGTAAACTTCCTGCATTGTGAAGAGTACTACGTGTATGTCGCGATGCGTTCATGCGAAGCTTGTTTCTTCGTATAAGCTCTGCCTCTTCGAACTGAAATTGTCCGTAATCTGCAGCGTCTTGAGTTGTTTATGCAGGTTCTTGAGCTGTTCTGGTACTTCCTGTTCAATCTGACGATGACGCGGAGAGTCTTGTATCTTTCGTTTACTTGCAACTTCTTCTCTTCATTGCGCATATTCTGTTGACGTTCCACTTGCCTTATGGGCTTCCGTTTCGCTTCTGTTTCCCTTTCCGGAGCACACAGTGTTTCTTGGTTTTCTGAATGTCTTTTGTGTCTTCTACTAGTTTCTGATACAGTTTGAGCAAGCGAAGTTTCTTGAGTTGCTGCTTGTCTGCTGGAATTCCTATTGGTTTCTTCTTCATTTTCTTGAATGCGTAACCTTTCTTGCCACTATGCTTGCCTGCAGAGTTTCTAGTTGTATCTTCATTCATTTTTTGAAGCATGCAAGTTTTCTTGCACTTGCCTGCTGAGTCTCCTATTGTTTTTTACTTCATTTTTTCTGTAGCTCGCTGTAACATTTGTGCTGTCTTCTTGCGTTAAGACATTTTAGTAAATTGAAAGAAAAATTATGTAACTGTAGTAAAGTAACATTGCATCTAAAATACGTTAAATACCTACAGAAGTTTAAACTTCTACTCAGAAAGGAACTATACAATAACAGAAATTAAATTTTTATAAATAAAATTAGAATAGCATAAAATACATAGAAACATTTCATTATGAAGAAAATGTATTCATTCTTTCCAAGCAACCAGCGATTCGTAAATAAATTTTTCTTGCCAAGTCAAGAAACAAAGACCTTTGACACTTCAGGTAATACATTTTAGGTTATATATCCATAGGACTTCCACGAAACGTTGGACGTGATGGAAGTGAAGATGAACAAAATGAAAGAAAAAACGAAGAAAGAGTTTCAGGAGGTGGAAGAGACAATCACTGGAATCCTAGAAGATTTTATCAAAGGTGCTTTAATAGCAAAACCCACTATCATAGGAACGACACTGAATGCAGTCAAAGTAGAATGGAAGGAGAAGCACCTAGTAAAGATACTGAAGCAAATGACGAAGAACAGCAGCCACGCGGTCAAGGATCTAGATCTTGTCCACTTTACAGATCAAAAATGGGTTGTCGAAAGCCCCACCAAGCTGATTCACGTGCTAAAAACAGATCTTCGAAGGCCATCATTTCCAGAAATACAGAAGATGATGATAATGACGAGGTTGACGACGAACTTAAAAGGCCCAAGCGATTAGTGCGCAAACCATTGCGCTATAGAGACTTTGTAGGACTTTTAGAATTTTTTTAAAATTATATTTCATTTTATTTTTTCCCTACCTATTATTATATATTTTTTTGTTGTTTTAATGTATGATAAGATTTGGTTCAATTGAGGACAATTGAAAAGTCAGGATGGTCGAATGTAAGCACGATTGTAAATTATTTGTTATTAGACAAAATATCTATTGAGAAAATGGCAACAGTTAATTTCTGGATGTCGTTCTATTTTATAATTTTAAAAAATATACATTGAGATGATATACGCTTGAAATGTTTAATGGTACGATGCAGTAAGTACGTTTGTTATGTTATGTACGTTTACGAATACGTTACGTGTAGGTTATTAAGATTTATCTTTAAATAAATGTTTGTTTGTCTTTTACAACCATTTTATGAGTGATTAATTTAACTACAAAAGGAAGTTAACACAGATAAGACGAGGGAAAGTAAACATGAATCTTTTAAAAAAATGCCTCAGAAATTCAAAAGAAATTGTTTGTATTTGATTTTAAAACTTATTTTCTTTTGTTGAGGTGTGATGCAGATGTTGAAACTCACTATGAAAAACCCAAAGTTTAAAGTTTAATGAAAATAAATAACTATTTTTTGAATATTATTAAAATTAACATGAAAAAAATTAGATTATCTTTCAGTCCAAAATATCTTTAAAACTCGTATCTATCAAAATTATTAGTCAAGAACAGAATTACTGAAATTGTCATTAATTTCTCTTTAATTTTTTCCCATCTAATATTAAAAAAATCTTAAATGTGTGGCATTGTTTTATTCCAGTTGCTACAGTTATAATTGTCAGGAGTATTATTCCCTACCAAAGCATACTAGAAGTTAATGCAATAGTTAATTTATTTAATAAATTTATCACTAAATTTGTTTAAGATCCCATTACAAGTGCTTTACAACAGAGAAAATATGAAACATTATGAATATTAAATACGGCACATAGCATCAAATTTAGTTTATTTGAATAAACTAACTGAATTTTAAAGTTTTGTCAGGTAGCTGCTAAAAAAGAAATGTATCACCAGACTAACTTTTTCTACCATACATAAAACGTAAAATACCAAAGTAACTTGGACCACTTCTAAGTCGGAATTTTTAAAACATCCGGATAATTCGTAACCTTTTCTTTGGTGTGATAAGAATAAGGAAAGTTTTACTTCTTTATCATAGTATTTATATTGTTAAAGAATGTATAATTTTAATATAATTTTTTTCCCAACCCAAATGAATGATGCCCATTCTTTTATGAAAATATTAAAGCAAGCGATGTTTTACATGCCTAAGTCCACAATCCATTTCTATTTTAAGTAAACCAAAACTAAACAGTCCTTTTTATTTGCGTAATCTCTTAAAGTAAAGACAGTACACACACATATACGCCATACCGAAATAAATGGACAGTTCAATATCTCCCATTCTACTGAACCGATTAACGAAATTTAACTTTGCGTTTTTCATGTTTCGAAAGTGTAACTTGGTATATGTATTAAATTTATACATAGCATCGTTTAGCGTAGGTACTTTGACACAAAATAAAATTTTTTCTGAAATGACATACCGATTTTTTTTTCATATTTCGATTCTACTATTCAAGTTATGACAAAGCTACAAGTTTTGAAAAAAATCGCACAAGTAGATTTAAAAATAAAAGTCTCTCAAAATTTTAGCTCCTCAGTATTAACTGAATTCGGTATATATTCATTAATAGCTCTTATTTTTATTAAAATATCTTGATTACTTTTTTCACAATTCGAAATTCAGAGCTTATGTACAAATAAAATACGCATACATTTTCTAATTTATTTTTAAAGTTGTATTTCTTAGTTATTTTTATAAATTTTTCGGAAACATATTGGAATTATAGACTATAAACTGTTTATGTTAAAGTATGTGTATTTCTAGGTATACCTTAAAAAATTACAATTTTTATATAAAATTATGGTATACGGAAATTTATATTTAGGAGCGTTTTGAAATTTGGCATGTTTTTTATAAGCGATAATAACGCCAAATATGATTTACGCACTTCGTTAAAACTGTTTGAAAGAACGAAACGATGCACCTTTTTTTCGGTTCGTGCACAACGAAAGGGAACAGAAATCAGGTTACCATAAATTAAGAATTACGCCAAGTGAATTATTCTTGGGGCAGTCTGAAAAGTATGCGCCGAGATAAATTTTTAAATTTCTCTGTAAATTTTATAAAATTTAACATTTAGGCATCGCAGAATCGAAATAGGGAGATATCATCGTATTCCATTTTAGAAAAAGTGAGATTTTATGTTAAAATAACCTATGAGTTGCGCTTTCGAGACATGAAAAACGTAAATTAAATTTCATCTATCGCTCCAATAGAATGGGAGACTTTTTTTGTGCAAAGTGTACAGGACAGGACAGTAGAGTCACCTAATTTTTTTTCTTTCAGTTTTCTTATGATGAAGAAGGAAAGACTTGTTTTATAAGGTAGGATTTCTTTTTGCTTAACTATTTCCTTTACGAAACAAAAGTTTCTGACTAGCATACATTCCTGCTAATGAACCCCTTTACAAATTTCAATTTTATGTATTCTTATGAAAAGGTCGTGTGTGACCAAAATTGCTTTACTCCAATTCTTATCTTATTTGATTCATTTATTCAAGGTAAAATTACGAGTTATTCTTGTATGTTTAGCGTGCAGTCGTATTCAAACATCTTACGTAACATTTCTAATTCAATCTTTCTCAGCTTTTAAACATAGTCTCCCGCATAACAATGTTATAAAATTCTTTAAAGATATCTTCTTTCATATTCAACGTTCGGGGAGAGAATTATCAAGTTTTAAGAGAAAACTAAAACAACTCTAAAAAAGGATTTCTCTTTTTCTATGGTTTTAATAATACATGTTTCAGAAATAACTATAAATTATAAACGAAGCACACGAGACATATCCATTTTTAAAACATATTAATAATGAGCTGGTAAAAATAGCTCATGTAACATTCGTAAAATTAATATAGATATAATTTTTATCAGATTTCAGCAAAAGAAATCTATTAATTAAAATTTTATTCGTTTAGATTTATAACGAACAGGGCATTTAGCTTGCACTGACTTCTAAAGCTTCTATAGTTCATTAGATTATTCATCGAAAGTATGTTTCAAAATTTTATCCTTTCTTTTGCTAGGGGTTTGTCGTATTTCTTATACGTAACATGAATACGAGTCAATTGTGCTCATACAGTCCTCCACAAAGGCATCACTTTCTTACGCAGGCAGTCTTCGTATGCTTTGTAATAGCTGAATTAAAAAAATCAAAATGAACAATTTTAAGAAAAATTTTAAGGTTTTTCAGACTTTATATCACACTCAGAGGGGCTTTTTTTAACGTTTTGTGCGTTATTTTTTAAATATCATGTTCTTTGCACTTAAACTATAATATTCAATCAACAACAATATAAAAAATATTTGAAAACAGCATATTTTAGGAATTTCCAATCCACAGTTCCGCGCCCTGGACACAAAATATTTTTTCCCCGAAAAGTGTTGCCATTGCTCGCTTTGAAATGGTTGAGATTGTTAATTAAAATTTCGTTAAAGTTTTACAAAATATCAAATAGATAATAAAAGTAGTTAGAAATTCCAGATTTGGGCTTCTAGATGCCCATATTACAGTGGAGGAGTACGTTATTTAAAGTACCGCTATTTTTTCGTAACCCGAGAAACATACCATTCATGCAGATTCTTCATTACTCAGTTTCTTTAAATATAATGCAGGGACCTAATATTTGGTGGAAAGAATTTGGAAAATGAAACGCCGTTTTATAGTGAACGACGCAAAATGCCAAAACGAAATTTGTAGCTCTTTTAGGCAAACTTCTTCCCCTTTGGTCTAAAAATGGTTTTATTCAGTTTCATCTTTCTTTATGAATTAGAAAAATATGACGAATAACAAAAACGATTGATAAGGTTTCTTAATTCGTCGTAAAAGCTTATGCGCTTTCCAGTATCTAAGTAAAATAGCCATTTTTTCAGTTCTTTCTTTTTTCCTCTCGGAAGAATAGGCTGAATAACGAAAGATTCTTGCTTTTCGGAATAACGATTAATGGAATCGTTTTTCTGCTTTTCGGAATAACGATTCTTGCTTTTCGGAATAACAATCCGAAAAGCAAGAACTTTTCGGAATAACTAAAACATTTGACATGATTTTTTTACTAAAATCATTTAGAGTTATGAATATGATCGTGAGTTCTGAAAATAATGAATATTTCCCTGGATAATTCAGTTTTTTTTCAGACAGCTAATTATAATAAATTTTATAATTTATTCCTCGGACTGAAACTTGTTAATTTATTAAGCTTCTGACCCACTTGTTTGTTCCATTACAACCATCTCTCTTTTTTTCGTCAGGTGTACATTGATGGATCAGAAATATGTACTATTTGTATGCTGCTGTAGCTGTTAGTATTATATTACCATCAATTTCAAAATGATTAAAAGTACAAACAAAGAACTGTTGACAGCAGAATTTTGCTTGTGAAAATTTTCAGAGAAAACTATTTGGCTGAAAAGTTAAATTAATTTTTGCAGGATTGCTCTACGAAATTAATCACCAGATGAAAGTAAAATTAGGACTTTGTTGGACTCCTTTCGGAAGTTTAAAGTCTTTTGAGCGCTGATTGTTCAAGCTCGGTTTGAAACTTTGTGAATGGGTTGGTTGTACGTATGTTTTCCTGTTTTATCTTACGTATAATGTGAATACGAGTCAATTTCTTTTCAAAAGTCTTCTACGAAAGCTTTTCTTCCCTGAGTCAAGTAGCTCTAAGACAACATTTTTCAACTAATTAGAAGCAAACATTTTTCGGAAATAAAAATATAAAGAAAACACTTATAAAACTTTAACTCTCATCTATTAAATTATTGAAGCAATTTTGAATGAGTGAAACTTCTTACTAAGGTAAATTTCAAAAATGTATTATTTAACAATTATGATTCACTTTTGTCTTTCCGTAAGCTTTCAACTTAATTTTGCTTTGATGGTAGAAAGTTTAATAAGTCAGTACTTTTTAAAAGTACTGCGATGGATTGGTTAATATGTAAAAATTTTTAGATTAATTAAAATGACAGGTAGCTCAAGAAATGTAGGAAAATCTATGAATAAATTTTTGCATTACACTGGGTGATGTTTTTAAAAATAATATCATTCCAGTTTTCCGTTTTGAGGAGAAAAGTGTCAAAACTGATAAAGCTCACGTGAGTTTAGGAAAGAGAATTGGAGATAAACAAGAAGGGCAATCGTACAAAACACGTCTGGTACTCATTTAGCAAACTTAATATAACCTGACATATATAACTTCTGATATTCGTTACAGTGAAAACTTCATTTGATGCAGAAAGTGTTTTCCTGCCAGCAGTTATTTCGAATGAAATTATAATGAGCAAAAGTCATCTTGATTGAACATGTGTATGATTAAAAAGAATACTTCATTTTGAAAAGTAAGGGGAAATTTTAGAATGCTCTCTTTTTTGGTGTTATTTTAATAAAATTGTTTTAATTAGTTTAGCATATCTATAAGATATTCCTTTTATTAAAAAAATATCTTTACTTTACAGCTCGTCACAGTGCACAAGTATTTCAAACTGAAAATAATTTTAATTTTCTCATGCTTCTTTGTGTTGGAGTCAGGATTTTTCTCTTACGCCCACTATGCGTATCTCTTTGATTTTGCGTTATTATTTAACAGGACAGAAATTCACAACCAACATCATCGAAATACTTTATTCTACTGCTCTTTTAAAAAGTGCATGAGTAATTAATATCGTCTGTCGCCGTGGTTACATTCCTTATCTCTCGTTATTTTTTATTACAAATGCTTTGAATATCATTTAATAGCATGACGCCATCTGGCGGTAGACTGTGGAAATTGCTAACATTTGCAACCACCTTTTTATATCCCTTAGGTTATTCTACCGTGATCTGTTAATATTTATTTACGTTTACGTTATAAAGTATTTTCTTCCTTCTTTCTGTATGCCTTCGGTGTGTATTAGGAAGCATATTTTAGGCGTATTCGAAAGGTATAGGGCTCGAGTCCCAGCGACAGTGCTGCACGTTTTCCACCTCTCCTGCTTCATAAAAATCTAATGAGTCTACAGTAGCGCCCGAACTAAAATATGGTGGGGAATAATTTGTCACCATATGATTTGGCGTTTGGGTCACCATTTAAAAGGGTAGGTATATATTCCGCATCTCGTAGTGTAATCAAAAGCACCCTCGACGCGTATTCGAGAGGTCCTGGGTTCGAATCCTAGCAAGGGAATTGCAAATTCTTCACGTCTCCTGCTTTTTTTTTTCTAAAAAAAAAGAGAGACTGTACAACATAACTTCATAAATACCAAAATTTTTAACCCTTACATTAGTAAAATAAAAGCCCTTACATTAGTTTGTATTGCTATTACACGTCTAAATTAGCCAGCATAAAATATTTATTAACTTACGAGAATTTTAAATCTTAGACTCAAATAAGAAGAATTTAGGAAACCTTAATATTAAAGTACACTGTTCAGTGTACTGGATTCTTTGATTTAAAATATTATTTCCTTAAACTTGAATGAAAACTTTATGTAGCTGCTTCGGCTTTTAGGTTGTAAATATTTATTTGAAAAGTTCCATAAAATAAGGTCGGTAATTTTAAAGTAGAAATTAAACTGTTAGGAGAACCAGAGAAAATCTGGCAAAGCTGTTGATTTAATTAACAACTTCGAGAAATTTACTGAGCTTCAGTAGTTATATTCAAAGTGGAAAGAAACGGAAGAGGGAAATAGTTTTAATGAAAACATTTTTTAAAGTATTGCAAATAGTTTCTGTATTCGAAAAGATAAGTTATTAATAAATAATGGTTAAAATGTCTGCCCAAACTCCTCTTTGTTGTTATATTCTATTAAATTCTGCAACTTGCTGTATGAATGCAAAAGGTTTTCACAAAAGTTAGTCAAGAATCTGTGCATAAAACTAAATTAGAACGGGTTTATTATATTTAATTTTACTTATTGTACTGTGCTTAGGTATCAGTCGATTGTAGCAATTTCCTTTTGAGAAGTAACTAAATGAGATGAAATGAAGGATTATGGAAAACACACGATTCATACTTTCGCCGTAAAAATATAACACAGAGTGTATTATAGTCAAGAATTATGCATAATATTTTAGAATCAATTTAAAGCGATACCTCGTTTTAATAACACACAGACTACAGTAAAAATGCTTGGTATCGGTTGGATCAATCTCCTCATAAGCGTGACGAATCCTCTTTTAGATATCTTAGATGGCAACAGTTAAGACTTTGTGGCATAATTTTACATCTGGGAAAGTTTTATAAAAATCTCAAAACAATTGGAACTTGATTA
The DNA here is from genome assembly GCF_044657685.1 of Stegodyphus dumicola. Lineage (NCBI taxonomy): Eukaryota > Metazoa > Arthropoda > Arachnida > Araneae > Eresidae > Stegodyphus > Stegodyphus dumicola. The sequence continues at coordinate 172,543,894 of NC_140774.1, read as the reverse complement.
TAGGAGTAATCTTCAGCCCCTTCAGCAGTGTGGACTTACTAAGAAAACGTGAGACTTCAACCTAAAGAAATATATGATATATGACCCTTTCAGCAATAGATATGGATTGTTTTAATCGAAGCAACACATGGCTTGTGAAAAAGAATTGAGAATGCAGCAGTAATGCCTGATAATAATTAAAAATACTCTTCCGATTTACAGCAGCTTGCTGATATGAAGAAATGAATAAATTGTAATTTTAATCTTCAGTTTTTTATCTGTCAGCTAAATTAATTTATTGTGATCGTCTGTCGTTTTAATCAACTGAAATCCTTGCAATCAGTTGCTGCTTTATTTCTGTTTTGTAAAGAACCTTTTGCTGATATGAAGAAATGAATAAACTGTACTGTAATTTTAATCTTCTGTTTTTATTCTGTCAGCTAAATTAGTTTATTATGATTGTCTGTCGTTTTAATCAACTGAAATGCTTGCAATCAGTTGCTGCTTTATTTCTATTTTGTAAAGAACCTTTTGCTGATATGAAGAAATGAATAAACTGTAATTTTAATCTTCAGGTTTTATTCTGTCAGCTAAATTAGTTTATTATGATCGTCTGTCGTTTTAATCAACTGAAATCCTTGCAATCAGTTGCTGCTTTATTTCTGTTTTGTAAGGAATCTTTTGCTGATATGAAGAAATGAATAAACTGTAATTTTAATCTTCAGTTTTTATTCTGTCAGCTAAATTATTTTATTATGATCGTCTGTCGTTTTAATCAACTGAAATCCTTGCAACCAGTTACTGCTTTATTTCTGTTTTGTAAAGAGTATATGTTTAATGTAATGTTACGCTTTTTTGGATACTTAGAATATTTTATTGCAGTAATATTATCTAACGTTACACACTGTCACGTTGTTTGCGCAATAACTTTATAAATTAATAATGAGTTAGAAAATTTTGATTAGAAAGTGAAGCCATTGAAGAAGCATTACTACATTTAAATGTGTAGTTACATGTATTTATTAAAATAGATCCAGGATATGAAGGATGCATTAATTTAAACAGAAAGTATTGGTTGATATGATAGACAGCTTTTCGTCACTTAAAACACACGGAGGAATTAACAGAATCCATCTATTTTGGCGAAGATCATGTCAGATTAGAATAGCCCCAACATTAACACTACCAAAGATCACCATTCGGCAACCTGTTCCCATCATCGAAATTTCGCACGTTACTTGTTAACGTTTTAGAAGAACTAAACGAAGAAAATGATTTGAATTAATGCTAAATAATTATTCTTAAGAAAATGAATCAATATTTTCTTTTGCCGATGATTATTTATCACAATGATTACTAAAGGATATTAGTAGATTCTGGAGTTGTTCAGTCTTTATTACGAATCTAAAGAAGCATTAGTACCAATAGCGACCGAGCAGTAAAGACTCTTGAACACTGGTTGTTAAATATTTGCATAATCGCCTGTAGTAACGGCAACCGCCCTCAATAAAAGGAGGTGCTTTCCTTAATGGCACCGCAGTTCATTTTAGTACGAGCCAGAATAGACCTGCCCGGGGGAGAAGCCAGGGGATGAGAGATTTCGGTTCCCGTCTTGTTCCGGTTCCCGTCTTGTTCCGGTTCCAGTCTTGTTCCAGTTCCCGTCTTGTTCCGGTTCCCGTTCTGTTCCGGTTCCCGTCTTGTTCGGGATCCAGTCCTGTTCCGGTTCCCGTCTTGTTCCGGTTCCAGTCCTGTTCCGGTCCTGATCCAGTCCTGTTCCAGTTCCAGTCCGGCCGTTTAAAACCAAAACACGTAGGAGCGGAAGTCTGAATCCAGCGAATGGAGATATATGCCGAAAGGGCTAGATGGATTTAGTCTTTTAAAAGAAAGTGTTATTCACCGTGCCGGCATAGCTGCTACTTTAAAGCACTTTGAATGTTTTCCACCTAAGATGTTAAGTTTTCGTTTATGATGTTAAGTTTACATCATTTTTGAAGTTGCAGTCGAATAAACCTTTAAGTTTTAGACAAGGTTTTTGTGTTCTTCAGAAAATTTTAGATTCTGTTTTGTAAGTCAGATATATCACATAGGATTTAGCGGAAAAATCAACACTGGTAGTTCGGTCCGATGCTCGAATCCCGCGAACAGGTTGGCTGAGAGGGCGTTTTTGGGGTTTTCTCCATGTGTAATGATGTGTATACGATCCAGTTTAAATTAGACAGTTCTCCACGAATCTATGCATCTTGAAGCAAATATTTCTTTTAGATACTTGTATCCCGTAGCAGATATTTCAGATACACAGACCGGAAGAGGGAAGACGATTGAAATTTTCCTCTTCCTACATGCCTCGTTTTCCGACTGCTAGTGAAAGAATTAGTAAGATAGGAATTTCTCCTCTCAGTGTGAAACGATACTAATGAAAATACTTCAGGATAAAACGTGAGGCTTAACAATCACATTATGGTATTTACACACAACCAAGAAATTTAAGGTCGCAGTTATTTTATTTTTCATTCTGAAGACACCTTCAGCCATTGTGATTATTACTGAATATTTTTGTCCTGATAATTATATGTACCTAAAGTTTTATTTAGTATCTTTAAGCATTTTCAGTTTTTATATAGAGCTTTAATATTACAATTTCAGATCATGCTTTAGATAATGATTGAACATTTTAGCAGACAGTTAGCTAGTTACATATATATATAAAGAAGAAAGTCTGTGTGTTTGCCGTCCAATAACTCAGTCACTAAAGCTATCGTCACCAAACTTTCTACAATTCTTTTTTGGGTCCTGGAATAGGTCGACATCTAATTTTTCTCCCCCCAAAATTTGCTAAAATCAGAGATATTAATGGAAAACTCGGAAAAACGAGAATTTTCGACCGCATTTTTCCGAGTGGCAACAGTCTCGCAAGCTGATGATGAAAATTTGCTTTATTACGAAAGTTGTTGCCACTGCTCACTTACAAATCCTAGAGTTTGCTAATAAAAATTTCCAAGTCTTACGTTAAAATAAAAATAGCATTGCCAGACATTAAATAGATTATTCCCGATTCCAAACAATTTTGGGAAGCCATTTCGCCTATTCCCATCTTCGTACGATTGTAGTGAGTCGAAATACTAATTAAAAACTTTGAAAGCGCTAATTTCCGCGTGGCAACAGTCTCGGGCGTTGGAGATAGGAATGCTTTATTTCGAAAAGTATTGTTACTGTTCGCTTTCAAATCGTAGAATTTGTTAATCAAAAATTTGAAAGTTTTAAAATCTGTACATATAAAGAAGAATGCCTGTTTGTGTGTTTGTTTGTTCGCGTTGTTGACTTCTGATCAATTATGATCAATTCTTTGCCACATTTAATCGACTAAAATTTAATATAGATGAAATATTGGGTAGAACTTGAGCTTTTACGACCATTTGATTAGAAAGATGAAAATCGTTAAAAACTAGGTGCCATTTTTGCTGATATAATGCGAGAGAAATAGTTTATTTTCTATCGAAGTTTTTTATGGGGGTTCCATATCGCATGAGACTGAAAAATGTATGACTATGAATCATATATTTTGCATCATTATTACAGAAGTGTAACAGCGGTATCATTCTCTCTTTAGATGCATTACTCTCAATCTAGCTTAACTGGCATCGTGTACTCATTAGTCGTTCTCTGAATTCTACGTACACTCGACACTCTCCACGCTACAACTCGTAATGCACACTCGACGATAAGCACTAGAGTGCAGCTCCCGGCTCGGTTCGGTCGTTCTCGGAGCTCAACACAAGATAAAACTCGAAGAGGCACTAACTCGCTAACTAACACTAACTAACATCAACTCGATAGACTGACTATCAACTCGCTGCTAGATTACGAAACATTCATTCACTGACTATTAACTTATTCATTACTCTACGTACCAGCAGGGTTTATGTGTCTTTCGGGCTGCTGTCGAGAACATTCTGGGCCAAACCAGTAAGAACTCGTTCTAGAAGGTTTGCCGTCCGTCTATGGCATATCGGCAATTTTGTCTCCAAACGGGCGATTTTACGCCAAATATGGCAATCCTTGCCATTTTCTGTCAACCCTAAACCCAAGTCGCGAAGAAGCTATCTTACTGCTGCTGGACATTTCGTAACAATGTGTTATTTGAAGTTTATTTTATTCGAAGCGCAGAACGTTGTTCATAAACTAAAGATACCTGATATGTAGCAACTCTCAAAACGCCTATTTTAACTGACGCATGAAGATGCAGATATGTAGTTGTTTTTCGGGTATATATGTAATAAAATTAATTCACTGAGATTTGCAAACAAGAAATTTTTTTTTGGCAACAGCTGTGAAAATTGGTCCGCATTCTTTGGGATCTCCGGTGCTGACTGGCTTCAGTTCCTCCAGCATCTACTAATATCCTTTAGCAAGCATGTGATAAATAATCATCGGCAAATGAAAATATTAATTCATTTTCTTAAGAATAATTATAAGTAAGTTCATCAATGCTAATTTGTTTATTAAGCTGTAGAGTCATTAGGTTATTTTAAATGCAGGAGACATGAAAAATGTGCAATGCCCTCTCTGGGAGTCGAACCTGCACCTCTCAAATACGCGTCGAGTGGGCTACCGTTACACCACGAAGCTACGAAGGCATGTTAGAAAGAAGGAGGAAATACCTTATATACTCTCCCTTTTAATGGCGAATGGAGATTAGAGGACCAATCGCAAATCCTGGTGGTGAAGAATTATTATCCATCACCTTTTTATTTCGAGCGCCACTTAGAGTCTTTAGTTTTTTTTTTTAAAGCAGGAGGCGTGAATATGCAGTACCCTCACCGGGACTCGAATTTGGATCTCTTGGATACGTGCCGAGTGCACCACCGTTACAACACGAGAGCAGGCATGCAGAAAGGAGGGAGAAAATACCTTTTCAAGAAAAGATAAGTTTTGCTGTGAATCGCTATAATATACTACGCATAGGTGTATATGGAACCTGGGATCAATATCTGGCGTAATTTCCTGCTATGTGGAAATGCATCATGGGATATTATAGCATGCTTAAATCACGTAGCTAAATTCATTTTGGAAAGTGTTTACTCACCTCAGATAATTTCCTTTTAGTTGGTTGTCAGAGAAATTTAAGATTATTATTATTGAAGATTAATTAAAGTTCTGTAGTAACATTCTTGAAATATGGTAAAGATAATTAAAAAAAATCTGATGTGTATACCACATGACTTCCTTGTATTGGAATATTAAATTGGAATATTAAATTATACGCATTTTTTCTTGCATTTCATTTAAACTTATTGGATTGAATTAAATCTACTTCGTCGACAGCGCATAAACCACAATAGAATAAATGCGTTCTTTAAAATTCACTCTAGTATTTGTTTACCATAGCGACATTCTGGCGCTAGATTCACTTAACAGTATTAATAATTATATAACAGTTAACTTATATAATAATTATATAACGGAAACTAAGTTAACTGTTATATAATCCAATAATTATATAACATTTAACGTATATATTTCGTTCATATTATAACTCATAATGCACAAAATTTATATCATTTAAAGAATAGAATTATCTAATCGTTGCCACATGTTCTACTCAAATACTATATTAAAGCTAGAATGATGTATAAAAGAAATTAAGCAAACAAAACAAAAAAGAAATAGTTTTTCACAGACGATTGAGTATTTCTCATTAAATCAATTCAGTTCTCACTTAGCGAGAAGGCAAAAATGCATAAAAACTAAAAATATCTATATTAAAAATTACGAAGTAAATTTTAAACACTTATTTCCTCGAAAAAATTCCAGAAAGAATTAAGCATGATTTAATTGGGAAAAATAAATGAATGCGTTATCTTTGTTGTTGCGAAGCTAAGTTTCTCTAGATTGGCAACATATCCACTAGTCTCTGTTTCAAATGTAAACATCAATGGCCGCCATATAAAAAAGGCTTAGCGGCACTTAGACAACTTTAAAATTGTGGATAATTCTCAATATATTGCATACAGATTTACTAAAGGCATAAAAACCTTAACCGGAAGATAAAAACAACATAATAAAATCATTTTTAAAGCAAAAAATGTACAATTTACAAACATATAAGAGTAAAGTGAGCCGGGTAACAGAGTGGATATATATATAAATATATTTATATACGTTTGTTGCGGCCCATTGCAACCAAAATACGAGGTGAACATCTACATGTTATAGCAGTCCTATATACAAAATTTCAACGTTCTGAGGCTACCCGTTTTTGAGTTATGCGAGATACGTGCGTACGTACGTACGCACGTACATACATACGTTCGTACAGACGCCACGAAAATTTCTCTTCAGAATTAATTTTAAAGCAGTTTTATAATTTTTTTGAAGGAAAAGAGTATTTTATTCTGTCCTTACCTACAGATATCACGCAAAAACATCGTTAAATTGCATTCGATAGCGGTCAAAATGGATATTTTCGTTGAAATATGCTGCCTGAAACTTTTCGTGATTACAATACTTCCTTTTTACTTCGTACAAGGAAGTAAAAGTTCTCGTCTCAAATATTAAATTGTCTATTAGAGGCACAGACAAAAATCAGCAAACCATAAACGTACTATTTGAAACCTCTTATATTATATGCGATGACTTTCATGGTTCGGAAATTTAGGTAGAGAAGGGATGTCCTCTTACATAATTTGTGTTACCAATTAATATTAACCATTTACATAATCCCAGAACTAAATCCACTAATGTAGTTCTAAGATTAACGCTATTATAAAAATTCTAACGTGGACACTCTATAACTTCCTTCAGTTTTATACATTTTTTACTGATCTTCATTTATAAATTTATTTCCTTGAATTAGTCTAACTTAATTAACAGGTCCCTCGAGGCAAGTTGAAAACCACAACAAAAATTTCAAATTTTGGAATTAAATCTCACTCATATAAAAATATATACATTCATCTACTAATATTAACAGGTGACTTTTTTGTTGAAGTACATTAGCTTCTTAAAAAAGAATTTACAACTATAAAATTTTTCTTATTTTGCTCAGCAGCTATGATAATTTCCCAACATCATTCTTTTTACAAGAAGTGTTTGTTGTAGACTAAGTGCACTAGAAAATAACATAAAAATCTTGACCTAAAATAAAAACTTTCCTAAAAATTTGACGAAATTAAGCGAGAAAAACAAGGAATTAAGTAATTTCAGCAAAAGTTGACTAAAATTCCCAAGAGAAACTAGAAATAACAGAGCTTTACAAAGAAAGATACACGATGTAAACTGTCAAGCAAATTTTAAGCAGTGTTGAAACTTTTGTTTCCACTGTAAGTTTAAGGATGGATTTGTACTCTTCTTAGAACCATTTTAAAACATTAAAAGGAATTAACATTATACAAACTGACATGGCCAAACTGCCACGATTTGACTCAAGATGCTTGCCTTGTAATTAACAACAGTTTTGTGTTTAAAATATGATTCGAAGTTTTAATTTTATAAACCCATGTATCTCTTTACTTTAATCTGCTCAGTTAAATCACGTGTTTATCATAAGTTTACGCAATTTCATATTGTTTACGGGCCCATCAGCGGCTGAGCGATGAAGTCGCTGAACACTGGTAGTTCGGACCCTAGTTAATGGGCTGGGTGCATAGGCGTTTTCGTAGTTTCCACATATGGGAAATGTATATGAGCTGGTTTCTTCAAGAAAGTATCCACGAAGGTATATCTTCCTTTAGGCAGATAGCCTTTTAGTACTAAATAAACCAAACTATCTGCTAAATCAGATAAATCAAACCAAATTGTCTGCTATGTGCTTATCGTCAAAAAAGCAAACGTTACTTCGATTTTAATGAAAAAATTCTCTTGTGACGTAAAAAACACATTTCTTATCTTTCAGTTCTTCAGTGTTCGCTATTATTGTCTATTAACTGCTTACTTGTGTAAGACAACATTTCGAGTGGAAATCATTTATTTTATTTTCAGAGTTTCTGTTTTTTATTTGGAAAGGAATTTTTTAGACAGCCGCGAAGATTTTTTTTATGCTATCATATTTCTGTCCCTATAAAAACCTACGAAATGACGACAGAGGTATTATTGAAATAGAGAAAAATTTTGGTATTGTACAGCGAAAGCAAGTGTCGAGTTACAAAGTCCCTTCCTAATTGCTTAACCTACTCTAAGTCCGAACCACAGATGTGTGAGGTTTTACATTGTTCATTCACTGGGAACAACCTCTTTTCTCTGAGAATAGAATATAGCAAAGACTGCTGGCGCGTTATACTTTTATGCTTGAAATAACAAAAATTAGTTGTTGTTTCTAATCTCACATGTCTGTTAATAGTGAACATAAACCCACGATTTTCATCGTGGCAAGTAGTCAAATGCGCCTGTCGTTGACAAGAGCCTTGAACACGACTTTCATCGTGGCAAGTAGTCAACATAAACCCACGACTTTCATCGTGGCAAGTAGTCAACACAAACCCACTACTTTCATCGTGGCAAGTAGTCAACATAAACCACGACTTTCATCGTGGCAAGCAGTCAACATAAACCCACGACTTTCATCGTGGCAAGTAGTCAACATAACCCACGACTTTCATCGTGGCAAGTAGTCAACATAAACCACGATTTTCGTCGTGGCAAGTAGTCAACATAAACCCACGACTTTCATCGTGGCAAGTGACACGTGACAGGTGACTGAGGACGGGGACGCCTGGTGTTTAACATAGGTAAACAGGCATATGTCCCGCGCCCTCCCCTATCTACCGCGAATTTATTGAGATCTTAAAAGAATTATTACATTGCCATACAGGGGCAGATGAGAGATACATTGGCTATTTATATTGTATTACAGATTTTAGGTTTGTAAGGTATACATTACATAACATATGGGTTACACATAAAAAAACATTAACATAACACATACATGACACATAAACACTATTAATAAAGGAGGTACATGCGCTTAGCAGAAGGAAGATACACATAACTAGCACATTAAGCACAGATTTGTGTATAGTTTAGTACTTATGCTGAGGATCAATTTTGAATATGCATTGGATATACAGAATACATAATGCCAAATACACTTAATGTAGATATGTTACTCATAATACTGAATACACTGATAATACTGCTTACGACTACTGCATAAACTTGGGATACTATATCAACCTTTATCGTGGTAAGTAGTCAACATAAACCCACGACTTTCATCGTGGCAAGTAGTCAACATAAACCCACGACTTTCATCGTGGCAAGTAGTCAAATGCGCCTGTCGTTGGCAAGAGCCTTGAACTCTATATTGGTGACACCCCAACTTTAGCTCAGTTTCGCCCTCAATTTCCACAGAGAAAATCCCGGGGGATGGCTCAGAGAGTCTTCCACCACTCTTTCCCTAACACCAACCTCTCGAGAGGAAGAGGACTTTCGGCTCGTCGCATATTTAGAGTATCTTCATGCAACACAGACGCTATACATTCACAAATAACCATGCCTTCTTCGAGATTCGAACACGGGCACTTAAGTGCGGCAGTCAAAGTCACTAACGTCTATTCCTGTTGGGTGGCAAATATATTTTATAGTATGCGACATCAATAAACGCTGCATATTCGATATATTTGACAGCAATAAATGCTATAGAGTGAACAGATTTAATATAACTTAGTAATGAGAATATTAAAAGTATAATGCTGTATTTTATTACTTAAAATTAAATACTGGATGAAATCATGATGTAAAGTTAAATTTAATCACGTCTGAAGTTCTAATCTTTGACGAGATGTGAGAAATGAAGCTTCAAATGACTCATCACTTTGGTATGTTTATGCTGGAAAAAATACAACGCAATAAAGTTAGATGCCAACTTGAAATTTTCGTATCGGCTTCTTTCAAAGCTTCGCGTCTCCGTCAAAGCCTTTCAGTGACTGCTGTGTGTTTATTACACTCTAAGTAAAGGCTAGAGGGATTATTGATATCATTTTGAAGTGACAGCTTCGCTATGATTACACTAGTTCAAAATTGAAATAGTTTTAAGACTTTGCCAAAAAAGTAAATCTTGTAACATGGCAGTCAGAGTACGACATAACCCAAGAGCCGCAGGCTTAGAAGCATTTCCCAATAACTTCCTCAAAGTCAAAAGAGGTCTGCTCTTAAAGTATCGAATCATCTTTTCTCTTGCTCAACTGTCTACCATACACTTTAAGGAAGTAATAAAGATCTAATATAAAAAAAGAAGAGTTGTTGCTATAATAAAAAAGGAGAGCAGTGAGCAGTCATAGGGCTATCTTGATAACTTCTCCATTCATTCCTTGAGACGGAGGGCAAGGATAAATGAAAAAAAATAAATTTTGTTGTCTACGTTCCGGTGGGTTGCAACAGCGGGGCAGCCTTTGGTTGTTTTCGTGTTCACCAAATTGGAGAGAGAGGAAGCTTGGGTTTTGGTCATTTATTTTTCAGTTCCGTTCTTGAAGGGAAGTGCTGGAATGTAGGAAAAAGGTCGCAAGATAAAATATTGAAGGGAATTTTGAACAAAAGAGAACAACCACGGTGTCCGTTGTTGAACTCGGAATGAGGTAATTTGTTGAAGTTACATACAATTTTTTTTTTATATTGGAGCGTAAAGAAATACGTCTCATATTTATGAGTTTATCAATATTGTGCGAATATGCTTGGTAGGAATGATCGTATGGAAGTGCTATTATTTCCCCAAAAATGTGATACAAACCAGACCTGCCTTTTTGATATACTAAAAGAGAACAAGCAGGTATTTTAGCTACTTTCCCCAAGAAATGGAATACGAAGTTTGAATCTATATCATACATAAATAACACGCTTTTTTTCAGAGTAAAAGATAGAAAAAACAAATCGTGAAAAGCAAATTTAGCAGTTTTAATACATAATATTATATAGTTGCTTTTATATGAGTTAGTATATATATATGCTATACAGTTGCTTTTATATGAGTCAATATGTAATTATAATACGGGTTAATATTAAATCGAAATATACCACTGGTTTAAATTATCTGATCTTAAAATATGGCTATAGGAAGCAGCGATTTATGATTAAGGAATTATTATTAATTATTTAATGACATACTATAACAAATTAAAATTTAAAATTATATATTTAAAATAACAGAGTAATTCAGAATAGACACAAAATGTAGAATAAAAAGAAGTTTTGAAATTTTTCAGATTTTATATTACTCCCAAAGGCGTGTCATTTGGGCTAACTCCAATTCGGACTGAAAATATTTAAAAACAGCATATCTTTAGAATGTGGGATAGATGCTCTAGCGCGCTGGAGGTAAAAATATTTTATTCCGTACAGCGTGTTGCCACTGCCCGCTTGGAATTCATTGAGTTTCTTAATCAAATATTAGTTAAGTTTAAAAATGTGAAATAGAAAATAAAACAAATACGAAATTCAAGATTCCGACATTTAAGTGCCCATATTTGGGCAAAAGGCTACTATAATAAAAATTGGATGGCTGCTTTTTTACAGTGAGAGAAACATATATACATTCATGCAGATTCTTCATTATTTAATTTCTTTAAATATAATACAGGGCGATAATATTTGATGAATTAATTTAAAAATTAATACAGCCGTTTATAGTGATGCAACGCAAAATGCTCTTTCAAGATTAATAGCCCTTCTGGGATAACTCCTACTTCGGCTTAAAAATATTTACAACAAGTTGTAGATACAATGAATCAGTATGAGTAAATGAATGAATAAAAAGGGGAAAATGATGAAAGTATTCGTAAAAAATAAAGGAGTAAAATAAGCCACATTTTGCGTAGTAGCATTAAGTATTTTCATCTAAACTCCATTTACAACAAATTCAGTTGTTCAAAGGACATTACTAATGCGGCAGACTCTTTTTATGCCAAACCATATGATGAAAAAAAAAAAAAAAACTTTCTGTTTTTAAGAAGAATTGATAATTTTACTCTAAACGGATAATATAAACTTCTATTCTCCTTTTATCAGTTGCTAAAGTACCCAAATGTTCTCAAATTTTGATTTTCAAATTATTTATGAATATATAATATACTCTCAGTTCATTGTTTGAAAATCTTAATCCTGATATAAATTTGTGAAGAATTTGTAGTCAACCTAGTTAACACTAAGCGTTGTTGAAAAGTTCGTTTTCAACAATGGGTGTGGTTTGGTTTATTTGATTATGGCAAAGCACTCGAAGGCTAAGGGGAGGGATGCCTTCGTGGAGGACGCTTTAAGGGAAACTGGTTTGCATACACGTTATACATGGAGAAAACCACGAAAACGCACATGCAGCCAGCCCATTCACCGGAATTCAAACAACAGACCGAACTACCAGTATTCAGCAACGTTACCCTCGGTCGCTGGTGGGCATGCCTTGAATATTAGAAAATTATGTTTCAGGATAAATTCTGGGAAGGAAAATTATGTTTAAGGTTCAATCTTAGAGAAGGCGTGGATGTAATTTGACTTTCCCTTCAGCGGCAACAGCGGCCCACCTATTAAGTGGTTCCACAATAAAGTGGCCACCACTTCCGGCCTTATTCAAGGCCAAGCCTAAGTCAGCTAAGTGCTAAAAAATAAAAGGAAAAAATGGATGGAAAAAATAAAAGTTGGTGATTGAATTCGAGGCCTTACTATATTTTGATTATACGATGAATTTATTTTAGCTTGGTTTTTAATAGAGGATGCTGTTTATTCTTGCTCTTCTACCTTTTAATAGATATTGGTATGTGCTGCTTCTTTCAATTATTTTATTCAATTATGAAACTCCCACCATTATTTTTCAAACTTACGGGAAAATATCATTAATTGTTCTACCAGCAATTATTAGACTAATTAACATTTATTTGAACAGAGGTTTGCTAGAAACAATAATTCTTAATCAATTCTTTCCAGTACTATGTAAGGTATAATTTGATTTTATAACAGTTATTTTTTTTCAATACACTTAGAAAAGTGCATTAAAATAAAAATAACTGTTATAAAATTAAATTCTTGTTTCAACTTGCAACTTTCTAATAGCATGAGTTGCAGTTACAGAATGCATAACACTTATTTTCATTTAATACACTTTTCTATCGATTCTTGTTTCAACTTTCAACTCCCTAACAGTTTAGAATAGCGTTGAATGAAAATGAGTTAGAAGTAGTATTTAAGGAAGATTCAACTTACTTCATGAGAGAGATAGCTAGGAATCTTGAGTAGCGCGTGTTTGCCATTCGGGCTAACTATTTTCAATAGAAGCTATTATACTTGGCCGTGATATTCGCCGCCTAGTTTAAATTAAGGGTCAACTACGTTAGATTTGTGTTAGTTTCGGCTACGTCTCTTTTAGTTAGTTCCAAGTTAGTTCTTATTTCTTATTTTGACTTCAAGTCTAAGTAGAGGCTTTGATTTAAGCCTAAGAAAGGGGCCAACTGTTCACCTTATTTTAAGTGAAGTAAAGGGTAGTCTTCTGTTATATGAACTCAGCGATAAATCGCTTAACGGTATACAGAGTTCCTTGATATTTACTTTAGCAGAATAAGAGTGCGGAACTCTACAGTAAGAGTGAGGAACTCTACAACTGCATACCCATAACAATAAGAGTGAGGAACAATAAGATAGAGGAACTCTACAATTGAATATAGAATATACTCTACAACTGCATATAATAAGAGGAACTCTCCAACTGCATACATTAAGAGGAACTCTACAACTGCATACAATAAGAGGAACTCTACAAGTGCATACAATAAGAGGAACTCTACAACTGCATACACATAACAATAAGAGTGAGGAACTCTACAATAAGAGTGAGAAACTCTACAATAAGAGTAAGAAACTCTACAATAAGAGTAAGAAACTCTACAATAAGAGTGAGGAATTCTACAATAAGAGTGAGGAACTCTACAACGGCATACAATAAGAGTGATGAACTCTACATAAGGAGTGAGGAACTCTACAATAAGAGTGAGGAATCTACAACTGCATACAATAAGAGGAACTCTACAAGTGCATACAATAAGAGGAACTCTACAACTGCATACACATAACAATAAGAGTGAGGAACTCTACAATAAGAGTGAGAAACTCTACAATAAGAGTGAGGAACTCTACAATAAGAGTGAGGAACTCTACAATAAGAGTGAGGAACTCTATAACGGCATACAATAAGAGGAACTCCAACTGCATACACATAACAATAAGAGTGAGGAACTCTACAATAAGAGTGAGAAACTCTACAATAAGAGTGAGGAACTCTACAATAAGAGTGAGAAACTTTACAATAAGAGTGAGGAACTCTACAATAAGAGTGAGGAACTCTACAACGGCATACAATAAGAGTGAGGAACTCTACATGAGGAGTGAGGAACTCTACAATAAGAGTGAGAACTCTACAACTGCATACAATTTTGAAACGTCACAAAGTTTAATACTTAATGGAAATATAAGAGATAAATAACTAAGCGAAAGGTATACAATACAATAGTAATATTACAAAATATACGCTTTCCGATGTAATTTGAAATGTTTTATGAACTTAAAAAAGGTGAAACCTTTTAACTAGAAAAATAATACCAGCTAAAATTTGAACATACAGTACTCTAAAAAGTTATTTTTATTTTAGGCCTTCCTTCGATTGAAGATTTCCATTCTTTGTTAAGATGAAAGCTTTTATTGCGTGAAAAAGCACAAGAAGAATTACGATTTTTCGTCGTTCCAATTTTCGGTAACTAGCTTTATCACTCTGCTCCAATAACACTTCCATATATAAAAGGTTTCATTGCACATTTGGGAATAGAATCACTGCATCTAGAATTTTTTTATTTTCAGTGTTTTAATTTTATTTTTCTTCTCGCCTTTTATTTATTGTTTTTATTTAGTACCATCTCCAATACAGAGAACGTAACGCGTAAAGTTTCTACAAAAAACTACCATTACTAACGAAATTACAACATAAAATTCTTCTCTGCTTATAGCTAAGGACACAAATCAGAAAAAAACAGGACATGTAAGTAAGGATTTATAGTTGTTACATTTTCAGACAACTTTAAGTTTATATTTAGTACAGGTAGACTAAAGCGTACATTGTTAAATTTGGGAGTAATTTACGAGTCATTTGCTAATAGTTTCAGTGTAATTTCATGCACCAACTTGCTTTGGAATTTACTGGCGCATCATGACAATAAATTATTATTAACAAAGCGAAAGAGAAAGGCATTACAATATTAGCCGAAACACTAATAAAAATGGAAAGAAAAGAAGAGTTTTTCTCATAGTAGGTGGAAAGTGAAATGAGAGCAGTTTCATTTGCAATTAAAACTATCGATTCAGTTAGTTACAGAAAACTTTCATTTTTTAAACCTGCGTTTGGAATTCGAACATAATTAAAAATATCATTCGTATTATCGCAGATAAAACTTACACCAAATCTAGTTCTGCGTAAAATTTATTTATTGTGGGGTTTAGGAGTGCTTTGTAATTAAATTTAAATGTAAGTTAATATTTTCTTACTTTTGAGTAATCTCAGTATTCCAGTACACAGAAGACATACTGGTTTGTTTTTAATTTCGGTAACTCTTTGAATACAGAGACATAAATAGGTATTTAGAGACAACGATGGCATGGATTCAGAGACAAAAATGCGATTTAGCGATAGTTATTTAGATATAAAGGTAAGTTAAAAATTACTGGAATTTTAAGGATAATTTAAAAGAATTATTAAATTTCTGGGTAAAATTTCAGGTAAATAAAACACCTAGAAATACTTTAGGAAATAAGAAAAAGTACTGAATACAACGTAAAGAGTAAGCTAAGAGATGAAAAGTTTTTATATGTAGTTAAAAAGCAAAACTATTAAACAATGGAATTAATTGCTCAGATAAACAGCTATAAATATATATTTAGTTCGGTTTGTTTCATTACCGCAAGGCACTCGACAGCTATCAGCTGAAGGGGAAGGATGCCTTCGTGGAGGGTTTTCTAAGGGAAACTGATTAGCATATACGTTACAAATTAAGCCCCCATACAGCCACCCCGTTTGCCGGGATTCGAAATCCAGACCGAACTACCAGTGCTCAGGGACTTTACCGCTCGGCCGCTGGTAAGCCACTATATATGTAGATTCGATATACTGTAGAGCTACTTCAATATAAAACACAATCGGTTATCCATTATGGGAAGGATTCATAAAATTCTGGAATCGTATCTTGTGATTGACGGAGCTAGATAATACCCAATTTTCGATAAAATTCCAGTATTAGCAGAATTTGTTATTATTTAAAAAAATGTACTCAGTGAGGATAATTTAGGCTATCAGCTTGCTCTAGAAGAGTGATCTTAAATGATCCACATGCGGCGCACAAAGCAGTTTTGAACGGTTTTGTAATATATTCTCATAAATTTATCACATCATTATGGCAAGAATCTAAATAGAAATTCAAAGATTTTAATGATTTAAGTTTAATGTTTTTGTCATTCTTATTAAAAACGAAAATGAATAACGTAGCACAAATCCACAAATGGAGATAGTTAATTCAGAGTGTGATATAAATCTTGTTAAAAATCTGAAGATGCAGATTTCGTTAATTTCTATTCTAATAATAATAATAATGATAATACTATTAATAATCGTTTTGCTAAGGAGTGCTTTTAAATGGTAATAATTTTTTCCGCTAGTGAAAATTAATAAGCATGAGCAAAGAACTTGACTGGCCGATTAGCGTCTACTATTCTATTTCTAAAATTTCTCTCCAGGGTAACAAATCTCATCATTTAATCTCTATTACAAATGAAAGTTGTAGTAAGATATAATGAAGTTTGTAAATATTTACATACAAATCTTTATAAGTACATTGTATGCGTCGAAGAAAAATTTAAATAAAAAAGAAATAAAAGAGAATTAAAATAAAAGAGAATAGACTGCCGTTAGTTATTCTCAAGTATTTGTAAAGTTTTTATAATTTATTCATTTTAACTCTTTCGCACTGGTAGATACCAATATCCATATATACGAATTTGAGTTCCTTCTTCCATGCCTAGTAGACTGTTACAGTGTTAACAATAACCTTTTTAACTAAAGCGATTACTTCTATCTTAAGGATCTTTGTGCGGTTTCACTCACTGTGTGCAAATTTCCCTTAGGCCAGGATTGCAACTACAAGCAATAGTAGGTAAACGCTGACGATCAACAAAGACAAGGAACGCGCATTCAAATAAGACAGCTACGTTTAGTTACTTCAAAAGAATGATTGGCATGTCATTTAACGACTCCCGAAACCAATGAGCCATGCAGTAATGTGATGGGGGAAAGCACCAAGTAGGAAATAGAAGCGGGCGAACTGCACATGTCCGAATAGACAGGCGTTTCGGATGATTTCTCTGTGATAGAGTTAATAAAGTTATTTACTGGTTATTTCAACATATTAGAATTATTTGAGATAAATTTCAGTCTGAAAATTTAATATTTATCTGTTAATTAGTTTGGATTTCAAAATATAACCAACATAAATTTCTTGCATGTACCAACGTTTAGATTTCAGACACAAAAAATAAATATAAATTTGAATTTTACATTTGAATCATTATTGTTATTATTTATCTGTGTTTTGATAAATACTTGGAAAGTAAAATTTAAAATTTATTTTATAAAAGTTTTCAGTTTGTTCAAAAAAAAATTGTCTTGTCAGTTGCTCTTAGAGTGCCCGTTTGCATTTTGAGTGAACGAAAGTATTAAAATGAATCTTAAAATATTGTCAAAATGTACAAGAACCGGATAGAGTTAAAATGCAAGGAAATAATTATGTCTCCTATGGCAATCGAGTGCACGTCTCCTGTATCCACATGCTAATCATTGTACCCTAAGTGAAAAAGTTCTGCAACTTGAAAGAGGATAAAGTACAATAAAAATTTCAGTAAACATTAATCTCTTATTGAGAAAAATGTTGTGGTTCACTTATCAGCGTTATATCTCGTTCATATTATAGTGTGTCATATTATAGTCCACATATTATAACTATGTCTATGTCTTATCACTTAGTAAGAGGCAATCGACCATTAACGGCCTTTACCAATATATGATACTTGACTTTTAAATGCTTGAAGAATCGAGTAAGTTGTATCCAATAATATGGAAGTACTTGTGCACATGCTGTGCTAGAACTCAGAGACTACTAGCGACGGAGGCTTCTGAGCCGCCGTCCGTAGAATAAGTAAACTTTGAACAAATGAGGCGCTCGTGTGGCGCCATCTATTAGCAGGGATGAAAAGCATTTTAGTTGACGGGAGCTCCATCTCTTGCAGGATGTATTGTAAGGCATTTTTAAAATTTCATAAAAATTATTCCTCTTCATATTGTAACTCAGAATGCTCAAAATTTATATCATTTGAAGAATTATCTAATCATTGCCACATGTTCTATTCAAATACTATAATAAATCTAGAACAATGTATAAAAGAAATTAAGCAAAGAAGACAAAAAAGAAACAGTTTTTCACAGGCGATTCAATATTCTCATTCAGTTAATTCAGTTCTCACTTCGCGACAAGGCAAAAATAAATAAAAACTCAAAACATCTATATTAAAAATTTTGAAGTAAATCTTAAACACTTATTTCCTCGAAAAATTCCAGAAAGGATTAAGCATGATTTAATTCGTAATAATAAAAGAAAGCGTTATCTTTGTTGCGGCGAAGCTTAGTTTCACTAGATTGACGACAAATACTATTCTGCTGTTTCAAATGTAAACAAATATGCCCGCCATGTTATTTAAAAATTAGACTTAACGGCACTTAAAGAGCTTTTAAATTGTTGATAATTCTACAAATACTGCTTTCAGATTTCCTAAAGGCATAAAAACCTTAACCGGAAGATAAGAACAACGTAATTCAATCATTTTTAAAGCAAAAAATGCACAATTTACAAACATATAAGAGTAAAGAAACTGAGATCACTGAACCGGGTAACAGAGTGGATATATATATATGTAAATATATTTATATACGTTTGGTGCGGCCAATTGCATCCAAAATACGAGGTTCACATTTACATGTTATAGCAGTCCCATATACATAATTTCAACGTTCTGAGACTACTCGCTTTTGAGTTATGGTACGTACGTACAGATACCACGAAAAATTCTCTTCAGAATTCATTTTAAAGCAGTTTATATTTTTTTGAAGGAAAATTATCTTTTTTTCTGTCGTTACGTACAGATGTCACGCAAAAACATATATTGAAATATGTCGCCTGAAACTTTTCGCGATTACAATACTTCCTTTTTACTTCGTACAAGGAAGTAAAAAAACTCTTGAAACATTTGGAAAAGCTGAAACTAATGTAAGCTGCTGATTAAATATCTCTTAAAGGCATTTTTATGAAACTTAGCTTGATTACTTCAAAGTAGACGAAATATTTTCTCAGAGAGGTAAGGACATAGATTTCCAGAGAGACATGTTGGACTTAAATAATGTTATCAAGAAATATGCAAAGAAAATATGATAGAAGACTACATTTAAAGGTAAGTAGGTGAAAGTAAATTGCATTTCAAATAGGTTTTAAGAATCTTCCTCATCTTTGGCAAGAATATACTAATTGGTCATTTTTTTTTCAAGATTCTTCCTTTAGATTTTAATATTAGCTTATAGTACATACTTATTTCACAAAATATTATATTTTCTCTGCTTTTACCTCAACATATTCAGTAAACATTTATTTTTCAACAAATAAGGTAAATTTACAAATAATTTAGTCTAAATTAGGAATGCAAATTGAATGAAATAATGATAATTTTTAAAAGCCTATGATGATGATGATAGAATAGCATCTACTAGGAAAAGAAAAAAGAAAAATTAAAATTTAGTACCTTGTGATTTAATTTCAGTGTCAAATTTAGAGAGGAGATTTATAAGGTTTTAGTGTACCGATAGTATTTTTGCTTAAAGTTTCGAAGTTTAATTTTTTAAAGAATATTACCAAAGCCTTTGTCTCTTGAAACCTTATCATTTTGTCGAAGATGTCTTACATTTTATTGTATTTCGTAAGATTTTCAGTTTTGATTGGCTTATGTGTTATTTTACATTCATTAATTATTTGAATGGAAATGATATTAACGAAATCTAGCTTGAAACTAATATTTACTAATGCTGCAACCTGGCGAACGACCAGCTCTTGTACTGATAAAGGAATAGGCATTATTGGCTTGGGATCAAGGAATGCACTTTTGAACTTGAAACATAAAATTCAGCTTCTAACCAATAGACTCCAGCCCGGTTCCTAAAGTCATTGAAATACTCCCAAGGTCACGCTCGCAGCGACATGCAACTGTGAGATGAAGTTACGAAACTATAGCAAATACGAACAAGAGTAGTTACTCTCTTCACTCTAATATAAGCAGAAATAGTGATCGATATTCATTAACTGAAATGCAGTAAAAAACGCGGTAATCTATTTCGATTCCCAAGATCATCGAAATAGTCACAAGGTTACATATGCAGTAGCATGCAAATGTGAGGTTGAGTTACGAAACTACAGCAAGTACGAACAAGCTCTTCACTCTAATATGAGCAGAAATAATGACTGATATTCATTAACTGAAATGCATTAACAAAAAGCGGCAATCTATTTCGATTCAAAAGGTCCCGTATGCAGCAGCATTCAACTGTGAGATGGAGTTACGAAACTATAGCAAGTATAAACAAGCGTAGTTACTCTCTTCACTCTAATATGAACAGAAATAATGATAGATATTCATTAATTGAAATGCAGCAACAAAAACGACAATATACTCTTATTCCCAAGGTCATTGAAATAGTCCCAAGGTCACGTATGCAGCAGCATGCAACAGTGAGATGGAGTTACGAAACTATAGCAAGTATAAACAAGCGTAGTTACTCTCCTCACTCTAATATGAACAGAAATAATGATAGATATTCATTAATTGAAATGCAGCAGCAAAAACGACAATATACTCTTATTCCCAAGGTCATTGAAATAGTCCCAAGGTCACGTATGCAGCAGCATGCAACAGTGAGATGGAGTTACGAAACTACAGCAAGTATAAACAAGCGTAGTTACTCTCTTCACTCTAATATGAACAGAAATAATGATAGATATTCATTAATTGAAATGCAGCAACAAAAACGACAATATACTGTTGTTCCCAGGGTCATTGAAATAGTCCCAAGGTCACGTATGCAGCAGCATGCAACAGTGAGATAAAGTTACGAAACTATAGCAAGTATAAACAAGCGTAGTTACTCTCTTCACTCTACTATGAACAGAAATAATGATAGATATTCATTAACTGAAATGCAGCAACAAAAACGACAATATACTGTTATTCCCAAGGTCATCGAAATAGTCCCAAGGTCACTTATGCAACTGTAAGATGGAGTTACGAAACTATAGCAAGTACTAACAACCGTAGTTACTCTTTAGACTAGTTGGTTTGGTTGATCAGCAAGAAAGAGTCGAGTAGAGTGAAAATTGCAAAGAAGCAATTAAATTTAGGAAATAAAACTCTCTCCTCTATACAAAAAGCTACGGTGCTCAATTACCAATCAAAACTCATGTACTAGAGTTGCAGCCAACTAAAGTAGGATTTGTTGGAGAAGTACGGGCCTTTTGCAAGTTATTGTGCTTGTAAAAGCGCGGATGGTTAAATCCTGATCTTTAATCTATCAAGTACAACGCAAACCTAGCCAAATAACTTTACTCTTGTCCTTAAGTAGAAATTACTGAGAAGTAGAAATTTCTTCTCAGAAGTAAGAAAAAATTACAGAGTTGGTGTTGGCTATGTTAGCTGATCGGGTGAAAGAAGGTTACCAGCGCGTGGCAACAGATTCTCTCTTCAGTCTGACAAGGTCATAATATGACTGAAACTAATAGCTACTCTTTCATGCACTGTTTAATCAATTTAAAATCGAAATGGGATATAAATCTGCTCTAAATCTTTCTTTGTATAAATAAACACAATTCGAATATTTAACGGATCAAATATTTGGCGTAAATTTCCATACTTAGTTCTCGACTTTGCATCTTTTCAAATAAGGAATCCAAACCAAATTAACCTTAGGCAATTTGAGATATTTATGCTTTCGCTAAGATTTTGAGCAACGCTTCAACTTATGCGTTAGAGAAATATATATGTAATTAGTTAATTAACCAATACTTTAGAAAACAAATTGCGTTCGCCATTCTCCATAGTTACGACATCCCTTTAAACCAGAGGTACACAAGAGAATAACTAAGTTAATTATCATAGATTTTTCAAAACTTTCCAAAAGCCTCTCTTATATTTATTCAAAATGTTCAAATTTTATTGATGTAGAATTTTCAAGCATTCGACAGCTTATTTCGGATAAATTAGAACGAATAATTATCTCACAACTTTCGTGTTTAATATATTGTGAACCTAAATATGTCTATATCTTTATAAATGCGTGTCAAAGATTAATAACAGACATTTTAAGGGCATCTAATCTAAGCTGTTTCTTTTTGCTTTTGTCAAGAATTATTGCTTTGAGAAAGCTTGGGAAAAAATTGATTAGTAGCCCAAAAGAGCTATTGAAAGGGGATTTTGGGTTATATCATTATAAACTGCGTATCACTACTGAAATTGTTACCTCCAAATATTATCGTCCTGTATTATATTTAAAGAAATTAATTAATGAAGAATATACATGAATGTATGAATGTTTTTCGCAATGTAAGAAAAACGGCGGCACTTAGAGCCTTTAAATTTTGAGCAACATAGACCTCTACCGAGCATGTGCGCCTGGAAGCCAGAATTTTGAATTTACAGTTTATTTTTTTATCTATTTCATATTTTGTAAAGCTTTAACTAATTTTTTATTAGTAAACTTTAAGAGTCTTTAGGAGGTTTGATGCTGGAAACATGAAAAGTATGCAATGCCTAACCAGGACTTAAACCTGTCCTCTCGAATACGCTCCGAAGGCATGCAGAAAAGAGAGGGAAAATACCTTTCGACTGGGAATTAACGGATCTACTCGCCAAATCTTGGTGGTGAAGAATCATCATCCACCACCTTTCAGTTCAGGGGGCCACTGTAGATTATAGGGTTATTTTGAAGCCGGCGACATGAAGAATGAGCAATACCTTTGCCGAGACTCGAACCTGGATTCACGCGCCGAGAAGGCACCATGAAGGCAGGTTTGAAGGAAATTATGATTTCTATTAACTATGATTTCTAATAGTAGCTCTTAAGAAATATGCACTTTGGAACGCAAATATTACCAAAAGAGAAGAACTCAAAGAAAAATTTAATTTTCTTTCTTGAAACTGCTTAACATATTTTAAATATGTATGTAAAAATTTATCACCACGTCGATTATAGGTTTGATTAATAGTAATGAATGATTCCTATTCTTTCGAATGAATCGCATTTTCGCCATTGTCATAACTGAAAATTAAACAAATTACTTCTTTTCTTTATACAGGAAATACTGCATTTCATTACGTTACAGACATTCAAAGAAGTTGATTACAGACACTCAAAGAAGTTGACCGGAAAATCTGCAAAAAACTACGGAAACTTCATCAAAATTTTATGCTTACTGCCTGTTATACCTTTTACTTGTTGAATTCATGTAATACTACACTTCTATATTTGCTGACCTCAGGCATCCTACGTGTCGCCTGCTCACGGACCACGTGATGTGGATTTCTGCTCAAATCGTTCGATACTAGACTGTAGCTGCTCAAACGGACTTGTAATCTTATACATAGACTATATTTTACCTCACATGTTGGCAGGAAGTTTATATTTTACTTATTATTACTTCCATTATTGAAATTTTACTTATTATTTGTATTATTGCCAGAAAATTTATACTTTACTTATTATTACTCGTAAAAATTACATTTTTCCCGCTTACTGCAACTGAAAACTCGCAGCCAATAGGACGGTTTCACACCTCCTGCGTGACAAAGTAGTCACACACTCTCCTCAACTGCAATTCTGTCCAGGGGACTTACTCAAGCATTCATGTACTTTCAGCGCCCTACGGTACACTAAGACAAGACAACCAGCAAAAAGCTTGCTAAAAATACAAGGTAGGCTCAGTATATAGAGTAAGCTGGAACTGGTGAGCGGTAAAACCCCGATAAATGTCCAATAAGTCGCTAAGACTGCTAAAGTTAAAAAGAGTGTATATGTTATTTTGGAGCATCTTTTTTGAGTACTTTATGAGCAGATTTAAATCGGACCTAATCGTACATTTATCTTTGTACTCACAGTTGAGGATTCCAGACAATATTATGCTGATTCGGGGTCCCCTTAGGCCCATTTTTGATTGTGACGTATCGTCTGTCTTGTAAAAAATTCATTTCTTTATTTTTTGTCTTCTTTTTTTTTATTTAAATTTCATTTAGGATGCAATAAATAGCGAATAACGGGCTCTTGTTGCTTAAACTGAATCAATGGAACGGCTGGCAGACGACTATGTATTACTTTGTGGATACATACTGTTTAGAGGATGTATGAGTGCGTTTTCAGTCTGTCCTTGCTCCGAGAATAGCTGTCGGCGAGACTTCTCTTTTGTTATCTTCTAAATTAAACATAGTCCCATGCACTACTATTGTTAGATTTAAAAAATAGTCATGAAAAGACTTTTCGCATGCCTGACTCAGCCCTTGGATTACTTAACACGAATATACCTCCTTACAACGTTTTATCCTCGAAAGGAATCGGAGAAGAAAACTTTTCTACATTTAGGGTTTGGGAATCAGAGCCTTTGTACCCCATCCCTCCCATTTACAGAATTCTATTTTTTTCCGTTCCTCATCAGATCTCCCCAGGAGAAAAGATGGGGTAAGAAGGGAGAGAAAATAATAGAAAAAAACTTCCTCGCTGTGCACTTTTGCATTCAATCTCCAAATATCACCTTGCCCTTCCCCTGCCGCTGCCTTCATTCCACAGAGAACGTGACAAAGCAGAGAGTCACACTCACACTCCCCAAAAAACCTAAAATTGGAAATTCTCTCTCTTTTCTCGAAGGTTTAGAGGAAGTTAGGAAAAAATATATATACCGAGGTACGTTGAGCATGTGTTCCACTTTTAATGATTGATGCATGCCTTTAAGGAAGTGCAAAAAAATATTGGAAAAATAAGGAAGGAAAGAAGGATGAGTGGAAAAGCTTGATGGTTCTCATAAAAACCTTTTTTTTTTTGGCTTCTTTTTTCATGGTCTTTTTCTGTCGTGATGACTGTAATTCAAGATTACTGTAAAGATATCTGTAGCAAATTCGAAAAAAAGATCCAAAGTTAGATTAAGCCTTTGCTTTAAATTGTAACGTATTGTATTTGCTTGTGAGTAACGATTTCAAATTAAATGTTGGAATGTTTAAAGGAATACTAAGTAGGAATTTCCATGAAAAGTATAAATGAAAGTTAAAGTACATGGATTACAAACAGGAATAGATCGATCCGAAAAAAATATGCAAAAAGCATTATTTATTGAGTAATATTGCATTTTTTCTGATAATTTATTTAACTGATAGAACTGTTTTACTATGTTCCTTTGGTTTACAAAGGATACACAAATATGATTTTAGTACGTGTTGTTCTCAATTAAAACATGCAATACATACAGGGGTTGGACAAAAATATGGAAACACCTTTAAAAAAACATGTTTCTTTGCTTAATATGGTGTAGGAAACCCGTTGGCATCCAAAACAGCTTGCAGTCTTCTTGGAATGGATAAATACAGTTCCTGTATCTTTGCCAAGGGAATATTATACCATTCTTCCTGCAAAACGGTGGCAAGTTCAGATAACGATGTTGGCGGTGGATAACGAGAACGCACTTTCCGTTCCAATGTAGACCACAAAGGTTCGATAATATTTCAGGTCTGGTGACTGTGGTGGCCAGGGGAGATGGGACAACTCATCCTCGTGCTCAGAAAACCAGTCCTGGACAATGTGAGCTGTGTGAGCAGGGGCTTTGTCGTCTTGGAAGACACCATCACCATCGGGGAACAAAGTTTGTACCATGGGATGAACTTGATCGGCCAAAATGTTCACATAGGTCTTGGCAGTCATGTGCCCTGACACAGTTATCATGGGGCTAGCAGAGAACCACGATATGGCTGCCCAAACCATAACAGAACCCCCGCCATGTTTCACTCTTGGCAACAAGCAGTCTGTATTATAGGCTTGAGATGGCGTTCTCCAGACGTAAACTCGGCCAGAAGTGGGAAACAATGTGAAAGAAGACTCGTCAGACCATATTACTCCCTTCCACTGCTCTATAGTCCAGGCTTTATGACTTAAACACCACCTTTTCCTGTTACGGGCATTAGCATCACTGATGAGTGGCTACTCAATTGCAGCACGGCCAGCAATTCTCTGTTTATGAAGCTCCCTTCTAATTGTTTTGGTACTCACAGGGTTCGGTAACACAACATTCATTTCAGCAGTAACTTTTGCAGCTGTGGTCTTCTTATTTTTCGTCACAATTGCCCTTAATGATCGTCTGTCACGATCACTCAGGACACACTTTCGTCCGCGCTGTGATTTAGCAGATGATGTTTTTCCGCTTTTCAAATATGCGGAATAAATCTTCGATACAGTACCTCTTGAAACACTAAACACCTCGGCTACCTTGCTTACGGAAGCACCTACCATACGTGCTCCAACAATTTTCCCACGTTCGAAGTCTGTTAACTCTGACATAATGCAATGACAACCTCACATAACAATACTCCGACAACAACTGAACTGTTTAGCACATTTACGAAGTTGTATAGGTGGCGTCAGTAGTCAAAAACGCCAGCGCCACCTACATATTTCATTAAAATCAATCTTTCTTTTCAAACATGCATTTCACAAGGTGTTTCCATATTTTTGTCCATCCACTGTATTTAATTACTTGATATTTATTTCTAAATTATATAACAAAATGTAGTGAAATTTGATAGATGTATCAGCATAATAATTCCTTTAATAAAGATCTGTAGAAACTAAGAGCTGTCCTGCTTGAAATTATTATTTAGGAAATTGAACATAATTAAAGAAACTCCCTTTTTTAAATCTATACAGCCGAGTTCATGTTTTTCAGTGAATTTTGCACAATGTTTTGCTTTGAAAACTGCACTAGGAAGTTTTGCGTTTCTAATTCTAATGCCGGTAAAAGGCATAGAGGGTTCAATTTGGCTTGGTTTAGTTGATTATGTCAAAGCATCCATTAGTGCTATCAGTTTAATATGAAAATATAATTGCCTCGTATGCATGTCACATAGAGAGAAAATCTCGGAAAAGCCCATGCAGCCAGGTCACTCGCTGGAATCGAACCTAGGTTAGAACTACCAGTGTTAGGCAATTTTACCGCTTGATAGCTGGTGGACCGCACTGATAGTTGAAAATATCTATTACTAAATAATGAAGAATATCAACATGTACGGAATGTTACATGTACGGAATGTCTAGCTGTATATTTTCGCATTATGGAAAATCCGCGGGATCAAGAGCTACACAATTTTGAGAATTTATAATCTGGCAGCCGAAGGGTACGTTGAGGGCCGAATTTTGTAATTTATTTTTAATTATTCCATATTTTGTGCCAATTTAATGAATCTTTGACTGACAAATTCATTAACTTAAAAAAATGTGTTATTAATGCTCGAAATAAAACAATTTTATCTTTCGCGCGCCAGTATGTTGCCATTTGGCAAAGTATAACATACTTAATACTCAGATTTAATCTCTCTGTTATGACTCAAAAGCGATTTAAAAGCAACAAAAGCTGTTTTTAATAATACTTTTTAAGCTTTTTAACTTGATTAATTTAAATAAAATTGTATTTAATTCATGATATGACTAACTAATAAATTCTATAGACTTTTTTATGGGAAGAAGGAAATTTGCGAAAGTTTTTTTTTTTCAAACGTATTTTGCAACGTAATCAATAAAGATTCCTTTTTAAAATGCCTTAATAATGTTTTCTTATTCACATTTTTATCAAACGTGAATAAAAATATATTTTAATTCATGATATAATCTCTAATTAATAAATGCTATTGACATTTTTAGGGGGAGCGGAAGAAGGTAATTTACGCGAGGTTTAAAGTTCATATTTAAAATGTTTTTAAACGCTTTAAACGTAAATAAATATACAGGGGTTGGACAAAAATATGGAAACACCTTTAAAAAAACATGTTTCTTTACTTAATATGGTGTAGGAAACCCGTTGGCATCCAAAACAGCTTGCAGTCTTCTCGGAATGGATAAATACAGTTCCTGTATCTTTGCCAAGGGAATATTATACTATTCTTCCTGCAAAACGGTGGCAAGTTCAGATAACGATGTTGGCGGTGGATAACGAGAACGCACTTTCCGTTCCAATGTAGACCACAAGGGTTCGATAATATTCAGGTCTGGTGACTGTGGTGGCCAGGGAAGATGGGACAACTCATCCTCGTGCTGAGAAAACCAGTCCTGGACAATGTGAGCTGTGTGAACAGGGGCTTTGTCGTCTTGGAAGACACCATCACCATCGGGGAACAAAGTTTGTACCATGGGATGAACTTGATCGGTCAAAATGTTCACATAAGTCTTAGCAGTCATGTGCCCTGACACAGTTATCATGGGGCTAGCAGAGAATCACGATATGGCTGCCCAAACCATAACAGAACCCCCGCCATGTTTCACTTTTGGCAACAAGCAGTCTGTATTATAGGCTTGAGATAGCGTTCTACTCGGCCAGAAGTGGAAAACAATGTGAAAGAAGACTCGTCAGACAATATTACTCCCTTCCACTGCTCTATAGTCCAGGCTTTATGACTTAAACACCACATTTTCCTGTTACGGGCATTAGCATCACTGATGAGTGGCTTCTCAATTGCAGCACGGCCAGCAATTCTCTATTTATGAAGCTCCGTTCTAATTGTTTTGGTACTCACAGGGTTCGGTAACACAACATTCATTTCAGCAGTAACTTTTGCAGCTGTGGTCTTCTTATTTTTCGTCACAATTGCCCTTAATGATCGTCTGTCACGATCACTCAGGACACACTTTCGTCCGCGCTGTGATTTAGCAGATGATGTTTTTCCGCTTTTCAAATATGCGGAATAAATCTTCGATACAGTACCTCTTGAAACACTAAACACCTCGGCTACCTTGCTTACGGAAGCACCTACCATACGTGCTCCAACAATTTTCCCACGTTCGAAGTCTGTTAACTCTGACATAATGCAATGACAACCTGACATAACAGTACTCCAACAACTGAACTGTTTAGCACATTTACGAAGTTGTATAGGTGGCGTCAGTAGTCAAAAACGCCAGCGCCACCTACATATTTTCATTAAAATCAATCTTTCTTTTCAAACATGCATTTCACAAGGTGTTTCCATATTTTTGTCCATCCACTGTACATAGTATATAACGACTGCTACAAAATGATTCTTATGTCCAGTATCATGAAATTCATTACAAAGTTCCTTAAAATGTCATGAATAAACGGAGTTCCATACTCAAGGACCCCATTCCGGATATAAATTCTATAGGATTCTTTGCCAGTGTGGTTTAATTTACATTGGCCAAACTAAAAGAGCCTAAAAATTTCGCTTCAAGGAACATGAGGCATATGCTAGAAGAAAGGAAACACAGAAGTCTACTGTTGCTCAACATTGTTGGTCCGAAAATCACACTTTCAATTTTTCTGATGCCAAAATTATTCAAAAAACATCTTCCATTGGAGAACTGGATTTTATAGAGGCATTTAACAGTAAAAAAAATCTTTCTGTTCTTGTTAACGATCCTAATTCCAATCCATCTTTGCCTTTGGCCTTTAAAGAAATTATGTTTTATTTCTGGTTTCACCAACAGATGTCGCCACTTGCTTATTCTTGTCCAGACTTTCTTATCTTATCTAATAATTGTTTTCTATCTTGTTCATTTGCGGTTTTGCAGCTGAGGATGGTGGTTCGGTAAAACCATCAAAACTAGTCCTGTGAAAATTTTGAAAATTAACGCTTATTTTTGTTGTTTGACTTCTGAATTAAACGGTATTTTGTTGATTTTAATTTAAAAATGCCCCTCTCAATTTGTATCTTGATTCCTTTCCCCCCAAATATATTGTGGTGTTCTACCCTTTTATCTAACAACTAAAGGTGAGGGGACCTAGTGAACAGCTAAGCAAATAATCGGTTTAGTTCAGTAACAGAAACGCAAACTCTAGAAGCACTAATTACACTTTATTGCTTAAGCCCTTTATTGCTCAAACAAGAGTGAACAGATGGCCCCTTACCCAGGGCGTACAGGAAAGCCTCCATTTGGGCTTGAACTCAAAATGATACGAAATAAGAACTTAACTGATTCTTAAGTAAAGAGACGTAACCGAAACTACCACAAATCTAACTAGTTGGCCCCTTACCCAGGGCGTACAGGAAAGCCTCCATTTGGGCTTGAACTCAAAATGATACGAAATAAGAACTTAACTGATTCTTAAGTAAAGAGACGTAGCCGAAACTACCACAAATCTAACTAGTTGGACCCTGAATATCGAATAAGCTAGCAGCGAAGCTATCAAGGTCACGTAATACGGCCGAGCGTAGTAAAAGCTTAGAGAGACGTAGCCAAAAGGGAAACGCGCGCTAGGTAGAAACTCTACTTCTCTCTCTCGATGTCATTTGAACTTCGACTTAAATACTACTCTTACTCATTAGCAGTAAACGCGATTCTAAAAACACGTTCTTGTAGGAAATTGAAAGCTGAAATTAGGATGGAATAAAGCTTAGGATAAACATTACAATATATCCAAACGAAAATCGGGTACATTAAAAGCTGGCAGAAATTGTCATGTGTAATGAATAAGAAAGCCAGCCTTCTATACGGAGTTTTCAATCCATAACACAGACGATTAATAGAAGCTAAAAAAAAAAAAAAAAACTGTGAAACAATCGGAATATATGAATACTGCCAGCGCATACTGAAAAATATAACAACATACCGAATATATTAAAAAATTAATTTGAAAATCTGAAGGAAAGAAATAAGTTGATCTTTTTCCATTCTCAACAAGTGTTAAAAAGTAAGATGCTTTTGTGCATTGAAACATAAAACACTTAAAAATATTTTATTTCAGCAGACTCCTTTTGGGAGCAATAATTAAAAGTAGTTTTCACATTATATACTCTGAGCTGCAGCATTCATTGTAATTTAGTGTATGATTTCTGTTTCATCTAAAGTGTAGAATCTTCACGCTGGGACGTATGATTAAATTAGTGTAATCAAAAAGCAAAATTTTTGGTTTATTATTAAAAATCATTAAATACTTTTATGAAATTATGTAAGATGGACTCAACGAAATTTTGATAACTGGACTCATTATAAAATTACATATTTTTTCTTTTTTGTCGAAACTAATTCAGGCGGCTTTCCGCGCAAGCAGCTAACAACTATAACAATAATAAAACCTCGTTTACATCAGAATATTTTATCTTAAGAAGAAGTTTTGCTAAACTACAATCTGTTGCTGTGGGAAATCACAAATAATGTCTACCTAGTTTGTTTATGCATGTATTCAGTAATTTTACTTTCACTGCAGCTGTTTATGTAATGAAATCTAGAATTTGAGATGAACTTTTCATCAATCTCAAAACTCTAGGTTTTTTCCTTGTTATACGAACTAAAAGAGCTTTATTTTTTCTTTGAAGGTATAGATGGTGTAATAAAATTCCTGGTCACAACTGTAAGCAGTGACAGAACTTTCAACAGAAACAAAATTTACGATACCTTGTAGAGTTGTAAAGCAAAAAGCGAGCCGTGAGAGGGTGCCTGCTTGGTGAAAATGGAGAACACATTAAAGACGAATTATTAAAGGACAAACGTCCTAGAACTTCCAAAAGAAGCAATATTTACCAAATAATGTAGAGTCAAAAAGCAAATGACGAGCCGTGAGAGAGTACCTGCTTGGGGAAAATGGAGAACACAATAAAGACGAATTATTAAAGGACAAATGTCCTAGAACTTCCAAAAGAAGCAATATTTACCAGATATGTAAGGTCAAAAAGCAAATGACGAGCCGTGAGAGAATACCTTCTTTGGGAAAATAAAGAACACAATAAAGACGAATTATTAAAGGACAAACGTCCTAGAACTTCCAAAAGAAGCAATATTTATCAGATAATGTAGGGTCAGAAAGCAAATGACGAGCCGTGAGAGAGTACCTGCTTGGGGAAATTGGAGAACATATTAAAGACGAATTATTAAAGGACAAAGAAGCTTTATAATTTAAAATTTTACAACAAATACTCAAATGAGCGTCACATTGACGACACACTGAATCACACACAGATAGGGAGATTACTGGCATTTCACGAACGTCTGCATCTGAGAAGTTAATTCGGGCGAGTAGGTCCTCTGATGATTTCGTGACCGTCTTGTAAACAACCCGTTTTAGCTCTTCCCAGAGGAAAAAGAAACCCAGAGAAGACAGATAGGGAGATCTGGGAGGCCAAGGGACGGGCTCATCGCTGCCAATCCATATGTTCGGAAAGACATTGTCCAGGTAGTTTCGCACACTGATGAAGAAATATTCTGGCTCTCTGTCATGCTGGAACTACATAATTGTTCGAACATATGATGGCACATTTTGTAGTAAATGTACCTACTGAAGTAGTAAATGTACCAAGCAGTACCTGATGAAGAAAGCTGAGGTACTTCTGTTATCTAGAAGGTCTCGTATAAGATACGGGCTAATCGAGTGAACGTCGATAATCCTTCCTCACATATTCACGGAGGTGGCATCTCAAAAGTGTAGCATGAAAATGTATTGCAGCCCAAACCTGATTTTTGCTCATATTAAATACATGTCATATATAGGTGTAGTCTCATCCGTAAGCAGGGAAGATGCTGCTCAATGTGGATGCATTATGCTCTGTTGCAAGAACCAACGTGCTAATATTACGCGTTGTGGAACATCCTTTTCATTTATGGCCTGGACCCGCTGGAATACGCAACACACGCCATGCTGTCATATGGTTGACACCTTGGTCACAAGCTATTACTCGCGTGCTTCGTTCAATTAGGTCGTGAACTACCTCAAGGACTATTTCTACTCAATTTACCTTTCTCGTGCTCCTTGGTCAATCTGCATCATTTCTTTGGCCGCGGAACGAACACGTCTCCACAAGCTGCCTGTACAAGCGTTGAAATGTTCTTCTGTCGGATAGCGCTCTGTTTGAATATCGCTCCTGCAAAAGTCTCACCACTTTTGCAACATTGCCATTTGCAGCCCGTACATGAGATCCATATGAACCTTTTCCACATTCGAATATTGCTCATATCTGGCGACGAATAGTAAATGAATGATGGGTTCTGCGAATGGCGACGTTTCATCCACTCCAGAGAATACGCTTTATCTCGCCGCGCCATATGCATTCCAACTTCCCCTCCCCCAAAGTATGATGAAAATTTGTTGTTTTGGAGAATTCTATTACCCCTTACAGTTGGGACCACTAGTGTTGCTGCACCTTGTATAATAAAACTAAATTAAAATCTTTTTATTCAAAATTTAAGATATTCAAATAAAATAAGTATCTTTATCAATACTAACGGTCACAGTGCCATAATGATAATTTTCTTAAAGATAAGGGATCCAATCTGGAATGGAAACAATATATATATTTAATCATGTAAATTAATTACATAAACAATATCGTTTAAAAACTGATGAAGACATACTTTACGAGGAATTATCGGTTTTGCCGTGCGTCTTATCATGGTGTAACTTATAACTCGTCCGTTAGCGACACAAAGATCCTTCGTTCTTCGCTTTCCGTATTTTAAATAACGTAGTACTTTTAAACTTTAATATGTTTGTCTTTAATTACTAAAATATTTCATAATTTTTTATTCTAGAAAATTTACTAGAATATTTCGCAATTTTTCGACTTCTATTTTTATCTTTTTTTTTAAAGAATTAAATGCTAAACGTTACATGGTTCTGTGGTTTGAATTACTTGAAAAATACCCTTTATTTGAGAAGAGTTTTGCATATTAGAACTTTTTATGTATCTAAAAATAAAGTTTGAAAGTACAATTTAAAATCATTTTGATATGGTGGCTGATTTCAGCAATACCCATTATAAAATTGCACAAGTACACTAAAATGTATAGCAATATTTTAGATTTCAAGCTTTAACTTTCTTTTATTTCTTTCTGAATTTTACTTAAAGTTCTATGCTTTATATTCAGCTATACATTCAAGAAGACTTTAAATAGTACAAGCTTACTTGTGCTAAATTTAAGAACTAATATGTAAACCATCGAACAATAAATCCAGACAAGGATTGTATATTAGAAAATTCTATTATTTAACTGCCTAAATTTGCATTTAAATTATTAAAAAACAAACTATAGCTGATATATATATATAAGCTTTATTTCATTTAACCATTATATTTAAATTTGAGGAACAGATATGAAATAATACATTGAACGGAATCCTTTGAAAATTATTCTGTGAAAATAAAATATGTTTAAGAAAACCTGAAAATATGAGCCAGAGAAAATTTCCACCTGAGAATAAAATGATGCCGCTATTGAAGATTCATACAAAATTTCTTCTATTCTCTAATAAATGATTCAAAATTTGCACTATAAAGGTTTCCCTTTGCTTAATGGAAAACTACTGTTTACTGATATCTGAATTTTAAGTTATTGTATTTGCCGTCTTAACCGAAGCTTCTTACCTTTAAAATTTAAGACGAAGTCTTAACGTAGCATATGTAATTATATGTTCAGACGTTGAAAATATTCTGCACTACACATCAACCAGTCTAATTCTACTTGAATCAGCTTTCTGGTTTTGATTTTTCTACGTAAGGAAAGCCATCTATGATTGGAAGCAGTTTTACTTAACATCATCAATAGATGCAAATTATTTAAAATGAAGCCAAAAAGCCGCTACATACAGCTTTTTAGAAAGGTAGAACCAAACCAAAAAGACTGCATAGGCCCTTAGAGCAAAAATAGAAGAAAAAGTAATTTTTCTCAGTGTACATTTTTAACTGATATGAAAACTCTGCAACATAAGGCCTACCTTCATGATAAAAAGTTTAAATTTCTAGCACAGTTTCTTAATGAAGTTATTTAAATGCATAGAGTCACGAGCATATTGCAGACATTCGAGTTTCTGAGAAGAATGAATTATTTTAACATGAGGTGGTCGCATCTGGAAAGGAAAACTTATAATTAATATTTTCAACTTGATAAGATTTCAGAAATGTATGAAGTAAGTTCTCTTTTTAATTTCCCCTATTCGTGATTCGAATATTAAAAGCCCTTAAGGAAATCTTGGAGAAAACGAAGTTAGAAAGAGCGCGTGTGATTGTCCAGATGCATAGCGTTCGATGAATATTTCAATTCATCCGTCATTCGAATGGACGTTTATGAAAATAAAAAAAGAAATAAATAATAAAAAAAAAATCTGAAATGTTTCATATTTTAAATTACGTCCAAAGGGGCGTTTTTTAACATTTTGTGTGTTACCTTTCTTTATTAAATATCATGTTCTTCGCACTTAAACCATAAGATCCAGTGCAACAGCAATATCGCAAAATAGTTTTAAAACGAGCATATCTTTAGAATTTCCGATACAGAGACTCACGCGCTGGAGATATAAATGTTTTTTCTGCACAACGTTGCCATTGCTCGCTTTTAAATAGTTCAGTTTGTTACTCAAAAATTCGTTAAAGTTTTACAAAATATGAAATCGATAATAAAACAAATTCCAAATTTCAAATTTGGGATTCCAGATGCCCATATTCGTAGTAGGATTACGTCATTCAAAATTCGATTGTTCTATGTACCGTTGTTTTATCACAATACGAGAAATATACATACATTTATGCAGATTTTTCATTATTTAATTTCTTCAAATATAATGCAGGACTCTAACATTTTGTGGCAACAGTTTGAAAAGTGAACCGACATTTATGAGTCCGACGCAAAATGCCAAAACGAAAGCAATAGTCCTTCGGGACTCAAGTCCCTTTGGACTAATAAGACTACCAGAAAGGTTAACAAGAAATATTATAGAATATTACAGTGAAGCAAAGTAATACATTCTGGATAAAAATTATCTCAGTGAAAACTGAAAGTATCATAATATGAGATTTAAACGTTAACAATTTCGTATTCATATTAGAATATTAATGAGATTTTATTGGGTGTTTATGACGTGAGTTTATCCATTTCTGTTATTTATTATTAACACAAAGTTAAAGCAATTGTCTTTATTCTTAAGCTGGTATAATTCTATGGAGCTTTATTACAAACCTAGTAAATAATAAAAATTAAAGATAAGCTAATATATTGTCTATGATTGTCGTCTTCCTGTGCATATTTTTTAACTCAAATATAAGTTGTGCAGATGAAATAAATTGTAAGATTTCAAAATTTATACCAACCATTTACTTTTATATTGCTTGGTATTATTAATTTGTTATTTTTAGGGATCATTCATTATTGCATGCAACAAATGATGCATAGCGCATAGAATTTTAAATAATTCATTTCGCCACTTCAGAGAGTTACTGACACTCGAATTGCAGCTGTACGAACTTCGTAACAAGATGGCTTTGAAAGAGAATATGAGTAATTAAACATTTTTGTGACAAGAATTTATTTCATAAAGCTGTACTCACACTGTTACATAATTATAAGTAGCATAAACAGAATTCTGCCAGGACTTGTTGAAGGGAGAGGAAGACGTACCAAATCGCAGAAAAACACATGATATCGTTTTTGACTTTAGTGAAATACTGTTGTAGGATTGTTAAGTTAAGGAGAGAAGGCAAATGTTCTTATGGCGATCGTAACATGGCAAAATATTTCAAATGAGTGCAGCTTCTTCATTAGAACCAAATATCAGAAAACGATCAACAAAGCACAGAAGAAGGATCAAACGAAATTGAAAAATGTTTTTTTTTTTTTTTTTTTTTTTTTTTTTTTTTTTTTTTTTTTTTCAATTGTGCTTTGACAAAATACAGATTAACCTAAGTTTTTTAAACTACACATGCTAAGCTGAGGAAGACATTTTAAGATCAAAAGGAGTTGCTCCACATCTATTCTCTTCAAAAATCTAAAATGGGAAAGATATCCATGTAATATTTAAAATTTCTTCAGCTAACCTTGAAAATTTTGACAGAATGTTATTAAGGTATTTTCTCCCTCCTGGTGTAACGGTAGCAGACTCGACGCGAATTCGAGAGGTCCAGGTTCGAGTACAGGCGACGGCACTGATGATTTTTCGTGTCTCCTGCTTAAAACATCCTAATGACTTTACGGCGGCGGCAGAACTAAAAAGGGGGTGGATGATGATCCTTCACCACCAGGATTTGGAAATTGGGCCCCTTAATCCCAGTCCCCCTTTAAAAAGGGGAGTACATAAAGTATTTTTTCCCTTCTTTCTGCATGCCTTCGTGGTGTAACAGTAGCACACTCGGCGCGTATTCGAGAAGTCCAGGGTTCGAGTTCTGTCGAGGACATCGCTAATTTTTCATGTCTCCAGTATCAAAAAAAGCTAACTACTCTACTGTGGCGCTGGAACTAAAAGAGGGTGGATGATGATTCTTCGTCACCAGGATCTGGCGAATGGATAATTATTGCTGAGACATAAAGAAGTACATTAATTTAAAGTTTTTCTTCTCTATAAGTAAATTTCATTCGTGCATTTCTTTTTGCATTTTAAAAAACTGTTAAATGCAATTTAGTTCGAAAAGCAATAGTGCTTAAGGACAATATTTTCACGTTGAAATTTAGAATAATAAGGCTTTTGAGTAAGTAAGATATCAGTGTCCGAATTCTCTATATTTAACGCAAGTAGCTGTAGAGACTTTTTAGAAGAACGTAAATTTATTTGAATATTCTTAAAAAGAGAACGAAAAAAGGGTCATAAGATATCTGAGAAATGAACTTGTTCTCAAAAAATAAAATAGAATAAACAAACTAATTATAAATAAAAAAAATAAATGTAAAGACAAGTTATTATATTGTCCAGGAATTTCATGGAAGGATGGTTGCAGCGCCTCAAGAAGGTTGGACTTCTATTTCCACCCCAGTTTTCAGAAAGAGCACCCCTCTCTCCTACCAACAATCCGCATGAGAGGACTTTCGGCTCACCACATATTTAGAGTGTCCCCTTGCCGAAAAGATGCTATACACATTTACAAATATCCAAGCCTTCTTCGGGATTTGAACCCGGGTCCTACGGTACTGCAGCAGGCTTCCCTAACCATATACCGTCTTGGCGTCAAAGTTAAGTAAATGGTATTTAAGACTGGTATGTAATTAAGAACAATACATTGCATTTATAAGCATTAAAAACAAGCTCATTATGTAGCTCTCACTATGAAACACTATGAGCTCTCACTATAAGCTCTCACTTTGAAATGGACAAGTGTATTAGCGTATTAGGACAAGTGTATTAGTATATCTTCAATTTGTGTAGAATCCCTTTTCAAGAGCACGCTGCTATAAGATGATATCACTATATACTATTTCTAAAGAAATGATGTGGCAGATGTAAAAAATACACACACACACGTATATATATTGTTACGGATTTGGTATTTAAATAGCTAATGTTAGTTGAATTATAAATTAAATTGTTTTATTCCCCGTGCAGTGTAGCACGTGACGAATATTGAAGGAAAGCTAAGCCGGAAAATTAAAAGACAAGAGCACATGCATTTAACATTTAATAAATAAATAAATCTCTCTTTTTGATTTCGAGAAAGTTCCAGAAAGTTCTCACGCGCGATTTAAAAAACCTTATAAAAAGGAGGAAAACCTCTCAATTCAGTTAAACTTTATAGACTTATGGACATGATCCGTGTACCTGGATCTTCAAAGCACTGATCTTATATTTCGTAATCTTCTTATTGTTATATCAGAGACTTTGAAATATTGTGGACTTATGGACATGATTCGTGTACTTGGATCTTCAAAGCTCTGATTATTTATTGCTAGTGTAAAATGTTTTTCACCATTTGCTACTTCGTTCAAATACCGCCGTCCCTATATGTACATAGTGTATAGTTTCAGTAACTCATGTGCCTCAGTGTTGTACAGGAACTTTAGTGTTTAATTTCTCAGACCAAGCATTCACTGAATTGTGATATCTACTATTTCAAGATGCATTGGCTGTGGACAGTTCACGGGAGGGTGACCCTCACGTGACTACCACTGTCCAATCTGTGTTTCACAGCAAGGATGAATTTGAATATTTTGTTTAGCTAATCTGTTGCACTTAGTTGTGCCATTTGTCTTCATTTAGATCGCGATATTAGTTTAATTATTCCAATCTGGATAACCTGTTTCAAAACTTGATAATTATTAATATATCCAATATTTTTCATTGTACGCGTAAGCTGCTTTGCTCGGAGTCTGAATTTGGGTGGGTGACCACCCACGTGACAGGCTCATGCCAGTCATCTCCCTCCACTCCACCTACATTTCACAAAATTTGACAAGTTTCGCCTAGTTGGCGCGGCGTAAACCGCCTTAATTAAAAACTCAAGTACCAACGCCTTAGGGCAATTTACCAACAGAGACGGTTAAAGTAGCGGTTGTCTACTAATTGCCGCCTAGCCATTGACTCGATTTCGATTTCGATTTCAATTCAGTTAGTGAGTGATTGTAGTTAGTTTGTTGTTGTTTAAGAGTTTGCTTAGAAAACTGCTCTTGTTGAATGTAGCGAATTCGCGGATTAGCTTTCTTTAGCTGTTCTAAGTTCTCTTGAACGTTTGAGTAGTTAGAAGACAACTACTGTGCTATATTGTGATACTGCACGATTATTTGAGGACATTTTATCATATTTGTTGTGATAATAATACATTTTCTTCATTTTTCATCGGACTTGTGCATTCATTTCGTAACAAACTCGTACGCACGCAACAATATATATATTCATTTAATTTCAATGTTCCTCCCCCCTGACGAAGGAGCACTGAAGTTGATTGAATTCATTTTCTGTTTTTGTTTATTTTTCTTTAAATTTCATAAATTTTTTGAAATGTGGTTTTACTTGTTTTTGTTTTAATATTTTTAAATTCTTTGTTGCATTTATTTGAAATTCATTAATTATGAATTTCAATTTTTGGTCTTTGTGAAATATTAGTTCTAAATTTCTTACTTTATGTCTTTAATTTTATATACACTGGTGTGCAAAAATTAAGGACGAGACAGTTTTTTCAATATAACTTTGTACAAAAACTTTCCAAATCAACACATTTAATACCGTAAGATCCCCAATACGTAAGGACATGAGTAATGTAAGCAACACTTACTAAAAGAGAAATCAGATAAAAAGAAGGGATAAAAAGAAGCTTTATTGAAAAAGTTGCATGGAGCGCAATGCGACCGAAGGCCGAAACATCCCTGTGATGGGTGTCCAGCAAGAAGCATCCGGTCTTTAATAGGGGATATGATCTCCCCTGACTGCTAGGCAGGTTTCACAGTGTCTGCCCATGCTGAGAATGAGGGTGTCAATGAGTTGTTGAGGCACCACCTCCCTTTCAATGATGTTCGAGGGATGATTGCGGCTTCCCCGCTCTCTCCAGATGAGTATGCGATGAGAATCGCTACTCAGACTGAATCTGCTCTCGTCTGTAAAGAGTACTCGTCCCCATTCATTGTCTCTCCAATTCCGGTGTTCCGGGCACCACAGAGAACGCCTTCTCCGATGGGCAGGCGTTAGAGGTACACACCGTACAGGGCGTCGTGCAAACAGACCACCACCGTGCACCACCTTCTGGCCACGGTAAAACGCGATATCGGTCGTCCAGTCGCCTGTGTCGTGTGTCTAGCGATTTCTCCCGCTGTCTTCCGCCTGTTTCTTCTGGCCTGTAAGGCAATATACCGGTCATCTGCGGGTGTGGTTCTTCGTGGACGACCACTACTAAACCCCCGGATAGCTGTTCCTGTAGTTTGAAATTGTCTCCAAAGTCGTGAAACGATGCTGTGAGCAATTCCGACGTTTTGTTTATAAACCATTGATTTGTAAATTCGAAACACTAGATGAGCAGGATATATAATAATCGATGCAATATTTTCAAATCAAAACAAGAGAACGGTTGTATACGTGAATA
This sequence comes from Stegodyphus dumicola, assembly GCF_044657685.1. Classification (NCBI taxonomy): domain Eukaryota; kingdom Metazoa; phylum Arthropoda; class Arachnida; order Araneae; family Eresidae; genus Stegodyphus; species Stegodyphus dumicola. Next base: position 172,502,809 of record NC_140774.1, on the reverse strand, counting down.
TGTACAGTTATCACTGTGAATTGTATGGAAGAATGGAACAATGAACAAATAGGTAGATTTTATAACTAACTCTGAACCATTAAGTTTATAAACAAATTACATTTTATTTATAAATAATCATATATATATAATAGTTCATTTAGAACACCACCAATTCCATGTCTTAACATTGAATCGGCCGAATGTCGGCCACTTATTGTTTAATCAGCTATATTAGAATGCACTTCTGCGTATACGTATTTTGACTGCGTGATGCACAAAAATTTATTTTTACACAAAAAATCCAAGCTACTTCAAACTGTACATTCACGGTACATTCAGTTTACAAAATAAAATTTAAATTCTAAAACTAGCTTTAATATTAGCTCTTCATGATCTAAACCCGATCCAATCACTAACTATGATTACTAATATGGAACAATGAAATAATGTTTTGTATTGTTATATGAAAAGTAATGTTGAACAAGTCAGGGTTTCAAATAATCTACGCAATAACAAATAATGCAAAACACTTAGTCCCTTCTGGTATAGGGAATCAGTAAATATCATGCAAGAAGAGGATACGGATAATACACATGCGTAGTCAATATCAATGAACTGCGATAAACACTAGTTAGAGATTACTGAACAGATTCGATGAAGTAGGTGTGTCATTAAGGCCATTGTTTAATCTAATCTATATTTACCTACATGATAATCCATTGTTGGGGCAATATGCATTTACAATATACGCCTGCCAAAGCCAGTGAAGCCTTAGTGATAGCGTATGGATAACCTGAAGACTAAGTGATAGAAATTTAATCTTTAATAAAAGCAATAAAGATCAGGAGTTCAGTTGAATAACGGAAAAAAATGTGAGGAACTTTAGCTATGAGCTGTTATCTATGATCACAAGAGATACTCTAAGAGGACTCCATTTTGAATAAATGTAAGAGATAATTTATTGATGAAGAAACATGTTCATTCTTCGAAAAAGGATGCCATTGCTTGCTATTATGTTTCATTATGTTATTAATAAAGAAGACAAAACGACGCCATGCAACTTGGTAATATGTTTCATCCAATGTTTTTATTTTCCATAGACCACTCTGTTTGATTCGAAAGATGATGTTTAAAAAAGAAAACAGTACAACCAAATCTGCATTTATGCTTACAATGTACATTTCAATGCTAGATTAAAAATCTGTAGACAATAATTTTTGCATTGCATGCAAAATAAAAAAAGTAAAAAATTATAATATCTAAAATTTAAAAAAAGCCTGAAAGCTTTCAGATTTTGTATTACGTCCAAAGGGCCGCTTTTTAACGTTTCGTGTGTTACCTTTGCTTATTAAATATCATGCTCTTCATACTTAAACCACAAAAATTGAATTCAACGGCAATACCACAAAATATTAAAAACATCGTATCTTTACAATTTCCGGTAGAAAGTCTCGCGCCCTGTAAATAAAAATGTTTCTTTTCCCGTACAGTGTTGCCATTGCTCGCTTTGAAATCGTTGAGTTTGTTAATCAGAAATTCTTTAAAGTTTTATAAAATATGAAATCTCTATATATAATACAAGAAAGAGTCTGTGTGTCGTTCGTTCGTGCTGCGCGTAAGCTAATAGACCCAGGGCTACGAAATTTAGTACATAGGCGTATCTAGACAAGAGCCAGTGCACCTCGAAGCGATTTGTTCAAAATCCGAATCCGAATTTTTTTTTAATTTTATCTTTTTGATTTTATGGCATCATTTTGAATAGTTTCATTCTTTTACAAATGTGGTTTTTATTTGTATTTGATAAGATTATATTTTTTTTCCTTTGAGAACATACAGACTCCCCGTGCACCACATATGTACAACACGGGGCTTACAGAAGTAAGTTAACTAGAACATTAAAGGTTACATGTATAAATAAACATTAAAAATTACATGCATAAATAAAGCGAACAAAAGCAGAGAACAGCAGTCTGGACTTCACGAAAACAGATAAGTTCACTGGCCAAGTCACTTCGAACATTTTCAAATCGTTCTGTAAGCATAATCTAGGGCCATCAAATGTAGGGCACGAGAAAATCAAATGTTCCACATCCTGAGGAACTCTTTTAGAACATTCACATAAATTGTTTGATCGTAGATTAAAACGAAACAGATAACTTGCAAATTTACAGTGACCAGATAAAAACTGCGACACTTTAAAATTTAGCAAGAGGAAAGACTCGGAATTCAGTCTATGGTAAATAGAAGGAAGGAACTTTTTGGTGACTTCAGCATTACAAGATGAAATGTATTTCTCATTCCACATAGCTAAAAGCTTTATATAATGAAAGAACTTCCAATAGCTCTTTGGAATGCTAATGTTGATATCAATGGATAAATTTAAGGCATTTTAGCTAAGAAATCAGCTCTTTCATTTCCCTAGAAAACATGATGAGCACGCACATAAGCAAAGCAGATATCAATACCTCTAATTCTAAGTGAACTAACAGTTACTAGGGTTTCGATAACTAATTTATCGCAGCTGGTAATACTGTTTAAAAGTTGAAGATAAGAAAGAGAATCAGAACAAATAAGGTACTTTGAGGATGTTGTCCCATGATCCCGGATCCATTTGACGGCAAGATAAATGCACAGAAGTTCTGCTTGAAAAACTGTACATTCATTCCGTATACGGTGTCTAAGAAAACAAATATCGGAATGGCCTTCAAAAAGAACAAATGCAAGGCTTGTTGTTCATCTTGCTGCCATCTGTAAAGAAAACCATATGAAAACTTTGAAATAAGTTCTCTCTTTATAATCACAGAAATTTATGGGTTCTAAAGAAGCGGAATGAGGAAGATCAGTGAAGGGGACAATTCCATTAATACAGTCTTCCGAAGCATGAGTTGCCAATGACTCAAAAATATTATTCTTATATGCAATTTCAAAATCAATAGGTGGAACTCCTGCAAGAACAAAAGTAGGCTCATAGCTTAAGGTTCTATAACCACTAATAATACGAAGAAGAATTCTCCGTTGAATCTTTCTTAAATTTCTTTTGCTAACCTTCTTGGCAAGAACATGTCCCCAAGCACGACAGCCGTACGAAATGAAAGTTACAATACACTGCTTATACATGAATTTCTTAACATCGTAGCTTACTCCAAAAGTATTTTTGGCGATTCGGTGAAAGCCATTAATAATTTTTTCACATTTAGCAGAAAGAAATTCAATGGGCTTTTTCCATGTTAATTTTTGGTCAAGAATGACACCAAGATATTTAACATTTTCTACAAATTCCAACGGAGAATTATCGAGCATCAAAGAAGCAATATTTTGTTCATCAAACGTACTGGGAACAAGCATAGCTTTACCTTTTGAAGGATTGAAAGTGAGTTTATGAGAAATCGCCCAACTGGAGGCAAAATCTAGAACTTCTTGTGCTCTCAAAAGAATGTTATTCAAAATCCTTCCTTGGAAAATTAATAGTAAGTCGTCTGCAAACGGAATTTTTAAACAACCGTCGAGATGACTTAAAAGATCATTTATGATTATGTTCCAAAGAGTAGGTCCGGATACAGAGCCTTGAGGACAGCCTTTTTCTAGAGAATAAACCTTAGATTATATTGCATTAATTTTTAAGCATGAACGATTTTCTAAATATTGAAGTCCACAAAATTTAAATCATGCTACAATGTTTAAAATTTGGAGATTTTTTATATCCCCTTAAAATTCTTAGAATTGCAACATAAGTTGTTTGAGAAACAAAAGATGGAACACATATTTTCGCAATGGAAGATTCTAGCCGTTTATAGGCGTTAGCCGCTGCTAAGGCCAGAGGCGGTGGCCTCTTCATTATAGATATCCCTAACATGTGGGCCATTGTTGCCTATTATGAAGGGAAAGACAAATTACATCCATGCCCTCTCCAGGATTTGAATTCCGGCCCTTCGATATGGCAATCAGAATCACTAACCACTTTACCGTCTGGACGCTGAAAAGATGGAAACACTGAGGAGAGAAAAAAGCTCCAGGCAAGTAACGTAATAAAGGTAGCTTTTTAATCAGGTTACGTAATAAAAGTAACGTAACAGGTTTTTGTACTTATTCTAGAGTTATTTAAAAATAATAATCGAATAATAACTTCTAAAACCCATCAAACTTGTTATAGCCATGAATATCTGAAACAGCTTTGATAATTATAAACAAAATCAAAATATTTTTAGAATGGCCTACATCTGCCATCCACACTATTGTAATTCTTTCAATGTTGCCAATTTACTACATCCGCAAGGATATCCTTTCACGTGATTTCCTCTCGGTGGTTATTTGTAAACTTTGTGGTAGTGTAACTGTTAAAGAAATGAGTAAAACCAAACTCATGCAACATTTCATCTGAATAATAAAAATTTAAGAATATTTTTAGTGCCCTCGTATGCACAGTTTTTAAAGTGTCTTTCGGAAACCGAGGGAAAATTTGTTATGCTTGATGAACCTGTTTCCAACCCAGAATGCCTTTCTCCAGCGGTCAAGCGGTAAGATTGCTGAAAACTGCTAGGTCGATCTGAATTCTTGTGAGTAGGACGACTGCATGGGTGTTTCTGATAAGGAAACAAAACACGAGTCATTTTCTCTCAGAATGACTTTCATGAATTAAACGGAACATGAGTCATTTTCTCTTAGATTGTCTTCCATGCATTTATCCCTTCTTTTAGGAAGATAACCTTAACGTGTTTCGTCCTAATTAAAAAATTCCTTAAACCAAATGCAGTAGTTTCACCATGCTGTAAAATTTAAAATTAATAGGTCCATAGCTTTTACGTGAAATCCGAACAAACGTAGCTAAACACGCCCCTATGAAATTTTAGATATTAGTATATAGGAAGATTAAAATTTGTATTAGCCTTTATTATAGCAGACGTGTATAATTCTATTGAATAAATCCCTTTTAATTCCTTAAATTTGAAAAAATCTTGTTTCATATTTTTCTAATTAGCAGATTGAAGAAATATATGGAATTTACCTTTAACTGACTTTAAAAAGTAAAATACTTTTCAGAAGTAAGCCCTCTTTTTGCATTTTATTAACCATTTTGTTTCAGCTTTGCATGAATAAACACTTTTCTCATATACTACTAGCATACTATATTTTTAAACTTTATTGCTAGAGAATTTCCAAAATATCTTGATAGTGAAATACTAAGTGATTTTACTAAGATATTCTGAAATTATTCTCGGGTAAAGACTTTTAGTCAACTGACATTTAACTGATCTCATTCGATTTATCGATGCAGGAAACAGGAAAAATCAGGCGAGCCATAGCCGAGATTCGAACTCTCCAATGGCAGCCAAACATGCTTCCACTTGCAAGGCATGCATAAAGGAGATGATAATTCCTTACATTTTCCATTGTGATTGCGAACGAGATCACCTAGTCACCAAATCCAATTGGTAACGAATTATCGTCTAGAATAGTTTTAGTTCAAGGGCTGTTTGTAAAGTTATTAGATTTAATTCTGAGCGGGAAATATGAAATAATTAGCAATTTTCTCTCCAGTATTCGAGTTCCGAATCTCCTGCTTATTTAGCCCGTCATGCTTCCAGTTACATTACGAATACACAGAGATGAAAGGAAAAACTTCTTTGCATTATTAGTAGAAAATAAAGTTACATTAATGTACGGTATATAAAACGTAAGCTTTGTTTTAGTGATGCCAAATACTGTAAAAAAAAATTAGCGTTTTCGTGTTTTCCTCCTTCGAGTATATACCAGGCTCATTGAAGGGAAGTTAGTCATTGTTTGTTAAGTTATGCAATTCCTCACCTCCCAGTTGTTTATCAGTCTTAAATGCTTATTGGTTTCTTCTATTAACCCTGTATTACATAATAATATCTTACTTCGACGAAGCTTGTTTGAGATTCAGATTCAATTAATTTAGTGTTTATAGATTAAATTTCTCTTTGTATAAATTATTTTCACGTGTTTGTAATGATTATTTTGTTAATTGGCAATCAGCAGGCATATTCTTTGGCTGATTATCTAATCTCAACTTTCAGTTTCTATGTTTGCAGTGCCTTAGCATTGGCATTACCATCAGATTATTTTTTTCATAATGTTATGGAGTGACACTGCTTAAATTTCCTTACCCTTTCTCTGCTCTTAAATTAATTCCCTGTAGCCGAGATAGTAATCCTCCTTTTCACATCTTTCTCCTACTTGTCTATAATTAGAAATGTTCTTTTCCTTTATATTGCTCTAGAATCCCGTGTGATTTCTTTTTCTTCGCTTTATTGTTCATTCATTGTATGTACATACCGTTAATTTTAATTCATCTTCATTGTTGTTCAGGAAACAAATTAATTTGATTATATTGATGTTAAGATAAAGAAAATGTTATTCTTTCGCATAATATTTATATGTAACTAGTATTAAAAAAACAGCTAATTTTTTCAGCTAAATGAAAATGATTATGTTGCGCTGATGAAATAACTGGCTATGAACAGCATATTTGTCAGGAACTCTTGCTTATATACTAAAAGAACAATGGATGAAATGTTTGTTAAGCAGCAAGACAGATATGTACTAATATAATTTTAATAGGCTAATTTTTGTAAAATATCTGATGTGGACACCACATGAGCTCCTTGTACGGCCGATTAAATTATACAAATTTTGTGCTGCCTTTCATTTAAACTTATTTCCTCGAATTTTATTGGAGATAAATTTCTCCTTCAGTCGATTCACTTCTCACTCAGCGGCAAGGCAAAAGTACATAAAAACTCAAAACATCTTCATTAAAAATTATAAAATATAGAAAAACATAAAACACCAAATACAATTAATAACATTAAAAAATGGTTTTACAATTAGAACTAGAGTTATTACTCAGAAAAAAGCAATTCAGCCAGCGGGCAGAAAGACAGATTTTTCGGCACACAAAACTGAAAGCTTGCTTTTGTTCCCACTCGGCAAAAGGACGCAGAAGTTGGTGCAGAAACTGAATGAATTCCTCTACCAAACAAAAAGCGGATTCATTAGGCTTAGTAACTTTTTTTACTTTTTTACTTAAACGACTCTAAAAATATTGCTAATTCTAGAATTACTGTATGTAGATTAATTAAAAGCATAAAACACCTTAACCGGAGCATAAGAACAACATAATTCAATCACTTTTAAAGCAAAAAATGCACAAATTACCAACATATAAGAATAAATATATATATAAGAGCAGTAGCCTATAAAAAATTTCAACGTTCTGAGACTACTCGTTTTTGAGTTATGCGAGATACATACATACATACGTACGTACAGATGTCACGAAAAATAGCTCTTTTGAATCCATTTTACAATAAATTTTGGGAAAAAGAGTTCTTTGTTCTGTACGTACGTAGAGGTGTTACGCAAAAACATAATTCGAAAGGATTCAAGAGCGGCAGAAGCGGATATTTCACTGAAAGGTGATACCCGAAATATTTCGTGATTACAATACTTCTTTTACTTTAATTTACTTTTTAAAAAATGGCAACTTTAAACAATTCCATAAGTAATAACTCAGCTATGTAATACTATAAAACATCATTCTCAATGATTTCATCCTTTTTTATCTGATAAAAAGTGATGGAGCAAATGTCGAATTCTGCAGTCGTACGAATTCAGCTTCATTTCTCGTTATTCATAATTGCTAAATATATGAGCCTTCTGTTTTCAGATACAAATTTATTTTCTCACATTGGTCGTCTTTTTTGTGTACTTTCCAGATGTCCGCTTTAGAAAATTCAAAATTTCGAATTACATACTTACGTACTTAAGAAGATTTGTACACGGTACTCTACTTCATATTAAGAAGTTTAATTAAAGATATAAGTAATTTTAACCTATGACAATTGTAATACTCTTGTTTTACTAATTCGGATTTAACAAACATATTTTTCACTGAAATTAATTTTTTACATTATTATAAATATTTGCATTTTACAAAAAGTAAAATGTTACTAATTTTGCTCACTCGAAAATAAAACCCAGCTTGCAGTTTAGGATATATTTTAAGAAATAAAAGTGTAGGTGAACACTTATTTTAATTTTCGGTAATTCCGAAAAAAGAAATAACAGTTTTCTTTTTTGAGAATTTCCTTGAAATAACAACGCTATTTACTGTAACTCAAAGGCAAATTTAGCTTTTGTGATCAAACATACCAGTAAATTCTTCAGAGAATGTTAACTAAAACTGAAATCATTTTAGCTGATGTGTCTATTATAATTAGTGGTATTTATGCAGTTTATATGTACTGTGATTACTTATGTTGGTTTAATATTTAGTTTGCTTGGTTTGGTATAGCTGATTATCGCAAAGCATACTAAAGCTGTTCACCTAAGTGTAGGCATGCCTTCGTGGAGGACTTTCTAAGAAAAATTGCTTCGTATACACGTCACATGGGGAAAACCATGAAAACGATTATGCAGCCAGCCCGTTTGCCTGGAATTGAATCCAGGTCGGAACTACCAGTGCTCAGCGATTTTGCCGCTCGACCGTTGGTGGGCTGGTTTAATATTTAAACAGTTTAATTCTTCTACATAGTATGTTTGTTAAATTCTTTCTTTCATTCTGCAATTTCATTTATCAAAATAACTGTTTATTAGCACCTAATAAAATTTAAAGCAAAAATATAACCAAACAGGGGCATTGTTTTCAAGAAAATATTTTACTAAAAGTTACAAGTATTTTATTAAATTGTCGAATTAACAAAAATTGTGCGGTCTGAAAGCTTTTCTTGATTTATTTCTCAAACTGTAACCATGAACTATGACCAATCATTCAAGTATCATTTCCGAGTACTTCAGTAATTATTAGTTAACGTAAATTTATTTTAAATGGCTCTGTGATTATAAGTTATTATTACTATAAATTTATTCTAAATACTTCGGGAAGTATTAGCAAAATTTTATCATAATAATCTTCAATGTATAGTTTTCAGTTATAATCACCTTCAGTGTTTTCATGTACAATGTATTGTTATTAGTTATTCTTATACCAATATTTGAGATATCATATGCATTAACTCTTAAGCATTTTATATTAAAGAGTTACCAATCAAACATCTAGGAATACATAAATTTCGCTTTATGGAAAGTTCTACAATTTAACATCATTAGGCTTTGTCTGATTCTAAAAATTAAAGCAAGTATTCGATTTTATAGATTATTTGAGCGATTCTACTAGTCTTTGACAGTGGAAAGCATCCACCATTCTTCGTCTCCTGAGAAGCGTGTAATAGCTATTTAACAATTCCCTTAACTGCGAAGTGTGTAATGTCTATTTAACCTTTCCATAATAGAACCTGTTGAATATTTAAGGCAACTTAAACAGTCACATCTTGGGCTTAACAGAGCGAGCGTTCAGAAGTCAGGATTACTTTGTCGCTTACTATATCTCTAACGCCACACCACTGGAATCGTAATACACCATTCCAATGCCAAATACCGGCCGCCAAAGCGGGAACAAGCCTGCTCCGGTCAAATCCCGTAATCTAATTTCCAGGCACTTCAATGTGAGCCCTTCATCATTACCCAGATAATACAGCCCTGGTCATCACTCACCAGACGATGCCCAATTTGTAATTCTGTCAGATTCAGAATGCGCGGCACCGATGTAGATAAAGCTAAACGTACTCCACGCTCACGTTGAGCGAAATCTGTGGACGAGAATAGATGTTAATCACAAATAAAATCTCCATTCGGAAACGAGGAAATGGAGCTCTCATACTAGATTTGTTAAGCATATATAGTACAACGGAGACAAAACTTGTTGGTATGGCACAGAATTTTGAAGAGAACAGTAGCTTTCATTTTACCCTCATAAAATCTAATTTGAAAAAAAAAAAGTTTCAAAATTATGTGACAGGGTAAGAGTAGTTTTAGTATATGCAGTATTAGTTGAAAATTTAACTGCATTAAAATTCGTATAATTATTTCAATGCCTTTGGATCTGGGCTCGAACATAAGTTAGGATACGGACATTTGTGACTATAATGTCTTTGCGGTATGAAGGTACTTGAAATCTATCAAGAAGAAATCCAATTCGAGAGGTTGGTGGTGTTATGTAGCGAATTTAAATTATTAATATGTGTTTTAAATTATTATTATTCTAATATTTTTATTTGTATTCATGTGTATTTTAATCTGAAAAAAAAAAGTATTCTTAAGCTCTTAAGGTTTAACTCATTATTCTTGAGTGGGAATTGTAACAAAGGCGAGAGACGGTTGCGAGGACACACATCTGGTTTATGGCCTTTCCAAAAAGGAAGGTAGTAGGGTATGTATTGTCGCCTTTTAGCTAATGCGTGTGAAATGGAAATCGTTTTTCCTGTCGCTTTGGCAGTTTTCTTACTTCAAGACAGTGGGAGGTGTACTAAGTTAAATAATTGGATACTCGTAAAAGCTAGTTTCGCTTGTTAGTTGGGGGGTCTTTTTTTTTTCTCTCACGTTATGTGAGTGCAGATGTTTTTCGGATTGCATTGTCAGATTTTCTGGTGTTTGATTCGTCATGGGTGTGTCATTTTCTCAATTTAGATAACTTAAAATTCCCAGATTGGTAAGATTTAATTTTATGATTTTTTTGAAAGCCTATGAACTCACAGAGGCGGAGAAACCGAGATTTCCTGGGTGCTTGCACCAGGCTAGAGTTCTTTCTGATTCTGATTTTCAAGAAGAGTAAGAGGAGAAAAAGTGGGGGCTTGACCCTTCGGGTCTTGCTTCTCGCGAGCCGCGTGAACAGCCGGCAGAGGGTATGATTTTTCTCTCGGCTTTTAGCTGGCGAGAATTTGCGTTGGCATAAGGCATAGAGCTCAGCAGAAGAATTTCGATTTCTCTTATCCCAAGAAATGTTCGGCAGATTCTCTTGGTGATCCTGACATTCTGATGCGGTATTCCTGTTTTTTACCGGCTTTGACTTCCTAATTAGGTTTTGTTCCAAAGGTGCTCTACGCTCATGGTGAGTTTCGGGGCTTCCAGAATGAAAGAGACTCGTGTAGGACCCTTCTAAGGTGTGCATTGCTGTTTATTCTGCCTGTGCCAGCTGCGTCGATTTTTTTTCCATCATTCCATGCTCTGAAATTTATTTATTGTAAGGACAGCTTCAGTGGTGTTGCAACCAAGTCATCTTTAAAATTCGCAAGAACTGTCTGCTTCCATTAACGATGATTTTGTGAATAAAGGACAGCAGGAATAATGTGGTGCTCGAGTAAACTTTGGACGCTGGACGATCTGTGGAGCGGTCAAATCACCTTATTAAATCAGTATACGAAGGTATTCCCGAGTAAAGTGAGTGTTGCAGATTGGACTTCACCCCGTGAGTGATTTTTTTTTATTTGTTTTACTTCAATAATTATCTTAATACTCAAGCAGGAATCGTCATTTTAATGTTTGTTGAAATTTGAGCAATTACTTAATTTAATTAATCGATGTGGAAATTATCAGTGTTCTTAAAGTGAATTACCATAATAAGTACTTAAAGTTAGAAGATGAAATGGGAGAAAATACTAGTGTTACACTTATGATACAGTAGAATTTGATAATGTTAATCTTAATTAATATAAGCTGTAATTTGGTGTAGTATTATGTGTTATTTTGCTTAGAAAAAAATATGTATTACTGATCAGTTAACCATTATTTAATTATATAATATATATTCAAGAATTTAATAAATGTGTGTTTAAAATTTAATTGCATTTGTGTATTTATGTAGCGTATAATTTACTGTGGTCTGTCATGTCCCTCCATTTGTTTGAGCCGGGAGGCTTTTAAGAAACATGGAGTTTAATTGAATTTGGAGTTATTGATTTTCCCTTTACATAGGTTACTCACAACGCAAACCTAAAAGTAAATTGTACTATACCACTAAACGATTGATTGATTGATAGATATGATATACAATTGATTGATAGATTTACTATACGAATATTTTTAAGAATGTCGAAATGATATTTGATTATTATGAAATAGATTTTGAATGTATTTGTTATTTGATTTTTTTTTTTTGTTATTTTTGTCCGGCACCATCAGTCAAAGTCCAAAGTTAAAAGGTATTAAAACAACAACATAATTTTTTTCTATATAACAGTGGTAAGGGAAGAGAGAGGGGGTATACAGTCCTTGTATTATATTACCCAGATGATACGTATCAAGAACTGGAGATGAATTAAGTCAGGTAGCCCATATGGAGACATACGTTGTACAAAACGTGGGAAGTATGCTTACCTTTGATGGAAAAACATCTCTATTGTACTGCATAGTTTCGTTCTATAAATAACCCCAAACTGTGCCTATCGTTCGTGGTCACACTGTATATTTGACCATTAAAGTGTACAGATTAAAGATGTAAGTGGAAACACACTGTTTAATTATTGAATGTTGAGTTACCTGTTTCAATCTAAGATCAAACAATTTACTTGTATTCACATACAATTTATTTGTACGTAAATGTTAAAAAAAGTACCTCATAATGAACATTTGATTTTCTTATGCCCCTACTTTGATGGCCCTAGGTTATGCTTGCAGAAAGATCTGAAAATGTTCCGAGTGACTTGGCCAGTGAATTTATCTGTTTTCGTGAAGTCCAGACTGCTGTTTTCTGCTTTTGTTCGTTCTATTTATGCATGCAACTTTTACTGTTTTAGTTAACTTACTTCTGTAAATCCCGTGTTGCGCATCTGTGGTGCAATAGGAGTTTGTATGTTTTCAAATTAAAAAAGTTCAAAATCTTTCGAATGAATGCCATAAAAACTGTCTTAGCTTCAAAAGCACTTTTCATTACCAGTTTTAAAAATTATAACACTAGACTAAGAGGAAGATAATTTAAAAAGGTTATACTTAAGCCGGAATCTTTGACAACACATTTCCACAAGATATTAAGTAGCTTTCGATTAGCGAATGCAGACTCATTAATAACTGTTCCATTATTAATAGTTTATTAGAACGTAAATGAAAATCAGTAGTACCCATTTCCTCAAAACTGTGATGGATTATTCAAATTTTGCAATGTTTACCTTCAGTTCGTAAATTACAGTGCAAGTAAGCCTCACAAAATTTAAATAACGCCTCACAATTTTAAGGAATTTGGGAAATGCTAATTTTGTAGAAATAGACAATAAAATGAATTATTATTATGGAGAATTTGACTTTAATAGCATTTTCGGGAATTAATTGTAGTAAACTATAGTCAACTAGTTTTATAGTGCTTCCCATAGCTGTGAATAACTGCTGTTGCGCTATCGATTTGGTATTCGAGCTCTCATTTCGTTCTTATCTGAGCCTTTTATAATGTATCGTATGTTATACCATTAGTTATTTTTTGGTTGATATATATTTTTTCTGATGGTATTTTGTTTATACATATTGTCTTTTCTAACAACGCTAGAAAGCAAATTCTCATGCACCGTGTCTTAGCAAATGGTTTCACATACCTGAATAACTGTGCATTAGTCTTAAAAATTGTTTGAATGCTAATATATGAGCAGAATTTTCTCTTGCAGAATTTATATTGAACGTTCAAATAGTTAGAAAAGTTACTTTGAGTTATTTATTCTGCGAATAAACATCAAAATTATTAATTGTTATTAATACTGATAATCTAACAAGCAAAGTATACGCAAGAGTTTGAATGTTCATCATTCGAACAGTAAATTACTTGAATATATTTTATATGTACAGTTAAACCGCTCGTGCTTGATACACCAATAAGTATTTGGACACCTGTGATAGAAAAGAAAAACTAACTTTATTCAAAATCAATACTTGTTAGAGCCTCCACGAGACGTGGTATTTTCTTCCATTCGGCTTGGAGAAGACATAGAAGTTCCTTCACCGATTTCGCACGGGTAGTGCACCCCTGAATTCGGCAATGCAACTCGTCCCAGAGGTTCTCGATAGGGTTCAGGTCTGGACTCTGTGCAGGCCAGTCCATTCGATGATCTCCATTGGCACCATACCAAGCCTTGGTTAACGTCGAAACATGACAACTAGCATTGTCGTCCTGAAAGTAACATGGGTCCAACCCGTAAAACTGCCACAACGTAGGAAGCACATTGTCATCCAAAATAGTGCAGTAGGCATCGGAGTTGAGCTTACCATGAATGGGGACCAAGGGTCCCAGCCCATACCAGGAGAAACACCCGCAGACCATAATTCCACCTCCGCCGAACTTGACTGTTGGCACAATGCATTCTGGCAGGAAACGTTCCCCAGGTAGACGCCAGATCCAGACCCTGCCATCCGAACGGTAAAGGGTGAACCTTGATTCGTAACTCCAAAGAATCCGTTTCCACGGATCTAGGGTCCAATTTCGATGTGCTTTGCACCACATTAACCGAGCAGCGCGGTTGGACTTCGTGATCAAAGGCTTATGGGCAGCAGCACGACCATGAAAACCAAGCAGATGTGCTTCCTTACGGATGGTATTCATTGAAACAATACTCCCGGATGCCTGTTGAATCTCTTCGCGGTTGAGGGCCATCGGTTGGGTGCGGGTCTTCCGAATTTCTCTGGACCGCTCTCGTTGGTCGCTATCTCCCAGTTTCGTTGGTCTGCCGACTCGGGGCACATTCCGACAATCACCGTTCACCTTCCACTTCTTAATCACATAGGCCACTGTCGATTTTGGGTACTTCAGATGGCTAGATATGTCCCTTAAGGATCGGCCACATTTGTGATACCCGATAATTATACCTTTCTCGAAATCAGAGATCTCCGAACTGCGAGGCATCTTGCATGCGACTAAAGCCGATGCTGTTTCCTACACGATATATACCGACGGAGTCCGTGAAATACCTTAGTACCGCAGATATCGTCATTTGCATAGATGTCCAAATACTAATTGGTAGTCAGTGTATTTTGAGTAAGCTGACGATAGCTGAAAGATTATATTTATTCAAATTCATCAACTGCCATATTCAATGCAAAATTCAATTCAACTGCCATATTCAATACATTTGATGAAGCAAGTAAATTTACTAAAGTTTTAACTATGAATTCTTGCCAGATAGGAAAATATTCCTTATGTCTATCTTCAAAAGACATAAGAGAAAAGGGAAAGATCTCACGAAAATACATTTTAAGTGAAACGCATTTAAATCAAATGCATTTTCTTTGAGTTTAACATCGAAAACTTCATTGCTATTTTGCTGTGTTTTCAGATTAACTTTATGGGCCTGATAAACTGCTATCGATTATATAACTAATTAGGGATGAAGCTCATCAAGTTGGGTAGAAAAGTTCGGCATATACAAGTAAATCAAGGAAAAGGAAGGAAAATATTTGTTTTTCTGACTTACAAAATGATAGTGTTTCAACATTTCAAGCGTTTTGAGTCCAATTGCGAGTTTGTGTAATCAACATTGGCATGGTAGTCTGGGTATCTCAGTAAGAAATTTATAAACAGAGAGTTTCAGGATAGGAAATGGAGAATGAGCTTTGAAATAAGAGTCAACAATTGTTAACTTATCTCTCCTTTCGATAATTGTTTTCTTTGTTTTCTTTTCGGGATGATTTTTTAATTAGTTAGCAAAAGCTTTTCTTACAAAAGATTCCCTGGTAAGGAATTATGAGGCATAAATGGCGAAGGACTGGTTTTTGATAGGAGCCCAATTTCTCATTGGTTGCTTACTTAACAAAACATCTTATGCATTTTCAAAAGTACGGATAGAAGGACTTTAACATTTTTAACATTTCTGAGGCATTCCGCGGAGATAAACTGAAGCATCTAAGATGATTGTGTGCAAAATTTCGTCATTTTTATTGACAAAGTCAGAATTTTGTCACTTAATATTGGGACGTTCCAAGTGTATAAAACAATTAAAAGGTGGATAATTGTTTTCCATACTATTCGAATCTGTTTTACTTTTACTTTTATTAAATGACTAGAGAGATTTTCAACTACAGAGCTCTTTCTCTGGGAAATTGTTTAAATTTTAATTGTATAAATAGGCAATTTTATTTTTCTGGTTTATGAAAACGTGAATTTTATCTGTTGGATCAGGCAGGCTTCTCATTAAAGCCTTAATTTGAATATTCTTTCGTTCTGGAAGGTACTGAGCTGCATTCCATCATTTGCAAGGAAGACAGTTGCATGCAGAAGGAATCCTCAATTACCAAATATTAAATTTCCGATGTTACTACGAAAGGTTACAAGGAATTTTCAGATTTTTTCTGTAAAATAAGTACCCAAATTTTTTCCAAATAACTCCAACCTCGAACAGACAATTTTAGGGAACTCTTTGTTTAAAATCTGGCAATCAAGTTTCAGATTAATTTCAATAACGCTATCGCTTCTTCGAAGATTCTTTAACAACATTATTATTATTTTCAGCAACATTATAGTATATTAGCAACATTATAGTATAGTCAACACATACAATACATTATAGTATTAGCAACGTTATAGTATTATTTCAGCAACATTATAGTATAGTCAACACATACAATACATTATAGTATTAGCAACATTATAGTATGATTTCAGCAACATTATAGTATATTAGCAACATTATAGTATAGTCAACACATACAATACATTATAGTATTAGCAACGTTATAGTATTATTTCAGCAACATTATAGTATAGTCAACACATACAATACATTATAGTATTAGCAACATTATAGTATTATTTCAGCAACATTATAGTATAGCAGTATTCTTTCAACAACATTATTATTTTTATCCGATGTTTTCGTGAGAAAGAATTGTTTCCGATGAACTGATCACTAATGCTATAATAGTTCATTTTTTGGGTCAGTGAAAATGGTAACATTGCTCTCCGAATGCATCTGACATTCAGTTTATCTACCCCTGTGTCTTGTCCCTAACTAATCTTCCCCTATTTCACCTAACTCTTTCAAAGAAATCTTCAGATTTTTAAATTTACTCTCACTAAAAATAAAAGTTGAAATGTTTTGAAAAAAAAAGTTGAAATTTTGAATGTATACTGAGGCAAACGCGAGCCAATTCAGTGTATTGGTATCAAGCTTTTCCTCATACTCAAGCCAACTTCAAACGTGATCCTAATTGTGTAAATTGTGGCGGAGGTTCTCTAAGGACCCGTGTTAAACCTAAAACAGAAAAACTAACATTTGCGTGCTATAAATCAAAATATATACTGCAACTTATATGGGTTATTCCTAGCCCTCACACTGAAATTCCATCCACCAAGAAATATTCAGACGGTGTAGTTTCAAATCAATACTACGCTTCTGCTGCTTCAGGATCTGCAAATATAGTACAAGAATTAAAAAAAAAAAAATAAAAGGTTCGGTCATTATTTTAAACGCCTCCGGACTTTGCAGTTAAGCATGACAACTTGCAGGTCTGCGCATGCTCGTGCCATTGCTGTGTGTGTTTTCTTGAGCTGTGATTTTTAGCTTTATTTTGTGGTAATTAATCTGTGTAAACTATTTATTGTGTATAATTCTGTTTGCGCAAATGCTTTGCTTTATATTTGGGCAATTTGTTTCAAGTTTAAAGAAATATTGTTAATTTCATGGCTCTTGCAAGATTTCGGTACAGTTAAGCCTAGAACAACGATTTGTTTACTACATCTTTGAGAAGTGCCAGGAGTTAAAGGGGTGCCAGGATGGACGAAGAGGACCATGATGCGTTTTATAGTGCGCTTAAGTGATGCTCTGAAAAACTTGAAACGGCTAATTGAGTCAAAGTGTAACATGAAACAGAATATTCATGAAGAGGCAAGGCATGCAGTGTGCGAGTTAAAGTGTTTGATTACTAAGAATTTTGAATGTATTAAGTCGAAGGGTTACTGTGAAGCTTGTAGGGAACGTTTTAAAGACATTTTCGTAAAACTAACGTATGCTAGTGCTGTTCTGCTATCTTGTGGACAATGTGAAATAAAGTTCTTTAAGTTGTGGTCTTGTCATTTCTTCGGAAAACTGTTCGTCAGAGCATATTAAAAAGATTCTTAAACTACAAATTAATCCTTTGGAGAAAAGAGTTGGTGTTTTCAATCTAAAAAATAATGAAATTGCAAGGTATTGATAGAATGTCCCTCTGAAAATGATTTAAAAAAGCTGCAATCTGAAATACAAGTAAAATCACCGGAATTAACTGCCTTTCCTCTAGACGAAGGAATCCTACGACCTTAATAAAAATGTCCCTAACGAGATAAAGGATGAGGATGTTCTTGATGTTTTTAAAAATCAAAATTCAAATATTATTGCTTCTGAAAATAAATGGAATGAATCTCGAATTCTATTTATGTTAAGGAAATTTCAAAATACGAGACACTAAGTTGTTGAGGTGCATCCAGACCGTACAGGTATTTTACAGGAATGTAGATTAAAAATTTCTTAAAGTATTTGTGCTATGGATGATTTTTATCGTGATTAATCCGTGTTTTAACTGTTTAGGATATAATCACTGTGCTGAACATTGTAAAAACCTCCGCGTTTGTTATTTCTGTGCACGTGAACATGAAAGTAAAAATTGACCACATAAGAATTTAAAAGTTTGTATTAATTGCATTAGACGTAACCAAAAAATGAAAGACGAGGAAAAGAATTAAATTTTAGCCATTTTTCCTTTTTTTAAAAGTTGCTCTTGTCATGGATTTATGAGAAGTCAAAATATATCAAGAATAAATTATGGATAATAGTCATAATTCTATTTTAAAATTTGTTCAAATTAATTTACATAGATGTAAGTCAGCAACTTGTTTTGAATACGGAGGTAAATAATATTTCTGTCGCTTTTATTCAAGGGCCTTACTCTTATCATGGTCTTATTCCTGGCTTTCCGAGTTCCTTTAGGCTATGCTATGATTTTAATTCAGAAGTCATAAAGGTTGCTATTGTTGTTCAAGCCGGATTTCTGCCTACGTTTTTGGATTTGAGATTCTTCGATTATAATATGGTGACTCTTGACATTATCTTTAAAGATACAAAATATATTTTTTTTATTTTCATACTACTTTGAGCCTTTCCGACGTATTGACTCTGATTTACAGAAAATAAGTCGGGTCTTCCAGGCTAGGGATTTTACAGAGTTTATTTGGGGTATGGGTTCCAATAATAAGTCTGAACTGTGGTTTAGTCCTTACAGTGATGTTCGAGGAAACAAGCTTGGAGATTTTATCAGCTGCTATAACTTATATGTGATGAATGAGGACTACGGCCCTACTTTTTGTTGGGAAAAATAAAAAATTTGTTAGAGTTTTACAAAATTTAAAACAGGTAATAAAACAAATTCCAGATTCCAAATTCGGGCTTCCAGTTGCCCATGTTCGGTTGAAAGACTACGTGTTATTCAAAATGTGGGATTCTCTAGGTACTATTGTTTTTTCACAGTGCGAGAAACTGTCATGCATTCATGCAGACTCTTCATAATTTAGTTTCTTTAAATATACGTGACAATAATATTTGGTGGCAACAGTTTGAAAAGTGAATCAAAGCAGAAAGTGAAACGACGTAAAATGCCGTTTTGAGAACAGCCCTTTGGTTCTAACGCCTTTTGGACTTAAAAAACAGAATATGTATGACAGATATAAAAAAAAGATAATATAAAAAACAGAATTTGAACCTATTACAACTATTCAACGCAAATTTTGGGTAATGTGTAGACGATACTCACTTATTGCGCATATTACTCCCTTATGTTGCTTTTACTAAGATCCTCTCAGGCCTTAAGCAGCGTATGTGGAAGGAAGCAGAAAAGCTTTGATATTTGAGAAATTCATCGTGAAATTAATTAATTGTATATTTACTTTTTAATATAAGTTGTTAAGCTGCCTCAGTAACTTTTAAAAATAAAACTGTTTAAACTGAGGTTTATAATTTTCCATGAGTATATATGTCTGTAGTGAATACTCTCAAAGTTCTTTAAAAGCAAACTTTTTTACTGTATTATAAGTTCATAAGTTAATATACAGTCAGTAAATTCTATGTTAATTAGCATCCATATGTCGTTTTTATGTTTTGAAGTCACTCACAGAAACTTTACTTTGTTATATTTTCTCCGTTGTTTATATTTTTAGTAATTCTTTTAGGCTTAACTGGCATTCCTGTTAATGAAAAAGTAAAAACTGTTTAAAATTACATTCTATATTCTGGACTGGTATAGAAAGAGGAATTAATAAAAGCTGGAAACAAAATGCAGCTCATTTTTGAGGGATTCATTTAACTTTCCATGATCAATTTTACTTCAGCATATCTATGAGATGGATAATATAAGAATAATATGCATCATTATATCAAAATTTTGTGAATGTAAAAATTTGAAGGCATGCAGTAATTAAACGAATGAAAACTACTTCAAATTTTAGTTCTAGAACTTTTAGGCAGTTAGTAATCTATTATAATATTAATTAAGGTATGGTTAAATAGTTATATCAAATGCAGAAGTTTTTTAATTATTGAATTCAGGAATTCTAACAATATTGTTGCTTGACTTAGGGTTCATAATAGATTGAATATACACAGGAACGATGATAGTTTAATAAAAATTTATTTTATCAAAATAAACACTTCAAAATCCTGGAATTTTCCGCAGAGTATCACACAGTACAATCGGTAGTTACGCATCAAACTACTAAGAACGTTAAACACAATGCAATGCAAAGCACATCTAAAGAGAAAGCTAACTCGGATATTTCAGCTCACTCCAAACTAACAACTCGCAACAACAATAACTAAGCATTTGAGAGCAGATGCTCTCTCCTCGGTCTTAAATAGACTCGCCGCCAAGATATTTCTAGTAATTTCTGCTTCTCGAAATTACTGGAAAGCAATACGAGGGTGGAATTACGGTTACAGCTAGAATAGCAGACAATTACATTTATTCAATTTCAATACATATTAAGATGAGGCAGGGACCAGACCAAAATGTCAGCAAATAGTCACCAAATTTGGCGACTTTTGGCGATTTCTTGCCAAATTACTGTTGTGTAGATAATTCTCTGATCGCGTTAAAAAACTAGGTGAATTATTTTCTGATTTAAGAAAATCTTAATTTTATTCTGTATATTTACTTGATTCTGAACGATTTTCTTGATTCTTCTTATTTGATTCTGAATTATTTATTTTAATGCTTTAATTTTGGGGAAAAACAGATGCTTCTAAGAATATTATTTAGTTTCAAACAATATTATTTATTTTCCTTTTATTTGCAATTTTTGTCCAAGCTTTGATTCATTGTGAAAAGAAGCAGGGAAAGGAGGCGATTTTGCTAAGTCATGATTACGCGCGTTTTGACCTTATGTTTTGACCTAATGTTCTAGAAGAAATTTCATTGTGCAATTAACCTTAGGACAGGAAGTACGTGACAGAAGGGTCAGAGGTTGCCACTTAACTTCGATGTAAGTCATTCAGGTTTGGCGATCGGGGGGCCCGGTTGTTGGCTAACTGAAGAAGGGCGCGCATGCGCGATCACCCTTAATTCTTCATTCAGGGGTTGAAACGCAAAATTTGTCCAAATTAAGGGGGCGATAATTGAAGCCATTGTGGGAGGCCGCGTTTGTGAAGGAGACGAAGAAAATTCGAGTTTGAATCACTTACTTACCTTTGACTAAGACTGTAACTTCGAGCTTGCTCTTGGGTTGTGTGATAGAAAAGGAGATGTAATTTTCGTCGTGAGATTTGTTTCCGGCGGGGAGCGGCAAATATGCGCCCCGGCCGCGTTTTGGCTAAGAGGCGAGGTTGAAGAGTGGACGAGTTTTGCTGAAAGATTTAAGACTTTCAAGATTAAGACTTTTGGACCGACTTTCGAAGGTGAAGGGTGAGAGTTAAGTTTCTGGTGATGACTAAAGGAGGATAGTTATTCATCCAGTTGTGCTTACGACAGTGAACGGCAGTTATGCTATCCGGCCGCTGATTTGCTCTATGCCATTATCTTAAAGCCGACGACAAGGTCCTTCGGTCTTGCATACAAAAATACCTCGCTTCATAGTATATGATGTCCTGTTGGAGCGGTAAGTCCAGGCAGACAGCCTTGTGGGGCAGCAATTTTCTTGCCTTCCAGAGTGAAAATTCTTCGTCGTTAGAAAAACCAGTTACCGGCCGTATGTTTCGCCAATAGTGCCAGGACAGGACGATGTCCTCTGAAACTTCGATTTGTAACCGAGGGGCAGTGCCGTCCGACGACAGCTTGGTATTAGGATACGAGTTCTCCACTTCAAGATGTCTACCTAAGATAAGTCCTTTTTCTGTGTTTGCCGTATGCCTGAATTTTTAGTCAGGTTCCAGAAACTTCCTTGGAATTTAAAACCAACTTTGAATCTTAAAATTAATTATAAAGGACTAAATTGCCTCCCCTTTCCCCTTCTTAATTTACCGAGACAAACCTGAAAGTCTTCATATGAAATAATATAATATGTTTGTGTAATCATTCTTAGAACAGAAGTTGAATTGCAGATAATATGTTTCTTTTAACCTCTTAGAAATTACTGCAATAGTTCATGTTAAATTAAGAGTCATATAGTAGATTTGCTAATCATTGATTTAAATGTAACAAAAAAGGAAAATGATAAATTGAAGAATTCACCTGTGTCTAAAATAAGAAAATTGAACTGTAACTAAAATAAGAAACCTGTAACTAAAATAAGAAAATTGAGTCTCTGATTAGGATAAGATTTAATTTTAATTGTTGAGGAATTTGAATAAACTTGTATTTTAATCTGGAAACCTATTACTTATGTTTTCTTTATATCTTTTATGTGTTTTTCTCATATATATATTGATTTTACATGTTGTTTATTCGATCCTCTCACGGCGCGGTCCCGGATGCTTAATACTCAACGCAAAATTTGTACTTTATCTTCATTTATACGATCACTAAAAATGTGGAAATTAGCTAACTCTTAATAGTTTAGTTCTCAGTTGATATTTAGTTAGTTACGGTTCACCTGTCTGTTTCTGCATTGGTTTTCTCCCTAAGAGGAAGTAGTAACACAGCATTTGTGCCATGATTCTCACTGCAAAGTATAGAAACAGAACATTGGTCTCGTGAACTCAACATTGGTGCCGTGACTCAACATTACCGAGACACTCATTTACTTAATCTTAACTGCACTTGCCCCTGTATTCTTAATTTTCCGGCATAGCTTTTCTGATTAGATTTTTCGCATTAAATTACACAGAAAAATACAATAATTTCACATATAACTGAACTAAAATCATTTACCTATATGCAAAATTCGTAACAATATATAGTTCTATACAGAAAAAAATCCGCAAGAAATTTACTTATTAATACATTTTTAAGTATGGAAGTATTCCAAACTCATTTCACACTTTATGAAAAAGTAGTGCTTCGGAAAACACAATAAGTACCTAGTGTATTATTAATATATACACATTTGAATGCTTACATACTTGTTACATGCTTGTATTGCGACTTGCTCTCGAATAATATATGCATACGAGCAGAAACTATTTAGAAACGTTTCGAAAAATAAACGTGCCTTAGGAATGTTGAAAGTAATTTAACATCGCTATAAGCTTGTTTTTTCTTCAAGAAAGAACCAGATTTTTTCTGTCAGCACAAGGGCATTTATTTGATAAATTAGTTGACTTTACTTTTTTTTATTTGAAGTTATTTTTTCTGCTAGAGTTTTTTTATGAGGACGAAATCAGTTTTTGTGCTGAAATCCAGCTTTCTTTTTTATTTGTAATTGAAGGATTTGTACAGTTTTCACTTAGATTTTAAAAAAAGTTTTCGTAATTGTGATGACTTCTTGTTAAATACATTAAAAAACTTTTGATAATTTTTTTATAAGCCTCAAATGCTTAGCTGCGAGACGATTATTTTGATTACAAATTCAGAATAAAAATAAGGAGTTGTAATGGGCCGGTAATCAAGCGTTAATTCTAGATAAAGAAGATTTTACTGTTAACTTCTATCGCCCTGATTAGGTTAGATTGGATTATTTTAACTGAAGCAAAATGCATCAGTGCTTTTTCTTAAAGTTGTCTTTTATAGGGCAGTCGACGGGAAAATTGTTTTGTTTGTTATGTGTAAGGTGATGGTATCTAAAGAAACTCACTTGCAATAAAATCGTTTACATGAACTAAATTATTAAGGAGCAAATTTAGAGGGCATTTGTTCAGAGTTATTCAAAAGACCTATGGGAGCTATAGTCGCTATTTAATGGCTAGTATGAATATGCAAAATATTAATTAAACAAAAGAAAATTAGGTGCTACTGTGATTAAACTGACTTACATAGTGAATAGATTTGTATGAAACTTGATATATATGCTATTCAATTTACAAGAGAAAGATTTCCAAATAAAGTAGCGCAATGAAAAATATACCACCAGATGGCTCCTTTTAACATAAGTTCATGGAAATTGAGAAATAACGTCCTTTTGCTAGAATAAAAAATCTGATGTGTAGACCACATGACTTCCTTGTACGAAATATTAAATTATTCGCATTTTTTCTTGCATTTCATTTAAACTTATTGGATTGAATTAAATCTACTTCACCGACAGCGCATAAACCACAATAGAATAATGCATTCTTTAAAATTCACTCTAGTATTTGTTTATCATAGCGGCACTCTGGCGCTAGATTTAATTAACAGTATTATATTTCGTTCATATTGTAACTCATAATGCACAAAATTTATATCATTTAAAGAATAGAATTATCTAATCGTTGCCACATGTTCTATTCAAGTACTATAAAAAGCTAGAATGATGTATAAAAGAAATTAAGCAAATAAAACAAAAAAGAAACAGTTTTTCACAGACGATTGAGTATTTCTCATTCAATTAATTCAGTTCTCACTTCGCGAGAAGGCAAAAATACATAAAAACTCAAAATATCTATATTAAAAATTACGAAGTAAATCTTAAACACTTATTTCCTCGAAAAAATTCCAGAAAGGATTAAGCATGATTTAATTGGCAATAATAAATGAAGGCGTTGTCTTTGTTGTTGCCAAGCTAAGTTTTCTAGATTGGCAACAAATCCACTAGTCTGCTGCTTCGAATGTAAACAATCAATGGCCGCCATAAAAAAAAAAGGCATAATGGCACTTAAACAGCTTTAAAATTGTTGATAATTCTAAAATTATTGCATACAGATTTACTAAAGGCATAAAAACCTTTACCGGAAGATAGAAACAACATAATACAATCATTTTTAAAGCAAAAAATGTACAATTTACAAACATATAAGAGTAAAGAAACTGAGATCACTGAGCCGGGTATTAGAGTGGATATATATATAAATATATTTATATACGTTTGGTGCGGCCGATTGCAACCAAAATACGAGGTGTACGTTCGTACAGACGCCACGAAAAGTTCTCTTCAGAATTCATTTTAAAGCAGTTTTATAATTTTTTTGGAGGAAACGAGTCTTTTATTCTGTTCTTACGTACAGATATCACGCAAAAACATCGTTAAATTGCCTTCGATAGCGGTCAAAATGGATATTTTCGTTGAAATATGCTGCCTGAAACTTTTCGCGATTACAATACTTCCTTTTTACATCGTACAAGGAAGCAAAAAGAGGACTTAGTTTTGTGATATTCTTCTACCATGAATTTTTAATCTCCAAGTTTTTACTTATCAAGGAATGTGAGCTCATGCCAATTTTCATTATACATTCTATCACAAAATCTTATGACGCTTGGCTATAATCTAGTCCACCAAACACAGTTGTACATATTTTCTTATTTAACAACACTATGGCGGTCATTCAACACTATGGTATCAGAAGGTCAATCTATCCCGCTAAACAGTATTTGGTATTTAAAAAATTCCGACGTTAACAACGAAAGGGAAATATGTTGAAGTAAAGTCAAAAGCCGCTATAAAGAATTTCAAGAAATCGGAAGTTTGGTTTGTTATATTCGATCCGATAAGAAAAATATATTATTATCTCATAGAGAATGGTAAAAATGGAACGATAATTGAATAAAAAATACATTGTCACAACACATAAAAGAAGTGAATAATAATTGTGATTATTAAAAATCATGTTAAGATTTAATTGTAAGTAATACTGCAGGCAGTTATTGAATCTGTTGTTCGATTTATATAAGTTTTTACAAAGTGCCTGGCAAATTCACTGACGTTTGTCTGAAGCATTTTGTACAAATATCGGCAAATGATGATTTCTTCGAATGGCGATTCATTTCAACAATGCCTTTTCAACATACCTACGTTCTATCTTTCTCAACACTTTTTCCATGTTTGAATTTTTTCCGTGAACAGAAATTATAGCTTCGGTTTCTTTCATATGATCAACTAGAAATTTGGATAAACTGCATTTCTGACATTCATTGACTTCGCATTTAGTATTTTTTAAATAATGTTCACCTTTCCTTTTTCCTTGAACAGACAAAGTTTCAAAATTCCCATAATTGCATTAGTTTTGCATAGAATTCTGTTTGGCAAGTCAGTCAATAAATCTGAATAAAATCAGAAACCGAGTTATCATTTTTTGATTCAACTGTGAAGCGATGTCCTAAAATATGCATATCGTATCCTCTCCGTCTTAGAGATAGGGGTTATACCTATCTATAAATTTATAATTTTATATTTGGCGGACCGCTAATAAGAATTTAAGAAATGGTAATATCAGCAAACTACACATATTTAGTTCACACTGAAAAATTACATGAAAAGTACAAAAATCTTACCTCTTTGTACAGAAAGCTTCACATTTCCATATCACTGAAAAGGAACTACACAAAAAGCAAGAACAAACCGGCAAACGCAAAGAAATATCAATAAACTGATAGTATATGCCGCCAATTTTTAATTATTGTAAACATAATAATCATCACTTACTCAACAATGGCGCCATCGATTAGCAATTAGCCAAAACAAAAATGGAAACTTCCAGTGGTGCAATTATAAACAAAAATGCAGATGGTTCTCATAAAAATCCATCAAGATGCCTATTGACACGGAGAAAAACTGTGTTATTAACGACCACAGTAGCATATGTTTGTAATTCAAAACGAAAGAGAATTCCAGTTCGCGCTATTAATGATAACAGCAGCATATGCATCGATGCCAACTCTCACTTTCAAATGTCGCTAGACACACCTGCAAAAGTAGCTAAAAATTCGCTAAATTCAGAAGCAATTTCACTAAAAGTAGTAGCTAAAATCAAAAAAATATATATATAATCCATATTCCATAACAGGTTTTTTTAATCGTCATTTTTTAAACTGAATCTTCATAAAAATATAAATAATGTTCCAATTTTTTTTGCAGACCATCAAAACGTTTTCACGGACCACCAGTGGTCCGCCGACCACCGGTTGGAGACCGCTGATCTAGACACTGCTTGAAAAAATGAAGAACCTGCTTGAAACAAAGATTTTATAAATGACGGTGAGCAACATGGCTTGACAATGGCTTGGTTTTTCTAAAAATTATGACTAAATGTTTTGCCGACTTATATTTCAAATCAGAAGTAATAAGTCAAATTTACATATACTATACGGTCATACAGAAGTTAAGATTGTTCATTAGAACGTTATACATTAATATCAAAGCATGAATAAAATCTTGAACTTATAAAAAAATATGGTAATAAACTCCGGGGAAAAATTCAGATTTCAGGATACATATAAATAAAATAAATTATTTTCGTATGAAACTGGAATTGATATCACTGATGTTCCAGATTTGTGGCAAATATAAATAGTCGAAATTCTAAATGATAGTGACATATAGAGAGCTTTCTAGATAATTATTTATTAACTTTTATATAAAATTTATTCTCTCTGATTTATAAATCATTATCTCCACGGTAAAAGTTACATAATTTGTTTACCTAATAACTCAGTTCTGATTAAAAGTAGGCGGTGAAGTAAGAGTGCGAAATTCATAAGAGTAGAAAGAGTAGTTCACAGGGATTTTACGTGAAGAGAAAGGCATGCTAAGTTTTGCCATAGTAAATTATGAAGAGCTTTGTCATAATCAAATAAGGCAAACTAAATTAAACCATAGTAAATTAACCCATGGAACCTAGAAAATGATTTTATTGTTTCTTTGTAAATACATAAAAGTATGAGGTTTTTCCCTATCGAGATACTAACCGACTGATCTGTTAAGTATTGTTTCTTAATGCAAAAACATAATTATTTAAGTTAATCCATACTACCAAAATATGTTCTTTAACGATATATAATCCTACTGATTTATTATGTTAAACAGGAAATAATAAAATTAATGAATAAACATTCAAATATTAATGAGACTGACATTTGATAAGTACCTAATAAAGATATTAAGCTAATACCTAATCATCTCTTAGAGCTTTAAATCCCTTTAACGCTTATTTATTTTAATAGAGATGATGCTCATGTTAATATGCTCACCCCATCCTCCCGACTTATGCGAAGTTGTCAAGTTATCAAATATTTTATGCGGAAGTTGTCTCCGGAAGTTCCAAAAAGTTTTTCTTTGCCCTTGAACGGAATTCTTTTCTGATTTTCTTATCAAAAATTTGAAGGGCTTCAATGTATTGGGAAAAGTGCTTTCTTTAGCTTAGGGTTAATTCCTATATTCATGTAAATGTTTTGCTTTTTTGATGAGAGAAAATTCCTGAATTACTAATTAAATTATCTCACAAGACTTGAGATTCTTTTTCTGAAATTTTGAGTCTCGAGATCCTAAAATGGAAAAATGTTTAGTTAATAGTACTTTTTCGATAAGGAGGGGGAAAAAAACATACACAACAATAAAAGAAGAAAAATGTTAGATTGTTCCGATTCGTTAAAAACTATAACATTTATTTTATGATAGCTTTTCAATGCAGACTAATAATGTGTTGATTCATATAATTAAAAAATTCTTACTTCTTAATTACAATCATATAATTAAAAAATTTTTATTTTAAAGGATAAAAATACCTGAAATTGAGAAATTTCCTTTTTTTTTTTTTTTTTTGACATCGTCAGATTTTAAGACAAACAGCACATTTTTCGATATATTTTAATTATATACGTATGAATAATATATTTCTGCTTCAGAACTTTCCTTCTGCTAAATTATCGTCTCCATCTAATGCGAAAATACCAGAGGATGATATACAAAGCTGAAGATTTATGGGGACTAATACACCTTAAACCCCTTATGATCTTCGAATATGTGACTGTTGCAAGAATTGGAATATTTTATTTATTTTAAAAGCAATTACTTCCAACTTTTTACAGCTGACTACATAATATAGCTGCTTTGGAAACTAGTTACCAGAAAGTTTGTGTTGCCACAAACATTTTTGTAATTTAATCCTCTTTGTGACAAAATATTTCGCCATGTTTTCACCTTGCGCGCATATTTTAAAAATGGCTAATGGTACATACTTGAAATTTTATGGAATTCTTTATACGGGCACTATTTTCTAACTGAACCAACAATCTGATGAATATTTTAATATTGAAAAATTTCATGGACGAAAACATTACAAATTTTCTTAATAAAATGCATTTTATAAACTCAACTCAAAATAAAACAAAAATTTAACATGAAATTTTTAGAATTTTAGGTTCACAGTAGTTTCCAAATGTTATAAAAGCTATATATTAAATATGGAATTAAATTATGAACAGAATGTTTTAAACTGTGCGCGCAAGTTGAAAACATGACGAAAAATGTTGTCACAAAGCGGATTAAATTATAAAAATATTTGTGGCAACACAAACTTTCTGATTACTATTTCAGAAAGCAGCTAAATTATGTAGTCAGCTGTAAAAAGTTGGTAGTAATTGCTTTTAAAATAAATAAGTTATCCTAATTCTTGCAACAGTCACCTATTCGAACGTCTTATGGGTTTTAAGGTGTATGAATCCCCTTAAGACAACGCTGCTTAAGAAGGCTTCCTTATCCAATTTTTACTTTCTTGTACGAAGTAAAGGAAGTATTGTAATCTCGGAAAATTTCGGGTATCATATTTTGACAAAATTTCCATTTTGACCCATCTCGAATTCATTTGAACGATGTTTTGCGTGCCATCTGTACAAACGTATAACATCTCTACGTGGAATAAAAGACTCTTTTTCCCCAAACGGATTGTAAAATGGATTCAGAAGATAATTTCTTCGTGACGTCTGTACGTACGTGCATACGTATGTATATATCTCACATAACTAAAAAAAAGAGTAGTTTTAGAACATTCAAATTTTGTGTATGGGACTGATATAACATGTAGTTGTGCATCTCCCTTTTCGGCTGCAATCGGCTGCACTAATCATATATAAATATATTCCCACTCTGTTACTTGACCCCGAGAACTTAATTTTTTATTCGTATACGTTGGTAAATTGTGCATTTTTTACTTTCAAGGTGATTGAATTATGTTGTTCTTATGTTCCGGTTAAGGTTTCTGTGCCTTTAGTTAATCTGCATGCGATAGCTGTAGAATTAGCAACAATTTAAAAGTTATTAAAGTTCTACTAAGCCTAACGAAGCCGCTTTTTTTTAAATTTGAAACTTAGTAGAATAGTGAATTAAATCAATTTCTGCACCAAATTCAGTGTCTTTTTGCCGAGTGGGACCAGAAGCAAATTTTCGGTTTTGTGCCATCGTAAAATCTGTCTTTCTGACCTCTGGTCGAATTGCTTGTTTTAGCGTAGAAACTCCAATTTTAATTGTACAACATTTTTTAAGTAGTTTTAACTGTATTTGTTGTTTTATATTTTTCTGTAGTTTACAATTTTTAAAGAAGATGTTTTGAGATTTTACGTGTTTTTACCTTACCTCGAAGTGAGAATTGACTTGACTGAATGAGAAATATATCTCTAATGAAAGTAAAGGAAATAAAATGAAATGCCGTAAAAATGTATGCAATTTAATAGGCCGTAGAATGAAGTCATGCGATGTCCATATCAAGTTATTTTTTCATTGTAGATGTAGCTGTACACTTATTACGTAAAGTATTTTGATAAAACAATCTAACCGTAAAATATTTTTTATTTAAAATAAAGAAAAAAAAGTTTCTCATTTTTGTATATTTTTCATCGTCAAGGTTTCAGTTTATTATGTGTTGCATAAAATATAATTTTTTCCCTGCAAAGTTAAATTACGTTAACTGATTAAAAGGAAATATTACAATGGTTACCATTCTACTTTACATTTCTTTTGAGAAGGCAAAGAATACTAATTTTGTAGAGACTTTGGAACTGAAAAATGCATAAAATTTGACATATTTTAAATATTATAATAAGATTTTAATGCTACCATTCAAATTAGAGATTGGGACCAAATCATTCGTTTACCTTTCCGTAAAATCAATGCAAATACAATTTGCGGATTAATAGTCCTTGAAATTTAATTTTGCTCTTCAGTATTACGTTCTTCCTAGCTGTTTATGTTAGCACGTATACCAAATCCCATTTCTTCCATCTTGTGATGAAATTCCGGCGTTAAACCTTTGAAGGCCAAAACGTTCGAGACGTCTTTTCATTCAAACGACAACAACCACCCGAAACGGCCGAGATTTCGATGTTCTTTTCTTCCCTCCTCCTGAGGTATGCAGTAGCAGGTGGAGTTTCTCCAAATGCATTCTATCAGTTTATTGCAGATAGCTTGTCCTACAAGGCTAATAGAAGTAAAAAGAATGTAATCTGAAATCTTCAAACCTCTTTGTGCGTTAATGAATTAGGATGGAAGGTGTAACAGCTTTAAATAATATTAAAATCTTGTAGTTTAAATAATTAAAATAGATGAACATTAAGGTATTTGTGAATGGCAATATTTGAAACCAGACTCGAGTGCCACGTGCGACTCTCGCACGAAGAATGTAATTTATTTTTAAATGTTAGAATATGTTTTTGTTTTGTTTGTATGTCGCCATTTTGGGTGCTAAATAAAGTTTTTTTCTGTGTTCCATCATTGGAGTTGCTTCATATTGCCAAAGAAGTATCACAGTCATAATTATTTTGGAGGCACCGGCGAGATCGAATAATCGTGCGTATTTTTATTTTATTAGTTCATCATTGAACATAATATTAGTTATACCAGATTATTACCTCCTGTTAATATTGAATTGCTTTATTTTATAAGTTCATCATTGAACGTATTATTAGTGATACCAGATTATTACTTCCTGTTAATTTTGAATTGCTTTATGTTATTAGTTCATCACTGAACGTAATATTAGCGATACCAGATTATAACTTCCTGTTGATATTGAATTGCCTTATTTTATTAGTTCATCACTGAACGTAACTTCCTGTTGGTACTGAATTGTCTTATTTTATTAGTTCATCACTGAACATAATATTAGTGATACCAGGTTATTACTTCCTGTTGATATTGAATTGTCTTATTTTATTAGTTCATCACTGAACATAATATTAGTGATACCAGGTTATTACTTCCTGTTGATATTGAATTGCCTTATTTTATTAGTTCATCACTGAACGAAATATTAGTGATATCAGGTTATTACTTCCTGTTAACACTGAACTGCCTTATTTTATTAGTTTATCACTTGAACGTAAACTTAGTGATACCATTTTAATGCCATTTCTACTAGAGCTCAAAGGAAAAGAAAAATAGCTGAAGAGCAGATCTTGGAACAGATGAAGGAAGAAAATAAAGCATCCAGAGATGTATTTGAAGAAGAAGTTAAATCACCAGAATTAAAAGAGGTAGATGTTCACGAAAATTTAAAAAACGATAAAGAAATTAATATTGAGAATCATTTTGCAATGCAGCGTTATCATCATCTTTCGGCTTTTAATTTAATATCAAAGCCGCTACTAATAGACGAAGAAAACAATTGTCGAAAGCAAATGACAAATGAATATTATCCTAAAGGCACAGACGAACTGAGGAAAGGCTTTGCTGTGAATTATAGCCGAGGAACTGGTCCACCATGGAAGCGATCTAGGCGCCGTCAAGAAAAAAAAAAGAAGACTAATTTGAATACTGTCCATTTTCTTCCTATTTAAATGTGGTGTAAAAATATTTGTTTAAAACTTAAAATTTTCGGCCTGAAAATTTGGAAACTTATGAGAGAAGTTATCTTTTCTCTTTAAGCATTTGAGCACGCTGAGCTTATAAACTTTCGAAATTTACAGAACTTTTCCCTTCGGCAAAAGTCTCTCCGTTGGGGGAGAGGTTGTAACAGCTTTAAATATTAAAATCTTGTAGTTTAAATAATTTAAATAGATGAACATTAAGGTATTTGTGAATGGCAATATTTGAAACCAGACTCGAGTGCCACGTGCGACTCTCGCACGAAGAATGTAATTTATTTTTAAATGTTAGAATATGTTTTTTTTTTGTTTGTATGTCGCCATTTTGAGTGCTAAATAAAGTTTTTTTCTGTGTTCCATCATTGGAGTTGCTTCATATTGCCAAAGAAGTATCACAGAGGAAACGGATGGGCTATATAATGCTAGGAGACAAGAGTTTCGATATTTTAAGAATACATGTTAGCGAAGGCTTCGGTTTTCTCAAAGTAGTTACTAATTATGCTGCTGTTAATTTATTCTCCCAAAGTCGTCAAAACTCAACACGTCAAGAACGCTAACTCAGTGTTGTGATCTAAGATTTTATTCCTAAATCTTAAGCAATCTTTTGATGTTTCATTTATGTAATCTAATTATTCTCTTATCAGGGGCATTTTAAGACCTTGGTGGGAGAAAAAAACGACTCTTTGGCTTTCAAAAATACAATTTGTCAGATGAGAGCAAATGTATAATTCATGAGTATTTCTAGAATTTTTCTTGAGAATCAAGAATCCCAAACTTTAAGAACTTGCAAAAAAAATATTATACATATATATAAGAACTTGTAATAAAAAAAAATGAAGGACACGTGTGACCAATTCAGCTTCCATTTCTTTACAGAGTAACAAAAACTAAAATGAATTGTTCTGAACTCGGAACAGATGCGCGAATTCCTTCTCGAAGAATTGACTCAATGATTTTAAAATGAAGAACAACAGAGTAGAAATTGTAAAGTTTCACTCTTAGTTTAAGTTCCTGATTTCTTGAAACTTACTAAGACTTGTCAGACGATTTATCACCTCGTCTGCGAACGTAACTACAGATTCACAAGAAGGTTTAAGCAAACTTTTTATTAAGCTTAACAATGCACGTCTTGTGATTACAAATAATCTTTCCCGCTTACGGGTAACATAAATCGTAAATTTAAAATTTAAAGTAATAATTACTAGAGATTTACGACGCGAAAGCCTACAAATTTTAACTAAATGGACAAGTGATTTATTTCTTTTAGTTAGCGAGTAATTAGGTTAGTAAAAGGCTAACGCCAGATACCGTTAGTCTCAGAGCTGGGCTAGGTAATACATCTAAGATGAGCGTCTCTACCAAATCTGTCTGACGCACTGGCCGGCGAGGCTGTGCTGCTGTGCCGTTGGGTTCGCCTTGAATTCCGGGAGAAGGCATGGAAGTTATTGCTTTTGTAACACAGGGACTGTGTTACAAAACTGGCAAATCGAAAGTCCTTTAGATTTGATTGGTTGTAGAAGAGGAAAGAGAAATTTTCGACCCGCCGTCCGGGGTGTTTTTCATCAAAAACAGAGTGAAAATGCACATTTAGTACCTGCACGACTAATGGAATATACAGGGGTTGGACAAAAATATGGAAACACCTTTAAAAAACATGTTTCTTAGCTTAATATGGTGTAGGAAACCCGTTGGCATCCAAAACAAGTCAAACAATTGCAGTCTTCTCGGAATCGATAAATACAGTTCCTGTATGTTTGCCAAGGGAATATTATACCATTCTTCCTGCAAAACGGTGGCAAGTTCAGATAACGATGTTGGCGGTGGATAACGAGAACGCACTTTCCGTTCCAATGTAGACCACAAAGGTTCGATAATATTCAGGTCTGGTGACTGTGGTGGCCAGGGGAGATGGGACAACTCATCCTCGTGCTCAGAAAACCAGTCCTGGACAATGTGAGCTGTGTGAACAGGGGCTTTGTCGTCTTGGAAGACACCCTCACCATCGGGGAACAAAGTTTGTACCATGGGATGAACTTGATTGGCCAAAATGTTCACATAAGTCTTGGCAGTCATGTCCCTGACACAGTTATCTTGGGGCTAGCAGAGAACCACGATATGGCTGCCCAAACCATAACAGAACCCTTGCCATGTTTCACTCTTGGCAACAAGCAGTCTGTATTATAGGCTTGAGATGGCGTTCTCCGGACGTAAACTCGGCCAGAAGTGGGGAACAATGTGAAAGAAGACTCGTCAGACCATATTACTCGCTTCCACTGCTCTATAGTCCAGGCTTTATGACTTAAACACCACCTTTTCCTGTTAAGGGCATTAGCATCACTGATGACTGGCTTCTCAATTGCAGCACGGCCGGCAATTCCCTGTTTACGAAGCTCCCTTCTAATTGTTTTGGTACTCACAGGGTTCGGTAACACAACATTCATTTCAACAGTAACTTTTGCAGCTGTGGTCTTCTTATTTTTTGTCACAACTGCCCTTAATGATCGTCTGTCACGATCACTCAGGACACACTTTCGTCCGCGCTGTGATTTAGCAGATGATGTTTTCCCGCTTTTCAAATATGCGGAATAAATCTTCGATACAGTACCTCTTGAAGCACTAAACACCTCGGCTACCTTGCTTACGGAAGCACCTACCATACGTGCTCCAACAGTTTGTCCACGTTCGAAGTCTGTTAACTCTGACATAATGCAATGACAACCTCACATAACAGTACTCCGACAACAACTGAACTGTTTAGCACATTTACGAAGTTGTATAGGTGGCGTCAGTAGTCAAAAACGTCAGCGCCACCTACATATTTCATTAAAATCAATCTTTCTTTTCAAACATGCATTTCACAAGGTGTTTCCATATTTTTGTCCATCCACTGTACCTGCATGACCAGCAGCGAAATCCGGGTCTTCCGTCCACTTGTACCTATAACTGACAAAGTTTTCTGAGTAACTTCCAAGAACTTGTTCTTATATACACCTATTTCATTCACATCCTAATTAGAGTAAAAGAAACCTAGACATGGTAGCAGTTCGGATAAGATAATGAGTTTATTAGCTGAAATAAATTACACAGTTTTGTCATTTATTTATGTACAACTTCAGCAAATAACCCATTTTTTATTAAGAATTAGCTCTTACATTTGTAAAAGAGATGCATTCTGATCAAACAAAATGCTAAAATAACCGGTAAAGAAAACTTAAAGGTAAAAGATGCTGGGGTTATTTGCTTTAAGCTGTTTATTTATTAATTAAACTTTGAATCAAAATTTAGGTAATTTAATTGTTTCCATCTTTACTGGTGCAAAATACTTTATAATTTATGTAAAGAGTCCTAACACTGACGAAAATCTGTATCGTCGACTGCCGTAGTCACGAACTCTAAAAATTGAAGTTTATTAATACTGCAAACCTGCAATTTGAGAGTAAACTTGCATTTATGTTCCTGAAAATTTAAATCTTGTTTCGAGTTTAAATATCTCATGATTTATGCTTTCTTGCCAGACTTACAAGTTGGATTTAAAGCGCCTACTTATAAGGACGGCATCTGGAATTACGTTACGGGAAAATATAATCCCTTTCCCGGACATTTCTGAAAATTTAAATCATGCTTTGAGAAATATAATATGCTTAGAACAATAGGTGAAATTGCCGATGATTCTTAGTTTTCCTTTTAAATCTACAAGAGAGATGTAAATATTTCACCTGTATGGATGACATCAGGGACTATATTTCGTTTAAACGGAAACTCGTTCTTGAAAATATATTCGGTATCTGAAAAGTGAGCTATATTTTTAAAATTGTATGAGCACCAGCAGTACTAATGTTTTGCAGCTTTCATTCCATAAGAAATATAAATTAAATTATTTTCTCTACATTTGTATTCTTTTTCTGTTTGTTTATTAAGTATAAAATGCTAAATGTAAAACTGTTAAAATGTAAAATGTTAAATTTAAGAATTTTGATTTTAAAGCTGTATTGTATTTAATGCGTGTTTTATCACCTTTAAACATTTATTATAATAATTTTACATACATCGAATTAATAAAATTATACAGTTTCAATTTACACAATCTAAATTATTTTGTAAGAGAAACTAAATAATTTAAAAAATTTATTGTCATCTACTTTGCTAGAAAGAAAATGGTAATGGATCTCCGCTTTACTTTACCAAAGATTGATTGGTAGAAAAATATAAAAGAATACACAGAAGTTAACAAAATTATTTTTTGGTTTTTTATCAATGGCACGTGGGAATAATTTTATCCCTAAAATTAAGTACGCGGAACTTCGTATTCTTAGTTTCCCAGTTTTCTCTCCTTTTATTAATAACTAGCCGCTATGCGCAAGGCCTTTGTCTGGCTTTTAAATGTTCAAGACAAATGCCTAAAGGGAACAACTAATATTAAATTTAAAAACTGCACATAATTTTACTCTAGAGAACAACTTTATCAAAAAAATAAACGACAACAAAGAAGAAAAAAAATGAAATTAAAAAAATGTACTATATATAAAAAAATTACAATTAAATAAGCACACAATACAAATATTAATTATCGTAATAAATAAATTAATTAACGTCCCGTTGTAAAATTTTCACAATTCAAATGGTATAAAGGATGTTAAGAACTTGTTGTTTCCTAAAAAAATCATGCTCAACATTTTAGATAATAAAAATTATACATATAATTAAAATACAATATAAAAAATTACAATCAAATAAGCAATAAATCTCATGTTTTTAAGAGAAAACAGTCAGCAATCCAGTATCCAGAGCAATGAATGAAAAACTGTGGTCAAAACCTATTTCTAAAAGAAGGATGAAACTATCATCTGCTTTGTGGATGACATAATTCAAAATATACAAATCTCTTGGCCATTAACTAATAAAGACAGAGAGAGTGAGAAAAGCAAATTCTTTCTGTTGTGCCTCGCGAGATACGTGGGCATCAGAATAAGAAGATTGCGATGTGAGTGTTGTGTGCATAATTAATAATATTTTATCTCATATTTTTAACAGTCAGCAGTCCAGTATACGAAGCACTGAATGAATTACTGTTGACAGAACCATATTTCTAAAAGAATGAAACTATTCAAAACGATGCAATTTCATGAAGAAAGATGAAATTAAAAAAATCTGATTCGAATTTTGAAAAATTCACTTCGAGCTGCACTAGCTGTTGTCTAGATGCACCTATGTACCAAATTTCGTAGCCATGGGTCTATTAGCAGCGCGAACGAAAGACACACACAGACAGACTCTTTCTTTTATTATATGTAGAGATGGTAACAAATAAAATTCAAGATGCCGTTTCTTTCTAACCCCTACAAGGAATTTTTCTCTTTCCTTACCGCTTGTTTTCGTGGTGTAATTAGAAGCCGATCTGGCTGGGATTCGTAAGGTCCGGAGTTCGCATTCCGGGGGGGGGGCAATGTTGACTTTTTTATTTTCTGTCCCTAAATATACTTAATGTCTCTAAAGTGTTTAAGCAGCTAATTTCACAGTTTAAATTATGCAAAGGTAAAACTGTGGATCAGTCATCTACATTTGAGGGGAACGAGCCGGCTGAAGTGTTTAGAAATTTACATTATACCTTTAAATTCAAAAAAAATCTTATATTTCTTGATATTCATGTGAGAAATCGAGTTCGATATATGAGAGGTTACAAAGATCAAGCTTTTAAAATAGTAATAACATAAAAAGGGACTGTATTTTTATTCTGACTATTGTTTTGTTTTTCGAAACAAATATTAATCTGAGAAACACTTTGGTTAGAAATATATTTTCTATGAAATCTTTCCTTTTATAATTTTTTATCTAACAATTTCTATTCTGTGTAAATGCACTTGACAAATGATCAAATATGGACTCATAATATATCAAGTATCTGTAAAATATCAAGCACCTCTAAGTATTGTTGCGAAATGCTAAGCGGGCTAAGCAATAAGAGCAATAAGATAGCTTCCTCGCAAAGCGGTGTTAGATTTGCCAGAAAGTGGTAGGGTAAGGCAGGGTTTCCAGATTTGGCGAGAAACCGCCTATTTGGCGATATTTTGCGAAAAACTGGAGGTATGCTACAGACGCAGCGAGAACATTCTAGAACGCATTTTTAGCGGTTTCCTGGGGAATACTCTCGAAGATAATTTAAAGCTATATATATCTTGCCTATACGGATGTGTCTTGAGTTTAGAAATTAGTTGGAGAGCGATCGACCCAGTCGAGAGCTGCACTTTACTGCTTTGTCCTGAACATGTCTCCACCATGATAGACTGAAGGCTACGTTGCGGATTGTTTCAGCGTGCTTGTCGTAGTTTTTCGTGGACTGTAATCATGTCTTTGGAGCTGTCTTGTGTAAAAAATTGTGTTTTGATTGTTCATCGAGTGTTATTGTCAATTACTTCAAATCCACGAGCCCGTAGAGCGCTTCACTATCAAGCATCTGTAAAGAAATTGTAATGGCATAAAGAATTATAAATAATTATAAAGCCATAAAGAATTTCTATCGTTGGGTAATCGGAAAATAATATATTGTTACCAAATGTCAAGGCGCGGTAAGATGGCTTCCCCGCAAATCAGTTTTAGGGTAGCCATAAAATGGCAAAGGTAGGCACGGTGGCCACATTTGGCGAAAAATCGACCATTTGGCGATATTTGGCGACAAAATTGGCGATTTACAATGGACGGCTGGAGAACATTCTGGAACGAATTCTTACCGGTTTAGCCCAGAATGTTCTCGAACACCAGCCAAAAGCTATATAAACCCTGCTGGTCCGCAGTCAGTTAGTGTGCGTCTCTCATCGAGTGAGTGTGTCTCGTCTAGCGAGTCAATCCCTGCGGAGGTGATCGCGTTGACAGCCGGCCAGCGAGTGCCGAGTGGGTTGTCGAGTGC
Source organism: Stegodyphus dumicola (assembly GCF_044657685.1). Taxonomy (NCBI): domain Eukaryota; kingdom Metazoa; phylum Arthropoda; class Arachnida; order Araneae; family Eresidae; genus Stegodyphus; species Stegodyphus dumicola. Next base: position 172,462,998 of record NC_140774.1, on the reverse strand, counting down.
ACCGAAAGGGTCTCGTAGAGTATCGCGGTTAGTGCATCGTCGAGAGAGCGTGTTGAGCTCCCGAAACGACTGAACCGAAGAGTCAGGAGCTGTGCTCTGTGTTTCGTCGAGTGCATCTCGAGTTGCAGCGTGGAGAGTCTCGAGAGTACGTGGATTTCCGAGAACGACCAACTAGAGTCGGGAGCTGTACTCCGGAAAGCAGAGTCGGGTGCTTTGCAGGAAGCTGTCTCCCCCGTCATAGCTTGATAACCTGAAGGCTGAGTCGCTGATCGTGTCAGCGTGTTTATAGTAGTTCATCGACGACTGTAAAACGTGTTTTGGAGCTGTCCTGACAATATTGTCTAAATAAAGTGTGTTTCGATTCTACATCAAGTGTCGTTGTTATTCACTCCAAATCTACGAACCCCTTACGAACGTGAAGGAAGAAAATAACGTAACAACTGGTGTCAGAAGAATAAAAATCGCAACAATATAAGGAGATTATAGAGAATCAAACGAAAATATTTTGATATAGGCCCGAAATGAATCGGAGGCAACTGTAAAAAAATTATTCGAAGCTTAACTTACCACATGTTGAATTTTCATGCAACCCATATATGTTCAATATGACTTTTGCCATTCGCTCAATATACAATTGCCCTCCATTTTCAAACTTAGAGCATTACTCCATCATCTCACCAGGGGCGTTCTTCTTTGAACATTTTTTCGAGATGTCAGTAGCTTGCTGTGAGCTGCGTAATTCGCTCATTGAGGGGTTGCTCGTATAATACTGGTAGGCAGCATTTATCTTCAGTCATATCTTCAGGCTTTCTGAGTTCCCGCCACCGGGGTCTCTGATCATCGGGCAAGGTGATCCTGACTGGTCAATGTCTAGCGGTGGTTTATAGAGAGAGATATTTCTTGAAGCTCCGCTGTCCGGGATTGGAATTCCTTGGCATTGGGCACGATTAGCATATTTCTGGCCTATCTGCGATTTTTGAGAAGCGACCCAGCTCCTACGTGATATGGATGCTACATTTAGCTGGGTCTGTGTAGTGCTTGATTTTGGAGAATGGAGCTTGTGTGACAATGCAATTGCAATTATCAGAATCTAAGCTAAAGGACCGTAGCCAAGTTAGTTCCAATATTTCCTAGAAAATAGAACCAATTTTCAGGGCAGAATTTTATGCACCTCCCTTTCTCCCAGTTCTGAAATGTTGTTTTTATGTGGTGTTGCGTATAACTCAAACAAATTAGAAGACAGGTAGCCGTTCAAGTGCTAGCGATTTCTATTTGGCTGTCCTCCTAGAAAGTCGCACAGGTTTGATTTTGAGAAAGAGAATCGAAGTTGCTTGGATAGGGCAACTTCAGAGATTACCACTGCAGGAGCAGAAGAATTACTTACTACTGATATAAGCAAAGCATTTAAAAACAATATCGTGAGAAAGTCTACGTGGAATTACCACTGCGTGGGGTATAATTTGGAAAGTATTCAAATAATTGAAATAGGCCTTGAACAAATTTAACATCTTTTTTATGAACTTACTTTTCCATTGCATTATATTACACACCAAGTGCCATCTGCAAACTATAATTAAAAAATCGTATAATAAAATGTTAAAACTTATAAGGTATTTCTCCGCCGTTCTTAGCGTGCCTTCGTAGCGTGGTGGTCTGCACGCTGGGCGCGTATTCGGTCCATGGTTCGATTTTCGGGGAAGGCATTCCACATTTTTCATTTTTCTTTATTCGAAAAATTCCTAATGTCTCTACAGTGGCGCCTGAACTAAAAGGGTGGTTTATGATGATTCTCCACTCCCAGGATTTGGCAATTGGGTGCCCTAAAATACCCCAGTGGCACTTTAAAAGGGGGTGTATATAAGGTACTTCTCCCGCCTTCTTAGTGTGCCTTCGTGGTGTGGTTGTCTGCACACTCTGCGCATATTCCAGAGGTCCGTGGTTCGATTCCCGGCGAAGGCGTTGTTCATTTTATAAGTTATTTATCCCGCCTTGATAGCGTGCCTTCGTGATGTGGTGGTCTGCATGCTGGTCTGCATATTCCAGAGGTTCGTGTTTCGATTCCCGGAGGAGGCGTTGTTAATTTTTCATCTTGCCTGTTTCCAAAAATACCTAACGACTCTACAATTTTACATTTTTTCTACTTCCAAATAAACTAATGCCTCTAGAAACTATCTTTCTCACTATTTTATGCCTTTCTATAACTGCCTTTCAGAAGATACTAAAATATTTCATATGTAGATTTTCAAAAGTGCTTACTGATTTTTGGAATACCATGCATTAAAGAATGCTGGAAGAGATTTTTTTCCAAATGTTTTTAGTTTCTTAGTCATATTTATAAGATAAAATACTGAAATAAATAATTTGAAATATTTATATAATTCGGAGTCATAATAGCTACAAATCTTACCTCCGTGTCATGATTTCCTCCGAATTTTAGTCCTCTATGGTATTATAAACCACAGCACAGGGCAACTATTTGCATTTGGAAAAACGATATTATACTTTTAATTATATAAGAATAAACAATAAAAATGAAAAAAAAAAAAAAAAAACAGTTTCATGCTGTCTTTTTTATGTTGCTGAAGATAATAAAAATATTTAAATTTAAGAAAAAAATATTTTCAATTTTCCTAAAAATCTTTAAATACAAGCTTTTCAAGATTCTTTACAAATATATTATATAACCAAAAAATTTACGATTTCTTTCTTAGAATTTAAGAGGATGATATAAAGTATCCAATTTATAGAATAACATATTAGAAGAAGGAAAAACGAAAAAAAAAAAAAAATCAGTTACACTATGTCTTAGAACTTATGGCTTTAAATGCAAATCCTATAAAAACATTTAATCTTCAAATCCAAAAGATGTAGAAAAAGAAGCATTTAGAAATTCCTTTTAATGGTAGAGATTTAAAAAGGCGACTATTAGAACTGCTTATAAAAAATAAATTTAAGTACATTTCAGAAGGCCAAAAACTGTTTTTAGGTGTTCTGCTTATTTAACGAGAAAAAGTAAGGTTATTGAAGCTTTAATTTCATTTTTTTCAGTTTGCAGCGCAAGGCTTTGGCGCTATTTTTAAAATTGTCGCCAATACTAGAATGACTCGTTTACTGCTCATGATACTGCGTGGCCGGGGAGGTCGCGCAGCAGCGCCACAGTCGCCAAAACTCGTGTGTAATGTATACTTTTAATGGGATTATGCCAAAGGAAGAACCACAATAAAATGCCAAAATGTACGTTGAAAATCTAGATTGTACCATTCTAATTGGTTTAAGTGCTTGCTTTTTCTTTTTATTAAAAATAGTGAAACAGCAAAATATTTTACTGACTGCTCTGAAAATTATTCTGTAGCAAAAGAAAGTGTAGCTCATTCTACTCCGCTTTTTAATTTAACATTTCACTGCAGTGATTTTTTTCAAAGAAATTCGTTTCTTAATATTCACTATATATACTTTACTTTTAGACGTCTTTTGACTACAAGATCTGTAACTAACGCAGGAAAGCCATGCGATGGATATTGGCAGATATCTAATCACGTTTCTCATCTTATTTTTACATTACAGCAGATAATAATCAATTATCAAAGCAGCAGCTCCTACATGATCCATACACTATAATAATACGTAGATCATCATTAGATTTATTACCACCTTTGATGAAAACTTGTGTTAATACAAAATGGGCAAACAGTCTGTTATTTTAAAATTAGGCATTTTTTATCGTCCGAAATTAACCCCAGTCTTTTATGGTGACGTTATTTAAAACTAAAAATTACAGAACCACATGATTTCAAATGCTTTAATAAATTCTCTTATAAAATTAACCATTTTTGACCTTCAATTAATTGATGCCTTTGAGCCATAACTACTGAATGCTGATTACTCTCAGAAACCGCATTCACTTTAAACAACGCTACAGACCGGAATTCCAACAGGTGTCCTTTTTGCACCACATTGTCAGGCGCTAATGTATGCGCGTTTGCATATTTCAGGCGCTAATGTATGCGCAGAAGTACAATTATGGGTTTACTTGTAACATAAATATCTACAATATCGGGCATTGGTTGCAATATTAATTTAGTGAGCATATTGTTCTCATTAGCCTTTAATTTTGATGACTAGTGTAGCTTCTCATTTAAAAAGAAAGTCTCTTTGGATACCTACCATAAAATGTAAGATGTAAAACTAAAAGCATCATATATAGTAATTTTTATTAACCTTAAAACATACATAATTGTACGACAGATTCCGTTAAATGTAATTTCGAGTTTATTAATAAAACTATAAAGATGTAATATAGATTACTAAAATTAATGTCCTTCGTATATAAAAATCTAACTAAATGTACATATACAGAGTGGTTATAAAATAAATTTCCTTGTTTGAAGGCATCTGCAGTTAAAACTAATGAACACGGAATGAAACCAAATTTCATATCCGGATTGTAAAAGATGTGGGATGATGAACTCCGGAAAAAAATAAATAAATAAAATAAAAAGTAAAAACATAGTACCAAAAAACTCGATAGGAGAGATTTTGGCGCTGTTGCTACATAGGCACAAAAATATTTTCACGTCTTACGTAGATTATGAAAATTTCCTACAACGTATACCAGACATATTGTTTTTGATACTTTCGTAGATGGCGGCACACATTTCGCACCCACTTGTTGCGTTCTACGGATTCGTGAATTTGAAGTGATTCATAAAAACACTCGATAAAGAATCAAAACACAATTTATTCGCCAGTATTACGCAAAACAGTTCCACGCTGAACCAATCAGCAACACACTCTTCAAGCTACAACGATGAAGACAGCTTCACGGCAAAGCACTAGTACAGCTCCCAACTCGGTTCGGTTGTTCTCAAGCTAATCTCTGAACTCAGCGCAGTACTGACTCAAGTACACTACTGGACCCACATAATCTTCAAGATACTTGTACTTGAAGAGTATGTGAGTCCATGACATATCGCCAAATGGGCAATTTCACTCCAAATCTGGCAAACATGCCTTTCCTTGCCACTTTCTGGCAACTTCAGTGTTATATGAAAACAGTTTTATAGCCAACTATTTGAAACAACTTAGTCAGCAAATTACTTGCCAAAAAAAGCAACTGAAAAAGATGTTTCCATCATCAACATACTAAAAGTCTTTCACCGCAAACTTAAAATTTCTGCTCCACCTAATTGTAACAGATTTTCTAACCTGTATGCTTTTTCAAATTTCATAAGACTCCTCTTAAATTCAGATTTATTTTTAATGTTGGTAAAATTATAAGTAAAATGCTGTCCAGTTATTTGCACTACAACTTCAAACCATTTGTTCTGTTATTTTTTATTCAGCTAACCAAGATCACAATTTTATTTGGAGCATTAATAATAACCTTCCGGTTGTTTCTGCAGTTACTGCTAGTTTTTGCAATTTGAGTTTAAAAATCTCAAAATTAAAGAAATTAACTGCTATGGTTTTGAAAACACTGCTGCTCCTTTGAAAGAAATTTATAATAGTCTGTTATATTTCCAAATTTATTTCCTGAAATGATCACAATTTTAGCAAAAGGCAAATGGAACGATTTTGTCCATTGCACAATTTAATACATCATTTTAAACAAATCAACGGCATTCCTAAGGGAACGAATTCCACCTCATCCTTTTGTAATCTACACTGATTTCGGAAACAGTTTCAGTATATATGTAGTTTATATAGTTTATTAACAAAACAAACGCAAGCGAATGCCGGACAAAAACATTTTGCGAATACTTTCAGATACACAGGTAATACAATTACTGTCGATAATTTTGAATCCATTAAGAAATTCCAAATTTACCCTTTTTCTTAATACTTAACGAAATCAATATAAGTCAACAGGAAATAGATTTTTCTTGATTTACAAATAATTAACTGCAGAAAAATCAAACTTTTTGATAAAGAAGAGATTTTAAATTTACAGCTATTAAACTAATTAAGTGGCACACTAACTTATCAAGAAAGGTTATTAGTTACACAATAATCAAGCAAATTCTTATAATCAAAAATATTTGTACTGAAATAGACTATTTAAAAGATGAACTAATTTTACTAACACAAGATCTTATAGACAATCAGATTCCATTTCCATTTACTCATTCTTCACTTAAAAAAGCATGCTTTAACTTTCAAATTTAATCCTTAAAGTAGCACTTTATGATGGACTTGTATGGAACCGAAAAGAGGATAAGACCGGATGTTTTCCAGATTTGAAGATTTGTATGTTTTGTATTTTAATTTGTAAATTATTCTAATATAAATACTTCTGCTATTTTACTATTACTAATAAAGACCATTTTGTTTCTAAAACTCAAAAATTCCCAATTCTGAATACTGTCTTTTGACTGTAATTCTCATTATTTTAATTTCTCTTTACTTTCAGACAGAAATAATTTTGACTTATCAGCTTTTAGCCAATTTAATTTTCTGAATCTTGTCAAAGGGTTATCTCCTATTCATCTTATCCCGTACAGTTTTGATTTGTTCTAGAGCAAAACATTTCAAAAAGAAATGTTTCTTATCTTCATAATCTATGTCTAGCTAAACAGTAAAAAACAACCTCTCCCAGAATCTTTTATGAGAACCCTAAGCGTCTTTTGGGCGTAGTTTTAAACGAACTCTTTTTCGAGTTAGGACAATGGATACTAATACTCAGTGAAAGAGTATAACCATAAGTAAAAATTAAAGTTGTATCCTTTTCGGCCACGTATAATTTAAATGCTACATACAACAAGTTAAAATTGTATAATTACGCTGTTTATATAAGTTATCGACATGCTGTTTATTTTTGCGTGTGCTCTATATTGTTTTGTGCATGGTGTTAGATAGCGTCAGGGAATTTCTTTCAGGTATTTAAAATTTATTAATTTAAATTAAAAAAATACTGTATTTCTTGGCGTTTTTTTTATTTATATATGAGGAGATAATTCATAAGGAGATAACCCGGTTATTCCTTAATTATTAATGAATTCGTGGACAAAATTTAATTTCTCTTGAAGTTTGAGGCTTCTCGCATGCGATCAACAATAACTAATATTCTTTTATATATATTTTTTTAGTGCTTTGAGTTTTATTATGAATTCCATTGCAATTTAGCTCACCATTGGCCCAGCGGTTAAGTCGCTGACAACCGGTAGTTGGGTTCGGGATTCTTATCCTGGCAAACAGTTTGGCAGCATGGACGTGTATACGAGACAGTTTTCCTTAGAAAGTCCTCCACGAAGGCAGATAGCCCTCAATTGCGTTGCCATAATTAAATAAACCAAATCATTACAATGTAAATCTTCTATTAAGTATTTTCCCCATTGTTTAATCTCAATTTTCTAAAGAATTAACTTTTAATAAGATTCATTTGCAATAGTTATTGCTCTTCATTACCTGCCGCATTACATTAATAATTAAATTTAAACTTTTAGTCTTATCAGTGGTTGCGCTAGACATTTTCTTCTAAAGTCTATTTATGCATTTTTGCTCATTTGTTTCATGAATTAACTATATCCATATATTTGTTTATCTATCTATCTATCTACATAAATATAGCTAGATATATTATATTGTAACATTTCTTAAACTAAATGTCCGCTTTTGGGCAGATGCATATCGATGCTATTGAAGATTACTGTAATTAAATGTGCCTGTTGCAATAGTTTCTTTTAAGTACAGAACGTAATTTAAAAAGGTTATTCGATTTTGAATAATCCAACAATAAACTGAAGGAATTGTGAGCAATGTTTAACGAACTTAAAGTAAAACTGCAGAAAAATTTTAGTCATCAGTATTCAGAATTCAGGAATTTTTTTTCCAATTATTTTCTTCGAAAATCTTGATTTTATATGGCAGAAAGTTTTGTATTTGATTTATCTGGGAGTTGATTGAGAATTTATAATGCAGTAACTATGTATATTTATATACCTAAAGTGCACCGCTGTAGCTGACTCTGGGTCATCACATATGTGGAACTGAGCGGAATTTCCTATCCATATGTCTATTTCCAAATTTTATCTTTTATAAATTTCCAAATTATGTTATTCATATTTCCTATCCATATCCATAATTTTTCCTATACATGATAATTGAAGTTAAAGCATTTCCAGCCAAAACTTTAGACAACCAAAGATCACAGAACTGAACTTACACTGAAATGACAAAAGTCATGGGATAGCAATATGCAAATATGCAGATGGCAGTAGTATCGCGTAGAAAATGTATAAATGCGAAGTGCTTTGGCAGGGCTTTCATTTGTGTTCAAGTTATTCATGTGAAGAGGCTTTGGCGTGATTATGGCCGAACGACGAGAATTAACAGACTTTAAACGCGGAATGGTAGTTGGAGCTAGACGCATGGGTCATTCCATTTCGGATATCGTTAGGGAATTCAACATTCCGAGATCCAAAGTGTGAAGAGTGTGCCGAGAGTATCTAATTTCAGGCATAACATCCCACCATGGACAGAGCAGTGGCCGACCACCTGCACTTAACGACCGAGACCAGCGACGTCTGCGTGGAATTGTCAATATTCACAGACAAGCAAAACTGTTTCAAATAACCGCAGAAATCAATGTGGGACGTACGAGGGACGTGTTCGATAGGACACTGCGGCGAAATTTGTTTTCCTTGGGCTATGCCAGCAGAAGACCGACTCGAGTACCTTTACTGACAGCACAACATCTCCTGCAGAGACTCTCGTGGGCTCGTGAGCATATCGGTTGGTCCCTAAACGAATGGAAAACCGTGGCTTGGTCAGATGAGTCACGATTTCAGTTGGTAAGAGCTGATGGTAGGGTTTGAGTGTGGTGCAGACCCCACGAAGCCATGGACACAAGTTGTCAACAAGGCACTGTTCAAGCTGGTGGTGGTTCCATAATGGTCTGGGCTGTTTTTACATGGCATGGACTCGGTCCTCTGGTGCAACTGAACCGATCATTGACTGGAAAGGGATACCTTCAGCTATTTGGAGGTCACTTACAGCCATTCATGGACTTCACGTACTCAAACAACGATGGGATTTTTACGGATGACAATGCGCCATGTCACCGGGCCACAATTGTTCGCGATTGGTTAGAAGAACATTCTGGACAATTCCAGCGAATGATCTGGCCACCTAGATCGCCCGACATGAATCTCATCGAACATTTATGGGACATCATCGAGAGGTCAGTTCGTAACTGAAACCCTGCACCGTCAACACTTTTACAGTTATGGACGTCTATAGAGGCAGCATGGCTCAATATTCCTGCAGGGGACTTCCAACGACTTGTTGAGTCCATGCCACGTCGAGTTACTGCACTTCGCAGGGAAAAAGGAGGATGGACAAAATATTAGGAGGTATCCCATGACTTTTGTCACTTCAGTGTATAAGGTATTTCTCCCGCCGTCTTAGCGTGCCTTCGTGGTGTAGTGGTCTTCGCGTATTCGAGAGGTCCGTGGTTCGAGTCCCAACGAGGGCATTGTATATTTGTTCAATTTTCTGATTCAAAAAAGTTCTACAGTAGCGCCCTAAGTCAGAAAGGTGGTGGATGATGATTCTCCACCACGAGAATTTGGCGATAGGGTCCGCAGTCGCCCTTTACAATCCCCAGTCGCCCTTTAAAAGAAGGAGCATATAAGGTATTTCTCCCGCTGTCTTAACGTGTCTACGGGGTGTAGTGGTCTCTACTTTCGGCGCCTATTCGAGAGGTCCTCGATTCGATTCCCTTAGAGGTCGTTGTTCATTTTTCATCTCTCCTGCTTCGAAATAACTTAACGTCTCTACAGAATAAATAAAAACTTTTCGCATTTTTTTTAAAAATTTACATTCCTTTGATAAATATCCGAAGTGTATTGCATTTTTGCTATAACGTAAACTTGTACTCCATTTTAAGATTTGTTTATTATTATACTCAAAATTAAAAAACTAGTTATTGGATCAAAAAATAAAATATTTCAGACAAACTAATTTTCATTACTCACAAAATATCAGTAAATAATTTTCACTATATCTTTAGCATTACATTTGCATCGTTCATTTTCTCAAACGTAAGAACTGCTTGTTTACCTGTTTTCAAAATATTCAGGAGATATTACCTACCTTTACTAGTTTTTGTGTCATTATAATTAAAGGAGTTCGAGAAAACACAAATGCTACTTCTTTTGTTTAAACTTCGGCCGCTTTCTTTTCGTCGAACAATTTCACTTTAGGCTTAACAAGCACGTATTTAATTTTGACCCAAGGTGAAGAATAAATCGCACAAACCCAATAAGAAAGCTTTCTTAATTCTAAGCACGAAATACAAAGTAAATCTTTTCAAACTGATGGGCTCTGTGCAGTGCCCATCAACGCAACTCTTTTAAAGTAAAGTTCTGTTTGTGTATCCGTTTTATACGAGTAATACCATCGCCTCTGACCCTTGAAACATCGTAATTACGAAACTTGGTCTGAACACTATTCATTTTCTTTTAAGAACGTGTTTGTTACTTCTTCGAGCTTTTCGGGATCTAACTGCAAAGACGAGAAAGATTATTCATGTAATTAGACCAAGATCTAATCTACGTGAAGGAAGGAAAAAAATCGCAAAAAGTGTCTTTGGAGAGGGAAAGGAGAGCACAAGGAGTAAAGCTCTGTTTCTAATTATACTCAAGCCAACACGTTGGGAAATTTATGCATGTTCTGAGGCATTTCTTTTCTTGTCTTTTGCATGTTTTTTCCATCCTTTTCCTCATGTACTTGGGAGTTTTAATTAAAATCCGAATGAGCAGAAATAGGTAGCTGCTGAGAAATTTCTGCAGAAATTAAAATGGGAAACCTGAGAAAGAAGAAAAAATTGTTAAAATAAAGAAATTTAAGAATATTTAATTTGATTTTTAGCTTTTTCACATATCATGCAGTCCAGTAGTTGTCATAATTAAATATCTCGGAAGAAACAGAAGTTATGTTTTCGGGTAAATTTACGCTTGCTCTATTAAATAATTCTTTTCGCAATTCATTAGGTTTTGGTACAGGTTTCAGCGGGTGTCTAAACAAAAGTTCTCTTTACCCCTGAAATAAACTGAATATATGCTTAGAAAGAATATGAAAAGAAATTCTGGTGACGTTAATTAAGGAATTTTCGGAAAAGGGTTGAATCTCCGGTCGAATAAGACTTGTCAACAAGGCACTGTTCAAACTGGTGGTGGTTCCATAATGGTCTGGGCTGTTTATACATGGCATGGACTCGGTCCTCTGGTGCAACTGGACCGATCATTGACTGGAAATGAATACCTTCAGCTACTTGGAGATCACTTACAGCCATTCATGGACTTCACGTACTCAAACAACGATGGGATTTTTATGGATGACAATGCGCCATGTCACTGGGCCACAACTGTTCGCGATTGGTTAGAAGAACATTCTGGACAATTCCAGCGAATGATCTGGCCACCTAGATCGCCCGACATGAATCTCATCGAACATTTATGGGACATCATCGAGAGGTTAGTTCGTAACTGAAACCCTGCACCGTCAACACTTTCACAATTATGGACGTCTATAGAGGCAGCATGGCTCAATATTCCTGCAGGGGACTTTCAACGACTTGTTGAGTCCATGCCACGTCGAGTTATTGCACTTCGCAGGGCAAAAGGAGGATGGACAATATATTAGGAGGTATCCCATGACTTTTGTCACTTCAGTGTATAAGGTATTTCTCCCGCCGTCTTAGCGTGCCTTCGTGGTGTAGTGGTCTTCGCGTATTCGAGAGGTCCGTGGTTCGAGTCCCAGCGAGGGCATTGTATATCTGTTCAATTTTCTGATTCAAAAAAGTTCTACATGACGCTACAGTGGCGCCCTAAGTCAAAAAGGTGGTGGATGATGATTCTCCACCACGATATTTTATCCACGATTTATTCGCTATTCGATTTATCCACCACGATTTATTCGCTATTTATATCCACACAACAGCGTAGCTTTAGAAAATATTTTATTTAAGAAAAATAACGCACGTTTTACATGTGAGTTGCGCAGTATGTTACATTTTCTTAATTAGACAATTTTTATATATTTAATGAACATATGAAGATATATTTTTATGGCGTTTGTCAGAATTTAGGACAACAACCATGAATCAAAAGAGATGTTATTTTTATTTATGTGTGCTTTTTTACTAATATGATTTTGTTTTGTGGTATTTGTTTTCTAATAATTATATTTACTCTGAAATGTTAAAAATATGTTAAGAAAAATCATTAATATACATAACTTCAAGGTAAAACCTTATCGGTATAAGCATTTTACGCGTTTTTAGAAACAGATGTCTTAACAAATTAAATAGAGGAGGAGGTAGAATTTTAAAAGTTTTTTATTCTGAGTACAAGTAGTTATGTTTGTACTTGCAATGCTTTTTTTCTCCCATTTTTCTGTTTATCTTTAATCAGTTTCTTATTAATGAATAGTTTGTAGGAACTTTTATCGATTTTTAGTCCTCGATGAGGAAATTAAAGCTCTTGTTTATGTACACAGCACAAAAATAAAAAAAAAAAAAAAGGGGGGGGGACAGTTCTATATCTTCCATTTTACTGTGTCGATTGTCAAAATTCAAATTGCGTTTTTCATGTCTCGAAAGCGCGACTTAGGATATGTATTATATTTATATATAGCATTGTTCTAACATAGTTAATTTGACACAAAATAGGACTTTTTCTGAAATAACAAAGCAATGTTCTTCCGTATTTTGATTCTACGACTCAAATTACTCGGAAATACCAAGTTTTGTAAAACTCACACTAGTAGTTTTTGAAAAATTAGTTCTCAAAATTTTAGCTCCTCAATATTAATTTAGGTATATATTTATTAATCTTTCTTTTTTATTAATCGTATTTGATTCTCCCTTTTACATTTCGAAATTCAGATTTATTCCAAATAAAATTCACCCATTTTTTATGATTTTTTTTTAAAATTTGTATTTAAAAATGTTTTTTATAGATTTTTCAAAAAGCATTTATAATCTATAAAATTTTTACCATCATCATAAATTAAACCTTTTTCTAAGCATACCTGAAAAATATTATAGTTTTTGATTCAAAATTTCCGAAGATATACGTGAATTTATATACTGGTTCGTTTTGTAATTTGGCATATTTGTTGAAAGCGATAAAACATCAAATGTGGTTTGGGATTGGGATTGGGATTATTCAATTATGGCAAAGCACACGAGGGCTATCTGCCTAAAGGGAGGGGTGCCTTCGTGGAGGACTTTCTAAGCAAATGTGGTTTAGACTTTTCTAAAATGATTATTTGAAAGTAGGAACGATGAGACATTTTTTCGCTCATTCACAATATAAAAAGATAGGAACGATGTTTTTTTTTTTTTTTTTTTTTTTTTTTTTTTTGCTTCGGCATAATGGAAGGGAAAGGAAAATTGGTTGCAATAATTTTAGGAAGTTCGCCAAGGGAATTATTCTTGGCCAAACTGAAAAAAAATTCGCCAAGATAAATTTTTGAATTTCTCCGTAAATTTTTTACCAAATAAAAAAAAATTAATATCTAGGCATAATTTGAGTCGTAGAATCGAAATATGAAAAAAGAATTGCTGTGTTATTTCAGAAAAAGTCCGATTTTGTGTCAAAATACCTATGTTAGAACAATGCTATATATAACTCTAATATATATCCTAAGTCGCGCTTTCGTGACATGAAAAACGCAATTTGAATTTTGTTAATCTGCTGAGTAAAACGGGAGATATAGAATTGTCCTTTTTTTTTTTTTTTTTTTTTTTTGCTCAGTGTGTACGAGATATGAAGAAGCCTGAGGGATGCATTAACAGCATCTGCTGGTTGCCAAAATTAAGATCAGAGAAAACTGTTGAGGCAAAGGAACTCATGTGAAAAGGCTAGGGATCATTTGTGTTTTTGAATTTAAATTGGGAAATTCTTAAGGAATAAAGCGCTAAAGTTTTAATGAAACGTTCTTAGAGGAATTTTTACCAAATGGGCAATAAAAATTACAATCAGATACAAATAAGAAAATACAAACTACAAACAGATGGTACTTGTGTAGAAAACGAGTCCATAGTCATTCAGTTCCTCTACTGGTTCTGTAATACAGATAGATTTAACTGAATCGGTTTCATACTAAACATTATGGGATGCCGAACAGAAGTAGACTGCTTACAATCTTACTACCTCCTTGCCACTCAATAATAATAAGTAAAGTAAGAGAGTATATGTGCTGCTCGAGTTGACCGTTAGAATAATGTAATGCTAATGTGCTCTCATGCAAAGCCAGCTAGCGACTGAATTCAGAGATCAGAGTTACTCTCTCAGTGACAATGAGATTAGTAGACAAATTGTCAAACCAGAGCCATACAGCATAATCGATTTTGAAGGAAGAATTATATTGCGAAAATGCATGCGTGTGATGCATATTATGCTATGCAGCTTGAAATATCATAAACGATGTGCATGTTTTGCTAAGGAAAAGAAAATTTTCTTAGGAAACGAAACGGGATCTTTTTAGGTGTATGTATATGCAGCCACCTTAAATAAAAAAAAATACCCCATGCAAATATGACGTGTAAATTGTGATGCCATTCTTCATGTAGGGAATACAAAAAAAAAAAAAAAAAAAAAAAAAACCGAATGAACTGTCTTCAGAAAATTAGATTTATTCACGTTTACGAATGGCGGCTGTCACTTATGAGCCCTTCCCCGGGGGTTGATTCAGGAGAATTCCTGGGAAGTACTGGCTAGGATCTATCTGTACGTAGGCAGTCTTAACCATGGGGGTATATAATTTGTCTTCACATGACTAGAGCCCGAATTTATTCTCAGGTTGGTTCAGGCTTGGCAGGGACAGTACGGGTACTGTCGTGTCCGTTCCTCTGTTTGTGATGGAGCTAGATTGGAGATCACCGACCTAATCTACGTGGATTTGGCTTCCATAGTCCCAGTGATGGGGACTGAAGGAGTGAACAAGGCACCAAGAGCTTTTCGATGCCAAAGGAGTGGTGCCCCGAGGCAAAGATGATTTCGTAACCTAATTTTGTCTGAGCGTTCCGAATCGGCAACTTGTCCAACGCTTTGTGTATAAAGCCGGGCTGCGACTGTAGGGTCTGCGCCGCCTTTGAAAGGGGTCTCTGAAGCTTGGATACATTTAAAACCTGTTTGGCAGATTCTATATGGTCATTCCTCAGGTCGGGGATGCAGGCTTTAGTGCTACTTTCACGCGCAATATTGTGAGACGGTTATCTTGCGTGATGAATATCAATGAAATGCCAAGAAGATTTCACAGAAGTGTGCCGTTAGAAATTCTGAAGATTCTCCTTAAGTACCAGAGACTACCGCTAACCCAGCTCAATGTATCAGGGAAACGGAAATTTACAAAAGCAGTTCTCATTCAGGCAGCCCAGTAACTGCAGAAGGTTCCACAAAAACGTACTACAAGAGATACTAACAGGCCTTGTAGCTTATCACAGTATGTCAAACACCACTAAAGTATGTCAGATACTACTACACGATCATGGTGCCCCTCTCTGTCGTGATTACCATAATAGGAAATGTTCCCGCGAGACAATGAACTACGATTTCACTTGTGCAATTTGAACACGTACAATGCCGAGTATGATGCAGTTCTTTTTCTCCAACATTCTTTGGATGGAGTATTCCAAAGTCGTGGGATGTAAACAGGCACAACCATTATTAGTGATTGAACAATTCTTCATGAAAGAGTGGTTAAATATCAAATGCGCTCCTCCTTTTAAGGTTTTGGTGTGGTATTTGGAAGAATTTTACGGGAACCTACGGTGATTCATTAACTGAACACAGAATAAGGATTCTAAAATGGCTCATTAAAAACAGAAAATCTTATTTGAAACTTTCATTCGCATTCTTGTGCCCTCATTACATTCCACGTGATTTCAGACTGATTGTAACCTAAAATGCTAAACAGAATCAGTTAGAAGCTTTCTGTCACATATGCTTGTAAAGCAAATCGTGGATTATGATGGAAATGTTGAATTACTCCGTCGTATCACTGATGCATGTTCTAATGAAACACATTCCATGCTATCCAATACATATGCATAAATATTTCCTGGAATGTAAATATGCTTTGTAATCAGTATTATCCTCATTGACTTGCTCGAAATTATAAACACTGAGAGTCCATTTGTATACTTCGTTTTACTGGCTGACGCCATCAAGTTGTGTGGACAATAATACTTCTCATTCATTAAATCATATTTTTTAATCATCACTGCGTCTTAATTCTTTAAACTTCACGTTCTTGATACGCTCTCTAAACAAGCTCTGTTTGAAGTACGTCAGCCACCAGTTTAAATAGTGGCTTCTACCATATTTTGCTTAATGCGCGAAACTAAAATCTCATTCTGGCAATTATGAGCGGGTTGTAAATGAAAGCTCATAAGAAAGGTTGCTTTCAAAAAACAAAATTAACTATTAATTAAAGTTAAAGTAAACACCACAACTCTTTCAGTAGTATAGGTAATTTACGATATTTCTCACGTATTAAGAAGAATTTTTCTTAATATCTGCGTTTTACACTAAATTTAGTCATTACACTAAATTGTCAATTTTCCCCTTTTAATCTGGATTGATTATTTAAACAGATATTTACTAATTCGTAACTCGCAACATTATAAACTTAAAATATTATTACTTTTAACTAAAATTTGTATTACATTAACTTCTAATTTAATTTGTGCATATTTTTATGATTAGTACTGTTAGCAGTATTCTTGAAAAATCATTATAATAGTCTTTGGATTTCCATTGCTTCAGTCTAGATGATCTTTCAGCAAAGCTCCAGCTTGCACCGAAAGATGAGACATGATTTGACACTCATTTTACTTTCGCTTATAACAGATAATTTCTTTGGAAGACAGAGCTAGCCGCGTGTTTGGCTTTACAACCAAAACTGGGTACTAGTATTACAGCTGTTCAAGCTCAGAACAGAACACTAGCTGTAATACTAGCCGGAGTTGGATGTTATAACAGATAATTTCTTTGGAGGACCCGGGTATATAGCTAGCCGCGTGTTTGGCTTTACAACCAAAACTGGGTAATAGTATTACAGCTGTTCAAGCTCAGAACAGAACACTAGCTATAATACTAGCCGGAGTTGGATGTTATAACAGATAATTTCTTTGGAAGACCCGGGTACATAGCTAGCCGCGTGTTTGGCTTTACAACCAAAACTAAGTAATAGTATTACAGCTATTCAAGCTCAGAACAGAACACTAGCTGTAATACTAGCCGGAGTTGGATGTTATAATAGATAATTTCTTTGGAAGACCCGGGTATATAGCTAGCCGCGTGTTTGGCTTTACAACGAAAACTGGGTAATAGTATTACAGCTGTTCAAGCTCAGAACAGAACACTAGCTGTAATACTAGCTGGAGGTAGATGTTATAGCGATATCTTCAACTTAAAATTAGCCCTTGTTTTGGAACAGTTAACAGCTTTAAATTCTTTATCGAGATAAATAAGGTTGTAATGTTATCGCGAGAAAAGAAGACAAAATTCGTAGGGTCGTCTCCGCGTAGAAAATGAAAATCGTAAAATTCTACCATCCTGGCTTTTCATTAAAATTTGTTTTAAAACTCTCGGTGCTGAGGATTTTCACAACCATTTCAAAAAGTAAAGGAAACCTGGAACGAAGCAGTAATACAAATAGTTAGCACATAACTTAATAAATATTATAATATGAGTTTTTAATTGGAATTCATATTTAAAAATTAATTAAAATTTAAAAATGTATTTGAAAACTGCTATATTAGATTAAGATAGTATTTGCATGTATCACTAATTTTTATCTTCACTGAGTAGTATATTTCTAAATTTACGAGTAAAGGAGAAAAGAAAACATCACTTGGTATCCAAAGTATCTGTTAATGTCAACAGGTTGTCTCTGTCAACGCCAACAGTAACTTATAAACAGACACAACAACCATTATTAGTGATTGAACAATTCTTCATGGAAGAGTCGTTAGATATCAAATGCGCTCCTCCTTTTAAGATTTTGGTGTGGTATTTGGAAGAATCACTTACTGGAACTTACGATGATTCATTAACTGAACACAGAATAAGGATTTTAAAATGACTCATTAAAAACAGAAACTCTTATTTGAAACTTTTATTCGCATTCCTGTGCTCTCATAATATTTGACGCCAACAATTTGAAAAGTGATTCCCCGTTTGTAGTGGACGACGCAAAATCCCATTTCCAGTCTAATGTACGTTTATGTAAATAATTTATGCAGTTTCATTTCAGAACTGTAGCAAACAGAACTGATGATAATTTGAGGTTCACAGCTTTGGATTTTGATAGAGGATCCTTTTGCAATGAATTTTTTGCGTAAAGTTTAATACAGCGTAGTATTAAAATGATTCAAGTATATACGTAATAAATGAGAATTAAATAAATAAAACAGTAATAATCTGAAAGAGTTCAGATTTTAAGGATCCCTCAAAAAGATTTGTTAAGGTTTCTTACTCTCTCGCTGAGTTTGCAGGCTACCAGTCAGCTGTTGCATTCACTCCTGCTAGCTTTATTATATTAAGCGTTATTTTTTTCTCACTTACGCCATATCCGATTCAATAGCAAAATTAAAAAAAAAATTAAAAGCAGCATATTAAGATATTTTTAGAATTCCCGGTACAGTGTTAAGTGTCGGTTAGGTTTAGGTTATTTTAATTACGGCATAGTCTCGAGGGCTATCTGCCTAAGGGAGGGATGCCTTCGTGGAGTACTTTCTAAAGGAAACTGACTCCTATACACGTTACGCATGGGGAAAACCACGAAAACACCCATGCAGCCAGCCCGTTCGCGGGATTCGAACCTCGGACCGAACTACCAGTGTTCAGAGACTTTACCGCTCGGCCACTGGTGGGCCGTTAAGCGTCGGAATACACTTTTGCATTTATTTCAGTATTTTCTCCGTTCATCATATCAATGTTCAGATTTTTCATTAAGATGGCTTACAATATCTTGTTTTTGGTGTTTTTATTGTTAACTTTTTGTGTATTAACTTTATTTATTAAAGATAAGATTTTGTACACTTAGGCCGCATAAACTTGAATTCAACAACAAAAAATCACAAAATTTTTAAGAACAGCATGTTTTTAGAATTTTCGACAGACATTTGCACGCTGGAGATAAAAATATCTTATCCTGTTCAGTGTTGCTATTGCTCGCTTTTAACTCGTTGTGTTTATTAATAAAAATTCAATAAAAATTTACAAAATATGAAATATAAAACCCGAAATTCAAAATTCTAACTTCCAGGTACAGATGTTCGGGTGGAGGACAACGTTAATCAAAATTACGTGGCTCTTGGTACCGTCATTTTTCACAGTTATAGGAATATATATACATACATGGAGATTCTTCATTACTTAATTTCTTTCAAGATTATACAGAGCGATAGTATTTGACGCCAACAATTTGAAAAGTGATTCCCCGTTTATAGTGCACGACGCAAAATCCCATTTCCAGTGTAATAACGCATTCGGGCTGATGTTCTTTTGTTCTAAAAATTAATAAAGTCAGAAAGTTTTGGAAAAATGTATGTAATCCAAGAATGGAGAATGATGATGGAAATTCTTGCCTCAGTATATGTACAACTCTAAATATGAATAGATAGGAGTATATAAATATTGATCAAATACACCTTTATACTTTTACATCGTTTTTATTTATCTTCTTGCAAATTTTAAACAATGCAGAGAAGAAGCTTCAATTCCATATACAGAACGTAATATTTTAGTTGCTATTTTATTAGTTTTACAATAGTTCTTCTGGATTAAAATTTTCATTCAGCAATGTAATAAATTATGAATTTAGAGTTTATGGATAATTTACTGATGCAGTATTCAACAAAATGTAAAACTTTGAACTCAAGTTTGGCTTAATAATTATCCACCAATTTAAAAATATTTCTTAATTAATGCAATCCTTCTTTAAATATATTTACTATTTTCCTCTCTCGCAATCTGATCATAAAAGTTTCAAAAAGCATAAATTGCTTTACAAGTGAAAATAATAGGTAATTTTTTTGCCAATGTTTGCAAGCCTCTTGCTCAGCGAATTCCTCGCTTAGAAAAAGAGTTGGGAATAATAGTTCTATGTTTCACCTTTATAAACACCTGCTCCATCTATTTTGAGTTTGGACAAAAAATTTCACAGTGTACTACATTCTAATTATCACATTATGTTCATTTGTTCCGCATATGATAACAAACAAGACTAATTAAGGCACACATTTTTATTTTAATTTTCGCGTGCCAGCTTGCAACAGAAATTAATAAATAATTCTTTTTCGAAAAAAAAAAAAAAAAAAATTCTCTCTGCACGAAAAATACGTTACTGTGAAAAGTTAAGAAAGCTCGTAAAGAGCGCAAAGGAAAAAAAGGAAGAGATTAACTGTGGAACATTTAGAACTTTTTAATTTGGTCGTTTAAATCTAAAAGAAACGCAGGAATTTTCTTTTTCACAATGTATCTCAAATCTATCCTAAGAGTGTTATTATTCCGAATAAAAAGAATAAATTTTTAGCAATATATTTTTAAAATGATTCTTAGAAAGGTGATTAAGTGAAAATATGTTTTGAATAAACAGTAGCCCTATATATGTATTTCTTACATGCATCAAGAACGCTGATAATAAATTTTGTTCTTTGAATAAATGATGCTATAGTTTAAAATAAATTAATTTACGTACAGATGAGAAATAACATATTATTGACAAAAGCAAAACACATTTCATCAGCACGATAGGGATTATCAGATTCTATCTAAAGCATGCATGCGCGATGTCTAAGATTAAAACGCAAAGAAGTTAAATATTAAAGTACTAATGATAAGCATATAAGGTATTTCTCCCGCCTTTTTCGCATGCCTTCGTGGTGTGGTGGTCTGCACACTGGGCGCGTATTGAAAAGGTCCGTGATTCGATTCCCGGCGAAAGCTTTGCTCATTTTTCATCTCTCCGGCTCGAAATAATCTAACGTCTCCACAGCGGCACCCGAACTAAAATGGTGGTGGATGATGATTCTCCACATCCTGGATTTGGCTATAGGGTTCTCTAAAACCTCAGTCGCTTTTCGAAAGGGGGGTATATAAGATATTTCTCCCGCCTTCTTCACATGCCTTCGTGGTGTGGTGGTCTGAACACTGGGTGCATATTCCAGAGGTCCGTGGTTCGATTTCCGGCGAAGGCGTTGCCATTTTTTCACCTCTCCGGTTCGAAATAACCTAATATCTTTATAAGCAATACTTTCGAAATTAAAGTCCTACACATTTACTTAATTTATGCTTGTTCTTGATACATATTATTAGTTACTTTAACATTTAGTTTTCACCATGTTCTTATTGCTACATCTTTTACTCTTAATTTCTGACAGATGTATTGCTGACAGACGATGAAGCATAGCATACATTCGTATTTATCGTAAAGCTACAACTGTTTGATGCAGGAAAGCAAACTGTGGTCTTTCTTGGAAATAACTTGGAAAGAAGTTGCATTCGATCTTCAGGGTAACTCGATACTTGAATTTCTTACTAACAAGGAAATTCTATAAATAGAAAACCTTTTCTTTTCCAATGGTGGGCACTAGCCATTACAGGCCAATACTAAAACCGGAAGCGGTGGTCACTTTGTTATGGAGGCACTTGATAGGTAGGCCACCTTTGCCTGCTACAAAGGGACAAACGATTTACACCCGTGATTTCTCCTGGATTCTAACTCCAGACCTTTGGTACTATAGTCAGAGTCACTAACCACTTCCCGTCTGTACGGCAGATAGGAAAACTCATCATAAAGTTTTCATAAGATGGCCTGATGTCTGGAATTTGGAAAAACAATAAAATTCTTTTCCTGGTTAATCGTGATTATATTCAGCAAATCACCTTGCTGGCGTAGTTAACAGTATAATATAACAGATGGAAATTTGTTTTGGCTTATATGTGATTACGGTAAAGTCTCTAAGGGTTATCTGCTTAGGCAGAGAAGAATGCCTTCACGGAGGACTTTCTGAGGGTGGTTTTGGTTTAACTGAATAGGGTTTAACTTCGAGGGCTATCTGCCTAAGGGGAGAGAGCCTTCGTGGAGGGCTTTCTAAGAGAAACTGGCTCACATACATGTTACGCATGGGGTAAAACATGAAAATGCCCATGCATCCAGCTCGTTTACGGGATTCGAACCTCGAACCGAACTGCCAGCGTACAGCGACTTTACCGCTGGGTCGCTGTTAGGCGAAAATGGAACGAGCGGTTACAATTATCCAACAAAAAACTGAAAGTGTTTGACAGATACAAATTAATTGTTTAAGGTTTACTTTCACAATGCTTACTGAAGGCTAGCAATTCAACCGGCTTTCAAAATCAGCACACAAGGTGGCTTTTTTTGTGAACCTTTTTCCGTGTGTGACGTAAATATGAATCAGTTTCTTTTAGAACGTTCTTTCATGAAGGATTTCCTCACAATAGGCAGATGTTTTCTATGTTCATTGTCATGATTGGCTTAATCATAGTAATATTTTATATAAGTGATGCACCATTTAAGTTGAAAACATTTTTAATAAAGTACCGATGGATACAATAATAAATTTATTTGGTATGTTATTTTAAGTGTACTTCCGTTTCATAATGGGACGTAGATCCACACAATTACTTCGAAAAAAACCCCACTAAGTATACTAGTTACTATTTTAAATAATGTGGAAGTGACAATGTTTCTGAAGACAGATGTTTATTTCGATTTGTGAGTTTGAAATATAGCTCCTATTTGCAATCAAGAGAAATATATATTACAAGAAATGAGTATGCATCGTATAATAAGTAGGATTCTAATTTATTGTCATATTGTGTTGCATCCTTCGCACTTCAGTCGTTATCACATCACACTTCAGTCAATATCACATGTGCCTCTAGCCCTCTTTGACATTATGATTGGTCTTCAGAACATTAACCAATATCGAATAAATAAGGCTTAACGTGCCTTTAGGCACTCAGCATGTAAATAGTTTCACTGATATATAGAGTCATTAGATTTTTTCGAAGTCAGAAAACTGAAGAAATTTGTAAAGCCCTCGCTTTCGAATTTGAAATCCAGATCTCCCGAATGCCCGTCGAGCGAGCTTCCAGTTATACCACAAAGGTAAGTAGAAAGAAGGCAGAAAATGCTTTATAGATATTTGACTATAAGTATTTTTTTTCGTCGAAATAAACCGGATTTATTCAAACTAATTCGCGATAAGGGAAAACATATTAATAAATATACTTGAAATATATCTGCAATACAACCAATTAACATTGATACAACTATAATTAGATCTCGATCAGCTTCACAAAAAATAATGAACTGGGTCAAATCAAAGCTTGTTTGTTGAAATGACAAGCTGTTTAAGGGCAGAAATTAAAAGCTCCTTATAATTAACATTAAATAAATTTATGTTCTGAAAACTAGATTTCTGTGACTCTGTAAGAGTCATCAAGTTTTATTTTTTTATACGTGAAGCGTAAAAAATGAGCAATAACCTCGCCATTACTCGAAACTGGACCTCTTGAATACGCGTCGATTGTTCTAACCATTAGTCTACGAAGGCATGCCTGCAGAAGAAGGAAGATCCCTATTTTAAAGGGCGACTGGGCTTAGAAAACACAGTTGCCAAATCCTGGTGGTAAAGAATCATCATCCACCAACGGTTTTTAGCCGGAGTGCCACTGTAGAGTCCTTAAGTATTTTTTAATACGTGAGGCGTGAAAAATGAGCAAACCCGTCGAACCTGGACCACTCAAATGCGCGCCGAGTGTCCTAATCATTACACCACCAAGGCATGCAGAAAGGAGGAAGAAAATACCTTATAACGCTATTTTGAAAGTTGTCAAATTTTATTGTAATCTTTTTTAACTCTATCAATTATTTACATTTAAAACATAATTCTACTATCTGCTCAACAACTTGAAAAATAATGTTCTGTTTAATATGAGAAATTGAAAAAGTTGGAACACAGACAATAAATGTGTATGTCTTCATCCATAGTATTTTTTATATTATATACTTTCAGATAAACCCATAATTTTCCAACTCTCGCGCGAAGAGTAAATGGACCCCAGCATCTACTAGTTTATCAAGGGCATCTAAAGGGCAATCGTCACTTTTGTTATTTAGTATGTACTGGTGTAAGGTGGGATTGCACGATGTAGCATAATAAGTAAAATCTAGATTCTTTGGAAAGCTTCAGTTGCTCATTTCCAAACCTTTCTTTGTAAACTCTTATAAATTTTTGCAAATTGTTTTAAGCATTAGTATGGGAAGACATTACCATTTGACCGCTGGTGTTCCCCGTGCTTTTACCTACTATTTTTGTGGATTAAGACGACGAAGCAGTTTTATTTGGATAGCATACTCCTTCCATATCTTTATAAGTTTAAAGACCAAATACAATTACATGAAATTTAGTCATAAAATGGGAATATTTTATCACATTGCTACATAAGTATAAATCATTTATAATAATGCAAAAAAATTACATCTCTAGGCTATTAAAAGATTTGCATATTCTAAACTTTGTAAGCTATTCTAAGTTCATGTCTGTAAGCTATTCTAAGTTTCATGTAGAAAACGATGTTTCTGAAATACCAGAGAGATTAATTGTGTTACTAAAATAAAAACTCCACATTAAAGTAAAGTGAATTTAGAAGAGAAATAACAGCTATAGAATTCATGAATTATGCAACTAACAGTGATATTTTACTAATGAAATGACATGTAATAGCAAAGAATAAAACGCAAATGAAATTAGAGTGAATGATTTTTTTTAATTACTACCCATTGACTCTAAGATAGAAATCTGGAATGTTAAAAAATGTAACTGAACAGAGAGTTACCTTAATGGCACATTAATTTCTGAGCGCTGTTTTAATTTTTATAGCTGTTAATTGCCTTTATTATAACCTTCTTTTAATCAAACACTTCTAATGAAATAAATTGTAAGGAAGGTGTTATATAAAATTTCTTTCTTAAATTGCTTTGTTACAGAGGGCGAATACACATTATAAAAATTATAATTTATTAAAATACAAAGATAATAAATTGCTTAAAGGGAAATTTTTGAAACAACTGAGATGTGGTTCTATTATAATGTTTTGTCCTTTAATCATAAACAACATTCCTATTTAATTGACATTTTTCTTGCTACCATTTTTCATTACTCTTAAATCTATAATAATTGCCACAAGGAAATCGATTGCATTTTATTGCAGATAATGGGCAAAAATTTAATTACTTATCTTAGAGAGAATGAGGTGCATATAAATTCATGTGAAATTGACAGGAACATTAAAAACATATGCTTAGATACAATGCGATTATAATCTTAATGATAACATGCGCATTTTTATTAAACAGAACATTTCTTAAAGTGATGAGTCGCTGATCTGTGGGAATCTGCGAAATGGCCCTTGGGGCATAGAAAATAAATGTGGTCTTTATGTTAAATAAAACAGTTATGAGTGCATTGTAATAATACTATTATATGATACGAAAAAAAAATCTGAAATGTTTCAGATTTTAAATTACGTCCAAAGGGGCGTTTTTTAACATTTTGTGTGTTACCTTTCTTTATTAAATATCATGTTCCTCGCACTTAAACCATAAGATCCAGTGCAACAGCAATATCGCAAAATAGTTTTAAAACGAGCATATCTTTAGAATTTCCGATACAGAGACTCACGCGCTGGAGATAAAAATGTTTTTTCTGCACAACGTTGCCATTACTCGCTTTGAAATACTTGAGTTTTTAATCAAAAATTCGTCAAAGTTTTAAAAAATAGGAAATCGATCATAAAACAAATTTCAAATTTCAAATTTGGTCTTCCACATGCTCATATTCGTTGGAGGATTACGTTATTCAAAATTCGATGACTCTATGTACCGTTGTTTTATCACAATACGAGAAATATACATACATTTATGCAGATTTTTCATTATTTAATTTCTTCAAATATAATGCAGGACTCTAACATTTTGTGGCAACAGTTTGAAAAGTGAACCGACATTTATGAGTCCGACGCAAAATGCCAAAACGAAACTAATAGTCCTTCGGGATTCAAATCCCTTTGGACTAAAAAAACGAAAATAGTAGGTAATTATTTATTTAACATAAAAACAGCTATGTAGAGGAAAATGAAAACACATAGAAAAGTAATAAGTGTTGGTTTACAAATAGGCAGACTGCACAATTTGATTTTTAAGGATAAATTTAAATATTTTTTCGTAAAAAATCATTGAGTAGTCCCAAACTCTGCGTCTCATCAAAAGCTATGGGATTACAACTTCCACTATCGATAGAAAACAGCAGGAAGCTTGCCCTTGCACATTTAATGCTTCCAGTAAGAAAAAGTCTGCCGACTCACTGTAAATATTGTTCTTGATTTCCTGTAGGAGATGTTTAATGTACGCGTACATCTGTTTTCTAAACTTTATGATAGTCGAAGATAGCAGTATCCCTTGCCAGGGTATTAATCCAAGGATTATTTTTATGAGTTTTTTTTAAAGGAAAGAGATTTTGCAAGAAAGCTTGCTGAAGTGTCGCAATTCAAGGTTCTTATCGTACAGCTGTACCATCCAATTTCAGAACATGTGAGTCGGAAAGTTGTGACAAATGCAAAGGTTCACATGCAAGAGGCTGTGGAACAGAACTTTGGACACATTAAACGCAATCCGCATTAAATTTACTTTTAGTGGTCAGGCTGTGCATTCATTTTATAATATTTCAATGAGAAATAAATGTGGACTAAGCAAAACAAAAGTATGGTAGTTTTTGAACAACCCTGCAGTCGAGTTAGTACATCACTTGCTGTCAAAATGAGGTCTGGGTTTGGATCACTAGTCAGAACCCCCCAGGCTTCCGGTAGGGTAGCTGGCGGCTAGGGTCTTTTCTGAACTTGATGGGATGAATTTGTCCTGAAACGAGGATGAGCAGTTTACTTGGTTACATCGCCAGGGGGTTAGTTAACTAAAATCCAATTCCACAACTCTTATAGTAAACCAGAAATAGCCAAAGGCTGAATAACGGTTTTTGAAAATTCAATATGTACTGCATCTGTTTCTGAAAAGTAGGTCGTGGATTCTGTCTTTAGCCAATTATTATCTATTAAAGCCTTTAAGAAAAATGGAAATTGTAGGTGGAAATTCTATTATGTTGAGAAGAAATGCGAAGATTTGCTATACAGGGGGAATTTGCAGAAGAAGGCAAAACTTTTGGGAGTGATAGGAGGAAATATTCGTCATAGATTGTATGGTCGGAACGTAAGCTGTGACAACTTGAAGGGTAATTTTCCACTGTCACATTTAAGGAATTAACAAAAGAATGAGAGGAGATACTCCAAGAAACATTTTGTTTAACACAACATGTTCATAGAAATTGCTCAAAAGACTTTCCGCCAGCTGTAATGCGGCCTTCGTAGCTGCAAGACTGGGACTGCTGCACATTTGCAAAGACACCAAGTATTTCCCGAACATCGCCGGCAACAACCGCGATTAGGTCCATATTTGTTTCAAATGGGCACTCGTAGATTAGGCTTTTCATATGACCCCGCTGGAAAAGTACAAATATGAGAGATCCGATAGCCTTGGTGGTCAAGATATGGGACGACCTCGACCATTCCATCGCCCTGGAAATTTCGTGGTTTGTATAACCAGAAATATTGACGGCAATACATTGTAGAAAATGCCGCTAGGAGCGAGGTCCGGTCCTTTTTATACCATTTATTTACAATGCTACCTAGCGGCTCGCAGTTTGAGCTTCGACCATACATTCTATGACGAATATTGCTCGTCTAGCTGTCTTCTATCAACCCCTAAAATTTTGCCTTCTTGTTCAGATTCCCCCTGTATGTTGGGAGCATAAAAAAAGTTTAAAGCAATGCTTAATTATTAGATACCTACGGTTTTCTAAAATAGTTTTTAAACAAAATATTGTTAAACATTACATTTTTCTAATAAAGGCCACTAAAAATAAAATTCATAGACAAGGAATGGTTAA
Organism: Stegodyphus dumicola; assembly: GCF_044657685.1. Classification (NCBI taxonomy): domain Eukaryota; kingdom Metazoa; phylum Arthropoda; class Arachnida; order Araneae; family Eresidae; genus Stegodyphus; species Stegodyphus dumicola. Next base: position 172,434,956 of record NC_140774.1, on the reverse strand, counting down.
TCTGGCATTAAAAAACACCATTGAACAAATGAATGAGAAGGGGTGGTGAAACTCTTCATTAGGCTATCAATTACTTGGCAGGTTTGCATTTGTGAAGTTTTATTCTTAACGTTTATCGCATATTAAAAATATATTATCGTATCCGGGAAAGCGTAATTACGCCTTGTCGCTCAAAGCGAACGCTATTAACGTATCTTTGCGCAATTCCTCGTATATTCTAGAGAAAACTGTCCAAAATTAATTTAAAATTGCAAACCAAGACTACTCAACTATTGATTCCTAGGAATTTAAATTAGTTCTCTTTCGCGACTTTTCTTTCATTTACAACTAATTAATTAGTCTTTATTCTCCACACACTTAAACAGAAAACGAAAGAAACAGATTATTATAGGCAACAGAATTGCACCACTAATTGACTGGGGCAATCCATCTTCCCAGTAAACTGATTTCTTAGCTTATTCATGTCAAATAATTCTTATGTTTTTATTTGAGTCTTATGCTGAAAAGAGAATGCTGCGTTGGTCTCTTATCGAAAGGTTAATTATTTAAAATGCTTATGCATGACGTAAATTACAATAAATATGATAAATAATAGAGTCTTTTGTGTTTCTTGGAGGTTTAAATTCTTTAGACGGTATTGTTTTTAAAGTAAAACAACACGGATGAAAGTGGTTAGGAGAAATAATTCACTGAAAAGAAAAACTAATTTAATTAATTTGAGTAATTAATTTTAATTCCGAAAAGACGTTTTTATTGAGTATGACATAACGAATGTCAAGTTGAATAATCATGAAAGGGAGAATAATTTTCATTTGCAATTAAGTGTTTTTAAACATCTAAATTAATTACAGAAATCACTACAGCTTTCATTCGTTATCAGAAGTTAAGCTAACCTTTACTCTGGTTTGAATTCCGGGGCGCCAATTATACAATGATTCAACAACTATGAGATGCCTCTAAACTAATCATTACATGACTTCTAAGAAAAACAAACCGTGCCTCTTCACTAATTGATTCAAACATTTAATCAGTGCATAAACTTCTCCTTATCAATTAAGTTTGGCAGGGTACGGTACCTGCCTACACTTTATTGGAAAATAACATGTATACTGTAGTACACAATATCTGAATTTTATACATAATAGCTTTAGGAAGCGAGTAAAGATAAAATAATATACTAGCGAATACAATGGTGTGAGATAAATTTAAAATGATATGTGAAGAGTAAAGAAATGTATAGAATATATGTAAAAGGGAAAAAAGCGAAATATGTGTTATTTATTTCTTAAATATCACTTATATTTTATACAGTAAAAGTTCCCCTAGAATAAATGTCGCAGTATAAGACATTTCCATTTCTTCATAAAGACCAATTTCGATCATTTATGAAGGTAAAACGTTTAGACAAGATGTATATTGGTAATGACGATTAACAATTTCATGACTAAGGTATTCTATTCGATGCTTTTGTTTTCTTTAAAAAAAAAAAAAACCACCGAAGTGGAGGTATGGTCCGTTTATTGTTACTTTTATAATAACGCTACCAATTACACAGATTAGCAAAATTAGAGAAGCGTTTTTGTTAAAATATTTATTCAAAGCATTTGAGGAAAATGCTATTAAAAGGCAAAAGATTCCTCCAAGTAATAAAACGACAGCTATAGAGAGCAGTTCGAAGTACAAAGCAGCAGCAATGACGCCAAAATCGACATCAATGAGAAAATTGTATGACACGTGTAGTTCTTTTGCAAAGTGGGAAGATGTGCATATATTCATGAATTCCAAATAATTTAAATACTTGGAAATTGTGTTCGGATTATAGACTTATTACTCTACTTCCTTGGAGAGCAAAATCCTTGTACGTTTGATTTGCTATAGTATAAAAGAAAAGCTAGATCTTGTGGTTGATTAACAATACCGTATTCGTAACAAAAAACAGCTTTTTAAGAATTTGTGAGCTTATTGTGCGTCTCATCCACAACAAGCTGCGTATAGCAGTCGTTATACTCGAAATAAACAAAGCTTTTGATCGTATTTGGCATGATGTTCTAATTTACAGATTCATTCAGATGAACTTTTCCAGAAAGTTTATCAGGTTGTTCATGCACTTTATAGAACAATGGAAATTTCCAATCAGGCAAGGAGATTACATCTTTAGACATACAGCCTAGTGGAAGGGATTTTCAAGGATCGATTATATGATCTATTTTTTACCTAGTTTCCATCAACAAATTTTCGAAAGTCTCCCAGGACCCCAACTCATTGATTGTCGGTTATGAAGCTCAATCTCAATAAAATACATATTTTTAGTCATCGAAAACAACAATGAGTTGGATAAATAGACAGATAACTTAAAGTATTTGGAAAACTACTTCCTTTAGTAAACTCACTAAATACGATTAATGAATGTTAAACAGATTGCTATCAGTTAAACAGATCATTTATGTGCAGCATGCATCTAAATCACATCAAGGAGAAAATACTCAATATCATATTAAAATTACAGGTTGTTTTGTCCAGCTGTGCAGGTCTCATCCTAGGAAAACAACACAGCAGTGCTGCAATTATTAGACATTTTCCCTATGTTTCTTTTGCTTGTGTAAATGTCAAAGATAAAGATATTAAAAAAATGAGCAAAATGAGCAAAGTCCCCTGTATGGTGCTGGGTTTGTTCTGATGCTATTATCAGGAAGGTAGGCTAAGTCACAGCAACAAATTTCAATCGTTCAAAAGAATTCTTTGGGTTCATCACAGAGAAACAGTGGCTTGTGAGAAAAGCAGTTTACACCAAGTTCAAAACCTTAGTTTGTATTTGACTACCCAAATAAGATAAATAATAACTTCTTCCGAAAGGCAAAGTCAAATGCCATTGCAAATTGTTTTCATAACAGCAAGTATTAAATTTTAGAAGACGACTACTTCTTTGACCTTATACGTTTTATTACCTCATAAGACTACTTCCCTAATTTCCTAGTTATGGTTACTACGATGGCAGCTTTTTCCCTATTACTGCAATTTTGGAAAAAATTAGTTTTATTTCCTAAAAAAATGTTTCTGTTTACTGAAAAGAATTCTTAGCCATTTGATCGCTTCTCTATATCACCACGGATTTCAAAGTTTTCCTTTACTATGAAATCATTTTAATAATCTGGAAGGATTTCGAGCTCAATTTATTAAATTACCATTACTTCCATCTGTTTGACTGTTGAAAGTCATATGTGCTACATTCTTCATCCAAGAACTAGCTTCGATCAATGTAGGCTGTACCGAGCTAACAACAGTTTTCCTGGACATATCTTAGATGATAAAACGTACCTCTTCTTTGTTTTGTACTTCATCAAATTCCCATAAGGAGCACAATCCAGGAACTTATAATTTATGGGTTCATTTTAAACAAGAAGAAAGCAATAATTATCTAAATATGGGAAATAATAGTACTTCATAGAAGTATCCGTGTAGATATATTTGTGTACCGCTTCTCCTGACAGATAGTTTTGTCTTTACATCATGTTGGCATGCATAATCGCCGCAATGTAACAGAAGGTACCAAGTGGCGTGCTTTACATTTAAAACTAGAGGATCATAATATCTTGTTCTTGAGGGAGCCGAGATATAATTGCATGCTTGTGGATTTCTTTTTTTCATGAAAATGGAAGAATTCGAAGATATTCTTTTCAAAGTGGTCTCTCACGAGCTACCATCTCAGATGATGATTGTTAGGTAGCAATAATAGTCTTTCGGGACAGAATGCAAAATACCACCCAGCTGAAAAGACAACTTTTAACGGCAACCAGACGAGAAAACCAAAAACAGGCAACTCGCATAGATTTTCAAGCATGAGAATTGTTTGCACCTAGGACAGTTGTTTATGTTCTAAGGACTGTCAACCTCGTAGGATCCAAAGAAATTGGACTGAAAACTGCGTCATTGAAGACCTGTATTGTAAAGCCAAGTTCTGTTCTCCGTTGAGTTCGGATTCAACCTAGTTCTATAATCTATGACTTCTCATCTGAAAAGAACATAAAACACGATACAGTTCATATCATATTAGAGAAGATCGTATTTCTCTGCAGAAACTATTATTGTCGGGATAAACGTAAGTCGACATTCTGAACTGTACCTTTTCAGAATGGATCATTAATTGCTGAAAGTTATAAGAACGTAATTCTTAGACTTTTAGTTGTCCCTTGTATTAATCTCATCGGCAATTCAACGCATTTTGTGCATGAAATTCAGCACATTTCATAGTTATGCCTGACTTCATCCAGTGCGGCTTAAGTACCGGATTTATAAAGGAGGCATCTTATGGCGCATGGAGTGGACGGCGTAATTCATGGATTTCAATACGATAGAATATGCTTGGGACATATTAGGTAGATGCAGTGATTCTAGACCCTAAAATCAGTTGGAGCTTTTTTAGTTGCAAAATGTCTTTATTGAAGTGTGGTGAAAAAATCCCCAAAATTTCATCGAGCCCTTAATTAATTAAATTACATGTAGGAGTAAAGTTCTCTTGCTCTTTACAGGTGGGTACATTGGCAGATACAAACTGATTGGACAAGGGAAAATAATTTATTTATTTTTTGCATAAGCTATGGGAAGCAGTGATGTTTTATAATATTAGACATATAAAATAACGTTTGTTTACATAAAAATATGGCTTTCACGTATTCAATTCTTTATTTGCTTGTTACAATCAAAAATATACTTATACTAAGATGCATCTATACCATCATTTGTTTATTCTCTCTAAATTACCTGTTCGAATAATTTTGTTGAGCATATTATATGCATGTAGATATATATTGCGATATATGTAAATCAAACTTGAAATTTTAATTGGCGATAGTTTCTCTTATTCTACATTTTAATTTACGTATTCCTCTTTTTGTCTTAAAATTAGCAACTATTTATAACATAACAATATACAGTGTGGCATTTTAAAATTAATCCGCATCACAAGATCTTACGTAACGCTCCAATATGGGTATGTTTATAGCCAACCAGCGTTTTGAGAACCATAATCTTTTGACTCTTTTCTTACTACGCTTTTTTGTGAATACGTCACTTTTCGCTTTCTGTTTCAAGGTTGCAATTTAATAACTCTGTTTTCTTCAAAAATTTATTTCACCGATAAATATACCGATGTTAAATATTATTAAAAACAAGGCCATATAGGAGCTAATTTATTTACATTGGCTTAATGAAAAATATGCGTCAAACTTGAATAAAAAGATAACTGAATCCGCACACGTCTTCAAATTTCCTTTTCCTTATGCATCTACTACCCGACGAACGTTTCCAAGTTATCATACACACACACACATATATATGCTTAAATTATCAGACGATAAGTTTAAAAAACAGGATCCATTTATTATTATTCAGGAGAAATAGCAGTTACAAAATCAGATATCCGGAGTAAATAAAAAGAATTACTAATAACTTTTTGTATGAAGTTTACTGCATCGTGACATTTAAGAAAAACCCCGATATTCCTTTTGCGAGTCCTTTTATAGCCTCTGGAAAGGCGGAGCTTCAAAGAAATGACGTCAGCCAATCCAGTTCGCTTTAAATATTTCCAGAACATTCTATAACTGTACGTGTAGAAAAGGCGGGAAAAACAACTTGGCTACGGGGCTGTGGATTTAATTCCACGTACTTTCAAATAAGAGAACGTCGCCATTAAAAATGAAAAGAACATACAGTTAGAATTTTAAGTGTATTCTTGACTTTGGAATTTTATTATTACAAATATATACCTAAAAACATATACACGTGTACTAAGAGATATATCTGTATACTTGAAATCTTTAATTAAGAACTATTAATTAAAATTCATTAATGATTTTCAAGTTTATGCTTTATGTCTTTTGATTTATGCTTATTTTAGTTTCGTAATTTTTACAGGTAAAAAAGATATTTTTCATCTTGTGATACTTATTAACTCTAGTAAAATTAAAATTTTTCTTTAACTTACAGTTTTCGAACGGTGAGAAAAGAAATAGATAAATAATAAGAATACGATTTTATGTTATTTCTGATCCTCTATTTGCTGATATTAACAGGTGACACAATTATGTTTCAATAAGAAAACGCATATGTCTTAATTTAGAAATTTTGAAGCTAAAAAAAAAAAAAAAAAAAAGCTCAAATGCGTAATTGTTTTTCGAGCGATATTTTTTAGTATGATCCTTCTCTGTCTGGGGAGGGAAAGGCTTTATGATCGTTTATTTGAAGTCTTATGTATTCAAGTAATTAAGCATGGAAAATTACACCAAAATTGGCAGGATGTACGGTTTATTGTTTCACTTGGATATTAAGTCGTTCAGCAACTTTTTATCTGTGTTAATAATGGAGGCAATAGTTTGAGGGGAAATTTTGGTTGAATTGTCATTTGGTTAAACTAGGCGAGGAAAAAAATGCCCGAAGTGCTGACAGAAAATGTCTTTTGTAATAACTTCTTTTTATGTTGCTTAGGTCTTAGCAAATGAGATCTGAAACAATGATAAAAATTTTTTTCCTAAGCTCTCATTTTTCTTCAATTCTTGTTTAATTAGTACGCTGTTAATTAGCGAATCTTTTGTTCCATAATGAAAGAAAATTACTATTTTTTTTCCTTTATTTTTATTACCGTACATGCACTAATTTTCTGCTCTGTTCATTTGCCTGCGTGGCAGGAAAAGTTTCAATAGTAGACTTTTTGTTTTATTTCTCAGTTTCCAATAGTTAACGTTACGGCTCACATTGTTATTTATGAGGAAATGGTATTACTGAAAATTAAATACGTTATTTAAAGTAAGTTCGATAAAGTAATCCGAAATGTTACCAAATTAGCTAAAATATCATAAAATACAAAACTAAAAAGTAGGATTCCAAATATTCTAAAAAATGAATCATTTTTATGAGCTGAAAATTAGATTATACAGTACTTTAACCTTTCAGCACGCGCGCTTGGCAATTTTATATGAGCACGCGCGCGTCGTATTTCTTACGACATCCGTTATTTTACCGTTTTTGGCACGACAAACGACAGAAATGAGTGAATATTGAGAATAAATTTGTTAAGAAATAAAATATTAATCTTAATATTGCAAAATACAAATGATATCACATTGAAATATAAGTGAATTATTTTTAAGTTCTTATGTTAGTGAGATGGAAACACAATGATGTATTTCAATATAGAAAATTCTAAATTTATTAATTAATAATTATATTTTAAAATCGAAGCTAATTTTAATATTCATCAAAGGCAAGTATAGACAATGAAAAAGTAAACACCTTGGCAGGAAAAAAAGTAAGTTTAGCATTACTTACTTCTGCAAGGAAATTTACTTCTTACTTGTTACAAAACAGCACTTTAAACTAACTTTAATATTTTTATTTATTTGTAAGAAATAATAAAAAATAATAATAATAAGGAATGGAAATCGATATTGTTCTCTCATCCAAAAGTTTCCTTGTCTTCCTTTTTTTCATTAGATAATTCTTGAAGATTGCGAGCAAAATCAGCTGGTTGCGCAATTTGTTTTGCCATGAAAACCGATATAAAATTTACAGAGACAAATGTATTCAAATTTAAATAATACACGGCAATTAATAACACAAAATTACAAAATACTTGAGGAAAATATTTTCCGAATTTTTAAACACGACACGTGCGTGTCGTAACCTTTACGAAAAAGCTGCCACATAGCACAAAAGCCCAGTAAAAAAAAGAAGTCAAGGAAGTCCATGATGTGCGGAAGGGTAAAAAGGAGGAATAAAAATGACCTTTTACTCAGCTTCGATATGCGAAAAATGTGCATTAAAAACTGAATTTTCGTAAATTTTGCGCATACGCGCGTGCTGGAAGGTTAATAATATTAATCTGATTGAAGTATGTATTTTCTTTTAACAGCAAACTTCATTGCGTATTGTTGCATGTAAGTTTAAATATGTATTTGTATATCGCTTAGAGTTACTAGTATCAGATTTATATTATTTGAGTTTAATATTATATAGGGTGATATATATTATACAAGTGATCTGGTAATGCTATTTTAGTTGATAATCTTAACAGACGTGTAGCAAGTTATCCGTATGTCTGAGGCAGAGCAAAAAAGTTTTAAGAAGGTTCTAAAAGCAACCTTTTTTCAAATAGAACTTTGTGCAGGAACTTTGAATGCAGGACTTTGTGCTGCAATAACCACAGCTTATGGAAATGCAAATTGAAATAAGAACAGTCAATACTTTCAATACTTTAAATACCTAGGCAGTAGTCTAAGACAATCCAGTTAAATATTAAGTTAGAAGCTAGATTAGTAGTTTTACCGGTGCGCCTGATTAAAGTGTCGGCGGAGATAGAAGAGCAAAGCCGAATGAATACCTTTGCTAGAGCTTGCAGAAATTAACCAAGTAGAGCTCAAATGCTAGAAACACACATACATTTTTACTATATTTTGCATAAAGAATAAATTTTTGTCTTAATTCTCATTTTAATCATATCTGATTCATTTATTCAGTGAATAATACCATATTAAAATTACATAACAAAAATATGGTTTATTTACACTTCAGAAATTTTTAATTTTGAATCTCACTATTTTTTAGCGAAAGAAACTTTTCATTGTACCTTTGGGACTCCTATTGGGTCAAGTAACTAAGCATTAATAATTACAACACAACTGAAGGAGCTATAGGTTTTTGAACATTTTGTATTTCATATTATTTTATATTTGTGCACAGGTATCATAGGTAAGTTAGGAATTTGTTTAAGCATGCGCACTCGTACTATTGTTGTTGCTGCTCATTTTCCGGTGGAAATATTCGAGCAACAACAGCCTTAATGCAGCTTAAAAGAAATTTACGACCGAGTACAAGCTGAAGACAATCAGCTGAAGAATGGAAAAGTCAACTATGGTAATTTTTAAATAGGTTCAGAAAATTTTGAAATGATATAGAATTGTATGAATGGATATCTAAATTTCTTATTTCTAGATGTGCCTTTTTCATTATTTTCTTAAAAAACTGGAAAGCTGAAGCTGCAGTGCTTGACACGGAAGTTGGTGTTCGATCGAAAGAAGAGCGTTAGGGCCAAGAATAGGTGTTTAAAACCCCTCCTCCAAGGTTATATTATACCCCTCCGCCAGGGGACGTTTCGTTGCTTAAATCATTGGTATAATTTGTTAATTTGTGCTCGGGCAAAACTTATCAGGTGTATCGATTAAATTTTGAATGGCCAAAAAGTTTAATTTTAATTTTTACTTACAAATGGTACTCTTGCGGTATTGTCTAGTTATATCGTTCTATTCCAAAAGGAGTTTCGTTTGAAACAACGCGTTAAGAACGCTTAGGGTTGCAATATTAGTTGTTTGAGCAGAATAAATTACTAGTCTCGCTATTAGTATATTCAAATTTAAATTGTCTGCAGTCTACAACCTTGCCGGTCTGTGTTCAATTTTGTTATAAATTTCTCTTTTTATCTTTAAGAATGCATTATTGAGATACTTAGTTTACACGCTGTCTTAATCAAACATACATTGAGGTTATTCGTAATGCTTTTGAGGCATAATTTTTTACTAACTCCATAGACAGGATTAAACTGAAAATTATATGCGCCGAATACCAGTTTTTGCTTTAGAAATCCTAGAGAAAATTTTAAAAATGACACCACATAATTTATAATTACAATCTTGTAACAATTCTGTAGATATAAACTGCTCTTCAGAAATTTCAGCATCTTTATAACGGGTTATATCGCCAAATATAAGTCAGGAGGCGTCATTTCTGTTACTTCACCTGAAGTCGTATCAGTGGGAAGTTGAAATTACATCAAACTGTGCGAGTAGCGGAGGAGCTAAGTATCACGCACACATTTCACCAGCCACGTTTCACGAACCTGGAGTTCATTTCAAATACCAAGAATGGATTTGAAGTGTATAAGCAGTTACTTTACTATCATTTTTGTTTCTGAGGGTTTTAGGAACGATTTTCTGGAAACGGATTTGAAGAGTATGAGCAGTTAATTTACTTTCGTTTTCATTTCTGATAGTTACAAGTCTGAGATTCGGCAGTGGTCATAAATGAGAAACAACGGCGGCGGTTCTCTTACAGGTAAGAAGGAACATGTTACAGGCAACGGGAGAAATCGCAAGTCATGGAGCATACACCACTGGACGTAATGTATCAGGTTGCACCGTGTCCAGGAGCTTAGAGACGTTGTGTATGTGCTTAAAAACCAGTATGATTTGCAACATTAAAGCTTGCTCATCAGAGACGCAAATTTATGTGGTTCTCGGAATACAACAACTGGACACCAGAGAAGGGGGAAGTTTTCTTTACGGATAGCAGGCGATTTAGTGTGACGTGTACACGTCTGGAGAGAGAAGAGAAAAGCCGTCACACCTCCAACATCATCGAAAGAAATCATTTTGGAGGCTCTGGATTTCTCGCTTGGGTTGGTATCAGGCTTCCTAGCTGTACTGACTTCCACATTTTCCAAGGAGGTTTGGTTACGGATGTCCAAGGTTGTCTTGCCTTTCATGCATGGTTTTGCCATTCATTTCTTCAATCAATGAATTCTTTCAATGAATGTCTTGCCATTCATTTCATGTTTAGAGGTACAGTGGATCTGGATTTCCTTTTCATGAACAATACTAATAAACCTTATGTTAAAGTAGCTGTCGCAAAGCAACTGGAGAGTGAAGATATTTAACTCATGCTTTGGCCTGCATAGTCTTTGGACGACTGAAATTCCCTAGAACAATTGTGGGACCAAAAACACTTGGCAGCTCATCACATCCCCAGCGATGATTCGACAGATGAAATTGGCGGTGTAAAAGAGATGATCTTCAGTAGCTCCTTTATAGCGTAATTCTCAGTATGTACAGACATAGTAATTTCTGTATCCCAGTCAAATGGGATCATATCCCCTTCTAATGACTGGATTTTTCTTGCCGGGCGCCTATAAAATGGTCGTTTACCATTTCCTTTCAGTTGTATTCGGAACTGTCTTTTCAATAAAGCGCCTTTTTATCATTTTGATTGTTTGTTTGGATTGTTTTGCTCACTTATCCCACATTTTCGCATCTTGGAGAACTTATGTTATGATATGAGTCAATGTGGAACATCTATGTTCGACGTTACGATCGAAAAAAGCGTCTTGTCCATAAATTTTGCACAGCAGTGTATGAATCTTTACCGATGCTGTCATTAGTTATAAAATGGAAATGCTATTCTATATAGTTCTTCTACCATAAGAAGACCAAAAACATTCTTTGGATACCTTTGGAAACATAGATAAATCTTTAACAATTCGAAGAGTATAAGGCTGTTACCTTACTTTTTTTTAAATTTCTGATAACCTGATTTTCTGATTTTCGTTTTTTAAATTTTTTATTTTAGGTGAGGAGGAAATTCGAGGCATCTCAATTTTCATATAAAAACAATCACATTATATTGGTTTTAGGAATTCATGACTTCGTTGAAATAAAAATAATTTGTATTTGCAAATTTGAATTAATTTCATTGAATATGGTGCATACAGAGTAATCGAAAAGTAGTGCTCTTCTCAGTAAGCAAATACGGTTTGTTAGTTTGTTACACAAAACTGCAAGACATAAATACTATTACTAATGTTTATTACCTTACATCGGACAAATTCAACATCAGTCTTTTATTACTGCTTTTGTGGCTACTTCATAGGAGAGGAAACACTTGTAAATTGTTGTTAATCGCCATCTTCATATTCTTCTTTAGGTTCATTGTTGCATGCAGATTACTTGTATAGAGTTATAAATCATTTCTTTGAGATATTCTCCACAAGCTACCGATTCCACAGATTGGTAGATCTGTGGGAGAAAAATCGGGTGAGCTTGAGAGTCCTAATTCTTTTGAAATGTTACTATTGTCGACAATCCCACGCAAGAACTTCATGATTTCATTTGATGCGTGTGAAGTTTTATTGGAGATAACACAGTTTTCATCGATTTCAAGAAGCGCAATAAACTGTGTAATCTTTCTTGTTACGTTACATTGTTCATCGTGGTTCCAGATACTACTTAACAAATAAATAACAGCAAAATATTATTAAACTGAGGAAATTCGTTGTTTGGGAGAAAACGGTACGTCTGTCGAGCAACACAAGTACTCTAATGCAAACGCCATTTGACCATTACACGACAAATGACATGTGTACTCGTAGGACAGTTGATACAAGCGTAGGGATTATTTTAATTTTCAAACAGTTATTTTTAATTTTAAAACCCTTTCCTTTAAATTCTTGTTTTGCACTTACAACCTCCTGCCAGAATGAGATTTTATTATCCCTTTTTATGTAAATAAAATAAAACCAGTATTTAATAGGAAGTTCAGTCACTTCAGCAGAAGATCTCAGAAGTCTCTAAAGCGTTTTCTACCTTCGGACCACGTCGTTGTTTTAAGCCTATCTTACTGCATTCCTCCGTAGCCTTACGTGCCTGTTAGTATTCGTAGCTGAAATTTAATTATAGGCCAACTCGGTTAGGTATTTTTTTACAGCTTCGGCTAAAGTTTAGCTATTTATAATTAGTTCAGTTCCTTATTTTATACATTAAGTTAAATCCCAAGTGGAGGCTTTCCTGTAAGTCCGAGAAGGAGCCGATTGTGTTATTTTTGTGAATGAATAAAAGGACATTTTAACCCGTCTTTCCTTATAGCTGTAACTCTTAACTAAATTCCTAATATCCACAGACACGTAAATTAGCTAAAACTTTATAGAAGTATTACAACTGAAGCTCAGTTTATAATGAGGTGTTTACTTGATAGACATGACTTTTTGATTCTCTCTGTAGATATCATAAATCTGCGACATCGAGATTTACTTGTTGATATCTTAAATGAGATTTCCACTTATTTTCTGCAAACATTTTGGCAACATGTTCGAAAGCTTATGAACCTGGTTAAAGTAGTTGTGTAAAATTAGTTTCATTGCTATTAGAATTCCAGAAATCTCCTAGGTAATTTAAATACGCTGACGGAGGTGTTAATATCACTTAGTGAAACTCTGTTTTCAACAAATGTTTTTTGTTTGTTTTCTATTATCTATGATATTCTATATCTTAAATAATAATGGACAAAAATGAAATGCAGTGAGTTGAATTTTTATTAAGCTAATTTATAAAAATTCCTGAGGAAACCATTCACTTTAAATACAACCTTTCATCTAGAGATAGTGAACTTTCTTTAATGAAGGAGAATCCTTGAAAGTATTCCCAAGTCTGATTAAAATAAAGCTAAAAGCAAATTCGCTTTTGGAAAAGGTAATTGAATTGCTTTGCGTACTCGATTAAAATTTTATTGAGGTTCTGAATCTCTTTTTTTTCCCTCAATCAAGTTACTCTTTTCTCTATTAGTTGCCTAGTGAGAGGAAATCAATCCAAGAAACAACGGATAAAATTTCAAATCTCTTTTTCCTTTATTTCTAACTTTACGAGAGATGCAGGTAAATCCTCAGTCATGGAAAAGTTTTGAAGAATATTTATTTCAAACACGTTTTTCATTCAGAAAAGATTGGAATATTTCTCATATTTTTCTTTCCTATAAATTTGAAACTTTCATGAAGAAAAATGTAATCGCACACGAATAGAAATCAATTTTATTTTATAAAAAAGTTTTATTTGCTTTGAGTTATTCTGCGAAAGGTGCTGCTCACATGGTTTACCTTTAAGGGCAGACATCGATGCTTTTTGTAAAATCCACTTTCGTTAACAAAGTACATTTCTCTTCTTACAGCAAACAGACTTGCGCTCTGGAGATAAAAATTTTTATTCTATGCATTATTGCCTCTGCTCGTTGTAAAAAAGTTAAGTTTTTTTAAATCAGAAATTTGTTCACAAACACACAAAATGTGAAATAGATAATAAAACAAATTCGAAATTCAAATTTTGGGCTACCAAGTGAGTTTACTCGGGTGGAAAACTATGTTATTCAAAATTTGATTGGTCTAGGTATCGTTGTTTTTTACAATGCTAAAATATACATACATTTAGCAGATTCTACATTGTTTAATTTCTTTAAATGTAATGCATGGAGATAATATTTGGTGGCAACAATTTGAAAAGTGACTCAACCCTTTTAGTGATTTAGTGAAATACCATTTCGAGACTAATAGACCTTTTGTGCTAAAGCCACTTTGGGCTAGTAATCATAAGATGCTGGATTAAATTTTGTATTTAAGAAACCAGCTATACTAGTATACACACATTACCTATACATTTCTCATTTATAGGTGTTTTACAATTATACATAGATAAATCTCTATTTCTATTCTTTTCTATTTATGTTAATGACAAATTATTTCAATTATACAGCCTATAACTTCATTTTATGTACTTTTGCTTCCAATCATTCATTAACTTTTATTTTCGCCGTTGAAATAGTCTTTTATGAAGCTATTTCTTTCGACATCATTTAGAAGTCCTACGTCTGGATATGAGCAAAAGAACGAAAGGTGAGGGACATCCCTAGCTAGCTAGAAGTGCAAATCTGAACGGTGGTTGAATAGGTGATCGATTGGAAAGATTGAAAAGACAACGAAGTCCGCTGACCAGACAGGTTTGCAGATGAAAGATGATGCAATCCTATGTTTTGTGGTGAGCATATTTTACCTCGATATTTTTTCGTTTTAAACTCTTAGCATTTTGCTTATCGCTTAAAATCAAACTGCACAGCGGATAAAAACTAACGATTCTTTATTTTTTTCTTCAAGAAAATTAAATTCTACATCATTTAATAATCTTGCTGGGAAAAGAATATTTATTTAATATAAATAAATAAAGCACTAAAATAAAGGATAGATCTTATCATTTTAAGAATGAGACATTTAAAATTTTAAAAATTCAGATATTATTTCCATTAACTAAAAGCAAAATGCTTAAATTTCTACGATTGTTTGCGACATAATAATAGCGCAATATTAGCATTAATAATTTCTTCTGAAATATCACAATTTCAGAAAAGAATGTGAAATTTCACTTCTGAAATATCACATTCTTACGACTGAAACTTCGGTTATATGATTTTCTCATATGAATATATCTTATATATATATGAAACTGTCATTCCTGAATATATCTTATATGACTTTATCTTTCTCCTACGCATTTCTTTCGTCAAATGTTCTTTGCAAAATGCATAAGCAGTGCTTTATTGTATTGAGATATAGTTTTTGAAAAATCTCCTGGAAAGATATTTCTCTCATAAGGATTGTAGGTAATATCTTGTTGCGTGCCTACGGTTCGTAATAGATTGAATGCACACAGAACCAATGATAGCTTACTGAAATTTATTTTACAAAAGAAACATTTCACATTTCTGGAACTTTCAACAAAAATACTCGTACAGTTGTTGACAGTATTACAGACTGCAATCAGTAGCAGATGCTCTTTCCGGTGTTATATAGTTTTCACTTGGGTCCGAGAAGTCTTTAGTAAATTGCATTTTTAGAAATTACTGTTCGAATTTCGAACAGTAATTTTCGAAATTTGTTACATAAGCAAATCTTTTGCCTTAACTTAAACATATAATGTGGAACTTAAAATGCAATTCAACTAGCCAAACGGCTCATAGGATATAATCGCGCAGAAAGGCTCTGACACGTAGAAGCCGGAGGAACAAAGCTTAATGGTTAGAAGCAATCAATACCACATAATCAAATAGCTCTTACATGAAGGTAATAAAGTGGCTTTTAAGCAGGTATAACACGCTCTAAAATCAAATTCTGAAACCTTCGCTTAAATACAACTTTTTTCTCCCTTGATTTGAATAAATGTGCACTAACTGATTAATGTTCTGTCAGGAAAGCGTAGTTGAAAAGGAGAGTGAAAAGGGGATAAGTTCTTTAAACTAGAAATCAACAATTAGTCAAAATAAATAAATAAATAAATTCTTAGAAGGTGTAGAACGCAATAAGTTTCACTGTGAAGAAACTATTGGCGAACATAATAGAGTACACTGTCAATAAGTGTAACAGGTAAAGGTATTTATTCCTTGCATTCAGTTGATACCCACAGATTCAAATATGCCCTTCCATTACAAACGATTAGAGTTTTCTTATCCGGCTTCCGTTTGTCATGACTATTAATATTTGTCGAATGCTTGCCTTGTTTGCGAGATGAATGAATAGTTATCATATAAAAAATTGCAGTTTTAATCAAGAAATCGTAACTGCATTTAAAAAACATGCACATGTTTCAAAGAATTGTTATTACTAGCCCCTAGCTTTACTTCATATATATAATATACATATTTTTATATTATTTAATATAAGTAGGATACATAAATTGTAATATAAGTAGGTAAGTAATATATAATATGTGTAATATAAGTAGGATACATTTATTTTATATCAGCATTGTAAGCAATTTTATACCTATAATGAGCTGATTAAAATTGTAAAATCTTAAAATATATATTTTTTATCTTTATTCTAGAATAAAGATAAAAATTCTGAAGGCTTTCAGATTTTATATTATGCCCAAAGAGGTTTTGTTTTCATTTACATACACATTTCAAGAGCATTTGGGATAATATCCCTTTCGGCTAAAAGTATTTACAATAAGCCTATCTTTAGAATTTCCGATACAGAGTCTCGCGCGCTGGAGATAAAAATGTTTCTCCCGTGCAGTGTAGGCAATGCTAATTATTTATTTTGTTAATCAAAAATTCGTTGAAGTTTTACAAAATATGAAATATATAATAACACAAATTCGAAATTCAAAATTCGAGCATCCAGGTGCCCATGTTCGGCCATGGAGGACTACGTTATTCAGAATTTGATGGCTCGTCGTATTTTCACAACGCGAGAAACATACATACATTCATTAAGATTTTTCATGATTTAATTTCTTTAAATATCGTGCAGGGAGATAATATTTGGTGAAAACAATTTAAAAAGCGATTCCCCAATTATAGTGAAACGCTACAAAATGTTGTTTTGCGACTAATACCCCATTAGCTAATTTTCTTTCTTAGATGAATAACATGATAATTTAAAAAAAATCAATAATGGAACAAATGATATTAATTACAAGAATGCTTATTATGTTGACTTGAAGCATTCACTTTATATCAATAATCTATCTGAATTAAATAAATAGGATGATTCTTTAGCGAACTTAGCAAGCCATTAAATTTGTAATGCACTCTTTAAATGTCTAGTATTTCAAATTTTTTCGATTTGAAACAGCGATCTTATTATTCAACCGAATTTATTTTCTCTAATTAGCTTTTAAGAAAAGTAATATTAAATAACATTTGAGCTTTTTAATAAAAATGGAGATGATGTCCCAAAAGTAATTTATAGTCTTATAATTTTATTACTAATTACTTTCTTATTTGTAGCTATCATGGAAATTAATTAAAAAAAAAAAAAAAGGATTCTTTAAGGGAAGGAAATTAGTGAAATAAATATGGAGTAATACTATACATAATGTGGAAATGCGTTAGCCTATTTCGTTTTATTTTTGTTAGGCTTTAAAATAATACCTTTTTCTTATCAAAAAGTGTATAAAGAAAAGAAGAAAAACTACAAAAGATTGTAAGAGTTATTTAGTTTGTTTAACCAGTTGTTGGTTACAAGCGAAAATATCGTGGCGAAAACATCGCGGATGAAAACGTCACACAGAAAATAAATGTAAGGCGAAAACATCGTCATACAAAATATCGTGGGAGAAAAGGAAGCAAGAAGAAAACATTACAGTTCTAAAACACTGTGGTACAAAACATCGTCACCGAAAACGAAGCGATTCAAAAAATTAGCAATAAAAACATCGTTGTCAAAAATATCATGGTAAAAATTAAAACGCCTATACATCATCACATGATGGCAACATCGCAGACATGTGTTTTTCATTCCTTTAAAATTTGAATGCATATGCGCATGACGATTTTTGAGCGCGAAAAGGAATCAGGAATTTTTTTTGCTTTTGTATTTTTGAACTACCTGATAAATCTGTTGAAGAATTCAGAAGGAGACTTAAGTATTTAAAAACTGAATATGAGTAGATTAATGTTACCTATAGCAGTTAACATAATTTTGTAAGATAATAGCTAAATAAACAATTTTAATACAGATAACCACATGTAGTTATTCCTTTCCTTTTAGTAATCTTACTGTGTTTTTGAAGAAAATTATCAGTAAAACATTATAAAAAATATCATTAATTAATAGCCTTTATTAGTTAACTGCAAAAGATTAAAATTCTATTAACTGGTATATCTAAATTTATTTTTTTATTCCGTTTCAGTCTTTGAATGCTTAAATCTCCTTAATTTTTCTCTTGCCAGAGTTCGTCCTCTCATTGAAGAATTCTCCCTTTCTGATATGTCCCCACAATCAGTACAACATTTTGAAATCACACTTTGGGAAAATGCACAAATCCAGCTTTTTGATATTTTCCACAGTTATGTGAAAAGAACCACTAATGAGACCATGTGCAGACAAATTTTTGCTGAGTACAGGCATAGTGACAGCAGTTATTTTTCCATATATACAGATGGATCCAAGTCAACTTGTCATTCTGGGATGTCATTTATAATTGGTGACAACTTGGAGGGCAGACGTTTACATGACGCCTCCTCGGTCTTAACCACTGAACGGACTGCTATATATTATGCACTGTACATCTCAACGCTAGGCCATAGAAAATTCATTATATTTACAGTGGTCGAGAGGCAGTGCATTGAAAGGCTACAGTGCTACAGTTGTACACTGTTGAGGTTACAGTGCATTGAAAGCTTTAGAATCCTTTTCCAGCACCTAGAATCCTCTGATAGTTGATGTACTCAAGTTGAATATTAAATTAACAAGTTGTGGATATGAAATTCTGCACTGCTGGGTCCCTGGACATACAGGAATAAAAGGCAATGAGCTGGCAGACATCACAGCGAAATCTGCTGTTGAAATGTCCTCTTCCCTTTTAGAGATATCTATTGTGTCATCAAAGAGAAGATCAGAGAAAAATGGCAGCAACATTCAGCATCATAACAAGTTGAGGAGAGTGAAGCCTAAAAGAGAGCATTGGTATACTACAAGAAATCGTGAGGAAGAAGTTCTTTCGACTCGCCTTATAGTTGGTCACACTAAAGTGACACATAACTACCTTCTGAAAGCTGAGAATGAGCTTGTTTGTGCAAACTGTGATGCTTGTTTCTCAGTCCGTCACATTTTAGTTGAGTGTCCATATTTTAATAGTCTTCGTGAGAAGTATTTTAATAGCTGCGACCTGCCTCTCAACCATTTAATCGGAAGAGAGGTCAATACCAATCTGTTTCAGTATCTGAAAGAAACAGGTCTCTATTATTTAATTTGATTTTGTTTTGAGATTTTACGTTAGAATTTTAATGAATCAGATGTTTTAGGATTTTATATCTATACTGTATATCTCATTATCTGAATCATAATCAGCATTTTCATCCCCCCATTTCAATATCTTTTTACTTGCCTCGATTTTATAAGTGTGCTGTTATATTTAGACATTTTTTCTTTATCTAAAATTTGTATTATCAGGTTCAGTGGTCCTCCTTACTTGCTTGGGGAACATGAAATGACCTGACTTGGAACAGGGAGCTTACTAAAGCTATGTTCAATAAATGTGGGAAGTAGACAAGATACACAGGAAGGGTATACAAAACCCTTTATTTTTCTCTCTTTACAATAATTTCCGGACTTCGGAATACAGAGACCAACCACTTGTGGTCTGAACGTAAGAATATAAAAATATTAACTAAACTCTAACTAGACTTAACTTTGGATTAATAAACAAGTGGCTACTTGAAGATTGGCCGTATATTAACAGAAAGGCCGTATGTAGTACAGAGAACTGTTAACACTACGATACGTTTAAAATTATCAAGAGGATTAAACCTCTGGCCTTGAAGGCAACCAGCGACCGAGTAAAACTGCTAAGGCAAGCGGCCTGCTTCTACTAACTCCTTCCTCTCTCTTGCTTGGCAAAAAGCCACAACTTAAGTACTTGGCGTTCGCAAGACAAATTTGCATAAATAAGTTAAAGCTTTTAATTCTGGCCGGAAGTAGAAAATAAGAAGTGATAGTAAAGATTTAAAATAAAATAAACGTTAGTAAAACTTAAGATACTTACAGTATGTTGAAGAACGAATCCTGTGTTTGGCGCATATGCCTTAAGAGCTTAGCGCCAGAACTCCATCACCACCACGACGACCATAACCTTCTCAAATTTTCAGCAAAAATGTATAACAGAAATGAATAAAAAAGTTTTTCATTCCATTTTTTTTTACTTGCTCTCACAAATCATAATGAGAATATGCGAAATTTTAAAGCTTGAAAATGCGTGCTTGCGAATTTATCGTCATACGGTGATTTGTAGGTTGTTTATTTTTTGCCATGATATTTTCGACGGCGATGTTTCTAAATTGCGAAATTTTTGAACCGCTTTATTTTAGATCACGATGTTTTGTACCACGATATTTTAAAACTGTGATGTTTCCTCCTTGCTTTCTTTCCTTCCACGATGTTTTGTATGACGACGTTTTCGCCTTGCGATGTTTACTCCGCGACGTTTCCGTCCGCCATGTATTTGCCGTGATGCTTTCGGCAGACGCCCATTTGTTTTATGTTCGGAACCTTTACTGCCACTTCTCTCATTCCATTTTGGTTCCAGAATGCGCCTAAGCTCTCGTGTATTAAATGGAGGTTTGAGATACTGAAGTCAGAGTGTTTAAGTTAGAGAGGGCCACATTGTTATGGGTGTTAAGATAAGAGATTCTGTCTTCGGCCGTGCATTATAATTGTCGATAATATTTCACACTCGTGAAGTTTTAAGAGCGAACTTGGCGATTAAATTACGCTGCAGAGCGCTTGGCTATTATTTAATCAGATTTAGATTTACACTGAGTTTTAATTTTGAGTTCTCTCCACTAGCGATGGCTGATATGTATGCAGCAGGTGTGTCATCTGTCCATATTATTTAGTTTTTTAAAAAAAGGGTTTTTTACGCTCTTTCACTTAAGCGTCTCTGTAGCACTTTTGAAGACAGCGTTAAGTCGTTTACAGTCTTATTGAGGATTAGTCACAAGTTACAACAGAGAAAGACCAAATGCCTTACAAGGTTTTATGTTTACAGACGTTTTCAACGCCAATACATCTAAAATTATCACTGTGTGTTAAACGTTTTTCTATTTTCAATTTTCACTTCACTTTATATTGTATTGCATAAGAGTTTATTGAGCTGTATTTTCTTACATAGTTTTATACAGGAGTACCGCCTGGACACTGAAGTTGTAAGAATTTATTCAATTCCCTCCTCCATGCTTACGTTTACGGTGTAAGTGGTGATAACATCCATCTGACACTCAAAAACCTTTAGTTCGAATCACGGCGGGGCCAGTTGATTTCGCAGGTTTCTTGTTTCCGAAAAGCTTATTAGTCATTGCAATCGCGCCGGATCTAGAATGGGGTGGGTGGTAACTCATAGTTAGCTGGATTTGGTCGACTGAGTACCGTATCTCTTTCCAGTCGTTATTTAGGTACGAGAGAATGTAAGCAGTTGTAGCATTATTTCCACATAATTATGTTTTTTAATATAATGGTTACCACGACCAGTTTCATTTGATGATCTGTGGTTCTTGGACAGGGCAAAATGATTTTTCTCATTCAGCAGCTCTGCAAAATCTCGTAGTGTTCTGCAAGATACACTCTTCGGTTCTGATATATAAAGTAAAGTATTCTACACTTAGTAACTGAAAATTAATAATAAAAGAAAAAAGGTTAAACAATAATTAAATAATTTGCAATATCGCGTTTAGTGACCTGTCTTTTTTCTTAATCCCTATTCCTTTCAACCTACTTTATAGACTGCTTTCTACCTACTTGATTGGATAAACTTCGATTATAAATTTTGTTTCTTTCTACATCTTTATAATTAGCACAAAGGATTCAATAATTTTGAATACAGGTTTACGTTTGCGTTCAAAATTACGCTACAGCCCACAGTGGTTATCGGCTTAACAGAAGTGATACGGGGAGGACATACTAAGGGAAACTGGCTCATATTTACCCTACATATGGAGAAATCTACAAAACCAGCAGTGAAATGACTAAAAAATGCTCCTATGTTCTAGATTTGGTACACCAGCGGCTGAAAACTAAAGTCCATGAACACTAGTTTTCCTTAAAAATTTCTCCTCGAAGTCATCCCTCCCTTCCGTGTAGTGCCTTAGGTGACAGGTGAGAGCAGGTCCGGACACCCAAACGGCTTACATAGACTAGTCGGGTATCGTCCGGAACCAGCAACTATCTAAAGCTACACTCCGAAAACAATACAAGGGCAAAGTACATGGCCATACAAGGGCAAAATATAGATTTTTCTGCATGCGAAATTAAACATTTTCCTGGCTACATCGCATGTTAACACATTGCTACATATACTCGCTACAATATACATTTCATAATATGCATTACGTTGATCATTGCACTGTTCTTAAGGCACATTTACAACTCAATGCTACACTTAATACACTATACTTTGCAACATATTACGCTGGACATTATTCTTGACAATTCAACATAGATTCTGAACAATGTAATTGTTTAAATAAGACATAACTGGATTATATAGTACATAACTCCGTTATATAAGACAGACTTAAATAAATAGTGCCCAGCCTTAGGGCAGAACACGTGAATAATCATAATAATGTGCTAGATTCAAGAATTTCTACTCTTTCAAATTTGTGAGCGTTGACTAGCGGACGCAGCGCGGACTTATATATCGATATTTCCCTATAATTTCTATTTTCAGAGGGAAATTTTTTATTTCATTTGGTGATACCTCAGAGTGAGAAGTACTCACATATTTAATCAAGCCTTTTGTCTATACAATATGATAATGTAGTAAATTACTTTTTAATTACATAATGATTGAAGGTTTAAAAACTGATTATCATATTTTCAGAAAAGTACCAATTAGAATCTTCCTTCAAAATATAAAGGCTGTATAAAACATCAAAAAAATATATCGATTAGAAACAGAGTTTTATTCAATAATAGCTGTCAAAGTTATTGACAGACAGAAAAGGAGCATTATTTTAAGGGTGGAAAACGAAAGCAAAATTTATATATATGAAAAGCTGTAGAAACTGAATGAAAAAGGCGAAAAATACCCTAACCAAATAAAACTTTTTTTCAGTACATTTCGGGAAGGTTGTTCAATAACAGGCGATTTTAATGAAAGGAAATCAACTAAGTGAAAAAATAAATAAAAGTTGTTTGCCGGTTTAATGTTGTGTCCTGGCTTTACTTGTGAAAAATTATCAAATCAATATTTTTTTCCAATTTGTCTTTACGATATTTAATTTTAATTTTCTAGTATTATTCTTTTTAATTTTACCTCCTCAGAAATAGTAATGTTAGTCATTCTTTTATCGAATCAAAGTTTCAAATATAAAATAATAAAATTAAAAATATATCTAGGATAAAATGTTCTTATTACATATATGCAAAGAACTGGTGCTTTTTTTCAAACTAATGAAAGTCTATTTATGCCAAATACCTATTAAAGAAAAATTATATTGTGAAGAAATTTTTTAAACTATTTTAATTGTGATAAAAGCACACATACGCGAAAATTTGCTGAAATAAAATTCAAATAAGAATTCATCGTTTGTTTCGTTCAAGAGCGAAATTGCTGTTTGAAGCTGGAAGTTTGTTGTTTTTTACAAAGAAATTTCTTCACTATTGGAAAGTTTCCTTCGTATAAATAATATAATAAAATATAAATATAATAAAGTTTTCCTTCGTTAGCCATTTTTCATAATGCCCACCAATGACCAAGTGGGCAGACCGCTGATCCCTGGTAATTTACCAAGGGTTCAAAATTTCTGTGAATAAGATAGCCCTCCACGAAGGCATCCTTCACTTGGCAGAAAGCTCTCACGTACTTTGCTTTAGTAAAAAATCTGATGTGTACACCACATGACTTTCTTGTACGGAATATTAAATTATACGCATTTTTTCTTGCATTTTATTTAAACTTATTAGATTGAATTAAACCTATTTCCCCGACAGCGCATAAACCACAATAGAATAAATGCATTCTTTAAAATTTACTTTGTTTACCATAGCGACACTCTGGCGCTAGGTTTACTTAACAGTATTATATTTCATTCATATTATAACTCATGCACAAAATGTATATCATTTAAAGAATTATCTAATCGTTGCCACATGCTCTATTCAAATACTACAATACAGCTAGAACTATGTATAAAAGAAATTAAGCAAATAAAACAAAAAAAGAAACAGTTTTTCACAGACGATTGAGTATTTCTAATTTAATTAATTCAGTTCTTACTTCGCGAGAAGGCAAAAATACATAAAAACTCAAAATATCTGTATTAAAAATTACGAAGTAAATCTCGAACGCTTATTTCCTCGAAAAAATTCCAGAAAGAATTAAGCATGATTTAATTGGCAATAATAAATGAATGCGTTATCTTTGTTGTTGCGAAGCTAAGTTTCTCTAGATTGACAACAAATCCACTAGTCTCCTGTATCAAATGTAAACATCAATGGCCGCCATTAAAACAGGCTTAGCGGCAATTAAACAACTTTAAAATTGCTAATAATTCTAAACATATTGCACACAGATTTACTAAAGGCATAAAATCCTTAACCGGAAGATAAGAACAACATAATTCAATCATTTTTAAAGCAAAAAAATTACAATTTACAAATATATAAGAGTAAAGAAACTGAGATCACTGAGCCGGGTAACAGAGTGGATATATATATATAAATATATTTATATACGTTTGGTGCGGCCGATTGCAACCAAAATACGAGGTGTACATCTACATGTTATAGTAGTCCTACAGACAAAATTTCAGCGTTCTGAGGCTACTCGTTTTCGAGTTATTTGAGGTACGTTCGTACGTACGTACATACGTTCGTACAGACGCCACAAAAAATTCTCTTCAGAATTCATTTTAAAGCAGTTTTATAATTTTTTGGAGGAAAAGAGTCTTTTATTCTGTGCTTACGTACAGATATCACGCAGAAACATCGTTGAATTGCATTCGAAAGCGGTCAAAATGGATATTTTTGTTGAAATATGCTGCCTGAAACTATTCGCGATTACATTATTTACTTTTTATTTCGTACAAGGACGTAAAAATAAATTAAACAACCATGAGACATTCTTTAATAATATCCACAAACTATTTTTTCAACTTCTAGCAATATAATATGGAATTGGTAGGAATGAGGTCTTGCATTTATCATTTTACCAAGTACGCAGAAGACAAGAAAAATGTTTACGTGTTTTACAAGTTACTCAAAACTTATAACTGTAGAACTTAAAATCTCAGTCACGTAAAGTGTTTAAATACTGATTTTAACCGTCATAGGTACTTAAAGTCTTGATTTACCTTAACATTGGTTTCACGTCTGGTATATTTCGTACCTGAGTGTAATAATTCATTGTTATTTCGTAGATAAAGGGACTGATTCGTAGATAAACTGTTACAAGGAACTTCAGGGGTTTCTCAATGAAATGGTAATGAATACGGAAATTTATGTCATACATAGTCATATGCAAATGTATGGCTGATGACATGTATTTTTTATATATTGTTGTTACCTGAACTCTGAAAATTATTTCAAGGATCTCGTAACGATAAACACTTTCAGATATACTAGTTAAAGTACAAAATTGTTAGCTCAAAAGAGTCTATTAGTCTCGATATGAGATTTTACGCTGGTAAGGTATAAACGGCGTATAACATTTCAAATTGTTGGCACAAAATATTATCGCCTTGTATAATTTTTAGAGAAATTAAATAATGAAGAATGTGCATGCATGTATCTATGTTTTTCGCAAAAAAAATGTTGTGCAGAAACTATGATCTAGAGCCATGAAATTTTGATTAACGTGATCCTCCACCCGAACATGTGCAAATTTAAGACCGAATTTGAACTTCGAATATGTTTTATTTTTTATTTACATTTTGTAGAATTTTAATGAACATGTGCAAATTTAAGACCGGATTTGAACTTCGAATATGTTTTATTTTTTATTTACATTTTGTAGAATTTTAATGAATGTTGTACAACGAATTCAAAGATTTGAAAACGAGCAGTGGGGACATTGTTCAGAATAAAACATTTTTTACATCCAGCTCGTAAACTGTAGTCATTCGGGAAAAAAAAAATGTCAGATATTTGACTTTTAATCAACAAAACTCTGTTCTATGAAAGCAATGTTTTTGCAATTGGTAGGAGATAAAATACTTCTGTATTTCATGAGCCAGGGCGTTGCCATTCAGTATAGATACTTTTAAATCCTAAGATAACTTAATCTAATCCTAAGATAAATTTAATCTTGAAGGTTAGTGAGTAATAAACTAAACCATTTAAAAAATAAACAAAATTTTTTAGAACATATTTTTCTACCTTTTAATGTAAATGATTTAAATAAACATGTATTAAAATTATGAGATGTCTAATTAGAAATGTTTAATATTTTTATGAAATTATACTAGCTGGACTCATTAAAATCATTATATAATTCTTTCTTATGATAAAAATTTTAGGCGGTTCTTCGCGGAAGCGGCTATTTTTTAAAGAAATAATATGGTTAACATAAAATTATGTACGGCAAGCTTTAACACTCTATCAGGAATTATAAAGATAGGCAGTTTTTAAATATTTTGTGATCTTGGTGATGAGTTGAATTTCATGTGGAGTAATTGCGAAGAAAGTGATAATTAATAAATAAAGTTAACACATAAAAGGTTAGTAATAAAAAGGCAAAACAGTTTTTTTTTTGCTAGGCATCTTACTAAGAAAACTGAATATTGACATGATAAACTGAGAAAAGTCTGAAAAATATATAAAAATATATGCCAACATATAACACTGTATCGAGAATTCTAAACATAACATTCTAAACATTTAAAAAAATTGTGATTTTAATGTTGAACTGTATGAGGCTTAAGGTCACAGAAAAAGATGCTTAATAATAAAGCAAAATTACGAAAAAAAAAAAAAAAAAAAAAAAAAAAAAAAAACGATTCAGAAGAGTGGCTGCAAGAGCAGGGGAGAGGTAGATTGCAAGCTCATCAAGGAAGTAAGAACCTGAACAAACGCTTTTTGGCTACCGTTAAAGTCTGAAATCTTTCATCCTTTCTTTTATTTTTATACATATTTTTTGGATAAAATAGTTGGTGGTATTAATTATTTTTAGTCTCCAGATAAAGTAATTGATTTTAATAATAATTGATTTAATAATAATTGATCTTAATTTAATTTTATTCCTTCTTTCCACATGCCTTCGTCATGTAATTGGAAGCATGTTCGAAGCGTATGCGAGAAGTCCAGGATTCGTGTTCCGGGAAGGACTGTACATATTTCGTGTCACCAGTTTCAAAATAACCTAATGTCTTTAGGAGTGGCTCGTGAACTAAAATGTGGTGGACGATATTTCGTTGCCATCAGATTTGGCGACTAAGTTTCCTAATCCCCATTCGTCCTTCAAAAGAGGGAGTATATAAGGTATTTTCTGCCTCGTTTCAGCATGCCTTCATGATATAACGGTAACACACTCGGCGCATAGTCGAGATGTCCAGGCTCGAGTCCCGGGGACGACATTGCACGTTTATCATGCCTCCTGCTATCAGAAAACATAATGAGCTTACAGCTTAACCTCTGTTAGGATTTTGATGCCTGTTTATGCTCCCAAAGAAAGTCAAACTGTCTAGCATAAACCATGACAGCAGAGAAGTTGAATGCAGTTTCCATATTTATACTAATAAAGCAATTAAATGAGATAGTATCTGGGATATTAATTTATATGCAGTCTCTTATTTTTCCATGCAACCTCAATGTAACATTATGCATCTCTTAATCTTATGCAGTTTCCAGCAACTAACGAAATATACACGGCTATTACTATAGAAATAAATTAAAGAATCGAATGTGACAGTCTATTAATTGTTAGTAAAAAGCTGTAAGCGCATTTTGAAACTTAAGAGAAAGTAATAACCAAGGAATGTATTTTATTTCTAGAATGACTTTTATAACAACACATTCTGAGAAGAAATGAAGATCACAAATAATCAAGATGGCAGAATAAAAATGCAATTTCTGTATCAAAAACCTATCTCGTTTCCTTTGCACTTTACTTTGCTTAGAAATACTTGACTGTGCGTTTTCAAATGTTTCAGTAAAATATTTTTACTTTTAATTTTTCACTCTATTTACTGTTTCCATGATAATGACCGATATAGATAAGAAGAATTATCAGATTTTTTGAAATAATTCAGTTCAAACAATACTTCGGATAATTTTCACCATATTCAACAAAATTAAATAAATTATTCTAAACGGTCTTCAAATTCGTACGTTTTGCCTTCATATTGCGGATATATTTTATTAGGATTGTGAGGTGAATGCAGTTTTGAATACAATTTATGTAATTCAAATTCACGGAAATTAAAAACTGCAATGTATTTGTGATTCTGAGCTGAATCAGTTTCTGGTCATAATATTGAAAGAGGAATATTTTATCACAAAAGAAACGAAAGAAATTGTTTTCGGGATTAAATCAGAAATGAATAAAATATTTTCCATTTCAGAATCTTTTACAGGAAGTTTCTAGATAAGATATTCGAGTGACAGTACGTTCGATCTGTTTAAGCCGTTTTGCAAAAGAAACCTGCAGATAATAACTTGCCTTCCACAACAAGTTAAAATGGATGGAAATCTTCATTGAATGCTGGCAAGAAACTGTCAAGGCAATTGATGAAATAAATTTTCGCTGTGATGTAATTTGGACTCTAGAATGTCATTTGATGTATCGAATGAAATCAGGAAAATGCACTGCATTATAGCCATTCTAACTTAAACAGTCTCTTTTACTTTAAAATGCGTCAAGAAAGTAGGCATAATTTAAAATAATGATTCCCAAAATCAGAAGAGAAAATAGATCTAGATATTTTGCAATCTAATGTTTGCAGACGATAGACAGACATTGATTTCATAATTTTAAAATAAAAATAGTGCAGATTCCTCCGAAATGTAGATCAGCGTATCACATGCAAAACACACGATGTACTTCGAATCCAAATTCACATTATATTCCTTTCAAAACGATGCGTATATCATAATTTGTTTTTAAAACACATTAAATATATTAAAAAGGTGACGAAGACAAAGGTCAAATTCATCACGGCATTGCCATTGGCAACAATTGCATTATGAAATTAATCATATGTTTAGCATAGTTACAGATGCTTTTCGACATGCAAACTAGATATGTCTTAATTAACGTAAAAGAAATGAGAATATGGTAAAATGGACAAATATGCTTATTTTATCTCAGTAGTTAAAAAAATATGCATTAGCCAACACATGGATAAAACCATCTAATACAAATCGGATTTTATAATCAATATGCGGAAAAGTCATGAAGTTTATTGAATATTGCATTGAAAGTTAAAACAGTACTCACTGTGGGTTCTTACTATAACCTTCATTACACCTTCACAAATTCGGAGGGACCAAAAAACGAATAGTTCCTGTTAAAAAATTTCGTGAACTGGGGATTCGAATTTTTAATTTTGGAATCTATTTTCTACTCATTTACAATTTACAGTATTTAGGTTCTTACGTACTACACTTAATTATGCATATCATCACAGAAAACAATATATAATACTGCACTACTTTTTGTTCTGTAACTGAAATTCTATATTCAAAGATTTTTTTCTGGTAAAAAATTCCTGTATATTGCATTTCAAAGATAGGAACAAAAATGTGTGGCAATATCATCGCGAACCATATTTCATAATTCGGATATTGCTGCCAAACGTTCTAAGCTGTCCAAAGTGTGTAACACTTCAGAGCTGTCCTTCAGAGCTGTCAGAGCAGAGATGATTCTGTCCTTCTCAATTTCTTCAGATGATATTGACTGCAGCTCAGCACTGCACAATACACGGCAACATCGTCACCTTCCCTAACAAAGTCCTCAAAACTAACACCAGGGTTCGCGACTTCATGTAGAATATTCCATTCATCAGGTGAAGTGGAACCGTTGTTACCGATTAATTCTTCAAGAGGATTAGCGTGTTTTATGTTTCTAAGCTGTTACTCAGACGATATAGTGGTTAAAGGAGCCGACTGGGATACCGAAGGGCCGGGGTTCGAATCCCGAAAAAGGCATGGATGTAAAGTGTCCGTTACTTCAAAGGAGGTAACGATGGTCGTTTATTAGGTGCTTCCATAATAAAATAACCACTATTTCTGGCTTTAATAGTGGCGAAAGCATGAAAATGATTACTGTCCGCCACCAAAAATTTCTGTAGGTTTCATCTAAAATAATTATGTATGTCTTGTGATGACACGGATTACCAGGATGGAGCGATAACTTTTATTGCATCAAGTCATGAACCTTATAAGAAATAGACTAACCCAAACGGGTTTTCTCCCTCGTCTGAGGCGTTGCCGGCTGTCACCTTGATCACATCCGGAGGAGTAGGGACGACTTGCAGAAATTTAACATTGGTTGCCTATTGCAGCGTGTATAATTGTCAAGAAAAATTTGGTTGTAGCCTCTCATTTCACAAATTACAATATCTACATATTTTTATTTTTGAAATTGAGATTGATTTTTAAAAATTTAGCATACTTGTCAAGCATAATTAACGTTCCAAATAATTATGAAGCTATTGCATGCTTTCAGGGCTGGATATTTTTTTAGTTTTACCTATGCCGTAAAGAAATTTGTAACTACTTCTTTTAGAAAATAATATTTTAAATCTGAACTAATAGCAAATTTCAAACAAGCAACTTTCTCTTGCAATTTTTAGGCTTTTTATTGGTGTTAATAAGTAAAAAATACTAAAATATTTAAAAACTAATTTTTGAAAGTTTTGTTTAAAATTCAAAATTGTGCTGCTTTTTTAAAATTATAGATGAGTATTATAGCACAATTTCTATAAAGGAATTTTATTTCAATTATATTTCATAACACATCATAGTGATAAACGCCATTGACTCCTTAAAAATTTTTATACATTTAATTCTAATATTAAAATTGTATTTAACCGTAATAATTATTTTTGCTTGTATTTTATAGTGATTATTTTTTAATTTTTTTAGTTCTGAATAAGATTTTTTTTATTTACTGTTAATTTAATTTATTAGCCCAAAGCGGCGGTAGCCTAGAAAAGCTGTTAGTTTCGAAGCGGCATTTTGCGCTGTTTTACTATAAATGTCCGTGTCTCCTTGCAAATTATTGTTACCAAATATTATCGCCCTGTATTATATGTAAAGAAATTAAATAATGAAGAATCTGCATGAATACATGTATGTTTCTCGCACTGTGACAAAAACGACAGTATCTAGAGAGCCATTACATTTTGAATAATGTAATCCTCCACCCGAACATGGGCATCTGGACGGCCGAATTTCGAATTTGTTTCAATCTATTTCATATTTTGTAAAACTTTAACGAATTCTTGATTAACAAACTCAACGAGTTCAGAGCGAGCACTGTACGGAAAATAACAGTTTTATCTCCAGTGAGGAAATTCTAAAGATATGCTGTTTTCAAATGTATGTGGTTTACGGGCGAAAAACATGATATTCAATAAATATAGGTAACACACAAGACTTTAAAAAAAAGGTTTCCTTTGGGCGTAATATAAAATCTGAGTTCTTCTAGATTTTATCTTACCTTTTTTTTCCCTTCATTAAGCTCAGAAAATTTTATGCTCCGAATTTTATCCATTATTAAAATAACTAATCCACTTGTTAATAATTTAATGATCATATAATCAAATAAATATGATCGTTTTGAATGTTATTTTAGTTTGGAAAATCACTGCCTGAAAATGTTCATTATATTTTTTAAAAAAAATGTCTGATCTTGTTTAATTTTACCTTATTTATTTCAAAGTATCATGTACTATCAATCTTATTTAATTTATTTAATTTTACTTTATTTTTTACGCAAAATTAAGTTCATAAATTTTGTGCTTAGAGTTTTTACCAAAGTAAAGATGTTTGTACATGAATTACTCGTGAAAAAAATGCGCGAAATGCAGTAAAAAGTGCTTTAATGAGATATATTAAATCCTATTTGGAAAACACTGTGGCTTTCATAATCTCATCAGTATGCAAAGTATCACATTTAATAATTAAAAAGAGTTATGTGATACAAACGCCATAGGTTTCAATGTTATATATTTTTAAACAAATAGCGCTAGCATACTTAAGGAAGCAACGGAAAGAATTTTTGTATTGTTACAATAATATATATTTCTCAGAAAGGCGGCAGAGATGATATATAAATAAACCAGATCGTCAGATCGTCCCTACTCTTTCTTGCCGGCATGTCGGTGACGCACGACTGGGTTAGTCTAAAATACTGCAGGTTTCATCTAAAATAATTATGTATGTCTTGTGATGACACGGATTACCAGGATGGAGCGATAACTTTTATTGCATCTAGTACATTCCATGCGCACTAGAATACGCGACCAGCGTGCTGACCAGTAAGTACATTACGAAGGCATGCTTAGAAGGCGGGAGAACTATCTTATAAGATCATACACATCCCTGCCGGGACTGAAGTTTTGTTCATGTTAACCGAGTGTTTGCCATAGACGAATTCGGATTAAGAGAGATTTACTGTCTTTGGAAAAAGTTAAAAGTGCCTGCATGATAATTCAAGAATGTTTAGGGAACAGGTTAAAATTACTTACTCATTGGTGGTAATCGTAAGGTAAATAAGGCCATCAATTTTTAACTTCAATTAATTTATTAAATGCTATTAAAAACACATTTATTTTATCTGGTGTAAGTGTTTCAGCATGTTGCTTCTAAATAAAAACAGTCTTGCCCACATGAGGTGCACATTTAACAACAAGTATACCTTACTAACCAGAAACAAGGTTAAAATAAAAAAAATAAGATACAATTTCCACTGAACATCATCTCATTTGCACCATGATAGTTAAAAAATAGTTAAACGGGTTCTGTTTAATAGGGATAGTTTACATGCCATGCTTCTACAAAGTAAGAAAATGAAACATATTTTCATATCTAGTATCTTCTTTTGCTAATCACTAGCTTAAACATGATTCCGTTCCTGAAAATGATTCCATTACTAAAGTATTCGCAAAATTGTATCTCTCGGTCACTGTACGTATTCAGTTGGTTCTGTTTTAACATTTTAGTTATTTAAAATTGTGAGGTTCTTTTAATTTGAATAACCAGTAATTTTAAGTTTTCAATCTGTACTCTCACTTCTGCCTTTCTGCTTTAGGCCAGAATGCAAATTAATTCGAGTGTAATTACAGTGAGGTTTCAGATTGTTAAGAAAGAGCGTGTTCTGGCCTTTTTTTTGTGGCCAAGTTATTAGGTTTTCTACTTTATGTAAGCGTTACTGTCCTCGAAATTGCGTGGAAATTGTCGGTAGTTGAATCCACGTCGGCGATGTGCTGAGCTAGCTTCACGTGAATTCCTCTAAGAAGCCTTCGGCTATTAATTTATTTAAATTTAAGCCTTACTTTTGAGTTGAGTTTATCACCATAAATACTGACGAAATTATAAGCACTAGCAGTGTATTCTCTTCATCTTATTTAGCTCTAAATCAAGATCTTTTACAACCTTCCTAAGTTTCTGTTGTACTTAGGACATAGCAAAAAGTTGGTAAATGTCTACGAAAGAGTTCAACAGTATGCAAAACAGTTAAACTTTACAAAATGACTACTAAATAATATTTCAGAAGTGTTTAATTATGAAGTTTAAATTTAATTGATTTGTACGTATAAAAGTATACCAGTTTTATTTAAATTTTCCCTCTGTAACAATTCAAATCAAAATTCTAAGTATTTTTTTTTGTCTGGTTTCAAAGTGCTACATTAAATTCAACCACCTGAAGATAGCACTGATTAAGATCCTTTGACTATTTTGCATGGTTATAAAGATGTATTTAATGTTCGATAGCATCAATTTTGTTATAAGCTAATTTTAAATCTTACAGTAGGAAAAATAATGACCAAGAGTCTAGTGCATTGCGAAGTACGTAGACTGTCTGCTATTTTAAAGGAATAAATAGCATTAAAACAGGCTATCCCCAAATATATTTCATGCAAAATTTTGAATGATAATGCATACTATACTGTACAAATTAAAATGGGCTAATCATAAAGTAGCATTATAAAAAGTGTAATTGAATATAGACAATTTGGATTTAACATATATATTGGAAGAGAAACACGTTAATATAAAATTCAAAATTACGCAAAATTGCGATTTTACTTTGGCGTAGATTTTGATCAAACTACATCGGTTTCGAAGACGATAAGACATAGGTTTCTCTTTTCTGGAAGCAGAAAGGATTTTGACAAGTCACCCCTCCTCTTTTGTTCTTAGGGCATTGAAGCACACTAGATTTTCGGAAAATAATTAATAGGAATTTTTTGGTACAATGAACTGAATAAGGGCAGCCAATACTATATCACCAAAATCTAGTAAATGTTTGACAAAGAAATTTAAACTAGGTGTGTTTGATCCAGTAAGTCTTTTAACGATCTTATTAATAACAAGTTAGCAAGATCTTACTAGTATTTAATACTCACTTAAAACTAATAGTACCGACATGATCACTGTTGCATATTTAAATAGTATAGTTAAGGACAACTATCCAAGTATTCCAGGATCTGTATTAAAAGTAGCAATTTTCATAGAGATTCATTCTTTAATCTCTATGAAAATTGCTAGCTTTTGACAATTTCAGGTAAAAAATTAACGTGATGTTAAATATTTTGCATAATCGCCTGTAGTAACGGCAACAGCCGTCAATAAAAGGAGGTGCTTTCCTTGGTAGCGGCGCAGTTAATTTTCAGTTCGAGCCAGAGTAGACCTGCTCGGGGGAGAAGCCAGGGAATGACAGTTTCCGGTTCCCGTCTTGTTCCGGTTCCCGTCTTGTTCCGGTTCCCGTCTTGTTCCGGTTCCCGTCCTATTCCGGTTCCCGTCTTGTTCCGGTTCCAGTCTTGTTCCGGTTCCCGTCTTGTTCCGGTTCCAGTCCTGTTCCGGTCCTGTTCCAGTTCCAGTCCGGCCGTTTAAGTCCAAAACATGTAGGAGCTGAAGTCTGAATCCAGCGAAAACTAAAATGGAGATATATGCCGAAAGGGCCAGATGGATTTTGTCCTTTTAAAGAAAGTGTTCTTCAGCGTGCCGGAATAGCTGACACTTTAAAGCATTTTGAATGTTTCCACCTAAGATGTTAAGTTTTCGTTTATGATGTTAAGTTTTTCATCATTTTTGAAGTTCCAGTTGAATAAACCTTTAAGTTTTAGACAAGGTTTTGTGTTCTTTAGAAATTTTAGATTCGAAGTCAGATATATCACATAGGATTTAACGGAAAAAATCAACAGTATAGACCTAGAGCTAAATATTTATAATAAAAATTGTATATCGATTTGTTTTATCATGACATATTGCACACACATTTTTAAAATAATACTCTTAAAATGGATTTTCATTAAATACAGATTTTCCATCTTGCTTTAATTAACGAATTTTAATACTAAATAAAGGCCTTAGTTACTAAAGTCTTGCTCCACCTTTACTCATTTAATTTATTAGATGGTAATGAGAATTTACGCATACAGAAATTTAATTATTCTTATGTTAATAGCTCGATTTTAAACGGAGAATATAGTGCATATATCTTATGCTTTTAATTAATTTTACGAAACGCCTGTCATATTATTTTGTTTTATAATAATTGTAGAAGGAAAAGGTATTATTGCAATTTAGAGCACAGTACCTTAAAGTTATACAATTATATGTATAGCATCTTCCTTGTCCTCGCAAAACTCTGAAAGGAGATCAAAATACTTGAGCCCTGAATTTAGAATTTTAATACAGTAGATGACGTAATTTTAATATATACGTAGTAAATACCAGTTTGAAAAATGAAACTAAAATTGTTCTTCCCTTCAAACTTTCTTCGTAAACTGAACTCTAATTATTTTTTTCCCTCAGTATTTACCTATTAAGCCCATATGTTGAACCTAGGTTAATACCATAAGAAAAGCCAATTCGTTTGAGGTATCAGTGGGAGTAAGAGATTTTTACCACGTTTATTGGAATATTAGACCAGGTTATTATAACATAATTATTATAACAAAAATAAGCAGCACTTTAAATCTTTAGTGTCATTTTTACTGAACCTTAATGTTGAAAGGAAAGAAAATGAATACATAACAACATCTGTGTGTTTGTAACTAGAGTTCTGCACCTTAATATCGAATAATTATCTCCTAAACTTCTTGAATTAATTTGAATCTGGAATAGTATTGGTGTGTATTTAATTATGGCAAAGCACACTAGAGCTATATGCCTAAGGGGAGGGATGCCTCCGTGGAGGACTTTCTAAGGGAAACTGGCTCGAAATGTGGAATAGAAACTAATTCTATGATAAATTTAGTGTTAGAACCCCAAAAATCTTCAAAAAATTGTGATTTCGGATTTTTGCATTTTCAAATTCTCTACACTTTTATCTTTCTAAAAATATCATTCTTTAATCTCTACGAAAATTAGAACTGTAAAAAAATCTAGTTTTAATTTTTCATCGACTGCTATGATCAATGAGGATTTTTACATTAAAAACGCGTTTTTCTCCGAACGTGAAGTTTTCATACTCGACGTACCTTTTCTCAGGAACTACTGCTCACAGGTAACATTTTTATGGCTTATTTATTAGGTGTATTCGGTGTGTATTTAATTATGGCAAAGCACACTAAGGCTATCTGCCTAAGGGGAGGGATGCCTTCGTGGAGGACTTTCTTAGGGAAACTGGCTCGTATACACGTTACACATGGGGAAAACCACGAAAACACCCATGCAGCCAGCCCGTTCGCGGGATTCCAACCTCGGACCGAACTACCAGTGTTCAGCGACTTTACCGCTCGGCCGCTGGTGGACCCTTATTTATTAGGTTTCCTAATATTTGTTGAAAAGAACTTTTTGTGATAAACTTAGAAAAAAAAATTAAAAATTTTGTGTGTGAGAAAAGGGCTAAATTTTACTATGCCTAACAAAATATTCTATAAATTACTCTAAAATTCAAAATGTTTCAAAATCTCATTTCAGTATAATCAGATAAGTATACTTTAATTACACAAAAAATTTAAAGCGTGTATCCGAAGTAGATTTTGAGAAAAGTTACATCGAAAATGACCAATTTAACATTGTCGGTATAGGGGTTGATGATGCTCCTTAAATAATAAAAATTCAGATTGAGCAAATAATAAAATGAAATAAAAAAATCGAAACAGATATTTAATCCACTAGATGTTTTATATTGTGAAGAAATTTGGAAGAAATCCCTAAAACTTCTTAAGCAATTAAAAGAGTCTACATATAATTATAAAATACATGTGTGTGGATATCGAACACATAATTAAATTGAATGATGTGTCTGAACATTTAAACAATCACATTAGTTTGACAGCACCGACTTTTTCCGAACATGGAAGAGGTCCTAATATTAAATATGAATTCAACTGAAGATGCGTAAATTAAACATCAGATATATTTTTAAACAAATAGCGCTAGCATACTTAAGGAAGCAACGGAAAGAATTTTTGTATTGTTACAATAATATATATTTCTCAGAAAGGCGGCAGAGATGATATATAAATAATATATATTTCTCAGATACAATATATACAATAATATATATTTCTCAGAAAGGCAACGAGAAGACTGGCAGAAGGTATTTTGAACAGCTGAATTGCATATTGCAGATACTGAACAAAAATCGTGGATAGACAGAATCTTTAAATGTTTACTGGAAAAAAATTTAAAAAAAGTTTTAAATTAATAATATCCTTAGATTATTCAAAGATTATAATTTTATAGTAAAACGATTCCCTTATTAGCAATAACTGCATCTGAAATAGGTGAAGTGTCCCTCTCATGCGGTCTTAAAGCATAAAAGTCAGAACTTCTGTCTTGTAGTAATTGGTGTATTAGAGAACAATCTCTGTAACATCATAATTGATTTTTCAATATTTACTGTTTTTAAAAAATTTAATGATGTTTTAGTGTAGTCAGAACTGAATTGTGATAATTCGTCAGGAATTGACTTAGCAGATTAATTATCTCAACTTTGTCCGAGGTGCCAATTAGGTAGAAAAAACGCCAGGCATGAAAACTATTCCTACAAAGGGTCCTTGTTCTATGATGATTATGGTTTTGGTTTGGTTTATTTAATTATAGCAAAACACCCAATGGGAAGAATGCCTTCGTGGAGGATTCGTGAGGGAAACTAGCTCCTATACTATTTTCATATGGGGAAAACTACTTTACTGCTCGGCTGGTAGTGGGAATTCTGTGGAGATCAATGAATTCGTTACCAAACGGAAAACTTGGAGTTCTATCTCAGTAAGAATGGAATTGATCCTTGAAGATTTCTGTTCTCTGAAACCTGAACATTTCTTTCAATCAGAATATTTTTTAAAGTTATCTTTAATTTCCTGGATACACTGAGACACCGAAGTAGATACGACCGCCTTAAAATATAACTTATTTTGCTTTACAACTCCATATGTAATTTCGATCAGTTTTATCTACTTTGCATATTAAAGGTCAAGAAAATTGTCTATTACTTAATTAACAAACATGAATCATAATAATAGTGTTAATAGTAACAGACCAGCATTTAATTGTACTTTACTTTATTTGTTATGTAAAAATGTACTAATTAGATATGAAAGTGCATAAATCATCAGCACTCACCAGCGGCCGAGTCGTAAAGTTGCTGAAAATTAGTAGTTCGTTTCGGGGTTCGAATCTCTCAGAACAGGCTGGCTGAATAAATGTTTTTATGGTTTTCCCCATGTATAATGTGTATACGAACCAGTTCCCTTAGATAGTCCTCCACGAAGGCATTCCTGGCCTTAGTCAGACAACTCTCGAATGCTTTGCAATAAAAAATAAACCAAACCAATGATTAGTTAACGTTCGAAACAAGGAAATTAGACATAATCAGTTATGACTATACATTTAACACAGAAGTTACCTATAATGCAGTTTTGCAAAGTAAACTGATTCAAAACATAATCCTACTGCTGAATGTAACAAAAGAACACTCTGAAGAACTAAAAGTACCTATTATTCCCATGATATATTTATTGTTTATTATTAGCTGCTTCAGCATTTATTGTTGAATATTTTATAAGTGCCAATTGTTTCTTATGTTTTTTCAAAAATAGCTCTCATAAAATTTTATGATGGCGAATTTTATTTATAAGGACCAACTGATAAATGAAGCCAATTTTTTGCGCTTCTTAAACGGGAAGTATTAAAAGCATTATCAAGCAATTTCTTCTTATCTTTTAGAAGCAATTTTTGACTCCAGACTATTCAAAAAAAAGGTAATACGTATCGCTTACCTTTTGAACGAAAAATTCTAAAATCCCGGCACTACAAAGATATTTTATTTCTCTTAATAAACGTCCTCTGCATATACATTACTACAGATTACATTCTGAGAGTTACTTATTTTCTGATAAATACACCCAAACGGAACTTCATCAAATTTTTTCACGTTTGAAATATAATCCTAAAGGAGGAGCTCCTTTCGAGGATTATTTTAAATGTACCAAATGCAGTTATGCGGGAGAAAAGGAAGGGAAAGAATTGTATACACATTTATATATATAAAGATAAAAAATACCAGATGCATTAGTAAAAATAGTCGTCCTTCTTTAAATCCAATGAAATTCTAAAGTTTTTTTTTTCAGCTTATTTGTAAAGCTCATTTCTTAGGGATATACGATACAACTTAGAAAAGTTAGTAAATAAAACTCCAAATCTCTCCAAAAACGTATTTATAGTTTTCGTCGTATTTACATGCATCAGCGAGTTAATGGGTAACACGGCATAAAGAGATTAGGCTTTTTTAGAAGCATTTTTCATCCCTCTTGAGAACTGCTTTAGTAAGATATCGCTTTATTTAGCTAAGTTTGTAATGACGTTTATTCTATAGATTATAAGTTCTCTGGCAATAAATTACACAAAAACACGACTTTTTATTTGAAAGCTGAGTTATTTCGAGCATCAACGAGAACCTGAATTTTTAATGTTAAATTTTGTTCGTCTGTTATACTTTGCTTTCCTTGAATGAGTTCGTTCAATTTTAAAAACTTCTAATACTGATTCTTCTAAGGAAAAGATATGAGACACTATGAACATGGCAAAATAAAGCATTATTCTAGCAATGAAATGAAATTGAAAACACATGTAGAGAACACACAGTATGTCTTTGTTTAATGCCAACACAAAAATTCTATGAAAATTTTGTGGTTCATTTAATGTGCTTTAGCAGTAGTAAAATGTTACTAAATGAGTAAAAGGCTAACTAGAATTAATGATTCATGTGCTACTTAAAAATATCTAAGTTTACTCTATTGCCCGATAAATGACTTTATTGTCAGCAAAGCATTTTTTGACAAAAGTGGTGAAAAAATGGTAAATAAATGGAGAAATATCAAGACAGTGTGTAGGATGAGACACAAGTTCATTGCCAAATTTGTAGATTTATTGTGTAGTTAATATGCTGTATGAGATCGGGTATTATCTTGGATCAATAGAC
This sequence comes from Stegodyphus dumicola, assembly GCF_044657685.1. Lineage (NCBI taxonomy): Eukaryota > Metazoa > Arthropoda > Arachnida > Araneae > Eresidae > Stegodyphus > Stegodyphus dumicola. Next base: position 172,394,280 of record NC_140774.1, on the reverse strand, counting down.
TCATGTCCATTCACAATTGCCGATTGCTTAAGGCACAGTTTGTCATATATTTGCCAAGTACCTTGTGGATCCTTTTATTGTGATAATAAGTCACAATAATAAGTGGCATTGACCCTTTTACCTCGTGAAAGGAATTGATAATGGATAACACAAGCAGAAGACCAACATGCAATAATTATAGTGTCTTCGCAGCATAGAAGCACTTAAACTGGGGAGATAAAAGTCTTCTTGAGATTTGTGGCAGTAAAGTAAGAGAGATGGAAGACCTTTGGATCCGTTTCCTGAAATATTCTGCACCAAAATATAGAGAACTTCTTCTTTTTCTCAAGAGCAATTCGGTCGCTTGAGTGCAGCTTTTTCAACGTTTGTGTTTCAACGTTTTGTTTCAACAGCTGAATTACCGCTGGGTATTTGGCCATTTCCGAAAATGCATTAAATTTCAAGCATCTGCCTATTGGAAACAGCGACAGCACCTCACATTACACAAGTTATAAATGTTTGAACAATGTACGTACATTACATAATTTGAATCGTGGATTTAATGTACATTTTTTAAAGATTAAATGACACTTGAAATGTTTTCTGAACTTAGTAAAAAGCATTTTATAAACTTTTTCTTTAAATGTTCCTCTTTATTTGCCCTTATTAAAATGCGAAAGACGTTAACTTCATCGAGCCACGGTATTAAGTTGTTAAGCCTAGCGGCACTAAGAAACTAAATTTAGAAGGAAAGCTTAGTACTACTTTAACTGAAATAATACATAATGTAGTTATTTTGCTCTGGAAAGAATATGATATCTAATGAACATCTTAATTAGCTTGCTTTCCATTTACGTTATTGATGAATATGAGTATTCTATTAAGTGCAGAATCTCGTAAGTACCTGCTGATGTCCAGAATTTAACATTAGGACAGCTAATAATAAAATTCCATGAAATTACATTTATGACAAAAGCCTGATTAGAATAAAATACTTACTGTCTGTGGAAGGATAGCTTTTAAGTTACTTAAAATTTTATTTGGTTTATTCTTTGATTATACTTTGGAATACTGTTGAATTACACTGGTTTCGCCAATTCCGATTTCTGTTTACACTTAATGAAAGATAATAAGGGAACTATGTTTGAAACTTCTAAGATGAAATTTAAATATCAGTTCCTATTCAGTAAGGGTGTTGTAATAGACGTCTTTATGATATGCGCGCTTAAATATTATTTTCAGAAACATTTTACCGAATTTTCTAATTTAAGTTTACAATGTAAATAGAAAATGTATAAGGTATTTCTCTCGCCCTCTTAGTTTGCCTTCGTGGTGTAGTGGTTCTGCACGCTGGGCCGGTATTCCAGAGGTCCGTGACTAGATTCCCGGCGAAGGTGGTTGCTAATTTTTCATCTCGTCTGCTTCCAATTAATCTAATGTCTCTACAATGATGCATCTTTGATAATATATGAGAAATTTTTAAGTTACCAAAATGCGTGCGTGCAATGAGATTCCAGCGAGTTTTTGCACTCATTAAAAGTTGTTGCTACTTCCTATTTAACACTAAATCCATTAATTAACATAACAAATGAGAAAGGGAGAATTAAGGGGGCTCATAAACTTTAAACCTTTCATGATCTTCGAATATGTGACTGTTGCAAGAATTGTGATATTTTATTTATTTTAAAAGAAATTACTTCCAACCTTTTACAGCTGACTACATAATATAGCTGCTTTGGAAACTAGTAACCAGAAAGTTTGTGTTGCCACAAATATTTTTGTAATTTAATCCTCTTTGTGACAAAATATTTTGCCATATTTCCACCTTGCGCGCATGATATTTTAAAAATGGCTAATGGTACATACTTGAAATTTGATGGAATTCTTTATATGGGCACTATTTTCTAACTGAACCAAAAATATGATAAATATTTTAATATTGAAAAATTTTATGGACGAAAACATTACAAATTTTTTTAATAAATACATTTTATAAACTCAACTCCAAATAAAATAAAAATTTAACATGAAATTTTTAGAATTTTAGGTTCACAGTAGTTTCCAAATGTTATAAAAGCTGTATATTAAATATGGAATCAAATTATGCAACAGAATATTTTAAACTGTGAGCGCAAGGTGGAAACATGACAAAAACTTTTGTCACAAAGCGGATTAAATTATAAAAATATTTGTGGCAACACAAACTTTCCGGTTACTATTGAGAGTGCTAATAAGGCTATTACTGTGGGTTTGTACTGAATAAAAGGAGTTGACCGCTAATCGTTTAATATACTCTTGAATAAGTTCAATTCGAAGGTCTCTATGAATATAGATGTTTGGAATATTCCAAGAAGCATTGATAATTTCTCGTAGAATTTTATTTTGCAAAATTTGTAATTGTTTAATATTGTTTTTAGCTGCATGTCCCCAGATCGGTGCTGCATAAAGATGGGCTGGGCGAAGTATGGAGCGATATAGAATTAATTTGTTTGGGCGAAGTATGGAGCGATATAGAATTAATTTATTTGTAGTAGATAAGTTGCTTTTTCTACGAAGTTCTGTTTTAAACTGTGCGCGCAATTTGGAAACATGACGAAAAATGTTGTCACAAAGCGAATTAAATTATAAAAATATTTGTGGCAACACAAACTTTCTGATGACTGTTTCAGAAAGCAGCTATATTATGTAGTCAGCTGTAAAAAGTTGGAAGTAATTTCTTTTAAAATAAATAAGTTATCCCAATTCTTGCAACAGTCACCTATTCGAAGATCTTATGGGTTTTAAGGTGAACGAGTCCCCTTAAATTAAGATTATTATTAAAAACGTTCAATTTATTTTTACGCACAATCGCTTAGGGTAGTAATATATTCATATAAGCTGCTGTTGTTAAAAGAACATTATTTTATGTACACATAAAATAATAAAAATGAATGCTTTTCCTGGTATAAAAAATAAAGTGAAATGGCTTAAAGAATTTATTAAATTATTTTGGAAGTTAGCAACAATTACGGATACTTTCTTTAAAATTTTGCCAGAAATGTCCTCCATTAAAACGATATATCGTAAACTGTATCAAGAAAACTGGAATAAATTTTAAATGAATCCAGATATGTTGCTTCCCATTAAAGCTTTCGAGATTTTTAATCTGTAGCAAGCAGACTCAATTACGATCAACTCTTATACAAGAGATTAACTGGTATTAGTTGTCGATCTCTCCGCATAAATACATTCCGGGAATGTCACGCTTCGAATCATCATTCGATTCCCACCGAGTGTTTCCGAAGTCTGCCCACCCTCCCCTTTCTAATGGGGGCTTCTTGATCTTTAAGGAAATACATGGGGCTAATTGAAAGGCTTTCTGCCGCTCCGAAGTGCGTCATTCCAAAATGGTGCCGTAACAGTTAAGTCTCCGAGGAGAAGGATCGTTAAAATGGAAATCGAACGATTTCCATTAGGTACCTGGCTTTTAACGACCTTGTAATAACGGCAATGAACTGGTCGACAAGACGTTATTGCTTTGCCATCCGGATGCTCTTCATCAACCTACTCGTTTGGCATACGAGAGGGTGGCGTACGTGCTTTGTTTCTATTTTCCTTTTCTTTTCTTTTTTAGATTTAATTCTAAAGAAAAGTATTTTAAATTCTAAGCGTTGGTCGGATGTTATCGAATTTGTTTGTAGGCGGGTTCGAAATATCGATTACCCTCCTTAAATACTTCAGAATTGTAGGCTTCGTCTTTTTATTTTTGTTTTTGCTTTTATTTCGTTAGTTGAAGTTGCAATTTAGTTTCTTTTTGCTTGTTTCCAAAAACATCGAGCTTCAGATATTCTATTGTTATTGTTGTGATCAATCTCACTGTTCCGACCTCATCATCAGAACAAGCGCACGAAATTTACCATGCAAGCAGTACAGGAATACATTTGTCTTTGGTAAGAGTCTAGGGTACTATATAGGTGACAGTATGATTTTGCCCATTTTTTATCCCAGTTCTGAGAAAATGCAAGTCGAGGGATAAATCTTTTCTGCATGCTTTCGTGGTTTAACGGTAGCACACTTGATGCGTATTCGAGAGATCCAGGTTCGAATACCGGCGAGGGCATTGCTCATTTTTCACATCTCCCGCATCGAAATAAACTGATGACTCTATAAGTGGCCTCCGAAGCAGTTTAGAACCATGAAAAACTCCCCAGTTAACCTGGCCCCATTCACTTTAACAGCAACTGTCACTCAAGCTAACCTGGAAGGAGTTGGGTACCCTGTCGACGTGTGTAAGGTATTTTCTCTCTTTTTTTTCTGCATGCCATTGTGGTGTAACGGTAGCACACTCGGTGCACATTTGAGAGGTCCAGGTTCGAGTCCTGCACCTTTTTAACATCTCCTGCTTGAAAAAATCGTAATGACTCCACAGTGGCTCCCGAACTAAAGGTGGTGGATGATAATTCTTCACTACCAGGATTTGGCGACTGGATAGAATAACCATCAGTCGCCGTTTAAAAGGGGCAGTATATAAGGTATTTTCTCCCTGCTTTCTGCGTGCTTTCGTGCACACTCGAAGTAGTAGCATACTCGGGAGGTTCAAGTTCGATTCCCGGCAAGGGCATTGTTCATTTTTCACGTCCTCCGCATCAAAATAACCTAATCACTATACAGTCTCTCACCTCTCTTCTCTCACCACCAACCACACTAGAGAACACGTAGATCGCTGTACACTTTGAGTACCCCCATGCCGTAAAGATACTATACATTTAAAAATATCCATACCTTCTCCGGGACTGTATCCCAGGGCCTTCGGCACGGTAGTCAGTCTCTAACGACTGTCTCGTTTGAGCCGCTCAGATGCTTCTTGTTGAAGAACAAGAGAGGCATGGTCTGTTGTTGCTAATCCCTGAGTCTCTCTTCTGCTAGACGAGATCCACGAGTTCATTCAACTTCAAAATGTTATATACTAGCATAGAAAACTTTAATAGGTCATCGTAGGACAAATCCAGACACCTAAGAATGTGTGCCGGAGAAGCCTGCTCGTTTGTAACAAATCGGGTTTGATTTTTGACCATCCTGGAAGACAAGGCTTCTTACATGGCCACTAAGAAAGCGGGAGCTTGCTGGCTTGGTGCATCTGTCACAGTTCCTAGTGAGGGCTCCACCAGGAGATTCAACACGGTACCAAGAATGTGCCGGAGGGACAAGCTAAGTCATTTTATCAGTATGTTTTCTGGCAGAATGCAGCTCAAAGTAAGTCAGACAATTAGAAGTAGCCCGAACCTCTTCCGCACCCTTCTTCGCCAGGACATCCACCTCTTCATTTTCCCAAATGTCCACATGTGAGAGGAATCCATTGAACATGCACATCACGAGAGGACGACATTTGTTTTAATTTAGTGAGAATTTAAGTTCCAATTTTGTCACCAATGTTACATCAGTTTGACAAACGTTGGATGGCATTACGACTATCAATCATAATTCAGAGGGCTTTAGGGTAAAAGAAAAGACAATATATAGCCATTATATATTTATGACAGCCATGTTCTAGTTGACTTTAATATTTTATAATTACATAATAGACTTCGACCATCATAAGCACGATTTCAAAGATGTGATTTTACCAGCTAAGTAAGAACAATAAATCTGAGTACCGAATACTTTGGATCAAAAACTGCGAAAAACTCTGTTCACAGTTGAGTGTAGAAGAAAAATTTAGGAAGCTGAATAAATACATGAAACTGAACAGAGAAGGGAACCTTCAATGGTCTGTTGCTAATGTTTACATTTTCGCTAAACTCTGAACACGGAGCTTTAATATTTAATAAGTGAAAACTTCTAAATAAAGTAACACAGCTTTTACGCAAGATCAGCTCGGAAAATTATAAAAGCAAATAAAATGAACACGTATTATTTTAACTTATGTCAACAAGGTCAGATATCTAGAATGGCTTACAAACTGTTCGCTTCTTATAGAATTTAATGTGACCAATGAAGATGTTTTATTTTACATGTCAGGAATGAAATGAAAATTGGAAAAAAATGGTAATTTTTCTTTAAAATATGGCTTATATAATAATAAAATTTATCCACGCGGTTAAAGTTAGAATCAACAAACAATCGAATTATAATAGAATCAACAAAAGTTTATATAAACGCATTTGAAAATAATACAATCCGTTTCCGGTAATATCTCGGCATAAGTTTTCATTTATTAAATATTAAAGTTCCGTGTTCAGAGTTCAGCGAAAATGTAAACATTAGCAACAGACCATTGAAGACCATTCATTGAAGACAGACCATTCCCTTCTCTGTTCAGTTTCATGTATTTATTCAGCTTCCTAAATTTTGCAAAAATGCACTACTGTATACTAAAAGAAATACTTTTGTTTTGATCTCAAATCAAGATGTCAAAAATTGAGTAACATAACAGAAAAAAAGATTAGAAACAGTAATATATATATATTTAATTATATGAGAAAGCACACTCTTGGCTTCTTCTAACTTGGAACACGTAAAATTTTAAAGCAGAACAGTCAACCTCAGGCAAAAAAATTAGCAAGCCTTTCCAAAGTTTCTTTGAATCAAAGCAGGTAGAATTTATATCGGAACTTTGTTGAAACTGCAGGGCTAAACCATATTGTACGTCTTACATGCAAGCTACGCGTACAAATCTCTTGCTGCCTTAAGGAAATCAAAACGTATTATATGTATAATTTTTTAAAATACAATACAAAACGTATAATGCAGAAACACTGAAAGTTTTAATGCTAAATTGATTTGGTTTAGGGATTTCTCAGTTAATAAGTCTGGCACTTAAATTTTCAATGTAGCCAATGTAGAAACTTTCAGCGTAATATTTTCGATACAAATTTAAAGAAAAAGATTTTCACATAGGAAGGCATGAGGAAATTAGACAACTAAGAAAGAAATTTCAACCTAATAAAAGAGTATGCTGCGATAAATGAAATAAGACTATCAAAGCTTAGGTTACTTAAGGAGTTTTAAATATGTTTTCATAATAAATTAAAAAATTGTTAAAACCGTATTAATGGGAAAATGCATTGGAATATCAGAACACTCCCATGTACGTGCTCGTTTTCGATAATGTTTGTAATTTGTTCGAGGAGTTAATCAATTTATGAACATGTCTGTCTGTTGGCCATGCTTGAATATCATTTCTTGAACTGTCCAGTTGTGAAGCTATGAAATTAACAGTAAAAGGTTTTAAAGAAATATCCTTAACAGAAATACCTCTGTTGCTGCAGATAATTGCTAATATCTTTATTTCAGTCCTGCAAAGGTGTGAGATAGAGTTTACTTCAAAATAATTTTAATTCGTATTCATCAGTTTCCTTCGTAGATGAATTTTAGACTTATGTTTCCTTTCTATTTTATTACTGTTAATTTGTACAGTTTTAGCTTCTTAATTTTAAACTGCTGCATTAAGCATTTATACTGCTAAATCTCGCTTCTTCAAGAGATGCAGATTTGAACACATAATATTTATGGGTTTTTATGTGCTCAGTTAATACATGGCGGTCTTCACGCCTGTATGTCCTACGTCTCTATATTTGGTAATAAGATGGATAAGGCGATTTTATAATCTTGAATTTTAATCCTTTGGCAAGGTTAGATTTAGCTATGTGAAAGCGAGATAATTTGAATTCCCTTTTAGCTTATTTTTGGCCACCTATGGCAGTATCAACGGTTGTAATACTACTTAGACATCACGTTGAACTGAGATTGAATGGCACGTTATGGATACTTCATTTCAAATCTATGCCAGATTTCATCATCCGTAGTGGCTGGCGAGTAAAGGCGTGTTAGTATCTCCATAACGTTGACAACATTAAGAGATCTGGGGAACGTGCTAGACAGGTAGGTAGGTAGGTAACGGGGAGCACGGGCACTGTCCCTTTACCATAATGGTTAATCGGTATTGCACCGTGCCCACCACTGTCTAGAGCCAATGTGTAGGAGCCACATTTGCGCCCAGCACCAACAGCCGAGGCCCAACGCTCGGACCATCCAGAGGGCAGTCAAACTGACCAAAAGCGCCCTCCACACAACGCTCACCCAACCGTCCAGGCATTAGTACATATGATAGCAAATACTGAGATTCTCTGACGATTATAATACAATGTGCAATTGGTATATAATGAAATTGCAATTATAAATATACTGCATAATACAAGTCCAATAGTACAATATCAATGTAAAAAGTAAGATATAATTACAAATGCAAATATTTCGTGAACCATAAGTGCAAAATAATAGTAAGTTAAAGGACTACTGCTTCAAATATTAGTACATATGATAACATACTGAAATTCTCTGACAATTATAATACAATGATCAATTGGTACATAATAAGATTGTAAATATAAATAGACTGTATAATACAATACAAGTCCAACAGTACAATATAATGGAAACACGAGTATGTAATTACAAATGTTAATATTTCATGAACCATCAGTGCAAAACAATACTAAGTTAAAGGACTATGCATATTAATGCAAAGCGTAAAGTTAAAGAGTAGTAGTATACAATGTTAGATATAGATATGCTAAAGAAAGTCATATTCGTACAACAGAATGGTATTGCAATTTAAATACCAACAGTATTAAAATATAATTATAATAATAAACTCAAATAAAAATCCGAACATATGACCAATACAAAAGCAAAATGTTATTCTTAAAATATCTATGCAATGCATATTCAAATACAGTCAGTAGATATATACTGGCAACACCCTCTGTATCGAGGAAGATCAGTGTAGCACGGCCACATGCAGCCAATACGCGGATTTGCATTGCATTGTTGAACGACGGCGCCACGTAGGTATTGACGTTACAGTACAGTCATGGGCATTTACATGACAGATACGCAAAGTGGCTGTCAAAATTTCCACCAGTGCGAACAAGAGGTGCATACGATGTACATCCAATAGAATTCTATCCAGCACGCCTGAGGCTGCACCCGTATGACGATGGCGAAAGCATGGTGGTGGCTTTCGTTCTCCTCATAGCCTCCACTACTTCCATTATGATAGTTGATAGTTGACGGGGGACGTGTGCACCATCCCTTTACCGTAATGGTTAATTGGCATATGCAACACGTACACCTCTATCTTGAGCCAGATGGGCCACACAGGCGCCTCGCACCATACACCGAAACCCAGCGACCAGGCCATCCAGGTGGCAGTCCAAAAGACCAAAGACCAAACTTCCATTATGAAGCTGAAAGCAGAAGCGGAATCGCCTGAAACGACGACGTGGTGTCATTCATTTGTCTAGTGTAGTCGCTAGTCAAACCACTGAAGGCGCACATGTTTCTGCTGCAGTATCAAGGGAAGTCAGAACAGTGGTCTGCGTGCTGACAGTCCAGGGCGCTGAAGATGTCGTTGTACTGGTCCAACTATCGCACAAGTCCGAGAGAACAACATAGTGGTTCTGCGGATGTTAATGGCCTAGACCACAGAGATATTGCAGGTCATTTAGTAGGGTTCTCCTGGCAGAATCGCTTCCATATTTGCTTAACAGTCATAGGAGAACGACAGAAACAGCAATATCGCTGAGCGATAAACCGCTAGTTTAGGATCCTGCAGAGCTAAATTTTCGACACCAGCTGATAGGAATTCCTTTTTCTTGCAAGAGCGCAACGCAACTTTTACACACAAAGTTAAACTGGGATTATCAAATGAGAAACCCATTGTGCAATCTACTCAATACAAAATGCAGATGTAAATCATACCTGCTTTGTGCGTGTGCGCTGGAATGGTAATTATTTGCATAGTTCAATATACTCCCATGTAAATATGTTTTTTTGCATGCCGTCTTTACGACGTAGCAATTTTTATGACCATCAGTATAGATACATTTAATTGAACAAAGTAGTTAGAAAAAGACGAAACTGGTGTGAAAACTTTACAGCGGGGATTCTTAAATGAGGGGAATTTTCCATAAGGAAAACTCTTCCTTTTCAGAGAATTCATAGTTTCAGGGAAGGACTGTAGTCAGTCTTTTATTCATCTGCTGTAAAGTATTTTGTGAGTTATTTTATGTGAATGAAAAACTATTTTTGTATTGAAATTTTGGTATTTATTAATATTTTGGATACTTTTTCTTGTTTAATTGCTGAAACACATAAAAGAATAAGCTAAATTTAAATAGATATACATGTATTTTTCGAGTTTTGGAATAGTGCAGTAATCGTTTAGTATGGTGAAAGGGGTGCATGGAGCAAGATAGACTAAGAAACTGCTTTAAAGTATAGCTGTAAAAATAAGAAATTTTGAGTGGAATTGTTGTTAAACCCTAAAAATTTAGTTCGGAAGTCTGTTGATAATAAGCTCGCTCAGAGACAAACATTCTGCCAAGATCGCTGCCAGGCATTTCGAAATAGATGATTTATGTGTTTTCCCTCCCTAAAATATGCCTCTTGTTCTTTAGCCCGAAATTTGAAGGCTGTTTTAGTATGACCAATATAAACTCAACCCCAACGGCAAGGACTCCTGTGTATTTCATAGCATAAAAAGTCTTTAAGAATGAAACTGTTGATTTCATTGATCGAAGAGGAAACGAGACCCTAAAATTAAATATTTGTAAGATACATGCAATTTTATAATTAATAGACGGCATGAAAACAAAGGCAAAGGAATTCTTCGATTTCTCCTAAACTATTAGTCTCTGTTGGTCAAAAATGAACATTGTTAGTTCAAAAGTCATATTCTCATTTTTTGGCAGCAAAAATTATTCAGAAAACATCTTCCGTTAGCGAATTACATTTTCTAGAGTCGTTTCACTTCCATAAAAATCTTTCAATTCTAGTTAACGATCTTAATTCCAATCCATAATTATCCTCAGTTTTTAAGGAAATTATATCATAGCTGTTTTTATTGTTCATCAATAGATGGTGTCAGTGGCTTGACGGTCTATCTCTCATTGGTATCGTTTGAGTACAGACTTTTCTTTCGTCATTTGCATTTCTGAAGAAGAAAATTTTATATTTAAACTTTTGAAACTAATTGGGCAAATTTAGGAATATGAAGTTGAATCTTCTCAACATAACACCTCCAATAATCGTTATTCTATGTCTTATTTTAACCCAGAATTTACAAACCAAAGAGCTTGCGAGTAGATGTAACAAAACTTCTAATCCAGAAGGTAAAAGGGCTTGTTTTATCACAAATTTCAGGTTCTTAATGCTAACACTGCTAATGTGTAAATTTATTAAAGATGCCGATTGAGCATTTGTTAGTAACTTGACGATGCTGAACGTGATGAATGAGACTGTCAAAGTTTTAGGTTCTTGCTAGTAATCTAAACTTTGTCAGAACACAATTTAAAATATTAATGACTTCGATATTTTAAATTTTGTAAAGAAGAAACTAAACGGCATAAGAAACTATCCAAGTTAAATAACTACTTATATATATTAAATACTACTAAATACTACTTAGACACTTTGGTGAGGAATAAATTGCGATTAAGTAATTTTTTTAATTACTTTTAGATTTTTAATGGATTTTGAGATATTTTCAAATTTAGAGCATATTTCAAATAGCTGCCTTGATTGATATAGGGTTTTAGTATTTAGCGTTACTGACTGCCATATCGCTGGGACCAGGCTTGAATTACAACAAAATAAAAAAAATAAAAATAAAAAAATAAAAAAAAAAAAAACGCGTGGGTGTTTGTGAGATAAAGGATTGCTGTCACGCAATTTAGTGCTGGGATAACAGAGTGGAGATTCTCGGATCTGTGCCCCAAGTCCATCAAAAGTTCGACATAATTTCTTATTTTGGGGGGTGTAAAATTTGTTTGCTTCTAGTGGGCATTTCGAGCAACATTCTCAGGATAAAATGGCTAAATGACCGACGGATATTTGCCATAAAATGTAATAGTAAAAATTCCAAATTCGACTGTTGTTTACTTTTCCTTGTTTTCCTCCACGAAGTACACATTGAATTTCTTATAGTTTTAAAATGATTTCGTTATTACTTCCAATGTAAGTACAAAGCCTCATAAATTTCATATGCTTAATGCGCTTCGTTTTTGAAAAAAATGTTTTATTGATATTTTATGTGACATATTTCTATTTACTTACTTTTCTAATGGCATACCTGTGTCATCAAGTATTTTAATGCATTTTTACTTCCTTGTACGAAGTAAAAAGGAAGTATTGTAATCGCGAAAAGTTTCAGGCAACATATTTCAACGAAAATATTCATTTTGACCGCTATCGAATGCAATTTAACAATGTTTTTGCGTGATATCTGTACGTAAAGACAGAATAAAAGACTCTTTTCCTCCAAAAAAATTATAAAACTGCTTTAAAATTAAATTTGAAGAGAATTTTTCGTGGCGTCTGTACGAACGTATGTACGTACGTGCGTACGTACGTACGAACGTATCTCGCATAACTCAAAAACGAGTAGCCTCAGAACGTTGAAATTTTATATATAGGACTGCTATAACAAGTAGATGTGCACCTCGTATTTTGGTTGCAATCGGCCGCACCAAACGTATATAAATATATTTATATATATATCCACTCTATTACCCGTCTCAGTGATCTCAGTTTCTTTACTCTTATATGTTTGTAAATTGTACATTTTTTGCTTTAAAAATGATTGAATTATGTTGTTTTTATCTTCCGGTTAAGGCTTTTATGCCTTTCGTAATTCTGGAAGCAATATTTGTACAATTATAAACAACTGAAAAGCTGTTTAAGTGCGGTTAAGTTTTAAATAACATGGCGGACATATTTGTTTACATTTGAAACTGCAGAATTGTAGATTTGTTGTTAATCTAGAGAGACTAAGCTTCACGACACAAAAATAACGCCTTCATTTATTATTGTGAATTAAATCATGCTTAATCCTTTCTGGAATTTTTTGGGGAAATAATGTTTAAGATTTACTTCGTAATTTTTAATGCAGATATTTTGAGTTTTTATGTATTTTTGCCTTGGCGCGAAGTGAGAACTAAATTAATTGAATGAGAAATACTAAATCGTCTGTGAAAAGCTGTTTCTTTTCTGTTTTGTTTTTGCTTAATTTCTTTCATACATCGTTTTAGCTTTATTATAGTATTTGAATAGAACATGTGGCAACGATAATTCTTCAAATGATATAAATTTTTTGCATTCAGAGTGTCGTTATAGTAAACAAATATAGTGAATTTTAAAGAGTGCATTTATTCTATTGTGGTTTATGCGCTGTCGACGAAGTAGATTTAATTCAATCCAATCAATTTAAATGAAATTCAAGAAAAAAGTGCGTATAATTTAATATTCCGTACAAGGAAGTCATGTGGTGTACACATCAGATTTTTCATTTTATGCCATATAAGTTAAATATCTGCTGGTTTTTTTCCTGATTAAAAAGAACTATCTCTGGTTTATCCGTATATTTAATGCTGGTTAGGCTGATATATTTTTATCACGAGGTAATATTGCTCTTGAAGAATATGTTTACAACTTAAGCTATATATTGTTCAGTAGCTCGTTTTCTTTACGTTTTGGAAAAAGCTGTTTTTCATATGTTTCATCGCAAAAGGTGTATTGGTGTATTTAATTATGGCAAAGCACACGAGGGCTATCTGCCTAAAGGGAGGGATGCCTTTTGTGGAGGACTTTCTAAGGGAAACTGGCTCGTATACACGTTACACATGGGGAAAACCACGAAAACGCCCATGCAGCCAGCCCGTTCGCGGGATTCGAACCTCAGACCGAACTACCAGTGTTCAGCGTCTTTACCGCTCGGCCGCTGGTGGGCCATCGCAAAAAGATAAGTGAATAAAGTATGATGAGGCATATTAGAAACATCTGCACTTTCTTTCATTTGTTGGGCGCATTTCCGAAATGATGTAATTTATCCTATTTCATACCTCTTACATTTTCAGCAAAAATATTCCAACGATTTTTTTTGAAAAAGAATACATTTCGTTCTGTTTACATAATGTAACATTGTATTATTATTTCAATTTATTTTACGTCAGGTGGAAGAAGCATAGTGTCCCAGAAGTATTAGGTTTTCTGATTATTGCTATTAAATAAAAGATTTAAGTGTAAGCATTTTCACATTACTCTTTGTGCTATTTCAGTTTTAAATGTTGAATTGACCGAAGTAAATGTTTCTTTTAAGAATAAAAAATATAATTATAAAAATTTTAGTCTTTGTTTTAGATATTTAGGTTTTAAAACTTCAGTAATTTATAATGATTTATAATATTACCAGGAGTATAATATTTCATGATATTATTGCACTTAAAAGTCATCTCATCTCTAAAGGAAATGAATATTACAAAGAGACCGTATGGCGAAACATGAAATTTCATATTTTATTACTGCTAATTTGGTTTCAGAAAGATGACTTTAGCATTTCCAGTTTGAACGTCTTTTATAGGATTGTATCTAATATAAGCTGGATACTTATAATGCTACCTTTTCAAACAGCATTACAAGACATCAGATTGTTAGCATTAAAACACAAAATATGTAACTAGTTTTTAAAAAATGAAAAATTTTTAAGATTTAATTTTTATTTTGAAGATAATCTTTTGTTAAAATTATATAAAATTATAGCATACAGTTTTGAAAAATCTCTTAATAAAATTGAAAGTGTATTTTATCGGAAGTTAAAATTAAATGCTTTTCTTTTACAACTGCAATTCCTAAACGTTAAAGAATTTATGATTTTAAAAGAAAAAAAAATGCATGGACAATGAATGATTATGCATTGTTAATTAACCAGCGGATGCTTCTCCACAAAGACTGCAAGTGATTTAAGTTAACACTTTTAGAGGTCTTTTATTTATAAGATAAGTTCCTTCAGGCTTAAATAAAGCTAATTAAATAGAGTCAGATAATTTTGAAATTAGTCCCTAAATATATCATTGTAAAGAGAAAACTTTTAAATTTGAAAAGCAAAAATGTAGAGTTTCTCATTTATTGGAAAACTGTCAGTTTTACGCAGAAAAGTAAACGTGTATATTCATGTTTAGACTGTACTTTATAATTTATGATTAATTAACTTTTAAATAACCATAGAAATTAATGCAAGAGATATGCATTGCTTATGTAATTTAGTAAAAAATGCTACTATGTATGTATAGCTGTACTACAAAGTGTAAAATGAATGCTGAGGCTAAATATGATTTGGCATTTATGGAATGATATATTTAATGAAATAATTGTATTATGCATTTTAAGTACATAAAAGAATCTACTCATAACAGAGTTATATTTTAATTTTTGTGAGGCTATTAAATTATGTATGTAGTGATGTGTGTAATTATCGAAAATGTCAAGCATCATTCATTGACAGATTTCTTGACAATTGAAGGCATAGTACTAAATAATTTTCATGAACATGTTATTTCCGTCTGTGGTCATACAACATCTTCCTATGCAATTATGAAAGCTTGATTGACTGCATGGCTGTGACCTCTGAAGAAATGTTCTCTAAAGTCAAGCAATATATGATGGAAAATAGAAGAATGTAACTCTCTCAAATTGTTACGGAAGTTAACATATCTGCTGGATGAATAGAAGATCACAGTTCTTGACCCGAAATTTCTTTATTATGAAACTGTGGTCTGTCATCTCTATCTCTACATATAATAAAAGAAAGAGTCTGTCTGTGTGTGTGTGTGTGCCTTTCGTTTGCGCTGCGCGTAAGCTAATAGACCCACGGCTACGAAATTTGGTACATAGGTGCATCTAGACAACAGCGAGTGCACCTCGAAGCGATTTTTTCGAAATTCGAATTCGAATTTTTTTTATTTTAATTTTTGTGACGAAATCGCGTCATTTTGAGACATAATGGGCTATAGGAAAGCGAGATTTTACTTTACACACTCCATTTCACATCGTCATGAAACGTAGGCACTTAGCTATTTTACGAACTTAAAATAAATTTCGTGTTTCAATAAAGCGGTTAAATACGAATTTATTTAAGAAAGGGAGCTTAACACCTTTTCAACGGGATTTTTTCTAAAAAAGTTTATTTTTAAAAATGTACAGTTTATTTTTCTTTGATTTTTGGACACGTTAAACTTTTATCCTTGCTTTTACAAAAATAATTTTGGAAAAATGATAATATTTTGTATTTAAAAAAATTTTTTTTAAATGAAGCTTCCGATTTCACTTCTCATATCTCACATCTTTAAAAATGTGATTTTGGCAACAGTTTTCCTGTCTTATTGTTGTTGATAGATTTTTGATGAAATCGCATCATTTTGAGTAGTTTCATTCTTTTAGAAGTATGGGTTTGGCAACAAGTTTTCATCGTATTTCTTATGTCACTGTTTCTAAGAGATTGGCATATTTAATTGTCATTTTTTTATGTTATATGATACATTTTTATTTTATTTTATATTTTTTTTTGATAAAGTTGTTCTGCAGAGTAAAACTCTGCGCGGAATGTTTTGAATTTCTTTCATGTTATTTTTTGCTTATTTCACTATTTGTAAGATATTGAAAAGTTTTGCATGACCTTTTTTCTTCAACGGAAAGTTGGTTAATTTTTTATTAGGATAATTAATATTTGTATTAAGGGATATAGCTTATTTCATTGTAATTTTTTTCCTCTCTTGAAAATATAAGATAAAATATCATTAATTATAATTTGCTTTTCAGAATTCTTTGTTTTTTGTATTCTTTTATGTTATTTATTGCTCCTTTCACTGTCTTTAAGATATTGAAAAGTTTTATGTGACTTTTTTAGGAAACAAAGTCTTTAACCTCCTTTATACCATTTGAGTTCTTAAGATTTTGCAAAGGGAAGTTGGTTAATTTATTTATTAGGATAATTAATATTTGTATTAAGGGATATTGCTTATTTCATTGTAATTTTGTTATACTTAATAACTTTTTTTATGAAGTTGTTCTGCAGAGTAAAATTCTACGCAGTTTTTAAATTTAACGTTTGGTGTTTCCTTCAGTCATTTCTCCGGTACATTTTAAATCCAGACGAAGGCTGGCAGCGAAGCTGCTAGTCTAGGATAAATAGATTTATCACCTAAGACATCATCTGCTTTCACTACCACTAAGAATAATATTATGACTCTTAGCGATGAATCCCAACATCATCAATGACCATATGCACTGTCATGAATCTTCGGCTACTATGGCAATGGGAAGTTCTGGAACACTCATCATATTTACTTGATATGAATCTACGCAACTATGATCTGTCTCCAGAATTAAATAACCACAGCAAAAGAACAGTGACAACAGTATACGGAATGCCGTCATGCTTTATGGAGATGGCTGTGGGATGTCAACAAAGTGGACGTGCTGATGATGTATGCTTTCTAGTAATATGGCACAAGGTAGTAGATATACAAAGTGATTATATTGAAAGATTTCAGGTATTTGCATTTATGATAATAAAGTCTTTTCAGTACTACTGTAGGGTTTCCCTTAGTCCAATTAACCAATTATTCAAATTTTTGTTACCTTTCCTGAACTCCTCGACTTCCCCTCGCATTTCCTTGCCAGGATGCTAACATGAAGTTAAGTGAAGTGAGTATTTAAATGGATGAATCTTGGAGTTTATTCAGAGCGTGTTTTCGCTAGCCAGCGCACGTTACGATTCTGACCCTGCTGTTGCTCGGAGTTGCTAATACCACTTTTGGCCATTTAAATAATTATCACGTCGGATACGTTCAAGTCAACCTAGTTAGCCTTAACTTAAAGTGTTAGTTCAGCACTACTCTTTTGACTTGATTTGTGTCTTTGATTGAAGATTTGTGTAAGAACTCTTAAGTTCTACCGCAAGTTGTCGGTGTTATTGTAAAGCAGGAAGTACGAGCCTTTTTATTCGTAGTTGATAATGATAAAGGGTTATTTTCCCTCTTCTTCTGTACTGGTGTTATTTCACGCCTGTGAGAGAAGTCGCCAGGTTCTTTAGTAGGATCTAGTAGAGTTTATGTGTCCAAAGGTAGAAAAATTCTATAGTACTGGAATCCTGCCACTATTTTTTATCTAGCCATTGCCCTCAAATTGAGAATGTTATATCATATACTTACTTTGAACAAGCATCTAAGGCTAAAAAATGTTTGAATCATTCTCTTATGACCCAATAAAAAGGAAATCAAAACTAATTTGTTCCTACATTCAGTTACTTTACATATTACCATTTAAGGCACTGTTCTCTATGAAAGTTCTCGATGAGCAAGATACGAGTTAAATAGGTTCCATCAACAGCAAGAAATTTGTCTAACACGACAGATAAAATTAATGAAAGGTAATGTGTAACATTGAGTGTTAATAATAAAAGCAACGTAATATTTTTCGCTAAGTTGTAATAACAATTTTATTTGGAAGACAGAATTAGCTTTTGGAAGGAATTTTACAATTGATGCGTGTGATTTAGAATTTAATCTGTTTGGTTAATTAATAAGACCTAATCGATGGTCTAAGCGTTTAACAGTGAAATTCAATCTGCTTTCAGTAAGCAACTACGTGGTATTGAGGCTATATACCATGGATTTAATTAAATTTAGACGAATAGATTGCATTAGAGTTCAAGTGTATGGCTGTAAATTCGAATTAATTTTCCATTCCTATAAAGAGCAACACCAGCGCAAGTATTTTAACACCCAGAAATTGTTCTTTTGATAATGTATTAAAACTTGAATTCAAGAAGTACTCAGTAAAATAGATTTTCGTGGAATATTGATATCCGAATATATTACACTAAACGAATCAGGAAGTTAAGCATTAATTACATTTAGGGATATAAAGCAGTAGCTTAAAATTCATTTCCGAGAGAATCGGAGAAGTTCTTACCAGGTCTTCATTGTCTGTTCATTTATTATCATTTATTAACAACGGAATGTGTATTTCTCGAATACAACTTAATTTAACTTTTGCATTTCCACTGCCATCTCGATATTCAGAAATCCTTTAGAATTAATCCCTCGACTTGAAATAATATTCCATTCTACATCGTCTGTTACTTATTCGTCATTAAACACGATTTTTCAGTTATTGGCAAAAGGCTGCTTTTTTGAAGCAATTCTTCATATAAATTTCAGCAAAATATTCCTTGTGATCCCTTATATTAATTCCCATATTCCCAAAACATGAAGAAGAAATCTATTGTTTTAGTTAAATTATATGAATTTTCGAAATCAAATGAATGACTTTATGTACAGAAATTTATGAAATATACTTTTAATCGTTTAGTAACAAGAATTATCTTAAAAAAACTTTCTTGTAATGAACATTCACATATTTATTCCCTAAATCTCACGATTAACTCCAGCTTCGAAAACAAAGCTCTCGTACTTCTAAAAATCGAGTCATTAAGAAAACGAATAATAAATTGGCCTATGAATAAAATCTGAAATTTAATGCGCCATTTCTATGACCCGTCTAAAAGAATTTCAAAAAGATGCTCAAACTTATACAAACTTTCTTGCTGTCATCATTATAATTTTGGATAACTTAACATATTAACCTCCGCATCCATAAAACAACGAGTTTTTTATTTATTCCATGCCTAAACAGAATAATATTTTAGATCACAACTGTTGCAAAAAGAACCATACTTC
Source organism: Stegodyphus dumicola (assembly GCF_044657685.1). Classification (NCBI taxonomy): domain Eukaryota; kingdom Metazoa; phylum Arthropoda; class Arachnida; order Araneae; family Eresidae; genus Stegodyphus; species Stegodyphus dumicola. Next base: position 172,374,745 of record NC_140774.1, on the reverse strand, counting down.
AAGTTTGTCATTAGCTCCTTTATAATTAATAGTGAAATACAGTTCATTAGTGAACGAACCGTTAAAAACGTCTAGTAATGCGAGTTCGTCCTGGTTCTATTGCCGGTGTTTGAACGGTTGGACATATGGTGTTTCTGTGCTTCCGTATAAATTCTGTATTCTGTATTTTCTACTGTGTTAAAATTTGTCCTGTACTTTCTACTTTATAGTAGAATAAGCGAGGTAAGTTTTAAATCGAGAAATAAATTAATTAAGTGAATGAAACATGGCATCACCAACGGGTCATAAAGTGACTCCTCTGTGTTGCTTCTTTTTTAATGGTCAGGCGCTTTCTGTAATAACCATTAGCCCTACGCCACTACAAGGGCCGGAAGTGGCAGCCATTTCATTATGAAAGCACCTAATATGTGGCCACCGTTGTCTCCTATGAAGGGGCATGGACAGTTACAGCCATGCCTTCTCCAGGATTCGAATCCGTGCCATTTACTTGAGAATGGCGGACTTGCCACTTGGAGCATACGCGGTACTCGAAATCCTGCATTTGTTAACAAAAATGTTCGATTTGGAGAAGACGGAATGATGGTCTGGAACGATGTCTCTGTTAGCACTCGTACTGAGCTCTACATGATTACAAATGGACCAATGGTGACTGAACTATACAGTGATGAGATTCTCAGAATTTTAGTGGTCCGTAAGCTGCAGCAATCATGAATGGATCTCATCGATGATAATGCCAAGTGACATCTGCTTGTCTAATGGACGATATCCTTTTCGATGATGCAATTCTTAGATTTTCATCCTATGAGACCAATCGAACATGTTCGGGGGATTCTACGGAGAAGGTCTCCCGGTCATTGCCATCACCCCCAGAAAAGGTCAGGAGTTGGAAATTGCTCGTAAAGATGGTCTTTGTCCCATCTTGATACACACATTGGCACAACGCTTCACAGCTATGAAGTACAGATTTGGATCAAAATATTATTATTAGCTTTCGTCCCAGATATCCAGATATATATTTCGTCCCAGATAAGTTTTTTTTTCATGTTATGACATATATAAAACATGCTTTTTTATTTTTCTAATAAAAACCAAAAATTAAATTCAACTTTTCCATATATAATTTTTTATAACTTATATCTCAGCATAACAGTTTAGTAGATTGCATTTCAGCTAATAAAATATTTTCTTCTCCACAAAATTTATATTAAGAATCATAAAGTTAACCATATGTTTTGAGCACTATCTTTGAATAGAAAGTACGCTAGAGGTAAAACTATCTCTCTTTTAAATTATTTCAGTAATATATATGTATCGAATAAATAAAAATTATTAATAAAATATATTCAGAAATTTGCTTGCATTTATGTGAATTTTAATTTTAGGTAATAATTGAAACTTAGGATAGTTGCAATACTATATTAGGATAAATAAAAATTTGATTTTCATATTTTGCTTATATATTTAATTTAAATATTTTTCAAACGGTAAAACACTAAACTTCAAGTGACTATTTAGTTTCATTTTTGTTAGTAAAACTATTTAAAATCGAAGAATCAACGTTAGCTCAACTCTCGGGTTTTAAAGTTGTTTTACATCACGAAAAAGTTTAAAACTTTAAATTTTCAGTGAAATTTCCATATTCGGAATTTCATTATTTTACTGTTTCCTTAGAAAGTATATCAAGAACGCATCCTGATTTAGCAGATATTCCTCGCATGCTATCCACGGATGAAACGTTTCATTTCGGCTTCTGCTTTGCTCTCAGAAAACTAAATGAAGAGAATAATAGAATAAAAGCAATTAAGATTTATTCTTCAAAGATTTAAGGTTTTACAAAACAAGCTTAACAGAAATTTACTTCTGTTTCTCAGAGACAGAAAACAGTATGTAAATTCAAATTATATACAACTTACGAGTTAACTTTTGTCTTGCCATATGGCTTGGTAAATTTCACTAACAAATCTAGTATTCAACGTTGAAGAGAATTTTCCCAACTGTGTAAAAATACCGTTAATGTTGAATACAATACAGATGATTGCCGTTTAGCCACTATAGTAATTAGTAACCCTAACTGCCGTGGCGATGGGCCCGGATTCGACTCCTGGAAAAGGCATGGCTGTAACTGTCCGTTCCCCTTTATAGTAGGAGGTAACGGTGGCCACATATTAGGTGCTTTCATAATGAAATGGCCACCACTTCCGGCCCTTGTAGTGGCGTAGGGCTAATGGTTATTACAGAAAGCGCCTGACCATTAAAAAAGAAGCAACACAGAGGAGTCACTTTATGACCCGTTGGTGATGCCATGTTTCATTCACTTAATTAATTTATTTCTCGATTTAAAACTTACCTCGCTTATTCTACTATAAAGTAGGAATTACAGGACAAATTTTAACACAGGAGAAAAGGCAAATTTGAACATAATCGAAAATGTGTTAATTAAAATAAATTTTTTACTCGTACTGCTGAATTTTATTATTCGATTTTTACCAGGCAACTAGTGCTACTTGCCTACAGACAGCTAGGCCTTTGTGAAAAATGCTTTAAGGCAGGTGTTCCCATTTTTGCCCCATGCACACATTCACCACTGCTAGACAATCGTTCCACACTCTCCTTTCCCAAACTCAAAAATTACTTAAACATTTATTTAAATTTAGACTATTTTTTAATGTGTATTAAAAACGTAAGCAGGAGAAAACATAGAAAATGTTGATAAGTACCCAAACTTGAATAAAAGCAATTCGTTTTGTATTCTTAAATTCAAACTAAATAATTAACCGGTAAATAAAATCCTGACTACTCCCCCCCTCTGAAAATTCTCCCCTAGGGGATAATTCTATTTTGATTGAGAACTCCTGTTCTAAAGAATATCAAATCGCATTTATAGACAAGCAAAGAAACATCATGTGTCCAAACTTTCAACCACCGGCAATAGAACCAGGACGAACTCGCATTACTAGACGTTTTTAACGGTTCGTTCACTAATGAACTGTATTTCACTTTTAACTGTAAAGGAGCTAATGCACAAACTTGAAGGTATTGTTCGTTTTGCAACAGTTGTGATCTAAAATATTAATCTGTTTTGGTATCGATAAATCAAAGAACTCGTTGTTTGACGGATGCGGATGTTAATATGTTAAGTTATCCAAAATTAATATGACGACAACAAGAAAGTTTGAATGAGTTTGGGCATCGTTTTTAAATTCTTTTAGACGGGTCATAGAAATGGAGTGTTAAATTTCGGATTTTATTCATAGGTTAATTTATTATTCATTTTCTTAACGACTCTATTCGTAAGCGAAACACATCTGAGAATAGAGTATTTTACACTGATTTAAACCCATGTAAGAGGCTTTTGTCTCTTATTCTGCAGGAAACGCGTTAGCCAATTATAAAAGAAACACGTGCCATGTAGCATTGAGAAGAGACAGCAATATTATGGTGTCATTTCTAACGATTTGAATTTCAAACACTAATACCAATAACCCTCACAATGAACTGCTGCAAGGAAGTTTGTTTATTCTGTTTTTTCTTCTAGAGTTTATAATACTAACACTTAGTTTGTATTGTTGCATTCCTAAGACCTTCGCCTAACATTTCCAGTTGAATAACTCAGATTCCATATTTTGGAAGTAACACATGCTTTAGGACATTCCAGAGATTTCTGTTACGATAAATCGTTTTGATCCATTTTTTAAGTAATCGATAGCTCTCCAGGCCACTGTACTGGCTAATGTCATGTGGTGAGACATCATATTCACTACTATGAAGCATTTATTACGTATTAGTTGTTTCTAACTTTCTCCTACATAAAAAATAGTGCACGCTTCTTTTCACTTCTTATCTTAAAACGTACAAGTTTCGTGTCTAAAACGTATCTACTTCTTATCTAAATCGTACAATTTTCGATATCACAGAAATGTTTTGCAGATTTCGAAGTTTGTAGAGATGATAATTGTTCTTTTTAATATCTTTTCATTCAATTTTGTTAAAAAAAGTAGTCGAATATTAGATACTGAACTCATTATATCCATTAACTGTTTTTAAACAATAAAAGTATATTATACACTAGCAGCTTCGCTACCAGCCTTCGTTTGGCTTTTAAATGTACCGGAAAAATCGCTGAAGGGAACACCAAACCTTAAATTTAAAAACTGCGTAGAACTTTACTCTGCAGAACAACTTCATAAAAAATGTATTACGTATAACAAAATTACAATGAAATAAGCAATATCCCTTAATACAAATATTAATTATCCTATTAAATAAATTAATCGACTGCCCTTTGCAAAATAGCAAAAATTCAAATGGTATAAAGGAGGTTAAGAACATTGTTTCCTAAAAAAATCACTCAAAACTTTTCAATATCTTAAAAACAGTGAAAAGAGTAATAAATAACATAAAAGAATGCAAAAAGCAAAACATTTTGAAAAGCAAATTATAATTAATGATATTTTATCTCAAAATCTTTTATCTTATATTTTCAAGAGAAAAAAATTACAATGAAATAAGCTATGTCTCTTAATACAAATATTAACTATCCTAATAAAAAATTAACCAAATTTCCGTTGAAGAAAAAAAATAATGCAAAACTTTTCAATATCTTACAAACAAAAAATAACATGAAAGCAACTCAAAAAACATAAAATTCCGCGCAGAATGTTACTCTGCAGAACAACTTTAACAAAAAAAAAGTCAATAAAAATGTATTATATATAAATATATATATAAATGACAATGAAATATGCCAATCTCTTAAAAACAGTGACATAAGAATTACGATGAAAAATAGTTGCCAAATCCATATTTCTAAAAGAATGAAACTATTCAAAATGATGCGATTTCATCAAAAATCTATCAACAACAATGAGAAAGGAAAATTGTTTTCAAAATCACATTTTTAAAGGTGTGAGATGTGAGAAGTGTACTCGGAAGCTTCATTTAAAAAAAATTTAAAATACAAAATATTATCATTTTTCCAAAATTCTTTTTGTAAAAGCAGTCGCAAGGACAAAAGTTTAACGTGTCCAAAAATCGAAGAAAAATAAACTGTACATTTTTAAAAATAAACTTTTTTAGAAAAAAATCCCGTTGAAAAGTTGCTAAGCTCCCTTTATTAAATAAATTCGTATTCAATCGATTTATTGAAACACGAAATTTATTTTAACTTCGTAAAATAGCTAAGTGCCCACGTTTCATGACGATGTGGAAATGGAGTGTATAGAGTAAAATCTCGCTTTTCTCTAGCCCATTATGTCTCAAAGTGACGCGATTTCGTCACAAAACATAAAATAAAAAAATAAAAAAAATTCGAATTCAAATTTCGAAAAAATCTCTTCAAGGTGCACTGGCGCTTGTCTAGTTGTACCTATGTACCAAATTTCGTAGCCGTGGGTCTATTATCTTACGCGCAGCTCGAAGGAAAGACGCACACACAAACAGACTCTTTATTTTATTATATGTAGAGATAATAACAAACTTTTATTTAAATGAACAGAAAAATGCATATGATAGTAAGAAAAGAAATGTTTTACGCACAACTAAATATATTTACATTAATGGAATTTAATTTAATAAAATATTCTCAAGAAGTTTCTTAAAATGCAAAGTAAAATTTCTTTTCTGATAGAATGAAGAATGTCCAGACATTTTAAATATTACATCTTTCGTTATATAAAGCCTTCATTGTTCCATCTTGTCTACAAGTTTAATATCTAAAAATTATTCTGCTTTAAAAATTTGCATTATGCATTATATCAAAAACTCAAGAATACCAAATAAATTCTCTAACTAATATAACAATGAAAATTCCCTCAACAAGATAAATAAATGGAAATGACAAAGATAAATACGTGTAACTTAAAAACCTTCTCCTTTTCTAATCCAATAACCTATTGAAGATGAGCATTTACAAAATAAAATTTTAATGTCTGGAATTCTTGACAGGAAAATGAAATAGGGATTAAAATTCTTTACCTATATTATTCGTTTATATAAGTTTGGAATTCATAAAATATGAAAAGAATTGAAATTTTATTGTGTTGATCAAAAAAAGGTTGTTTGCTCTGTGAAATCGCATTATTTTTCTAATAGCGTTTTTTAAATCTTCTTCATTATCAATGATTTTATCCACTCGCTTCAAATGTGCGTATATGGGATTAAATATAATAAGGTTTTCAATGTGCATATTTTAATGCTCTTTTCTTAAAAGACAGAAGACCAAACTGAAATGTTCATAAAGAAAATTGAAGTATTTTGTTTGCCGGCAGGGGTTAAGCTTGTGAGCAGCAACCATTGGTAATTTCCCAGGATATGAGGTTTGTTTGTTTTGGACTAAATTTATTTGAGTTAGAATTAAATAAGAAATTTTCTTCCAGAGTTAATCAGCTTACTATATTACACATGATTTTGCTTGGCATCTGTAATTACGGACAAAATAAAGGACTGTTTTTGAGAAAAAGGGTTTTAAAATGGATTTAAATTGGATTCAGAAGATAATTTTTCTTGATATCTGTACGTACGTATGTATCTTGCATAACGTACGTATGCGTGTACGCACGTGTACATACATACGTACGATACGTATGCATGTATTTCGCATAACTCAAGAACGAATAGCCGTAGGACGTTAACATTTTGTATATATAATATAAAGGTCTGCTATAACATATATATACTGTATCATATATATATATATATATATAATAAATAATAAAATTCCATAGTCAAAAATACACTTGAAATTCTAACTATATGTTCTTTTCATTTTTAATGGCGACGGTCTCTTATTAGAAAGTACGTGGAATTAAATCCACAGCCTCGTAGTCAAGTTGGTTTTCCTGCCTTTTCTACACGTACAGTTATAGAATGTTCTGGAGATATTTAAAGCGAACTGGAATGGCTGACGAGGCTGACGTCATTTCTTGGAAGCTTCGCCTTTCCAGAGGCTATAAAAGTACTCGCAAAGGAATATCGGTGTCTTTTCTTTAATGTAACGATGCAGTAAACTTCATACAAAAAGTTATTAGTAGTTCTTTTTTATTTACTTCGGAGATCTGATTTTTTGTAACTTCTATTTCTCCTGAATAATAATAAATGGATCCTGTTTTTTAAACTTATCGTCTGATAATTTAAGCTACGACTACATTTATGATTCTTCACCAATCTTTTATTCTGGACAAAAGCTGGTACATCATATATATATATATATATATAATTTTTCTAATAATAGATTATATATATATATATATATATATATATATATATATATATATATAATCTATTATTAGAAAAATTATTTATATATCATCTCCAAGGAAAAGAAGTTTAATTAAAGCTCTGGATTATTAGACAATTTTTGCAAGTAATTTTAGGTAGTTGTCCGAATCAGTATTCAAAGATAACTAGATCTGTTGTAGTAAAAATTATGTAAAATCTGTTGTAGTAAAAATTATTTAAAATATGTTCTCAATCTGTTACCTGGCTCTGTAAATTTAGTTTTTTATTCTTACATTGTAAATTGTTCATTTGTTGCTTTAAAAGAGACTGAATTATGTGGCTTATTTTGTCCGGTTAAGGGTTTTATGCCTTTAGTTAATTTGCGTGCAATAGTTGTACAATTATCAACAGTTTAGAAGAAAGCCTAAAGAACCGCCATTTGTTACATTTGAAATTCAGAGGAATAGTGAATTAAATCAGTTGTTGCTACTTCAATGCCTTATTGCTAAGTGGGACTAAAAGTAAATCTTCAGTTTTGTGCACCAAAAAATCTGCCTTCTTGACCGCTGGCCGAACTCCTTGTGTTTGCTAGAAAATCGAATTATAATTGTAAAAATAGTTCTTTAGCTGCTTTAACTGTATTTGGCGTTCTACATTTTTCTGTATTTTACAATTTTTAATGAATATGTTTTGAGCTTTTATGTATTTTGTTTTGACGCAATTGAGAACTGAATTATTTGAACGAGAAATATATCTCGAATGAAATTCAAGGAAATAGTTTAAATTAAAGTTAATTAAGTTTAAATTAAAAGCAGCAAAAAGGTGTATAATTTAATAGGTCATACAAGGAAGCCATGTAGTGTCTATATCAGATTTTTTAAAATCTAAACCTGCCGGATGTGCAATGGAACTTGTCGATGAAAGAAGCTCAAATCTTGAGATAAAGCCAGTCAAACGTTCTGGAACAAACAAGTGACGGTAAGAAATAAATTTGTGAGCACAACATTATATTTCTTTTTGATTTTGACTTGAAATCATAATCTTATTAGTTTTCATCTGGTGTTGAATTTCATTTAAGATTTTTATGAAATATTTTTGTATACATAAATTAAAACATGGTGAAAGTGCTACACCACAAAAGTATTATTAGTTTTCATGTGATATTGAATTTCATTTAAGATTTCTATAATATATTTTATATACATAAATTTAAAAAATGATGAAAGTGTTACACCACAAAAAATAGTTTTTCTATTTTTAGAACTGAATCCCAAGCTGGCGTTTCCTATAACGCGATTTTCCACAAAGCGGTATTTTAAGGACCGTACCTACCGCGTTGTAGAAGGCTTCCCTGTATATTGATTCTATAAAGCTTTTATAATGCTTAATAATTCCTGTAATACGTTTTACAGAAGTTTAAAGTAGAAAATATTTTTTAGAATTATGGCCCAATTTTTAAGAAATTAGACTTAGGATTTTCTATGAACTTCTTCGAATGGATATTAAAACCGTTCTAGAAAATGTAGCTTGTAGGGTATATGGAATCTCAATGCAGGTGTTCAAGCGATATTTCCGATTTAAAAATAAAAATTCGATTTTTTAATGGCAAAAATGAGATGCTACTAAAGATTTCTAACTTCCTTCCGTTTGATAGATCGAACGTAATTCCATATCTTAAATTGAGGGTCTTCGGATTTATTCTACTCACAACCGCCCTATGATTGAAGATCTGGTGTTACGTCTTTAATACTGTGAATTTGATTGTATCGAAAAATAAGCAGTAAAGGATATTTTCTGGAGATTTAGAAAGGAAAGAGCCAAGTTTAGAAATAAATGACAGCGCCATGGAAAGAACTAAAGTGCAAATGAACTGGTATCTTTTAATACTTAACTAAGGTTTATTTTGAAGTTCTTCACTTTTTTAACCAGCAATAATTTCTTCCGGTTTTCCTTTTCAATTTTAAGCATTTTAATATTATACTACCTATCATTATTTTACTATAAATCGTATTAAAATATATTTAGTCTTTAGAAATGTCTCTTAAGTTATGTTCCTTTTTTAACTGAAAAGATGGCTGCCAAAGAACGCTGTTGTTTCGAACGCTTGACTCAAACCATTTTTTCTCCGATGCATTCGTGTTATTTACCTGTATTCCCAATAGTCATTTTCTGTCTTTTGAAAAGAGATATAAATATTATGATCACTGGTATCCCCATCGATTTCTCATTCGTTCTCCCCTGCATTTCGCAAAATTTCCGCCCCCTGTGCCCTTGCTCATCTTATTTTCAGCGAAATGTTCGGAATCTCATTTTCCTTCTCAGCCTTTTCAGGTCACAGTAAAAGCCATTTTATTTTCCAAAATATTTCATGCAAATATCAGTGGGAGAGTACACTGTTAAGGACAAGATATTTTCTCGCCAAGTGACTGAAAATGTGTTTAGTTAGGCGCAGTGTTTCCAGCTTCCGTTAATGGCTGTCGTTACGTGAATGGTTTTCTGTATTATACTTTGCTTTTTCATAACTCGGTTATCATTACCGAAGAATAAAGTTCTAAATGTGCGGCAATCTGGATGCCGTTTTGAAGTGCATGGCTTTCGGTTTTCGTTTCATAAATCTAAGAAATGAACAAACATAACTAAAATTTTTAATCATATTATTTCTATGTTTCTTGTTTAAAATACAAAATGCGTAACTGCTATTTGAAACCAAATATGAGCCAGATTGTAAAATGATAATTCTTTATTACTGACGCATTTAAATATAGTTGCTTTTCAGTTTAGGTTAGATTATTTGAAAATGGCAAAACAAAAGAGGGCTATCTTCCTAAGAGTAAAGATGTCTTCATGGAGAACTTTTTAAGCAAAACTCGCTGGTATTCATTAATCACATAGGAGAAAACACGAAAAACAACTATGAAGCTAGTCCGTTAGCTAAGAATCGAATTAGCAATATTCAACTGTGTCAAACTAGCAGTATTCAACAGTCATAACCACTCAACCTTTACTGGAGCATTCATGGTTCAGAACGATATATAAAAGCTTTTACATACGTATAAATACAATAAATGGGACTGTTGTAACTCTGATAAAGTTGATATGCTATTATTTATCACTTATTTTCATTAGATTGAAAAGTATAACTAGATGCGTGATAAGTACACCATGGAAAATAAACGCAATGGGATAAAGTTTCTTCAGTAGGATTTCAAGACATGATATGATTGTGGTGCAATAAATGTAAACATTATTACGGCATGTAAACGTGTAAAATGTCTGACAACGTGCGAATTCCTGACTTAGCAACATGTAAACGTTTTGACTATCTTCCAGATGGCGTCATAAGATGTTAAAAACATAGAGCAGTCATTCCCAACTTTCTTTTGTCACGGCACACTTTTAACGATTTCAAAATTTGACGGCACACAAAGAAAAAAGATAAATTTAAAAGTTGTTAACTTACTATAATACGCTGTGTAAAATAGTTTATGATAATAATTTTGAATGTAAAATAAAATACTAATATGTACTACAAAAACAGCAGTAATTACAAGTTAATAATAAGAATACATTTAATGAGAAATTTCAGCTTGATTTTTTTGATAATTCTATTTACCATTTGGTCGTAAAAATGGCAATGCTACTCTCATATCGTTTTCTACATCTAACAGTCTCGATCGTTATTTCGTTTTGATGTTGGTTAATACTGAACATCCGAATTCACACAAATGAGATGTAGAAAACTGTAATAATATTTTTAAAGCTATTTTGGCCATCATGGGATAATCGCATCTAATGTTAATCCAAAATGAATTAATTGCTTTTTCCGAATATTTTAAAATTAAGTCTCGATTATCAGAAAGCGAAAATAGTTCTTCCTCTTCGTTCAAAGATAATTCAAATACAGAAGTCTTCAGCGCCAAAATCGGCTTGGATACTACAGTTGGCGCGCTTATTAATGTCTTAAAAACCGAATTTTGCTAATTTCCATGAGTACCGTATACTAGGATTAAACCCATTATAAGTTTTACTATATACATTTCTAAGATTTCGCGGTACAGTGGTTGTGAATCACTGATATAGAGGAAGGAATAGAAAGAGACGGTTTCCTTCCATTATGGTTGTACTCTTCTTTAACACCATGTAAACTTTTTAACTATCCTCCAGATAGAGCCATACGATGTTAAAAGCACAAAGGAAAGAATAGGAGGAGATACTACTTTCCTTCTACTACTAAGCTGCCAAACGTTGGTAGCCGAAGGGGGTGGGGTACGTTTATTTACACACAGACCACGTGACGTTGACTGCGGTTTAGTAATACTTACACAAACGGCAGCTTCGCACAAACCGCAAAGCAGGGACATTTCCGCACAAAAGAAACATTCATTGCTGGATGTCTAACAGCAGACTGTAAAGTTTAATGACATTATTGCACAAATCACATCTTGGTTATCTTTCGATAAGTTTTTTTTTTATTATTATTATTTCGAATAACTAGGCAAAAAGTTCAAAGAAAAAATCTGATGTGTACACCACATGACTTCCTTGTACGGAATATTAAATTATACGCATTTTTTCTTCCATTTCATTTAAACTTATTAGATTGAATTAAACCTACTTCGCCGACAGCGCATAAACCACAATGGAATAAATGCATTCTTTAAAATTCACTTTGTTTACCATAGCGACACTCTGGTGCTAGGTTTGCTTAACAGTATTATATTTCGTTCATATTATAACCCAGAATGCACAAAATTTATATCATTTAAAGAATTATCTAATCGTTGCCACATGTTCTATTCAAATACTATAATAAAGCTAGAATGATGTATAAAAGAAATTAAGCAAATAAAACAAAAAAGAAAAGGTTTTCACAGACGATTGAATATTTCTCATTCAATTAATTCAGTTTTCACTTCGCGACAAGGCAAAAATACATAAAAACTCAAAATATCTGTATTAAAAATTAGGAAGTAAATCTTAAACGCGTATTTCCTCAAAAAATTCCAGAAAGGATTAAGCATGATTTAAATAGTAAATGAAGGCTTTATCTTTGTTGTTGAGAAGCTAAGTTTCTCTAGATTGGCAACAAATCCGCTACTCAGCTGTTTCAAATGTAAACAAGAGCAATGGCCGCCATCAAATTAGGCTTAGCGGCACTTAAACAATTTTAAAATTGTTGATAATTCTAACAAATATTGCATACAGATTTACTAAAGGCATAAAACCCTTAACCGGAAGATAAAAACAACATAATTGAATCATTTTTAAAGCAAAAAATGTACAATTTACAAATATATAAGAGTAAAGAAACTGAGATTACTGAGCCGGGTAACAGAGTGGATATATTTATAAATATTTTTATATACGTTTGGGGCGGCCGATTGAAACCAAAATACGAGGTGCACATCTACATGTTATAGTAGTCTTACATACAAAATTTAAATGTTCTGAGGCTACTCGTTTTTGAGTTATGCGAGATACGTTCGTACGCACGTACGTACATACGTTCATACAGACTCCACGAAAAATTCTCTTCAGAATTAATTTTAAAGCAGTTTTTTTTTTTTTTTTTTTTTTTTTTTTTTTTAGGAAAAGAGTCTTTTATTCTGTCCTTACGTACAGATATCACGCAAAAACATCGTTAAATTGCATTCGAAAGCGGTCAAAGTGGATATTTTCGTTGAAATATGCTGCCTGAAGCTTTTCGCGATTACAATACTTCCTTTTTACTTCGTACAAGGAAGTAAAAAAGAACGGAGTCATTGCCTTAAGAGCGTTCTTGCCTCCCAGTATCTCGACTAGTCACGTGATAAATAACAGGCAATTCATATTTCAGTATGAAACTTCACTACTATTTGATAGCTGCTGTACAATTCATTTTAAGCTGTAAGTTTTTAGCTGCAAATCCAATTCAGTTTAAGAAGTCCGCACTCTTTGATACATTTTTATGTATATTTCTGTAAGTTCCTTGACATTTAGAAAGAAGTGTGAAAACTAGTTTTTAAAAATCTTTATATTTCTTTATAATATACTTATATTTCTTTTTAATACAGTTTTTTTCATATTTCAGAATTAGCAGTTTTGATTACGTATTTAATTTTCTCATTTAAAAAAATCTCTTCTGTAAATAATTATTCATAATCATTTTAAAAATGATTTTGTTTACCAAGTCATAAGAAATTCTGAATTTTTGAATTTACAAGTTTCGATCAAATATACCAAGCAAAGCATTTTAAAAAATTTGACGTGTACACCACATGACCTACACGTAATATTAAATTATACGCAATCATTTCTGCATTTCATTTAAACTTATTTCCTCGAATTTTATTACAGATATATTTCTCATTCAATTAACTCAGTTCTAAGCAAAAATTACATGAAAGCTCAAAATATCTTTATTAAAAATTAAAAAAATATAATAACTCAAAAACCCGTAATCTCAGAACGTTGAAATTTTGTATATAGGATTGTTATAGCATGTAGATGTGCACCTCGTATTTTGGTTGCAATCGGCCGCACCAAAAGTATATAAATATAATTACATATATATCCACTCTGTTATATATACATTCACTCTGTTATTCGGCTCAGTAATTTCAGATTCTTTATTCTTATATGTTTGTATAATTGTGCACTTTTTGCTTTGAAAATTATTGAATTATGTTTTTATCTTCCAGTTAAGGTTTTTATACCTTTAGTAAATCTGCATGCAATATTTTTAGAATAATTAACAATTTAAAAGTTGTTTAAGTGCCGCTAAGCCTAATTATTTTTTAATGGAGGCAATGTTTGTTTCCATTTGAAACAGCAGAATACTAGATTTGTTGCTAATCTAGAGAAAGTAAGCTTCGCAATAACAAAGATAACGCCTTATTTTATTATTTGCAATTAAATCATGCTTTATCCATTCTGGAACTTATTCGAGGAAATAAGTGTTTAAGATTTACTTCATAATTTTTCATGCAGATGTTTTGAGTTTTTATGTATTTTTGCCTTGTGGCGCAAATGAAAACTGAATTAATTGAATGAGAAGTACTAAATCGCCTGTAAAAACCTGTTTTTTTTTTTTTTTTTTTTTTTTTTTTTTGGTTTGCTTAATTGCTTTTATACATCGTTTTAGATTTATTATAGTATTTGAATAGAACATGTGGCAACGATTAGATAATTCTTAAGATGATATAAATTTTGTGCATTCTGAGTTAAAAAATGAACGAAATGTAACGTTGTTAAGTGAACCTAGGGCCAGAGTGTCGCTATGGTAAACAAATATAGTGAATGTTAAAAAGTGCTTTTATTCTATTGTGGTTTAAGCGCTATAGACGAAATAAATTTGATTCAATTCAATAAGTTAAAATGAAACGCAAGAAAAAATGCGTATAATTTCATGTTCCGTACAAGGAAATCATGTGGTGTACATATCGGATTTTTAAATTTAAAGCGAATTAATTGACTGAGAGAAAAGGAAATGCCAAATTATATCAGTATTTAATGGACTGACTTTTATCATTAAAAAAAAAATGTGTTTTTCAAAATCTCAATGATAAAAATTTTAATAATTTTTTAAAGATTTTATTAAATAATGCAGGCTCATGATTTTAAAATAATTATTTTTTAAAATTTATGTCAATATTTGTTATTACTCAAATTATTAAAATCAGACGTGGTTAAAGAAACTGGAAAAAAGTTTCTGCTAAGTACCTGTCTTAGAAATGAGTTCGGTTTTCCTTATTCCCTTATCATCAGGGGAAACAGGGTGAAGTTGTTGAACACTAGTTCGAGTTGGGTTCCATTCCAATCGAACAAGATGGCTGCATGGATCTTTTCATGGTTTTCGTCATGTGTAACGTGAGTTGCCATAATTAAATTAACCAAACCAAACTGTTTAGATAAATAATCGCACTTCGGAGAGTTTCCTGTCCAAATTTAGCTTTAATTCCATGGAATATCCAATCAATGCAATGCATTTTTGCATGGAATCTGTGAAAGACAAGCCTGATTAGTATTATCCAGTCTAAAATGATCAGATGTTTTCGGATATGCAAATCCGTGCGTCATCTGGAAATTATGTCATCTGAAGAGGAATCAATGGATTTGCACAAAGTGAATATTTGAGTGAATTTCTGCATTATAGCGTTTGATTTAAGTGTGTAAGGACTTAGATTTCTCCTTCCTTTCTGCATGCCTACGTGCTGTAGCGGTAGCCCACTCGGCGTATATTCGAGAGGTCTAGATTCGAATCCCGACGAGCGCATTGCACATTTTTCTGTCTCACAAAATATCCTAACGATTGTATAACTTATGATATGGCTTTGAAATACCATTTGTAAGAATTTGCGAAGTGCCGAATCATCGGCAGCTTAGAAGCAAGGAAGCATTGAGATATCTGAATAATTCAAGACAGACAGTCTTTACGTTATGAAAACAATTTCATAACTCTAAAGCTATTCAAAGGCAGACATCGTGACCGGAAGTCTACAGCTCGGCAGTTTAGTTCAGATTTGCAGCAGACACTGTAACTGTCGTATCATGCCAAACTTTTCACAGAATTCTTACTAAAATGGCTCTTATGCCAGAAAGCCTAAGGTATGTGTCTCATTGTCATTACAACAAAAGACGGATAATTTAATTGAGGCAAACAGCATCAGAATTGGAGTGAATATCAATGGTCTCACGTGGTCTTTAGCGATGAATCGAGGTTTAATTTGCTTAACATCTGATTCTAGACATGTTTACATCTGAAGGGAGTCTAACGTCTAAATTCAAAAGTGTTTGCAGCTGGAATTAAACCTTTCTTCGAACATTACTGAAGGTAACCATTTCAGTAATGCAGGTGTGAGACGGTATGGAGAAGAATAATAACCGACGGACTTAAGTCCCTATGCGTTTTTAACAGCGAATCTGTGTCTAACCAGATACATCGGGAGAGGTCTTAGAAACTTATCCAAAACTTTTCACATATGCATATGGATTTGACATTTTTTTTTTCATGGGCAATAATCCTCGACCACTTCGAGTAAACCTTATTGTCGAAATAATAAGTGAAGACCTTGAGCGAATACTAAGGCCAGTTCGTAACCTGATAGAGAATGTATCAGGCTATCCTGGAGTAACAGTTACACGGAAGCATCCTACTCCTAGAGATGTAAATACCCTGGAGACCGCATTTCTGAAGGAGTGGAAATAAATTCCTCAAATTGCAGTTAACAACGTTATTGCTAGCATAAAAGCACGTTATGATATGTAGTACGTGCAAGTCAGAAGAGATCGCATCTATACTGAATTCATAAATTCTGTTTTTTGAGTTACAGTTTCTTTTTCTTGAACTGTTCTTGTAAAATATTATTCCCATTTTTATTCTTCATACTAGACTTTTACATCTTCCATAGTGCTCTTAAATGTTTTCCTCTGTATTTATGCGTTATGATGTTATGTTATCATTCCACTGAATTTCATAAAATTATAATTCACGGTTACTGTGAAAGCCATGATGTTATGCATGTAAAGACGAGAATTCTGGACACTAAGTCTTTTTCTTCTTTTTTCTTTTGAGCACATTTTGCTGTCTGATTTATAAATGTAATTTTACGAAAAAAGTAAAAACACTAAAGTGTTTTTTTTTCTATAAACTATGTAGAAATACAAAGTGTTATTCTAATAGAAAATCATAGCACCCGATAATTCGTTATCAATCTAATATGCCTAATCCGTACATTCAAACTTTACTGAAATGATCTCATCTTTTATCTCTTCCTTTACAAGGAAGGATATTTACCCAAATTCCTCTGACATATCGGGTAAATCATGCACGTCATATGTTACGCAACTATATGCAGTGTAATCTGAATATATTATTCTAAACTCATACATGGTTGAAACCTTAACAAAGAAATCTTTATCGAAATTTTAGTGATACCTTATTATTCAAAAACCAAAATAACTATTATTCCAGAGTATTTGTTTTCCTTTAGATCAGTTAAGAATCATTATTTCACTAAGTATTTTAATTTTCTTGTTTAAGCGTTAAAAATTATTTCGGTATCTAACTACCAAAATATAAAATAAAATGTGTTCTTCTTCATAAAATAATACATTTTATGTATTTCACATTAACTTCAAGCTATTCAGTTTGGAAAGCTGTGGATATCAGTTCTACAACTATAACTTTACGTTTTCATAAAGTAGCGGATAATACATTTTAAACTACAGAGAATGTATTTCAAATCCAAGCTGAAAATGTGCTTGAGTATCAATGAAATATGATTTACGTTGTGATAACGAGAATCATTACTCACTAGTAGATTGACAGGCAGCGACTTAAACATAAAAGATGCTAGACACAACCATCAATTCAGAATGCCTGTTTCACAAATAAATGAATTTAGAACAAACGCCTAGACCACATAAACTAATTGCAGACTAGAGTAAATTGAAAGAGTTCAAGGGGACTACACCAACTCCATGTAATTTTAATGAGAGAGCAAAAAAAAATGTAGGAATTAGAAAACTTCAGTCCACCCTCTGTATGTAGTGTATTTAGGGATCTTGTGACTATTCCTTTAAAATCCATTTAAAAAATAAAAAATTTCCGAGCTTCTAAGGATTCAGTAATGATAAGAAACTTTTTTAAGTGTTTCAAGAAAAGCTAATGGAGCTGTTGAAATTAGCAAAAAATACAAACACAGTGTATAGATTTTAGACATTTATTTCAATAAATATCTTTATTAAAATGCAAATAAAATTAAAACGAAATGAAACTATACTTTAAGAAAATATATGGAATATTTCATGCGAATACCTCGTATTTTTTTATTTATTACCTAAATGTGGTCAATCAAACTCGAATTTTGTTCGTTAACAGAGATTTAAAAATGATCTTAGCAGGTAAATTCGTTCTAGAATATTTCTAGCAAGTATTCCATTTATGGTACAAAACCTTACTTACTTGATGAATTAAATGAAGCCTTATTATTAAAGTATTTAATAAATATTTACTAAGTGAACGTATTTTGCTGTGCTTCAGTCTTTAGAAAAGATAAATTTTACATTTAGAGAGAGAACGACCCTATTTAATGCTGAAATTTTCATAATACACTGAAGTGTCACTGAATTAAGATAAGTAGTCAATAACGAGCTGGCATATTCTGGCTTTGATAATAGCTGCCACACGAATAGGCACAAATAGGTTCAACAAGTTTGCGGAAGCATTCTACGGGAATGGCTTGCCAAACGTTGAATAGAACTGTCCATAATTGAGGAAGGGTCGCTAGTGTTGTGTGATGATGTTTTACACCGTTCTTAAAAACATTCGAAAGGCGCTCAGTAGTTTGAGCTTCTGGGTAGCCATTTTATGACAGAGAAGTCTGAGGAATGCTCATCCAAGCAGGCAGTAACCAACTGGGACCTGTGAGAGGTGCAGTTATCTTACAAGGATACTCCATTTCTGCGTGAATGACAGGACAATACTGATGGATAGATATGATCGCCCAGCAACTCTACGTACCGAATCATATTGTGGAAGGTTGATACAAATACCAAAGTTACCAAACACTGCCAAAAGAAAACACCCCGGACCGTGATTGAGTCGCCATGGCCTTGTACAGTTCCAATCCCGCATGCAGGATCCCTGAGTTCTTGAGCCTGACGCCATATTCTCAGCTTCCCGTTGGTTAAGAATCGAGACTCATTACTACATGCTAGTGATTTCCAGTCTGTTATAGTCTGTTCTCTCTATTCTCGCAGGAAGTGATGGTAGGCATTCAGCAAAGGTACTCTCGTGGGAGCTAGAAGAAAGCAAAGCGCATATTGTGAAGTGAATGTTGCATGATCCATTTACTGACTATACAACTGCCGCTCTGATTCAACTGAGTGGTAATCTGAGCTAATGTTTGGCATCGCTGACTATGCACAATACTTCTGAGCCGTCTCACACCACACTCGTTCGCGGCTGTCCTTTGCAATTTTCCGATTGCTAGTTCTTTTTCCCACCATCCGTCTATTCGCGGTATACTCTTCACACTGTCGATCTTAAAATTACTAGCCCTCTGACGATTTCAGAAATTGAATGGATCATGCGTCAAGTGCCTATTATTTGTCCCCGATCGAAGCTGTATAAATCGGAAGTTTTACCCATAATGGTATAGTTCAACTGTCTCAAACGCAACCTTGGCTGGCATTCTGCCAAAATAGAAAAATAACTCGTATAAAAGGGGCGTTATTAATTGCTGCAACGTGAAAGGACACAAGAAAGCCTTCTCTTCTCCGGAAAGAGAGAATTTATATGCTTTAGGGGAAGAAAGTCCCCACCCTTCCACAATATTTTTAGAATAATTCAGTCCAAATGGCGCAAGCGTGTTTGGGCTCATGATCGCAAATGAGGCGGTCAAACAATAATTTAAACGACTTATTAACAACAGCCATAGTACTAGCTGACGTCACAATGTCCTCACGTGATCATAAGTGGGGAACAGCGCTACAAAATTTGCATAGCCTTGCCTATTTCTAATTCAATGGAACTTCGGTGTAACTATAGCGTATATGGCAGACTCTGTAATACGGAGTAAAAATCAGAGATCAGAATTTAAGGAAATAGAAACTGTACGTGAATTTTTCGAACGCTTTTTACATGTGATGTATTATATAAATCGTAATTAAATTTCAATGTATAAGATGCTATATGTAGCCCAGTATGTATCACAACAGAAAAAAAAAATAAAAAATTGACTGATTTCATGTTTATATTTGAGATATATCAGAAATAATAATTAAATGAAAAGCGTGAAATAAAATTATCTGTCACGCTTTTATAATTTATATGAAATAACGTAATATTGCTTTGAATTTTAGGTAAACTGCTTTAACGTTTCATATTTTATGAAATGTTAGTTTGTTGTACGGAAAAAAATGCCTTTTATATTAACACTTGATTTGTTATAATTGGATTTAGTATTTTGTTTCCTTTCTTTCTGCAATTTGTTAACATCTTACATGTTTTCTGAAACGATAGGTTTTCTGTTCCCCAATACTTGAATTGTAAGTAAAGCTATTCTTACTTGAATAAACACTTATATACATTTTGTTTCCTTTAAAATTTGGGATACTCTTCAATATATCCTTTAGAATACTTCTTTAAGTGTCTTCGCAATTTAAAACCGTACACAAGCATATACTTGATGAGTTATCTACTGGGAAAAGCAAAAAATAGTAGAATTCAAGGAAAAGTAATTTCATTCGAAATAAAACAATATGCTTAATGAAACAGAACGAAAATTTCGCAAGTAAAATGGTGTCCAAACTGTGCACAGGCGAAAGGGGAATGGGTAAAGAAGACGATGGTATACATTCATCTCTTTCATTGGAGATTTCTTTAGTGGAGCGAGCATTTCCATTATAAAAACAAACTGTTCCGGACTATTTGACTTTCTGAGCATCTTCCATTGAAATGAAACACAGAAGTTTAAATGAAAATGAAATAAAATTGTACATTTCTTTTTTCCTTTCTTTTTCTTTTTTTTTTTTTTTTTCCATTTGAAGAGCGTGAAGTAACTTCATTAGGTTGAAGGCACGCTCCCACCCACCTTAACGAACTGAAGTGAAGCGAAGCGCATTTGTGACGCTGCTCGGACAAAATGTCAGGGTAATGAAACGGCCTTGAGGGGGTAAAGGGAAAAAAAAATATTTTTTTACTTCAATGCCTAGTGAAGAAAAGGCAAAAAGGTACTCAAGGAAATTTAGTTTTCCCTGCGCGCGTTTTTCGTTTCCGGTACCAAATTGCTGAATTCACGTTTCATTCTGTAAAAGGCGACGTCAGATTAAATTACGTGGCATTTTTTAGGGCTTTCTTGGAACTTAGATTTGAGATCCTAATGTCAGACTAGAAATCTCTGTTTATATCCCTAAGGAGATGAATGGAAATGGAAAAAATAAAATTGCTGTCACGAAAGCTTTATTCGAATGGCTTTATCTTATGAACCGAAATGTTCTAAGAAGATAGCATCGTCGACCTTCAGGTAATGACAGTTGTAAACAACAGTTCTACTTACTGAATCTGATGATCAGGATCGTTTTCTCTAATCTAGTCAGCATCAAGATGCGCAACTTAATGGTTTAAGTAAACGCAAAATCAAATTCCGCAAAATATTCTCGACATCAGCGTGGGACTAAGATTTTTATACTTTGATGCACAGTTATTTAGTTATAGCGCTTGCTAATATTTCAGTATTTTACCATCCAGATTGAACTTGAGCAGTTACCTAAGAGGTTACATTTATATTTTTCTAAATATGATTGCGTGAATATCGTTTACTGTCATGATATGAATGCTGAATTTTTCTGCTTTGTGGCAAAGAGATGTTTTTGTTATTTCTCATATTGTCGTACAATGTTTTGTTATTCTTCAAGACTACTATGCATTACTTTGCCATAATGCAGAAAAATATAGCATACTGTCATAACATGAATGCTATATTTTTATGCTTTATGGCAAAGAGGTGTTTTTGTTATTTCTTATATGGTCGTACAATGGTTTTGTTACTTTTCAAGACTGCATCTCTTTGCGATAAAGCAGAAAAATATAGAATGCTATCATAATATGAATGCTATATTTTGAATAAGGTAATAATGGTAAGGAGTAATGGTATTCCATCTTGTCTTCTTTCGTAAAATAATTGGCAAGCATGTCCAGTTAGCAAAATGGAAGGTTTGTAGTTCAAATCTAGACAAAGGCATAGTTCATGTTAACTTTCGGTAAAGTAAAAACGCGACATGCCCTGGGGGACAATTCCTTCCATAGAAGATGCTTTAAGGTGAAAAAGGAAGTTCATTCTCACAAAAAACACTGAAGAAAAGAATGACTGCGATAAGTCGACTCAGTCAATCCAACTCACAAATCTACGCCCGGACGAGCGCATTAGGATGTGGTATTCTAGGTAGTGAGCAGATACAAGGATTAGATTGAAATGTGTCACTTCTACATGTTAGTTAACTGTTTGATACTCAGGGTTAGGTGTTATTTCCGCAACATAGCTTTAGCATAAATAATCAAGAAAGAAGTATTAGAATAACTAAAATTTTGCTAGCAACAGGGGCATATTTTTACATGAAATAAAAAAAATGCAGAAGAACACTTTGCAGTTTGCAGGTTGTCAACTGCACGCACACACGCACAAAAAAATCTGAAAGCTTTCAGATTTTATGTTACACCCAAAGGCCAAAGGAGCGTTTTCTTAACGTTCTGTGTGTTACCTTTATTTATTAAATATCATGTTCTTGGCACATAAACCATAAAATTAAATTCAAGAGGTATATTGAAAAATAATTTTAAAAGAGCATATCTTTAGAATTTCCGGTACACCGTTTCGTGCGCTGGAGATTACAAAAAATTTTTTTCGTACAGTGCTGCCATTGATCGTTTTGAAATCGTTGAGTTTGTTAATCAAAAATTCGTTAAATATTTACAAAATAGGAAATAGATAATAAAACAAATACCGAATTCCAAATTTTGGCTTCCAGATGCCGATATTCGAGAACTACGTTTTCAAAATTTGATATCTCTAGGTACCGTTGTTTTTTCAAAGTGAGAGAAACAACATATATACATTTATGCAGATTCTTCATTATTTAATTTCTTTAACACAGGGCGATTACATTTGTGGCAAAGACTTGGAAAGGGAAAATCCACAAAAGCGTTAACGTCCTATGGGCTATGGAAATAAAGACGAAGGAGAAGAAAGCAGTAACAGAGAATAATTAATAGTACTTTCCACCATAAGTTTTAAGAATCTTTTACACTGTAATGAATCCGAACTGAATGTTTACGCGTAAGGATAAATTTAGAATGGTTAATTCAAATATTTAACTACCAATGCATTGACAAACTTTAGAGCAAGGAATCTGTACTTGTGCATACAACAGTTCTCTGTTAAGTCTTAGTATCAAAGATAGATGCTGCCAACATAAATCCAGTTAGACAAGTAGTATAAAAAAGCGTAAGTTCTCACTCTATCGAAATACGTAATGCTTACTACGCTTCTTCTCACTAATGTCCAAACAGTTAAGCAACTGAATACTGAGAGTTCCATCTGAGGCGAAAGGACTGGCTGTATGGCATGTTTTTTTTTTTTTTTTTTTTTTTTTTTTTTTTTTTTTTTTAGTCCAAAGGGACTTGAATCCCGAAGGACTATTAGTTTCGTTTTGGCATTTTGCGTCGGACTCATAAATGTCGGTTCACTTTTCAAACTGTTGCCACAAAATGTTAGAGTCCTGCATTATATTTGAAGAAATTAAATAATGAAAAATCTGCATAAATGTATGTATATTTCTCGTATTGTGATAAAACAACGGTACATAGAGTCATCGAATTTTGAATAACGCAATCCTCCAACGAATATGAGCATGTGGAAGACCAAATTTGAAATTTGAAATTTGTTTTATGATCGATTTCCTATTTTTTAAAACTTTGACGAATTTTTGATTAACAAACTCAAGGATTTCAAAGCGAGCAATGGCAACGTTGTGCAGAAAAAACATTTTTATCTCCAGCGCGTGAGTCTCTGTATCGGAAATTCTAAAGATATGCTCGTTTTAAAAGATCTAAAGATATGCTCGTTTTAAAACTATTTTGCGATATTGCTGTTGCACTGGATCTTATGGTTTAAGTGCGAGGAATATGATATTTAATAAAGAAAGGTAACACACAAAATGTTAAAAAACTCCCCTTTGGACGTAATTTAAAATCTGAAACATTTCAGATTTTTTTTTTTTTTTTTTAGTTTTTCTCACGTGCGTCGTTTGTCTCGAACGTTCCAGGACAAAGGTCATTAAAAAATAGAAAATTTCATTTGTGAAGTAATGATCTTAGCTGCTATCAAAGTAGTTCCCTTGGCTGTCTATTCACAACTGCAAACGTTTCTGGAGATCTTGAAACAAGCAGGGAAATCTTCAGCTGAGATGCTCGCAAGCTCATTTGTCACAGCCCGTTGGATGTCTGCAATAATCTAGATGAAACTTTCCTTTCAGTAACCTTTTCACGTCCAGAAACAAGAAAAAATCACAATAATCTTTGACACAAATGTGGGATCACGTCTATATCCATTAGTTTAGCAGAAATTCCTCGTCTTTCTGTTCATCTGTTAGCAAGTGAGGGGCGATTCTTGCATTAAGTTACCGTTTCCCAAAATCTTCGTGTAAAATCTTATGACAAATTCAGTTCTGGAACGTACAGTTACACAATGGTCTTCTTGCAATAACTGCCTTACACGCAACACGTTTGAATCGGTGTGTGCTACGAGACATGCTCTCAGATCGTTTTGGACTGAATCTCTGCTTCACGAAACCTTTCGTGCAGCTCGAAAAGGCCTCTTGAAAGTGCCTCGCCTGGATATGCTTGCTTATTCGTGTTATACGTTTCACTATAGGGTTTTTCAAGCTTAATGCAGAACTTAATGTTAGCTCTATGCTCGCAATCAGCTTCCATTGTGTCACCTTAATGCATGGGACCACAATACGAAAAGTATGTTGCTGTGCACAGCCCGCCCACCTAGTAAGTTTGCATGGAACCTAGTAAATTTGCATGTAAGTAGTAAGTTTGCATGTAAGTAGTAAGTTTGCCACCTAGTAAGTTTGCATGGAACCTAGTAAATTTGCATGTAAGTAGTAAGTTTGCATGTAAGTAGTAAGTTTGCCACCTAGTAAGTTTGCATGGAACCTAGTAAATTTGCATGTAAGTAGTAAGTTTGCATGTAAGTAGTAAGTTTGCCACCTAGTAAGTTTGCATGGAACCTAGTAAATTTGCATGTAAGTAGTAAGTTTGCATGTAAGTAGTAAGTTTGCCACCTAGTAAGTTTGCATGGAACCTAGTAAATTTGCATGTAAGTAGTAAGTTTGCATGTAAGTAGTAAGTTTGCCACCTAGTAAGTTTGCATGGAACCTAGTAAATTTGCATGTAAGTAGTAAGTTTGCATGTAAGTAGTAAGTTTGCCACCTAGTAAGTTTGCATGGAACCTAGTAAATTTGCATGTAAGTAGTAAGTTTGCATGTAAGTAGTAAGTTTGCCACCTAGTAAGTTTGCATGGAACCTAGTAAATTTGCATGTAAGTAGTAAGTTTGCATGTAAGTAGTAAGTTTGCCACCTAGTAAGTTTGCATGGAACCTAGTAAATTTGCATGTAAGTAGTAAGTTTGCATGTAAGTAGTAAGTTTGCCACCTAGTAAGTTTGCATGGAACCTAGTAAATTTGCATGTAAGTAGTAAGTTTGCATGTAAGTAGTAAGTTTGCCACCTAGTAAGTTTGCATGGAACCTAGTAAATTTGCATGTAAGTAGTAAGTTTGCATGTAAGTAGTAAGTTTGCCACCTAGTAAGTTTGCATGGAACCTAGTAAATTTGCATGTAAGTAGTAAGTTTGCATGTAAGTAGTAAGTTTGCCACCTAGTAAGTTTGCATGGAACCTAGTAAATTTGCATGTAAGTAGTAAGTTTGCATGTAAGTAGTAAGTTTGCCACCTAGTAAGTTTGCATGGAACCTAGTAAATTTGCATGTAAGTAGTAAGTTTGCATGTAAGTAGTAAGTTTGCCACCTAGTAAGTTTGCATGGAACCTAGTAAATTTGCATGTAAGTAGTAAGTTTGCATGTAAGTAGTAAGTTTGCCACCTAGTAAGTTTGCATGGAACCTAGTAAATTTGCATGTAAGTAGTAAGTTTGCATGTAAGTAGTAAGTTTGCCACCTAGTAAGTTTGCATGGAACCTAGTAAATTTGCATGTAAGTAGTAAGTTTGCATGTAAGTAGTAAGTTTGCCACCTAGTAAGTTTGCATGGAACCTAGTAAATTTGCATGTAAGTAGTAAGTTTGCATGTAAGTAGTAAGTTTGCCACCTAGTAAGTTTGCATGGAACCTAGTAAATTTGCATGTAAGTAGTAAGTTTGCATGTAAGTAGTAAGTTTGCCACCTAGTAAGTTTGCATGGAACCTAGTAAATTTGCATGTAAGTAGTAAGTTTGCATGTAAGTAGTAAGTTTGCCACCTAGTAAGTTTGCATGGAACCTAGTAAATTTGCATGTAAGTAGTAAGTTTGCATGTAAGTAGTAAGTTTGCCACCTAGTAAGTTTGCATGGAACCTAGTAAATTTGCATGTAAGTAGTAAGTTTGCATGTAAGTAGTAAGTTTGCCACCTAGTAAGTTTGCATGGAACCTAGTAAATTTGCATGTAAGTAGTAAGTTTGCATGTAAGTAGTAAGTTTGCCACCTAGTAAGTTTGCATGGAACCTAGTAAATTTGCATGTAAGTAGTAAGTTTGCATGTAAGTAGTAAGTTTGCCACCTAGTAAGTTTGCATGGAACCTAGTAAATTTGCATGTAAGTAGTAAGTTTGCCACCTAGTAAGTTTGCATGGAACCTAGTAAATTTGCATGTAAGTAGTAAGTTTGCATGTAAGTAGTAAGTTTGCCACCTAGTAAGTTTGCATGGAACCTAGTAAATTTGCATGTAAGTAGTAAGTTTGCATGTAAGTAGTAAGTTTGCCACCTAGTAAGTTTGCATGGAACCTAGTAAATTTGCATGTAAGTAGTAAGTTTGCATGTAAGTAATAAGTTTGCCACCTAGTAAGTTTGCATGGAACCTAGTAAATTTGCATGTAAGTAGTAAGTTTGCATGTAAGTAGTAAGTTTGCCACCTAGTAAGTTTGCATGGAACCTAGTAAATTTGCATGTAAGTAGTAAGTTTGCATGTAAGTAGTAAGTTTGCCACCTAGTAAGTTTGCATGGAACCTAGTAAATTTGCATGTAAGTAGTAAGTTTGCCACCTAGTAAGTTTGCATGGAACCTAGTAAATTTGCATGTAAGTAGTAAGTTTGCCACCTAGTAAGTTTGCATGGAACCTAGTAAATTTGCATGTAAGTAGTAAGTTTGCCACCTAGTAAGTTTGCATGGTTTGCAGGCCATGGTCATTTCAAGTAAGAATACGTGTCCTGGAACTATTATTACAAGGATGTAAAACGTGAATATGAAATAATTACTCCTTACAAAGGCATGCGTCTCTTAAAGCTTATAGGCCCTATGCGCTTTTTCTAACTTAAATTAACACGTCTTTCCTTTATTTATACTATACTACTATTTCCTGAAAAAAAAAAATGTTTTTCTCTCAAAAATACAAAAATACAGGGCAGAATTTTTAAAACTATAATCGGTTTGTTTAAAGTAGACTTTAGATATTAAGAAGTAGTTGCATATAAAAAATTTAAATGTTTTACGGAGGATTTACAACAAAACGGTGTTTTGTAACGAACACAGTATTACTCAAGGAACGTAACTTCTGTAATTTAAACTTTTACAGAATTGTTAAATTATTCCTTTTGCACACAGGATCGTCTAATAAAATTTCAGAATCGAAACTAATATTCAGAAAAAAATCAGTTAATTGAAAATTTCGATACAAAATCTTAATGAATCCGATAGATTAAAATAGATTGGAAAGTAGATAATTAAGCTTCAAATTTAGTTTTTCATTTAAAACGGTTTGCTCAATTTTCATTTCTATGATTTATATTTTCAGAGATGATATTTATGGTTTCGGAGATATTTTTGTGAATTTATGTTTAAAGAAATTAAATAATGAAGAATCTTTAGAAATGTATGTATGTTTCTAGCACTGTGATAAAAGAAAGGCACACAGGGCCATCAAATTTTGAATAACGTAATCCTCCACCCGATATGAGCATCTGGAAGCCTTATTTGGAGCTTGGAATTTGTTTTATTATCGATTTCATATATTGTAACGCTTTAACGAATTTTTGGTTAACAAACTCGACGATTTCAAAGCGAGCAATGGCAACACCGTACAAAAAAAAAAAACATTATTTTTATCTCCAGTGCGCGAGACTGTGCATTGGAAATTCTAAAGATTTCTTTTTTTAAATTACTTTGCGATATTGCTCTTGAATTGCATTTAATAGTTTAAGTATGAAGAACATGATATTTAATAAATAAAGGTAACATACAAAGCGGTAAAAAAACCACCACCACCACACCACCAAAGCGTAATATAAAATCTGATAACTCCCCCAGACTTTCTTTTTCTTGTTAATTTATTTTAGAGTTTTAAGTCGCGTATAAATAATTACATCTAGAATCTGAGAATTAAAATAATTTTAAATGTAAAGAAAACATTTCTCTAGAGTCAATATTCCGACTTATTTCATTTACTGTGATCTTTTATTAGTTTAAATATGAATTAATGAACTTGATCACAATTTGATAGAATTTTTAGATAAATGAAAGCATCCTATGATACAGCGGACATGATGATGAGATCCTGCCACATTTTACGACTTAAAGTATGGTAAGTTATCTTTTATACGATTTCTGAGTTTCTGTTCGCACATAATATAATTTACAAAATGCTTATACTCTGTTTGTTTATTCACATCCATGTTATTCTCTTTATTTAAAATTCAGCATTTTTCCTTTTCTACACACCAAATATGTAGAATTTAGTTTCTTTTTCCTGTTACTTGTAGAATGCCAATTACAAATTTTAGTAATGTGTTTTATGAGGAAGCAACGCTTTATCATCTCCTGACGCTTGATATTGCGTTGTGACAGATTTCATCTCAAACTTTAATCATACGCATATGTGATTTGATTTATTTCATTCTAGCTACAGTATTTGTTTTTTCATGTCACGTGATGATTCATGACACACAGATTGGTGAATAAACTTCAGTCTGAAAAGTCATAATAAAAAATATTATCATTTGTTTTACGTTCACTTGCTAGATAGCTTGAACAGTATAAATTGTTACTTTCTTTGTTACTAAAAGTATTGGCCAGTACAAACTTTTCCTAAAGGATTCTAGTACACTTTTGAAACAGTTACCTTATCACGAATGTTCTGTATCAAGGAAATATGCGAAAAATAGATTATTTTTATTTGATATATTTAGTAAAGCGTTTATTTCATATTGAGTCCAGAAGATATTATATGTAACATCTAGACAACTGCCACACATTTCGTTTACTTTACAGAATCGATTGTTATAATGTTTTGTGAATATTGTAGATGTGCCGTGGATAGTTTATTTATTTATTTACTTTCTCTGCCGCCCAGACGGTACAGTGTTTATTGGAGCCTACTGCGGTGCCGAAGGGCCAGGGTTCGAATCCAGAAAATGGCAGGGATGTTTGTAAATGTCTAGTGTCTTTGCTGAATGGGGACACTCTACATATATGGATGGTCGAAAATCATCTCGTGTGGTTTGGAGGAAGAGAAGAGAGATGGAAGAACCTCGGACCACTCCCCCAGGGTGCTCTCCCTCAAAACTGGGATAGCAGTAGAAGTCTAAAATCCTTAAAGCTCTGGCAACCGTTCTTCCATGAAATTCATGGACAAGCCAACAATAACAACATTTTGGTATAGAAATTTTTTGTTTGTTTTGTAACACTTTTTACTTAATTTTGAACCTGTGTTTAATTTTGAATTTGTAGCCATTTTGGCTATTTTAGATATCTTAATGCAGAGTCGACAGACGTTCGAATTAAAGCTCTTGTAGAACTGGAGCTATGGGCAGAAACATTACTAACGGGCCCTGGAGAAATCTGGAATTTTTTCGCTCACTGTATGGTATTTTGGAAGTTACTGGTAATGCCTCTTCGAAATCGTAGGAATAATTTTTCTCGAAGCTTCCAGAAGTGCTGATCTCTCAATAAGTAATTTTTTATATAATCATTCGCATACAAACGGCTTCAGTCTTACCCCGACTGGAATTAAAATACGAGATCCATTGAAATTACACTGTAGAGACGTTAGGTTAATTAGAAGCAGAAAAGATGAAAAACAGCAATCGCCTTCGCCGGGTATCGAACCACGAACCTCTGAAATACCGGCTCAGTGTGCAGAACCACTACACCACGAAGGACGCTAGGAAAGTGGGAGAAATACCTTATATACTCCCCTTTTTAAAGGGCGACTAAGGTTTTAGGGGACCTAGTCGCCAAATCCTGGGTGTGGAGAATCATCATCCACAACCCTCTTAGTTCGGGCGCCACTGTAGAGACATTAGGTTAATTAGAAGCAGAAAAGATGAAAAACAGCAATCGCCTTCGCCGGGAATCGAACCACGGTCCTCTGAAA
The DNA here is from genome assembly GCF_044657685.1 of Stegodyphus dumicola. NCBI lineage: Eukaryota > Metazoa > Arthropoda > Arachnida > Araneae > Eresidae > Stegodyphus > Stegodyphus dumicola. Next base: position 172,344,412 of record NC_140774.1, on the reverse strand, counting down.
TACCGGCTCAGTGTGCAGAACCACTACACCACGAAGGACGCTAGGAAAGTGGGAGAAATACCTTATAACACAATGGATAAGAAAATGTTCTATTGGGGAACAAATAATCTCATTATAGTAGGTATGTCTTAATGAGAAAATTGAGTTACATGAACTAAATAAACAGCAATCCAAGAAGCAACTGTCATGGTGAAAACTAAACAGAATGCAAATCTTTTCTGCAAATTTTGTGTTTCCTTTGGATGATGTCACATTTTAGTGATACATGAGTTATTTACAAATTTCATCATGTTTGAAAAATAGGCGTTACTAGTACTCTTCCGCAATGTACTATGCTCACGTTTGTACAACTGCAACACCTTCACAGACACGACACATAAAAAAATTGTATAAACTACTAAAGATAAAACAAATAAATAATTAAAATTTCAGAACAATATGAGCCCACTGCTGGCATAAAATTAAGAATTTTTTCAGGCTTTCAAGAATAGAATGAGGATCCTCCAATTAATTTTGTTAACATTCTGAAAAAGCATTCCTTAATAAAGAATATGATTATTCAAATTTCAGTAAATACGAATTTACATTGTTACTTTCTGGCAACTTTGTATACCACATTCTTAATTTTCTGGAGGGAATTCGGCATTCCATCTTTAAAATTTATGCATTTTATTTCTTGAAATAATTTTCCTCCCCACTTTTTACACTAAATTTGGTTTAAAAAGATTTTGCAAAATATAAAATACCCGAACTCTTACTTAAATAGTTTTTGGCGAATTACCTTGTCTGGAAATGAACCCTAAGTTTATAGTTTTAATTATGCCCTTCTTTTATAAAAGTGTATTTGCATCTTTCCAGTAAATATTTACATAGTTTTTTCAAAACTATACTCTTGTATTTGTTTTTTTTTTTATTAAACATATATTTCGAATTACATTTTAATTCAAAATTTTGATTTTGAAATAATTTGATTTGAAATAATCAATTTTAATTCAAAATTTTGATTATTTTGATTTGAATTTAAATTGGATTGATCATTTTGAAACTTAAAAAAAATTGATTTTAAATTAGAAATTTTGATTAATTTTAATTACACTTTTTAATATTAATATAAAATAATGTTTTCTTATATTTTTTATGTGAAATATATGAGAGATTCGAGAACATTCGAAAGACTTGAGAATATTTTCGAATTCGAATTTCGATTCGAAGAAAATTTAATTCAAAAATGTTTCATTCCATCTCTTATCATTACCATATCCCACATAAATGACTGTATATCAAAATCCTTGAATTAGAAATGCTTCAATCGACATACGAAACACTTTGGTTAGTGATTTTATTAGTATTCCTTGTAGTGTAAAATAATACTTAAAAACATTGTATTAAGAAATACAGATAAATTTGTTTTTTCTTAAATTATTACGCTCATGAGCAACTCCCTTTTATTATATGAAAAATAACTGACATGTCTTAGGTTTCATTCTATATGCAATAAATTCTAATCTTTATTTGTAATTTGAAGCACTAATTTATCAAAAAATTAGTCTCCAAGATTTTTCTTCTTCCTTTAAAAAAAAAAAAAAAATTAAGCTTATCGCTTCGTGCTCTAGGAGATGAATTCTACAACATTTGAGAAATGCAACGCGCGGGATCTAATTGAAATTTAAAATAATTCCCAGGTACTTTTTTTTTTATCTCGACACAAAGAATCATTGAAAGCTTACGTAATAGTTTTCTAATGCCTTCTTTTACGTAACACATATAAAATACATTTAAGGAATATTTTGTGTCATGGTCAGGAGGATATAAAATATATTACTATCTGCAAAACCATTATCATTATTACTTTCTTTATTTATTGTTCTTCGAATTAAAAACAGATCTAAAAATCAGTCATAGTTTTTAATATAAACAAACCCACACTTATAGTTTGACAGCTTAAATTAAAATTTACCTTAAATATACCAACAAAATATGAATATCTGTAGATTTTCGTGATTTTGTGAATAATAATTTAGAATTAATGTACCTTTAAAATCGATTCACACTAGGGTGCAGCTCTTAAAAGCTCCATAAGCAGGAGTTTTGGGCTGTGCAATTATACTTAGTTCAAGACGTTCGGTAAAATGTTCGAAGCAAAGGCTTTTAAAATATAAAAATGTATGCTTTTTAATTTAAAGGATGACCTTAACCAGTTATACTGTAATTCCCGAGGGATTGAAAAATTTCTTCGACCAATAATGACATTTTGGATGTAGTTTTATGATTTTATGATAACTATTCTCACTACGATGTCTTCAACGTCATCAGAAGACATAATTCACTTGGCTTGATTATATACGGTCCCCCAGAGGCCGAGAATTAAAATCGCCGAACACTGGTAGTTAGGTCCGGGGTTCGAATTCCGGTAAATGGCTGCCTGCATGGGCTTCTTGCGCAGCCAAAAAGTCACAGTGGTTATAGATCTTGACTATCGTACCAAAGGGCTGAGGTTTGAATCTCGGGGAAGGCATGGGTGTTTGTAAATGTATAGTGTTTGTGCAGCATGGGAGCACTCTAAATGTGCGGTGAGCCGAAAGTCCTCTTGAGAGGTTGGTGATAGAGGAAGAGAGGAAAGAGACTTCCGGACCTGTCCCCCGTGGTGCTCTCCATCAAAATTGGGGCCGGAATTGAGCGAAAACGTACTGTCAACTGTGTGGTGCTCAAGGCCTTGCCAACGACAGTCGCCATCTTGCTCTCCTTGCCACGATGAATTTCGTAGACTTGCTCTGATGTTACTGTCCCATTAGGGCTGGGGTCCCACAAGGGTCAATTCTGGGCCGCGCTTTACTTCAATGTTTACAAGGATGACATACTACATACCTTGTCCCATTAGGGCTGGGTTCCCACAAGGGTCAATTTTGGGCCCCGCTTTCCTTCAATATTTACAAGGACGACATCCCACATACCCAATACACTACTCTAGCAATGTATGCTGATGATACGGCAATCCTATCACAAAATGCATCTCACGGCTCAGTCATCCAAACACTACAGTAGCAATGTATACAGTAGCATGTATGGAAGCAATGCATACAGTAGCACTGTACTACAGTAGCAATGTATACAGTAGTAATGTATACAGTAGCAATGTATGGAAGAGAGGAAAGAGACTTCCGGACTGATGATACGGCAATTCTATCACAAAATGCATCTCACGGCTCAGTCATCCAAACACTACAGTAGCAATGTATACAGTAGCATGTATGGAAGCAATGCATACAGTAGCACTGTACTACAGTAGCAATGTATACAGTAGTAATGTATACAGTAGCAATGTATGGAAGAGAGGAAAGAGACTTCCGGACTGATGATACGGCAATTCTATCACAAAATGCATCTCACGGCTCAGTCATCCAAACACTACAGTAGCAATGTATGCAGTAGTAATGTATACAGTAGCAATGTATGGCAGAGAGGAAAGAGACTTCCGGACTGATGATACGGCAATTCTATCATAAAATGCATCTCACGGCTCAGTCATCCAAACCCTACAGTAGCAATGTATACAGTAGCATGTATGGAAGCAATGCATACAGTAGCACTGTACTACAGTAGCAATGTATACAGTAGTAATGTATACAGTAGCAATGTATGGAAGAGAGGAAAGAGACTTCCCGACTGATGATACGGCAATTCTATCACAAAATGCATCTCACTGCTTAGTCATCCAAACACTACAGTAGCAATGTATACAGTAGCAATGTATGGAAGCAATGTATACAGTAGCACTGTACTACAGTAGCAATGTATACAGTAGCAATGTATGGAAGAGAGGAAAGAGACTTCCGGACCTGTTCCCCGTGGTGCTCTCCATCAAAATTGGGGCCGGAATTGAGCGAAAACGTACTGTCAACTGTGTGGCGCTCAAGGCCTTGTCAACGACAGTCGCCATCTTGCTCTCCTTGCCACGATGAATTTCGTAGACTTGCTCTGATGTTACTGTCCCATTAGGGCTGGGGTCCCACAAGGGTCAATTTTGGGCCCCGCTTTAGTTCAATATTTACAAGGATGACATCCCACATACCCTGTCCCATTAGGGCTGGGGTCCCACAAGGGTCAATTTTGGGCCCCGCTTTAGTTCAATATTTACAAGGATGACATCCCACATACCCTGTCCCATTAGGGCTGGGGTCCCACAAGGGTCAATTTTGGGCCCCGCTTTACTTCAATATTTACAAGGACGACATCCCACACACCCAACACACTACTCTAGCAATGTATGCTGATGATACGGCAATTCTATCACAAAATGCATCTCACGGCTCAGTCATCCAAACACTACAGAATCACATCCACACACTGGAGTCCTGGGTTTCGGCTTGAAAATCAAGATCAACGTGGACAAATTTGATGCAATTCTTATTATAATAATAATTATAATGTCCATGTCAATATGTATGGAACTGCTATCTTTTGGACCAAGCAGGCCCGTTACCTTGGCGTTATCCTTGATCAATGTCTCACATAGACCCCCCACATCCCACAGCTCATTGACAAGTTCCGAGTGCGTAAACGTACATTCTTCCCATTAATTGCTCGTAACAGCGTTCTTTCTATAAACAATAAATTACTCATTTATAAAACCATGTTACGTTCCATCATCACATATGCCTGCCCTGTCTGGGGATATGCAAGTGAAACGAATATCAAAAAACTGCAAGTTCTTCAAAATATTGTATTAAGACAAGCGTCGGATTGTCCGTGGTTCATAAGGAACTCGGCGATCCACCGCGAAATCAATATGCCCTATATTCATGTCTACATGGACACTCTGGCCCACAGATTCTTTAAAAACATCCTTATGGTATCTAATACCACTATACCTATACTCAACTATAACTTTAAAATAAGGGAGCATAGAAAAAGGCTATTTGCAGTCTTGAGACATTTAAACTATAAAAAAAATACTCTTTAACTAACTTGTTATTCTATGTGCATTGTAACGTAACATGTATAGTTGCTCTCTCGTGTATTGTGTTTACTCACTTGCCTATATGTCATACCCTATCTTTCATTTTTTTCATGAATGTAATTAATTACTTTTTTGCTATGCATTTTTGTCGTCCTGCTGCATTTATCTTATTTGTATCAATAACTTATCTATTGGGTCTCACTTATGGACTCTTGGACCCTCCTGCGATCACTGGTGTTTCTTAAACTCCGCTCTGCCTCACACTTTATCTTCGCTTTACTTTGGCATGCCGTAGTGTCTAGTATCGTCCGGACTCGTTTATTTTGTTCATCATGGACATACTGATAGATCTATGTACATATTGCTTATTTCATATGATTGCTATGCCATGCACATTTTTCGGAACTTTACAAAATTGAAAATCGGCTATTATTGGAACGGTGTCCGCCGATAAAATCGCGGCAAAAACATCGCGGACGAAAACGTCGCGGAGAAAACAACGCAAGGCGAAAACGTCGTGCTACAAAACATCGTGGGAGAAAACATCGTAAAGAGAAAACTTCGCAGTTCTAAAACATCGTGGTACGAAACATCGTCGTCGAAAATAAAGCGGTTCAAAAACTTCGCAGTTTAAAAACATCGTCGTCGAAAATATCGTGGTAAAAAATAAAGTATCTACAAATCATCGCATGATGATAACATCGCAGACATGCTTTTTTTCAGGCTTTAATAACTGTAAATGGATATTCCCATAATGATTTGTGAGCGCAAGATGTAAAGAAAATTTTTACTTTCATATTTTTTATTAAATATTAAATTTTTGCTGAGAAAATAAGAAGGAAACTTAAGCATAGAAAATTAATGCAACTTATAGCACTTAATAGAATTTTAAACCGACATAGTTAACTAACAAAGACCATTAATAAATCATTTTTTATAAAGTTTTTACACGTAATTTTTCATAAAAAGTATAATCTATTAAGTTGCATTTAATTTTCTATGCTTAGGTTTCCTTCTTATTTTTCAGCAAAAATTTATTAGTTAATAAAAAAATGTGAAAGTAAAAATTATCCTTCCTTACATCACTTGCGTTCAAAAATCATTATGGGAATATCCATTTACAGTTATTAAAGCCTGAAAAAAGCATGTCTGCGATGTTATCGTCATGCGATGATTTGTAGATACTTTATTTTTTACCTTGATATTTTCGACGGCGATGTTTTTAACCTGCGAAGTTTTTGAACCGCTTTATTTTCGACGACGATGTTTTGTACCACGATGTTTTAGAACTGCGATGTTTTCTCTTTGCGATATTTTCTCCCACGATGTTTTGTAGCACGACGTTTTCACCTTGCGTTGTTTTCTCCGCGACGTTTTCGTCCGCGATGTTTTTGCCGCGATGTTTTCGGCTGTAACCATTGGAACAGGGTAGCGCTCCGCAAGCGGCTACCTACATGCAACGTACAAATTGCCTGAGCCGACAAATGAGATAAGTCACAACAACAATATGATTCCTTGCTCTAAGTCTAGAGGCAGTACTTTTTCGCAGATTTTTTTAAAAATTTAAACCAAATTCCTGAGAACCTTAAGTAATGGTCGGTATTTGTTTAAAATGACTGATTTCGGATTTTTGATGTATGGTAAATAAAAAGCTCATTTGTTTGGACTAGTAAAAATTGTATGTTTGAAGTAAATCCTTCTTTACTTTTCGCATTTCTTTCGAAAAAGGGGTGAAATCGGAGATGTTTCAATGTGTGCCATGATACACCCCGTTTCTTTTTCATTACATCAAAACTTCGAATCGATCTATCAATAGGTATTTACATGTTAGTTGTGTGGTGTGGTGGTGTATTTAATTATGGCAAAGCACACTAGGGCTATCTGCCTAAGCGGACGGATGCCTTCGTAGAGGACTTTCTAAGGGAAGCTGGCTCGTATACACGTTACACATGGGGAAAACCACGAAAACGCCCACGCAGCCAGCCCGTTCGCGGGATTCGAACCTCGGACTGAACTCCCAGTGTTCAGCGACTTTACCGCTCGACCGCTGGTGGGCCCGTATTTACATGTTGAAATATCAAACTAGTCAATGTTTTACTTTTGTAGATTATAAAGAACAGAAATATTAAAGCATGAAAAGAATGAAAAAAACTTAAAATATGGGAAGAAACAAAGTTCGGTTCTAGCTTTGGAATAACGTTTCAGAGTAATCATAACGAAATGTTAAATTGAGTAGGAAGCAGAGACAACAGGTTGTGCTTTCATCGGGATTCTAACCACGTACCTTACAAGTGATAATTAGTCGTTCTAACACTTACACTACAAGAACATGCAGGAGGAAATGCGACAAATTCTTATAAATAATGTGGTGTCTCATTTTAATAAATCCTGCAGGGGATGTTTTTCCAGATTTGGAACACTATCATCTTTACGTACTGTTGAAATGGCGACGTGCAGGTTTACATGATGGTTTGGGAAAGGTACGAGCCTACTTGGAATTTCGTAATTACCGCAGCATGGAAAAGCTTTTGGCTCTTGGACGCAATTTCAATGACGTCAGAATCTTCCGGAGACGTGTCTAACGACATTTTAATGAGACTTCCTTCGTGAATCACAAATCTACAAGGAAAGGTTCGAAGCGGAAAGCTCTATCAAGGGAGCACGTAATGAAGAATGTTCTGAGTTTCTATCCTCTTGTTGTTAGCATAGTTAAGTTCGTGTCTTCATATGGATATTTAGGTTTGGGTATTAAGTAAGTTAATCGATAAATTGATTGAAGCGTCTGACGATGCCATTACGAAGTACTCCTTAAATTTCAGTAAAACTTAATCACTTAAGCTCAGCTAGATTATTTTCGCCTTTTCTGGACTTTGTCTGCTCCGCAGTTGTCATTAGAAAACTAATGAAAATCAATAACTCCCAGTTTGTGAAAAGCACCTTTTCCCTGGCTCATTTTTTTTTAAATTCAGGCAATGTAATAAATACGCTACAATAAATTAGAAAAGTAATTTATTTATGAGTTGTTATTGAAGGGAAAAATACTTCATATTTCGCAATGTTATTAATAAAAGCGTCGGTTAATAACGACCCCGAAATCAGAAAATTGGAGTGAGTCAGATATTTTAGTGCATAAGAGACGTAATTTATTTTAATAAACCAATCCAAATATTTCTTATCAAGAATGATTTTTAGCAAGGTTTTTGCCATCTTAAGAAGAATAGGTAGATCATATCATCATAATAGAAATCATAATAGAAAGATGATCTGCAAAAAGGCATCTTTCGCAAGACCGATGATATTCGAAAGCTTTGCTGGTAATAAACTATTTATTTACTTAAATACTAATGCACATAAGACATTTATGATGCAATTCATTGAATGAACGCATATTTTTTATCACTGAAAAGAAAACACATTTCACCTGAGAAATTTTTTCAAGAATTTCAAAGAAGAATATTTCCCCCTCCTTTTAACATGCCTTGGTGGTGTAATTGTTAGCACACTCGGTGCATATTCCAGGGGTCCACGTTCGGGTCCTGTCGAGGGCACTACTAATTTTTCATGTCTCCTGCTTTAAAAAATTTAATAATCTAAACAATGGTGCTCGAACTAAAAGGGCTGTATGATGATTCTTCACCACCAGAATTTGGCTATTGGGTCCTCTAATCCCCAGTCACTCTTTAAAGGGGGAAGTATAAAAGGGAAGATACGATAAGTTTTAGGCTGCTCTGCTCCGCCGTGACCACATATGTCCGCATTATAAATCCAGCTCCCCCTCAGGACCGGGCGCTGAGGTTCAACCTCCGCTCTGGCCCCTGAGAGGGGCTGGCGCACCACCTGGAATACACCAGGCAGCACTGGTCGTTTATTTGCTACCTGCCAGTCGCATGGGCAAGCCCGTCGCAGAGAGCCGTTACCTAGTTAACCGGGGGAGGATCACCCCCCGGCTACGGATACACACCGCTTAGAAGATGCCAGAACCCGAGGCCGGCCAGTAAGTGACCTTTCCCAGTGCCTTCAGAACCATCAAGTTCATAAATTTTATACCCCCGTGGCCGAGACTGCCTAGGTACAGATCCTAGCCAATAGCTTCGCAGAGTTCTCTACGTCGACCTCCGGGGGAGCATACAAGGTTTTGTTTTATTGTTTCATACGGGCGCAGCCCTTCCGCCTGGTTTGTTGAACCTTATGAAGAAAAGGAGGCGCAACCCTTCCAACAACAAATGACACCAGCCGGAGTATACAAGGTGTAATTACGGGGCGCAGCCCCCAGCCCACCTAACCAAGATATGCTTGGTCATATGACTCTACATGGGAGCTAGCCCATCCAACAACAAACGACGAGCCAGCGATCCAGCCGTGCTCAAAACACTCAACAAGAGAACAAAAAACAAAAGAGAAAAACTACAAGCCCCGGAAAACCAAAACATCAGGAACCGAGTAACAAAAAAGGTTAGTAAAAGGAAACGAAACATATACATTAGTTTATTTTTTAAAGGAGGAAAGGTAAAAAATGAGCAACGCCTTCGCCGGGAATCGAACCACGGACCTTTGTAATACGTGTCCAGCGTGCAGACCACCACACTACGAAGGCATGCTAAGACGGCAGGGGAAATACTTAATATACTTTCCCTTGTAAAGGGCGACTGAGGTTTCAAGGGACCCAGGCACCAAATGTTGGGTGTGGAGAATCATCATCCAACCCCCTTTTACTTCGGGCGCCACTGCAAAGACATTAGGTTATTTTTTAAAGGAGGAAAGATAAAAATGAGCAACGCGTTCGCCGGGTATCGAACCACGGACCTTTGGAATACGTGCCCAGCGTGCAGACCACCACACTACGAAGGCATGCTAAGAAGGCGGGAGAAATACCTTATAAAATTAATAGAAAATTAAAAATAAACCTATAACAATCTTTTCGGAAATAGTCAGTGTTTGTCGAAGACTCGTTTCCCGCTCGAAGTTAGTCTCATTGCAGTAACTATCTGAGAAAACAACCAAATATTTTGTTTAAAAGACTTGATTTTGATAGTATTAATATTCCAAGTAAGGGTTGCCTAGGTGTTAAAAGTTATTGTCGAGAAGTAATCCACCTTTTTATTCATACATAATATTAACGTTGACTGTTTTATGAGGACTGGAAAAATACTGTTTTATGGAATTCTAAGTCCGTGATTATAGTATGTAATATAATCGTAGTCTGGGAAATAACTAGAGAAAAATCCACAAGTAAAATATTTTTAGATGACTATATTTCAGGAATAGTTTAAGTTGTAACAGATCATTACAACAGATTGCTTTGAATATGCAACAAATGTTTAGAAATCTGCAGTAGAATTTCATTTAAAAGCTAGGACATAATATTGTTACAGTGTTTGTATTTATTTAGCTATATGCAATGCAGCACGAGACTTATTTGAAGAGAAAGTTATGCCAGAAAAATTAAAATACAAGAGCACGCGCATTTAACATTTCAATAAATAGATATCTTGTAATTGTACACTTTTGCTATACAGAAAAATCAAGAAAATACGAGAATGTTCTCGTGAATTTATAAAGCGTGTAAAAGCTGGAGAAAAACATATCAATTCAGTTGTTGTTTGCATAATCGATGTTGTTTACTGTAGGAATTCGAGGTGAAATCGGATTAGCTTTCTCTGTTTTGAATTAAGTTCTGTTGAAAGTTTTAGTAGTTTAAAAGATAACTACTGTGAGATATTGCGATATTGTTCGAATATCCCTAAGGAAATTTAAGCACTTTTGTTTTTATTTGTTGTGATTAAGAATAAATTTTATTCACTTTTCCTCCGATTTGTGTGTTCAATTTATTACGAACCCGTAGGCACACAACAATATTATAAACGGATGAATTTATTTGTCCTTAAACTGCGTGGTACAATAAATGTTGCACAAAATTATGTATATTTGCATATATTATTAAGTGTATGTATATACGTTATGTATATTTTATATTATTTATTATGTATATGCACAAAATATTGTATATTTACGGACATAGCTGATGTAAAGAATTTCATTTAAACTCTAGGACATAATATTTTAAACGAATGAACTTATTCGTCCTTAAACTGCATAGTACAATAAATGTTGCATACAATTATGTATATTTGCATATGTTACGTATACTTGTATATTATGTATTATGCATATGCAGAAAATATTGTATATTTACGATCATGCCTGATGTAAAGAATTTCATTTAAACTCTAGGACATAATATTTTAAACGAATAAACTTATTCATCTTTAAACTGCGTAGTACAGTAAATGTTGCACAGAAGCGCAAAGAAATGTATCAGGAAGAAGTGCTTATTATTGAGAAATCATTTCTTGTTTGACATTTACTTTCAATTATTCTATTTAATTTTAGATAAATGTAAAGTTCACGGAAACTAAACAAGTTATATTTATCAGGAGAATCAATTTTTCGCCTCCGGTGAATTTCGTAATTACGATCCAAGCTGCATTTTCAAAGAACCAATTATTGATTGAAGGTACTCGGAAACTCTGTTTGGAATATTATTGGTTAGGGAAAAGATAAAACTTGAATAATGACATTCTGATAGCTTTGGATTTACTACAAGAATTTCATTGTATCTAAAGAGATGTAAGTAGCTTTGATTCGTACAACACTGTTTTCACTCTGCGAGATTCATGAGTATTAATCAGTATGAATCAATACCAGTTTGTTCTTAAACACTTTCGTTTTCTATACTGTGATTTCGCGCATGGAGAAGAATTTTGGGATAATTAACTGTAACATTTCCAAGTGTTACTTCCAAGTATTATATTTATTCCATCACTTAGCATAAATTTTATAACAGTTAGTCATTTCATTTTTAATGATACAGTTCACATTATAGCAAAAATTATAAAATGTGTTATTAGAAAAACTAATTTTACAGCATTTTCTGTTAACTATAAAGTTTAATTACGATAAATAAGAATAATAGCTTTCAAACCTCGTATTGTTCAGTAAATTTTATTATTTTTATTAACTTTCGTTTTCCCTTTTATTTTATATTGAGATGAATGAGAATTTCATATTCCAGCACTTTATTTCATTGAAGTGAAAATTCGGTCCTCCTCAATAAAAAGCCACTTTTGATAATACTAATAAATTTTATTTAGCCTTTTGAAACTCAAACAAATAACCCCTCTCCATCTTAATAAAAACTACTAGTACAAATATAAGATCTTTTAAATACCTCTCATGTTGCCATTCCGGAAAAATACAACTCTTTCCCTTTTATTCATATTTCGCGATCATTTTTTATCTGGTGTTGCCATTGTGGAAAAGCACAACTCTTTTTTCTTTTATTCCCAATTCACGATCTTTACAGTTGAAATTTTGTTTTTCTTTGTAATAGTTACTTACCCAATTACATTCATTTTCTGGTTGATAAAAATACAGTTTTTTTGAACTGATACATCTGTTTCATTAACTGAAATTCTTTTTTGTTGCTTTTATTTAATTAGTATACGTTTTTGCCTTTGCGGTGTCCAATGATCATTATAAATAATTTTTAGATGACAAAAATTAAGTTTTTTCTAGAAAACATACAGATTAAGTATAAAAAAATCTCCCATTAACCATAAAATTACTTCAGAATTCATAACTGATTCGTTTTACTTACTTGTACAAAGTAAAGGAATTATTATTTTGCATGACATCTGTTCGTGCGGACAGAATAGAAGACACTTTTCTCAAAACAGATTGTTAAAAATTGATATAAAGCGGATTCAGAAGAGGTTTTTTTTTGTGATGCCTGTATGTACACCCGTGCGTTGTACGTGTGTATATATCTTACACAGCTCAAAAACGATTAGCCGTAGAACGTTGAAATTTTGTACATGGGACTGATATCACATCTAATAATGCACATCCATTTTATTGCAATGAGCCGCACCAAACATATATATATATATATATATATATATATATCCACTCTCTTATCCGGCTAGGTGAGCTGTGTTGTTTTATTCTTAAATGTTGGCAAATTGTGTAATTTTTCTTAAAGTGATTGAACTTTATGTTTTTCGTATGGTCCGGTTAAGGCTTTTATGCCTTTAGTTAATCTGCATGCAATAGCTGTCGAATTATCAGAAATTTTAAGGTGGCGCTAGGCTTAATGTGACACATATTTCTTTACGTTTGGAATACTTATTAGTATAGCTAACTCAGTTGGTGCACCAGTATTAGCTTCATTTGGCGCAGTGGGACCTGAAGTATAATTTAAATTTGTGTACACTAAACATTTTGTGTTACTTAACGTTGGCCGAATTGCTTGTTTCTTCATATAAACTCTAAATTTAATTGCTAATTTTTTTAACAGTTTTTAACTGCATTTGGTGTTTTTTTTAACAATTTTTAAGGAAGATATTTTGAGTATGCTTTTCTTCGAAGTGAGAATTTGATTGATTAAATGCTAAACATATCTCTAATGAAATTCAAGGAAATAAGTTTAATTGAAGTTCAGCAAAAATGTGTATAATTTAATAGGTCATACAAGGAGGTCAGAAGATTTTTTTTCAATTTTAGAATATTTTTACCAATTCAAGTGAACATCCAATTAAGCTGACTGACGTAACAATGTAAAAAAAGCTATAAAGCTAGAATAATAGAAAAAAAGAAAATTTGTAAAATATTTGATCGTTTCAACCAACAGAGTGCACAAATTCCAACGGATAATCGCTCAACATGACATCATAATTTTTTAGAATTATTCAGAATTATAACAAAAATTTCATAACTGCCAATCTTGTCAATTAGCTTAATTGGATGTTCACTTGAATTAAGAAAAATATTCTAAAATTGAAAAGAAATCTGATGATCTCCTTGTATAGCCTATTAAATTATACACATTTTTGTTGAACTTCAATTAAGCATATTTCCTTAAATTTCATTAGAGATATGTTTCGCATTTAATCAATCAAGTTCTCACTTCGAAGAAAGGCGAACTCAAAATAAAAACTCAAAACATCTTCTTTAAAAATTGTAAAACATAAAAAAAACACCAAATACAGTTAAAAACTGTTAAAAAAAACTAGCAATTAAATTTAGAGTTTATACGAAGAAAGAAGCAATTCGGTCAACGTTCAGTAACAAAAAATTTTGTTTTGAACTAAAAAAATTCAAATAGTTTTAAAAAGTGATATTATGAATTAAATTAGTTTCCGTCAATTTCGCCGACTAAAGAATTTTACGGCTTTCACTCTGTGATTAATAGATAGGTTAATTACGCAGGATAAACAAATATATTAGTAATTTAATTTGGTAACAATCTGGGAGATATTCAGAGATACAGAAAACTACTTAATTAATCAAACTGAACGCCTGCTGCTTTAATCTTTTAAATCTCATTTTGACAGTTGAAAGGAAATAAGATATATTTTATAACTCTGGAGTTTATATTCCCAGGAGAAGTGCAAATCACAAATTGAAATAATAGAGATTTAGTACTGAAAACAAACTGCATTGATGGAAAGCAGGAAACCATGTGTTGCTAGTCGATAAGTTATCCCGAAGGATCGGTTGTGAATCAATGGTGTATAATGTTTATCAAGAGGCGGCCGAAGCATTTTAGTGGTTAAGGTAGTCTGACCGCGATACCAAAGAGCCGGGATTCGAATCCCGCATATGTAAAATTGTCTGTCCATTCATAGGAGGTAACCATGGCCCCCTATTAGGTGCCTCCACAATAAAATGGCCATCACTTCTGGCCTTAGGAGTGACCAATGCCTTTCTATATTAAGTACAGAACAATATAAAAATATTCATTTAATCATTTAACATTTGTGCAACATGTCAGCATTTACTGTGTAAATAATATTCATAACTCTGACTGTATTTATGTTCAATATTAAATTTGGTAAATACCACAATATACATTGAGACATTCTTCAGGAAGCGTTTCATGATAGTGTAATATGACATCATTACTGTGTAATTTCAGTTCAAGATCAAGATTGCATTTATCAGAGTGAACATAAACAGTAAAACAATTCAATAATTTCAATATCTAGGGGTTTCGTTGTGAGGTTTGTAATAACGCAGTAAATTATAAAAGAAGGTCCAGTGACATAAATTTAATTAAAATTAAAACAAATACCAAAGGTAAGAAAACAACTTAACGTTTATTTTGGTGACTTAATAAAGACACATTTTGGTTAGGTAGTAGCTTTCTATTACATTTTTTGAAGAAACAAAATAAATCAACATACCTTTAGAATTTAAACAATTTTTCACATGTGTGGGATCCAACACAAGGCTCTTGACAATTAACAGTTATAGCTGGTTAGCTTGTTTACAATTCTTCTGCGGGGAAACAACTTTCCTCCCGCGAGGCTTTTTATGGAACACTGCATTATCTACAAAAATAAAGGAAAGATGTAAGTAATTAATTGATAACTCAGGATCGGAATCATGGACGCGGACAGGCTCCAATTCTCCGTTCGGCAGCTTTCTTCCGTCAGGTTCCTGTACTTCTTGTCCATCCATTCTTATTTCAGGAAAACACAGCAGTTGATTCAGCACTGGTCCCCGTCTACCATTCATAAGCTCTATCTCTCCGTCCTGGTAAATTCACAGCTCGTTTTCAGTCAGGCATTATTTTTCTCAGGAATTGTTTATCACTTACAGGTTCTCAACTATGTTCTGACTCGGTCTCGCTTCGAAGCTCTGACAAAGAATATGTATTGTTAAGAAGGAAAAGTTCGCAGCAGCAGGAGTAGCTCCCTTCGAACGAAAAGGGAAACAGCTGCGCATGCGTGAAACATCTGTCGCCAAAAAGCGCCAAAACTTGAAACTGATGTCGAAGTTCGAACAGGTCCGACGGTCACGTATATCAATATGAGTTTAAAGCTGTGTGATTCCATTTCCCCCCCTCCATATTGACGGATATAAAATCAGACATCAAACTGCGATGTGGATAATGCAAGTTCAACAGCCAGTAAAAGGGAAACTTCACCTAATTTTCTTATTCATCTTAACCCGTGTTCCTCAATTTCCTGAACACGTCGCGGAGGAGGAAAATTTCGAGCAGGTCCAGTACATTACAGGGGGGGGGGAACTCTCCCCAACAGGTTCTATCGCCAAATCTCTTGGCGAATATTCCCTCTCCTTTCTAGCTGCTTAGAAGACAAACTGCCTTACATTACGTGTATGGACCCTTTTCTTCTTTACATACACGTTCTTTGGCTCTGATCTCGTCAAGCTTCCCACTGCACGATGTCAAAATCCCTTTCCCAGAAAGGACTAGCCTCGTATAGGGGTTCCGATCTAACACAAGGAAAGGCGTAGCGGTCACAATATTCACTCCCGTAAAGAATCGCCTGTGGAACATTTCTCTGCTGGAGAAGCATGAGCAAAAGGGTGAACAATATGCTAAGCAGCACATATGGTGATGTACTTGTCAAAAGAATTCGGGGAGAAGCAATCCCCAGATAAGGAATTTTGAGAAGCGTGTACCAAGCCGACAACATTTGAACCAAAAACAAATTCTTAACAAGTGAATAGAGTTTTAAACACAATTAAAAAATTTAGTATCGTAACAATTTAAACTATTACTTAAAAATTAAGTTCAGTTTAATTAAATACACTCATAATAAAATTTGTTTCTTCAGAAGAAACAAATGAGTAGACATCTTCAAGATTGAGTTTTACCTTACCACTAGTCAGAATATATGAATTCGAGAAACTTTAATAGAAAGAGAGGGTAAAAATTAAGCTACCTTAATAAAATTAAAACTAACACACCAAAACTGCAGCAACAAAACTTAAAAAAAACTAAACTTAAAGTTAAACAACCTTAAGGGTCAGGAACAAACAAGTACAAAAAACAAGTAAAATTTTAAGTCCCTAAACTCAAATAAAGTAAACCAACTTCACTTAAAAAAACTTTTAAAACAACCAAACTTAAATTTAAAGTTTACCAAAAGTTACAGTTTAAAACTTACGACGAACTTTAAACAAACTAAAGCAAAATTAATATCTTCAATCACTGATCAAACTCAATCACTTAACTTAAAGCTTGCAATTAATAATAATTAATATGTAATAATGCCGTTACAAGCAAGTGCACGCCATTGGAAAAAAATCTTATCAAAAACAATGAAATAAAACTCTCCTTGGCAATCGACATAAAAGCGATATTTATACGACGGCTATATAGAAAGAGATTATAACCCTTACAGTATAGCTTACAACAGTAGCCCGCATAGTGTGGCTTCTGTGCTTCAGTATATCCCCTTTATCTTAAAAGTAAATGTTAATTTGTTTTAAAAAATGCACCTAATTTTAATATTTCCGTCAAGCCGTCTCAAAATTAGCATGGATAAACTCAAAAACTACGCTGTTAGTACGTAAGTATTTTGAATCATATTGCATTTCTAATAACTACGTTTACTAAATAATACAACGAACTTTTTTACTTTTACACTGCTAAGGAGGACTACTGTTCTAATTTCAGTAGTTGAATATTATCGTATATAATAAGATACCAAATTTGTAAGGTAAGAATTATGAAAGTTGTTGGTATAGAATTGCCTGCTGTAGCTGCTGTTGACACCGCTTCTGTTCAACAGAATTCACGAGCACAAATGTCCATTACTCGATGAATCTGATTAAATGCGAGCTTACTTCTCTTGAGGGTGTCTGACCACCCGGACCAGTGTGCTTCAGAGGGTTTTTTTAAATGAAATGGTATCGTGAGAGAGCATTCGAAAGCAAAGTGATCCGGATCACCTAGTGTTCCACATCTACAACTGTCTGAAGTAGCTAATCTGAAGCGCCGTAAATAGCTTGGAAATGGTCCGTGTCCAGTAAAGAAATGTGTAAGATGAGCACTACTAGTGACCAGATTCAGACCAACTTTGGGGAAGAAACGAAAGGTTCTGCGGCCTGTGGTGGAGTTGTTCCATCTCTGTTGCCAAATTTCTAACATTTTAAGTTCGGTAATCTTTTTTAAATAGGAAACTGGTGCTTTTAGGGGTGTTACAGGCATATTCAAGTCGTTAGCTGCTAGCTTAGCAAGCCTGTCGGCCTCTTCGTTTCCAGCCATGCCTACATGCGCTGGAACCCAGCTCAAGTACGGTCGTTGGGACTCGGGAATCTGAAGTAGAGCATCCCTAATAATGTGGACAGAATCCGCTTTGCTGTTGAGTTCTTTAATGGCCAGTAGGCTCGATGCTGAATCACTCAGTATTCTGACTGGTCCTGTTAGATTTTGCTTAATATAATCTAATGCTGCCTTTATTGCTACAAGTTCCGCCTGATATACACTATTGTAATCTGACAGCCTCTGTGACCAAGTGTAGCAGATAGTATTGCCTCGCATGACGCAGAAGCCGCTACCTGTGCCAAGCTCCGTTTTGGAACCATCCGTATAAAGACAAATTTCGTGCCTAGCCGGAATTAAGGGCTCTATGGTGACTTTGTCATCATAATTTATGTCCGCCGGATGTCCTAGAGAACGAGGGGAATGATCCTCGTAATCACGAGCGCGGTAATTGGTACCCCACAAGATAAAATCTTCCTTTATGCGTAGGATGCGTGCTTGTCCAGCCTGCCTCTCCACGACAAGATCCAATGGTGGTAACCCAGCGAGCACCTGCAATGAATCTGTAGAAGTGGTCCTATAAGCTTTAGTAATCATGAGGAGTTGGAGACGCTGAATAGAATTGAGTTTCCTTCTCAGGTTTCCATTGAGATGAATACCCCATGCTGAAGACCCTTACAAAATCACCCTCGCTGTTATTGTACGATACCAGATCTTCAACATGTCTGGTCTAATGCCCCAATACATGCCAGTAGTTCGTCTCATGTTATTGGTAAGAGATACTACTTTCTGGTGTATATGATGCAAATGTGGAATCCAGTTGAGGCGGTTGTCTATGATGACACCTAGATATTTCAACTGGGAAACAGTCCTAACTGGATGACCTAATAATCTTATAGTTGGATTCCGAATACAACGAATTGACGAGTCAGCGATTTGATTGATGACAGGGTAGAGATATTTATTTGTTACTTATCAGGTTACAATTACAAGGTTTAGCAAATTCGTTCTCCAGTCGGAAGAATAGATTTGTATTAGATTAAATGGTATTTGTTTCTTACGCTCGCCTACAAAGCTATCAAGAAGAGTGTCTTTGCAGGCGATTGCCAATCAACATATCAAAAAGAAAAATCTTATTTTTAGATGAGTTCTTCTCATAAAATCAAATACTATGCAAAATCTGTGAGTACGTATGAACTCATGGGGCGATGTTGATTATAGGTCAGAATTCTGAGACAATAATAAATTAAAGATAAGGAGAAAACCTGTAGTAGCTGCCATTGCGTTGTTCATACACTCGATAAAAGTCGATTCGGACCTTACGATAGTACTGAATGACGCTTTAAAAATAATGAATTATATAAAATCGTAACTACCTAAAACTAGGCTCTCCATGCTAATTTGCGAAGATATGGGCAGCCACCAACAGAGTCCCTTCCGCTCATACTGAATTTTGGTGGCGATTGCTCTCGAGAAATAATAACATATTAGATGGTTACATTTTCTCTACTGACCATGGTTCTAAATGACGAAGCGGGGATATGGGACCTGGAATATTTGGCTGACATTTTTACCAAAAAATGAATCTATCATTGAACAGATAAAATGTCAAAGATTTTGATTCCAGAGTCAAAAATCGTTTTTAAGATGAAACTTAGGAAGACATCTATTGCTTTCAACTCACAAATTCATGCTTGAGTGAAAATAACATCAAAACTCTAAAATAACATCAAAACTGTCATTCTCAGCTTTTGCCTAACGCGTACCATGTAAACAAAAACTGAAAACTTTAGTACCACCACTACGTTTTACAATCATTATTTTTCAGTTTCTTAATACAAATATTAAATAAATATGGGAATATATATATATATATATATGGAAATATATATATGGGAATATATATATATGTAATAATAAATTCCACAGTCAAGAATACACTTAAAATTCTAACTGTATGTTCTTTTCATTTTTAATGGCGATGGTCTCTTTTTTGAAAGTACGGGGAATTAAATCCACAGCCCCGTAGTCAAGTTGTTTTCCCGCATGTTCTACACGTACAGTTATAGAATGTTCTGGAAATATTTAAAACGAAACTGGATTGGCTGACGTCATTTCTTGGAAGCTCCGCCTTTCCGGAGGCTATAAAAGGACTCGCAAAGGAATATCGGGGGCTTTTTCTTAAATGTCACAATACAGTAAACTTCATACAAAAAGTTATTAGTAATTCTTTTTATTTACTTTGGATATCTGATTTTGTAACTGCTATTTCTCCTGAATAATAATAAATGGATCCTGTTTTTATTTTAAAACTTATCGTCTGATAATTTAATTTACGACTAAAGCTGGTATATCACACACACACACATATATATATATATATAGGAATATATATATACATATATTCCCGTATTTTTCTCTTGCGTACCAGCAGTGGACAATGCTCTTAACAAAATACAAGAAAAATATTCAAGCTTCGAATTCGAAGCTTTGAAAGTCAATAATCGTTTGAATATTATTTTTCAGCAGTTCCAGAGTTGTTGTTTGATGACTTTAATGGGTTTTGAATGTCTTCAGAGCGAAATAAATTCCAGCTTAAACACAGCAGAATGCGATGTCCTTATAAACTTTAAATCTAAGAGACTTGAAGACCACTGGTGGGGGCTAGATATTTGGAAAGCTAAAAGGTTTTTAAGCCTATAAAATGCATTGAAACTTAATGACATCAAGAATAAATCTAACGTTTAATGCAATTTTGTTAAAGTTTTAAGAAAATGCTTTCAGAGGTTTTCTCGCTCATCGATAACACATTATAACAAGGCATTGATTGATACAGTTCTGTCTGAACATCCGGAATAGTTTTTCACTGAAAATGTTTGGTGCGATTCTTACAATTCTTTCTTATCAAGTATTTAATAATTATATTTTGATCACATTATAGTTATGTAAGAAAATATTAAATGTGTGAACATTTTCTTGGTGAAATGTTCTTTTATCCGGATTTATAGTCTGCTTTTATAGTCCAGTCTGCTTTTATGCAGATTTATAGTCCTGTCTGCTTTTATGCAAACTTATAAATATGATAAATTACCCAGTATGTATATTTTTAGTCAGAACGAATACTTGTTAATTGTATCTACAATTTACTTTTATCGCATGTCTAATATATCAAAGTGTGTAAATGTTGCGTGCAGTTTTGTATAAATGAAATCATCAATCCGAAAGATGAATCTCTTAAAATACAAATGTACATTTTTCTCTTTCCTCTGTGCACTGTTAGGCATTAAGTAGACAAATAACAGACTCATAATTAAGGTAAAATAGCAGGACGAACAAATATTAATTTAGAAGTCAAACAACAAAAATCATGATGATTCGGTAAAACCGTCAAAACTACTCATGTGAAAATTTGCAAATATAATGCTGATTTTTGTTGTTTGACTTAATTAAATAATGACTTATTAAATACGAGTCTGTCGTTATTAAATTAATGAGAGGCTCATATTTAGTTTACAAATACATTATGGTACTTTACAGAGGAAAAGATTAAAATTTCAAGCAGTATTAATTTACTGAACACGCAGAAATTATCACTCCAAGTATTCGCTTCTGGTAGCAATAGCGGTTGTTATACAGCTGGCTATGGAGCCAGGATGGCAGTTCATTTCTAAAATTTATCCTTCGTATTGTCTGGCAAAGGTTATCGTGCTATTCTCTGCAACTTTTGATAAGGTATTTTCAGCTGGTGAGAGATGTAGGTCACCGATCAAGGCAACTGTTGAACACGCTGCGTATTTAAGAAATGAGAAACAGCATACCCAATAGGCAATCTTTTTATCCTTTTGTTGAAAGGTGGGACAATGAACGCCCAAATATAGGCCACAGGATCCGACAATTAAAATCTCAGCAGTGTAACGGTAGTTGATCAACGTATCGAAAATGCGGATTACAGAGGTATAAAGTGCGTACACAATGGCCCCTTCCCGTACTACCAATCCAGATGTTAAATTGGTATGATAATGAGGAGAGCAGACTTCTATTCCACTACAAACTTCCACAATTTTCCTCGCCGCCTACAAGCATATAAATACAGTAATGATGATGTGATAAACAAAGCGATATTCTTCAAAAAACAAGACGTTACAGATCAACGTATATGTGTAGTTAAAATCATTATTGCGGCTACTTGGAGCTACTTATTACACCTAATGTAACCTACGTTACGTGACGAGTCTCTACAATACCTAATTGCTATGCTGACACTATGTATATCGTCTCGCCTGTTACTGAATGGGGGTCATTGAGATTCCACATGTTGCTTTGTGATCACTTTCACTACAAAAACAGTCTTTTGATCTTGACCAGCTCAAGCAGCAGCTCGAATGATTTACTGGATGTGTTAATTTCTGCACCATAAAAATTTTTGGGAGAAATGCTTTAATTCTTTACAGTGTTAAATAATCTTATTTCATTATAAACTCGTTAAATTTTACAATTTTGATTCTCTGTGAAAGTTAATTACTATTATAATCATGATTACTTCCGATAAAGTATACTCAGAACGTAGGTAAATTTACGATGGGAATCTCAACCGATATACCACCGCGTTATTTTAGTTACATAAATGGCTATGGTGTATGTGTGACATAATCTAAGAAACTTAAAAAATTAGTAAACACGTTTTCTGTATTTTATATTTGGTGCAGTACACAAATCATTGCATAAAATCATTCCACATGACACTACACTCCTACTAAAAAAATAAACAAAAAAGGCGAAACATGGAATTAAAAAACTGTTTAATAGCTATGCATGAAACTGATCCAAGAGTTTGGTGTGGCAATACTAGACAGACAATTAAGCAAAGACATACAAAACACGGGTATCATAGCCATTACATCTCGAAAGACCAAATGGGTTGGAAGAATGTGCAACGGAAACATCACGCTAATAATGGGTATGATACCCTCTAGTTGAAATACGTGCTCGACAACGGAGAGGCGAGCTGGCAACAGTATCGTTGATTGCTTTCTGTGGCAATAGGGGCCCATTCATATAGTAATGCAGTCGGAGCTCGTGGAGGGTGCAATGGACAAAGGATAGTGGTGGGTGCATGTTGGGACGAAGGATAGTAGGCACTCTGCAACCTACTATCCTTTGTTCCAACATGTCCCACACATATTCTATGGGATTCAAGTCCAGTGATGTAGCAAGCCACGGCAGTTGTGGAATGGTTTTACTCTCCAGGTAACTCCGAACCGCTCGAGTTCAGCTCTATGCGGGCCGGTGTTATCATCCATAAATATCGAATAAATACCCATTCCACGGGAAAAGGAACGACAAGAAGGTATAGAATTTAGTCCTGATATCGGGCGGCTGTGATAGAACCACCAGAAGCCGATGGTCCCATTCATTGGTATCCCATTCCGTACAAGTAAGGCTTCTATTATGTAATGGTCCTTTTCGATGATGTTTGGCGCCGTATCCCTGGCTCTCGTTATATCATTCCCTTAAGGAATCGTTCTGAATGTTAAATGAAGACTCATTCGTAAAGAATACATGGGCCCACTGTTCTGATCTCTAACCGCAATGTTCACGGCCCCAATTCAGCTGCGCTGTGTCATGCAATGGGGACAAAGGAACACAAGCTACAGGTCGTTGGGCGTATAGTCTTCCTTCATGCAGTCTTCTCGGGATATTGGCCGTCCTGCAGCAGCAGAGATGTTAGTGATCTAGCGTACTGCGCATAGCAATACGAAGCGATCGTCTGCCGCTGTGGTAATCATCCGGTTTCTAGGCCCAAGCCTTCTACAGGGGCTTGGTAACGATTCCACGCCTTATTGATCACATTACGATGCACATTAATCTCTCTAAAGCAGCGAATTGTCTTGCACCAGCTTGCAACATTCCGACAGCTTTTAAACGTATTTTTATGGGGAAAATCTCGTCTTGGGCTTATGCGTTCCGCTTTGGCTATCTCGGGTTACACGGAACTATTCGCTGCTTGCGAACTGACGCATAAATCCTGCATGCCTCTTTTTAAGGCGTTGTGATGTGAAGGCGGGATTGAGCCTTTCGTTAATTTTAGTAGTTGCCTATTTGCATCTGGCGATGCAATATCTATCTCGTACGTATATACTGTATATTTTAATTCTGCTTTTTACATTCGTACCTTTTCTTTTAGAATTTGTTGCTTATTTTTTTAGCATGAGTGTGTATCACATAAAAGTCCTATGGATATTTCTTCCTCCAAAATGCTTACTGCAGTGTGCATTTTTTCGTGCAGATTGTAACGAAATTTTTCTCACTTTTACAACGCGTGAGGTAATTTAAAGGAAATAATTTCAAAAGTATAAAACCATTTTGATTGCAGAATTTTATTGAATAAACTTACTGCATTCAAGAATTAAAATGAAGATCACCACGGACTAGTGCTATAATGTTATGTTAAACTGCTACATAAAGTAAACATTCATGCTTTATATTGAAAAAAAGAATGGACAAGGATATATTAAAGTTATGTTTTCGATTGCGTTATCAGCTTTATTAAAGAGAATTAAAAATATCAATAGTTTTTAATTATTCGTATGAAACAAGATAATATGCACAACTAATCCTCGAACGCAGCTCAAACGTTTATTGAAAATACTTCTACTGAAATTCCTTAATGCATCTTAAAGAACTTCTTAGTGAAATGTCAGTAAATCAGATAAATTTTACATCATTAACTGCAAATTATAACTTTCTTCAGTTGATGCATTTTCGACTTAACCTGAAAGCTTTTAAATTCATATTTACGTATAAATTCTGAATTGAAAAGCTATTTTCGATCAGCTACAAGAAACAAATATTCTATTTCTCCATTCTGATGAAAAATGACTTCGAGGTCCTGAGGCAGTTTCCATTTTAAAAATAAATTTCTGTTAATGAAGGATGTATATTCAAATGGACTTCTTCCAAAACTGTAAATCCATTTGCTAAAATACGCGCAGTAAGAAAAATAAAGTTTAGGAATCGATTTCATTCTTGTGATTTTCATCTTGCGATTATCTAATGCATCGTAAATGCATTTTTAAAATGAATAATTTTGAAGCTTACTAAAAGTAGGGTCATTTTGATATGTATTCTTTACTTTGGAAAGGGCATTGGACATTTGAAATTCTGACTTTGAGAACTAAGGCGCATGTATTACATGTTAGAATAAATTAAGAAAACCGCTTTTATAAAAAGCAATTTTAAAAGTGATTTGATCATTTTAAAAGTGATTTGACAGTGAAATATAAACTATTTTAAATAAATTAAAGTTAAATTAACGATGAATGATATATAAGTTCTATTTTCAATGAATGTGTAGTCCAAAGGGCAGTTTGACCAGAAGGGCTATTAATTTCGTTCTGGTATTTTACGTTGGTTCACTATAAAACGGCGTTTCACTTTCCAAATTCTTGCCACCAAATATTAGGGCCTTGCATTATATTTAAAGACATTCAATAATGAAGAATAGGCTTCAATGTATGCATGTTTCTCGACAGTGAAAAGGTAACGGTACTGAGAGACATAAAATTTTGAATAACGTAGTCCTCAACTCGAATAGGGGCATCTGGAAGACAACATTTGGAATATGTTTTATTATCTGTTTCATATCTTGTAACCTTTAACAAATTTTCGATTAACAAACTCAACTATTTCAAAGCGTTCCGTTACATTAACAGCGCGTGGAGCTTTCATGCACGAATATTTTATGCACGAAGTTTCTTTATATTTCTTACTGTTGTTGGCAGCGTAGCAAAGCAAATGTATTACAATGTTTAACGGTATTTATGTTGAATGTCTTTGAATGTCTGTATTACGTTTCAAATCCCATTTGGAATCCCCGTGAAAAAAAACGTCTCTTTGGGCGTAATATCAAATCTGAAAGCTTTCAGATTTTACTTTTTTAAAACTTTTGTTGCTATAATATTACAGATTTTATGAACTAACTAGCGGGAAAGCGCACCAGATGCGCGGAATACGGCCAAAGCAATATTTATAAGTTCTGTGTGCTGTAAAGCTGAAAATAAAATGAACTATTAATTTAATGTACTGCATGCAAAATTGCTAGCTGCGACCAAAGCAAAATTTATGAGGCCTAACCTACACCTGAAAAGGAAGTGCATAAAAACATTTCACTAGGAATTGGCCTTTGTTGCTGCATGCATTTTAGACATAGAAAAGACATTCGACAGAGTATGGCATGCCAGCCTTCTTTTCAAAATGCAAAAAGCACTTCTCCCAATCTCATCAAATGAATACATTTCTATTTAAAAATCGTAAAGCTAGAATTGGAAAATCTCTCTCCAATACAAAGATCATTAAAGGTGGCGTCCGTTAAGGAAGCATTTTAGCTCTGATCCTAGTTAGCATCTTCATAAATGATCTGCTGCAGCCATTAAATGCTAAAATTAATAAATATGTTGATGATATTGCCGTTCTTACGAAGTCTTTAAAACCGCAACTCGCTATTGACAAACTAAAGTTTTCAGCTAATATCATTGGTTGAAGATCTGTAGAATTCAGTTAAGCCCAAATAAGTGTAATGTCACTATGTTTACAAGATATAAAAAGACTACTCCTGTCGACATTGGTATTCAAATTAATAATGTACAAATACCAGTTAACAGCTCCATTTAATACCTAGGTCTGCTATTTGACAAACTGCTGTTGTTTAAAGAATAAAGTATGATTGCATTACGAAAAGCTAAAGCAAGGGTAATTGCCTTCTATCCTCTCCTACGAAGAAACTACATAAGAACAAAACGTATACTATATCTCACTAGGATTTGACCCATTTTACTCTACGGTATTCTTGCTTCGAGCACTGTTGCAAAATCCTATCATAAAATATTCGAAGTTTTCCAAAATAAATAGCTAAGGATGATTTTAAACTCCTCGTGGTACGTTTGGAATAAGCAAATACTTAAAGAAATGAAGATCGATTCCATACATGACGAAATACTTTCTACTTGCCATGAACATACAGTCAAAAGGCCAAGAACCATCGATCACAATCAACGAGTGGTAAATTTATAATGGTTTTTCAAGCTTAAAACTTCAAATTCACTCTCATTTTTCTGCAGCGTCGCCGTAGCTGTGTGGGCGGTGTCCAATGTTGGCTTGCAGTTTTTCTGGCCGCGCTTGCGGAAAGGCTTTTTTGACTGATTTGATAAATGGTAATTTATTCATTATGGGGGGGGCGAAACTTCAAAATTATGGTATTTTTTCCTGTTATCTTGCGGAGGACTTGTTGATATCGTCACTTTTCGTCTGGTTTTCATGTAGCTCATATGTCCGCATTACAGATCCAGCTTCCCCTCAGGACCGGGCGCGGAGGTTCAACTTTCGCTCTGGCCTCTGAGAGGGGCTGGCGCACCATCTGGAATACACCAGGCAGCACTGGTCCTTAATTTGCTACCTGCCAGTCGCATGGGCAAGCCCGTCGCAGAGAGCCGTTACCTAGTAGACCAGGGGAGGATCACCTCCCGGCTACGGATTCACACCGCTCAAAACATGCCAGAACCCGAGGCCGGCCAGTAAGTGACCTTTCCCAGGGCCTTCAGAACCATCAAGTTCATAAATTTTACACCCCCGTGGCCGAGATTGCCTAGGTACAGATCCTAGCCAATAGCTTCGCAGAGTTCTCTATGTCGACCCCCGGGGGGAGCATACAAGGTTTTGTTTTATTGTTTTATACGGGCGCAGCCCTTCCGCCTGGTTTGTTGAACCTTATGAAGAAAAGGAGGCGCAACCCTTCCAACAACAAATGACACGAGTCGGCCGTATCCGGCGAGCCGGAGCATACAAGGTATTTTCTCCTTCCTTCCAGCACGCCTTCGTGGTATAACGGTTAGGACGCTCGGCGCGTAATCAAGAGGTCTAGGTTCGAATCCTGGCGAGGGCATTACTTATTTTTCATGTCTCCTGCTTTAAAAAAATTCTGATGACTCTGCAGATGCACAACAGTCTTAACAGACAGATTAGGTAATGTTAATTGATTCAGGAAAAGCGCAAGAGGTCTGTTTGAATAAGATGAATACCTTCGTTGAGAACATTATAAGAAATTCATTTTAAATTTACGTTCCAGGCTTCTGCAGCACCGAGATTTGAATTTGTATTCAACTACCAATATTTAGCGGTTTTAATAAAATGATTAGTATCGGATTCTAGTAATCAATAGAAAAGAGGAAGTAATATTCACTTATCATATCGCTAAAACGTTGCCCACAATGGTCTGGATAGTAAAAACTTGCGAGCTGGAAGTGATTCAACTGCAGTGAAATCGAAGTAGTAATAAATGAAAAATTTGAAGGGAAATTAGAATTGCTTCCCGTCATCGATTGGTTTGCAGAGCTAAATGAGAAAAATGAAGGTGGAAAAGCTGAAGCAATAAATCTGCTGATCAATCTATTTTAGAAAAAAAAATCAGCAAACAAGGAGCATTTTTAAAATTACATCATCGGATTAGTTTTAATGTAAAAATTTAGGTACAGAACTTCTGTTCGAAGAAACATAAAATATTAAATATAAGAAATCTATTATTAATGACAATGTTCAGGATTCAGAATTAATGCGTTATTTGTGGAGCGACCGACACATACTTTAGAAAACAGAGAATAAATATTATTCGGTTCAACTTTTATATAAATTGAAGCAGTATATCGTTCCAAACAATTATTTTACTTCAGTTTGCTAATTTATGAACAACTTTTGTGAAAATTATATTTTAAGTTTTACTGACAGTTAAGCTTAAGACTGTTCTATTTATTTTCTTTTTAGTTCACGTTCCAGACATTCACTCAGACCAAAACATTACGTAAATTAATGACCACGGAAGATTGATTAAACCTAATCAGTTGAACTGTTACTCATACTAAGTGCAGTAAAAGCCCAATGTGCTGTTTGAACACTGTGTAGAATCCTTAGTTTTTTCCCCCTGAAGCTGGATATGTGAAAAATGTGCAGTGCCATCGCATTTGGGCCTCTCTAATACGCGCCGAGTGTGCTACCGTTACACCACAAAGGCACGCTGCAAGGAAGAAAATATTGCTACGTTTTTTCTTTTCTTCTGACACCAGTTGTTACGTTATTTTCTTCCTTCACGTTCGTACGGGGTTCGTAGATTTAGAGTAAATAACGACGATACTTGATGAAGTATCGAAACACTCTTTATTTAGCCAATGTTAATCAGGACAGCCCCAATAACACTTTTTACAGTCGTCGAAGATCTACTATAAACACGCTGACACAATCCGCGACACAGCCTTCAGGTTATCAGGCTATCACGGTGGATACAGCTTCACCGCAAAGCACCAGAGCACAGCTTTCGACTCTCCTTGGTCGTTCTCGGAACTCCACGTACTCTCGAGACTCTCCACGCTACAACTCGCGATGCACTCGACGACACAACAGAGCACGGCTCCCGACTCTTCGGTTCAGTCGTTGTCGGAGCTCAACACGCTCTCTCGATGATGCACTAACCGCGATACACTAGGAGAAATTATGTATATATTATTAAGTATATTTATATACGTTATATATATTTTATATTATGTATTATGTATATGCACAAAATATTGTATATTTACGGACATGTCTGAGGTATTTAAACTCTAGGACATAATATTTTAAACGAATGAACTTATTCGTCCTTAAACTGCATAGTACAATGAATGTTGCATAAAATTATGTATATTTGCGTATGTTACGTATACTTGTATATTATGTATTATGCATATGCAGAAAATATTGTATATTTACGGTCATGCCTGAGGTAAAGAATTTCATTTAAACTCTAGGACATAATATTTTAAACGAATAAACTTATTTATCTTTAAACTACGTAATACAGTAAATGTTGCACAGAAGCGCAAAGAAATGTATCAGGAAGAAGTGCTTATTATTGAGAAATCATTTCTTGTTTGACATTTACTTTCAATTATTCTATTTAATTTTAGATAAATGTAAAGTTTATGGAAACTAAACAAGTTATATTTATCAGGAGAATCAATTTTTCGCCTCCGGTGAATTTTGTAATTACGATCCAAGCTGCATTTTCAAAGAACCAATTATTGATTGCAGGTACTCGAAAACTCTGTTTGGAATATTATTGGTTAGGGAAAAGATAAAACATGAATAATGACATCCTGATAGCTTTGGATTTGCTACAATAATTTCATTGTTTCTAAAGAGATGTAAGTAGCTTTGATTCGTACAACACTGTTTTCACTCTGCGAGATTCATGAGTATTAATCAGTATGAATCAATACCAGTTTGTTCTTAAACACTTTCGTTTTCTATACTGTGATTTCGCGCATGGAGAAGAATTTTAGGATGATTAACTGTAACATTTCCAAGTGTTACTTCCAAGTATTATATTTATTCCATCACTTAGCATAAACTTTATAACAGTTAGTCATTTCATTTTTAATGATACAGTTCACATTATAGCAAAAATTATAAAATATGTTATTAGAAAAACTAATTTTACAGCATTTTCTGTTAACTATAAAGTTTAATTACGATAAATAAGAATAATATTTTTCAAACCTCGTATTGCTCAATAAATTTTATTATTTTTATTAACTTCCTTTTTCCCTTTTATTTTATATTGAGATGAAATTTCATATTCCAGCACTTTATTTCATTGAAGTGAAAATTCGGTTCTCCTAAAAAAAAAGCCACTTTTGATAATACTAATAAATTTTATTTAGCCTTTTGAAACTCAAACAAATAACCCCTCTCCATCTTAATAAAAACTACTAGTACAAATATAAGATCTTTTAAATACCTCTCATGTTGCCATTCCGGAAAAATACAACTCTTTCCCTTTTATTCATAATTCGCGATCTTTTTTTTTCTGGTGTTGCCATTGTGGAAAAGCACAACTCTTTTTCTTTTATTCACAATTCACGATCTTTACAACTGAAATTTTGTTTTTCTGTTTAATAGTTACTTACCCAATTACATTCATTTTCTGGTTGATAAAAGTACAGTTTTTTTCAACTGATACATATGTTTCATTAACTAAAATTTTTTTTGTTGTTTTTTTTTAATTAGTATATGTTTTTGCCTTTGCGGTGTCCAATGATCATTATAAATAATTTTTAAATTACAAAAATTAAGTTTCTTCTAGAAAACATACAGATTAAGTATAAAAAATCTCCCATTAACTATAAAATTACTTCAGAATTCATAACTGATCCGTTTTATTTACTCGTACGAAGTAAAGGGAGTATTATAATCGCGAAATATTTTGGGTTTCATTTTTCAACTAATGTATCCATTTTGATCGCTCTCGTATCCATCTGAAGGATTATTTTGCATGACATCTGTTCGTGAGGACAGAATAAAGGACACTTTTCCCAAAACAGATTGTTAAATTTGATATAAAAAGGATTCAGAAGAGGTTTTTTTATGATGCCTGTATGTACTCCCGTGCGTTATACGTATGTATATATCTTAGAGAGCTCAAAAACGATTAGCCGTAGAACGTTGAAATTTTGTACATGGGACTGATATCACATCCAACTGTGCACCTCCATTTTATTGCAATGAGCCGCACCAAACATATATATATAGAGAGATATAGATATCCACCCTCTTTTCCGGCTAGGTGAGCTGTGTTGTTTTATTCGTAAATGCTGGTAAATTGTGTAATTTTTTTTTAAAGTGATTGAATTTTATGTTTTTCGTATAGTCCGGTTAAAGCTTTTATGCCTTTAGTTAATCTGCATGCAATAGTTGTTGAATTATCAGAAATTTTAAAGTGGCGCTAGGCTTAACGTGGCACATATTTCTTTACGTTTGGAACACTTATTAATATAGCCAACTCAGTTGGTGCACCAGTATTAACTTCATTTGGCGCAGCGGGACCTGAAGTATAATTTAAATTTGTGTTCACTAAAAATTTTGTGTTATTTAACGTTGGCCGAATTGCTTGTTTCTTCGTATAAACTCTAAATATAATTGCTAATTTTTTTAACAGTTTTTAACTGCATTTGGTGTTTTTTTTTTAACAATTTTTAAGAAATATATTTGAGTTTGCTCTTCTTCGAAGTGAGAATTTGATTGATTAAATGCTAAACATATCTCTAATGAAATTCAAGGAAATAAGTTTAATTGAATTTCAGCAAAAATGTGTATAATTTAATAGGTCATACAAGGAAGTCATCAGATTGTTTTTCAATTTTACAATATTTTTACCAATTCAAGTGAACATCCAATTAAGCTGACTGAGGTAGCAATGTAAAAAAAGCTATAAAGCTAGAATAATAGAAAAAAAGAAAATTTGTAAAAAATTTTATCGTTTCAACCAACAGAGTGCACAAAGTCCAACGGATAATCGCTCAACATGACATCATAATTTTTTAGAATTATTCAGAATTATGACAAAAATTTCATAACTACCAATCTTATCAATTAGCTTAATTGGATGTTCACTTGAATTAGTAAAAATAGTCTAAAATTGAAAAGATATCTGATGATCTCCTTGTATAGCCTGTTAAATTATACACATTTTTGCTGAACTTCAATTAAACTTATTTCCTTGAATTTAATTAGAGATATGTTTAGCATTTAATCAATCAAATTCTTACTTCGAAGAAAAGCAAACTCAAAATATATTTCTTAAAAATTGTTAAAAAAAAACACCAAATGCAGTTAAAAACTGTTAAAAAAAACTAGCAATTAAATTTAGAGTTTATACGAAGAAAGAAGCAATTCGGTCAACGTTCAGTAACACAAAATTTTTAGTGTACACAAATTTAAATTATACTTCAGGTCCCGTTGGGCAAAATGAAGCTGATACTGATGAACCAGCTGAGTTGGCTATACTAATTAAACAATTAAACTGATAAATAAACAATTAAACTAATAGTTCTATTCAATTATTTATAGCCATTTTAAAATTTTTTTACAAATTTGTTGTTATACATCACAAAGAGTCAAACAGTTTCAATAATACAGAAAAATATGGAAACGTAGACAGCTTTTAACAAAGAAGGCATTTAATTTTGTTTTTGAACTAAAAAATTTCAAATAGTTTTAAAAAGTGATATTATGAATTAAATTAGTTTCCGTCAATTTCGCCGACTAAGGAATTTTACAGCTTTCACTCTGTGATTAATAGATAGGTTAATTACGCAGGATAAACAAATATATTAGTAATTTAATTTGGTAACAATCTGGGAGATATTCAGAGATACAGAAAACTACTTAATTAATCAAAGTGGACGCCTGCTGCTTTAATCTTTTAGATCTCATTTTGACAGTTGAAAGGAAATAAGATATATTTTATAACTCTGGAGTTTATATTCCCAGGAGAAGTGCAAATCACAAATTGAAATAATAGAGATTTAGTACTGAAAACAAACTGCATTGATGGAAAGCAGGAAACCATGTGTTGCTAGTCGAAAAGTTATCCCGAAGGATCGGTTGTGAATCAATGGTGTGTAATGTTATCAAGAGGCGGCCGAGACGTTTTAGTGGTTAAGGTAGTCTGACCGCGATACAAAAGAGCCGGGATTCGAATCCCGCATATGTAAAATTGTCTGTCCATTCATAGGAGGTAACCATGGCCCCCTATTAGGTGACTCCCCAATAAAATGGCCATCACTTCTGGCGTTAGGAGTGACCAATGCCTTTCTATATTAAGTATAGAACAATATAAAAATATTCATTTAATCATTTAACATTTGTGCAACATGTCAGCATTTACTGTGTAAATAATATTCATAACTCTGACTGTATTTATGTTCAATATTAAATTTGGTAAATACCACAATATACATTGAGACATTCTTCAGGAAGCGTTTCATGATAGTGTAATATGACATCATTACTGTGTAATTTCAATTCAAGATCAAGAGTGCATTTATCAGAGTGACCATAAACAATAAAACAATTCAGTAATTTCAAATATCTAGAGGTTTGCGTTGTGAGGTTTGTTATAACGCAGTAAATTATTAAAGAAGGTCCAGTGACATAAATTTAATTAAAATTAAAACAAATACCAAAGGTAAGAAAACAATTTAACGTTTATTTTGCTGACTTAATTAGAATAAATATACATTTTGGTTAGGTAGTGGCTTTCTATCACATTTTTTTGAAGAAACAAAATAAATCAACATACCTTTAGAATTTAAACAATTTTTCACATGTGTGGGATCCAACACAAGGTTCTTGACAATTAACAGTTCTAGCTGGTTAGCTTGTTTACAATTCTTCTGCGAGGAAACAACTTTCCTCCTGCGAGGATTTTTGTGGAACATTGTATTATCTACAGAAGTAAAGGAAGAGTAAGTAATTAATTCGATCATCTCAGGACCGGAATCATGGGCGCGGACAGGCTCCCATTCTCCGTTCGGCAGCTTTCTTCCGTCAGGTTCCTGTACCTCTTGTCCCTGCTGCCCATTCTTATTTCAGGAAAAGACAGCAGTTGATTCAGCACTGCTCCCCGTCTACCATTCAGAACCTCTATCTCTCCGTCCTGGTAAATTCATAGCTCCTTTTTAACCAGGCATTATATTTCTATGGAACTGTTTATCATTTGCAGATTCTCAACTATGTTCTGACTCAGTCTCGCCTCGAAGGTCTGACCTCGTCGCAGCTCTTTCCCTCCAACTACGCAGCAACCACTTTTGTCCATTGGAGAAATCTTGAATAATTGGCGAAGAACGCTGATGTAAAAGTCACCGAGCACGGCAGCCCAAAAGAAAGATCCGATGAAATCTTCATGGGAAAAACTTGTCCGGCTACCAGATGTTGGCACCCATCGCTGTCCAGCAGTGTAGCCTTCCAAGCTTCCCACTGCACGATGTCAAAATCCCTTTCCCAGAAAGGACTAGCCTCGTATAGGGGTTCCGATGTAACACAAGGAAAGGGGTAGCGGTCACAATTTTCACTCTCGTAAAGAATCGCCTGTGGAACATTTCTCTGCTGGAGAAGCCTGAGCAAAAGGGTGAATAATATGCTAAGCAGCACATATGGTGATGTACTTGGCAAAAGAATTCGGGGAGAAGCAATCCCAAGATAAGGAATTCTGAGAAGCGAGTACCAAGCCGACAACATTTGGACCAAAAACAAATTCTGAACAAGTCAATAGAGTTTTAAACACAATTAAAAAATTTAGTATCGCAAAAATTAAAACTATTACTTAAAAATTAAGTTCAGTTTAATTAAATACACTCATAATAAAATTTGTTTCTTCAGAAGAAACAAATGAGTAGACATCTTCAAGATTGAGTTTTACCTTACCACTAGTCAGAATATATGAATTCGAGAAACTTTAATAGAAAGAGGGGGTAAAAATTAAGCTACCTTAATAAAATTAAAACTAACACACCAAAACTGCAGCAACAAAACTTAAAAAAAACTAAACTTAAAGTTAAACAACCTTAAGGGTCAGGAACAAACAAGTACAAAAAACAAGTAAAATTTTAAGTCCCTAAACTCAAATAAAGTAAACCAACTTCACTTAAAAAAACTTTTAAAACAACCAAACTTAAATTTAAAGTTTACCAAAAGTTACAGTTTAAAACTTACGACGAACTTTAAACAAACTAAAGCAAAATTAATATCTTCAATCACTGATCAAACTCAATCACTTAACTTAAAGCTTGCAATTAATAATAATTAATATGTAATAATGCCGTTACAAGCAAGTGCCCGCCATTAGAAAAAAAAATCTTATCAAAAACAATGAAATAAAAGGCTCTTTGACAATCGACATAAAAGCGATATTTATACGACGGCTACATGGAAAGAGATTATAACCCTTACAGTATAGCTTACAACAGTAGCCCGCATAGTGTGGCTTCTGTGCTTCAGTATATCCCCTTTATCTTAAAAGTAAATGTTAATTTGTTTTAAAAAATGCTCCTAATTTTAATATTTCCGTCAAGCCATCACAAAATTAGCATGTATAAACTCAAAGACTGTTAGTACGTAAGTATTTTGAATCATATTGCATTTCTAATAACTACGTTTATTAAATAATACAACGAACTGACGAATCAGCGATTTGATTGATGACAGGGAAGAGATATTTATTTGTTACTTATCAGGTTACAATTATAAGGTTTAGCAAATTCGTTCTCCAGTCGGAAGAATAGATTTGTATTAGATTAAATGGTATTTGTTTCTTACGCTCACCTACAAAGCTATCAAGAAGAGTGTCTTTGCAGGCGATTGCCAATCAACATATCAAAAAGGGAAATCTTATTTTTAGATGAGTTCTTCTCATAAAATCAAATACTATGCAAAATCTGTGAGTACGTATGAACTCTGAGACAATCATAAATTAAAGATAAGGAGAAAATCTGTAGTAGCTGCTATTGCGTTGTTCATACGCTCGATAAAAGTCGATTCGGACCTTACGATAGTACTGAATGACGCTTTAAAAATAATAAATTATATAAAATAGTAACTACCTAAAACTAGGCTCTCCATGCTAATTTGCGAAGATATGGGCAGCCACCAACAGAGTCCCTTCCGCTCATACTGAATTTTGGTGGCGATTGGTCGCGAGAAGTAATAACATATTCGATGGTTACATTTTCTCAACTGACCGTGGTTCTAAATGACGAACCGGGGATATTGAATCTGGAATATTTGGCTGACATTTTTACCAAAAAATGAAACTATCATTGAACAGATAAAATGCCAAAGTTTTTGATTCCAGAGTCAAAAAATCGTTTTTAATATGAAACTTATGTATTTTTTCTGGTGCATGGTAAAGTAAACAAATCATTGCATAAAATCATTCCACATGAAATTAGACTCCTACTAAAAATAAACAAAAAAGGCGAAATATGGAATTAAAAAACTGTTTAATAGCTATGGGTGAAACTGAGCCAAGAGTTTGGTGTGGCATTACTAGAGCACATAACAAACAATTAAGCAAAGACATACAAAACACGGGTATCATAGCCATCATATCTCGAAAGACCAAATGGGTTGGAAGAATGTGCAACGGAAACATCACGCTAATAATGGGTATGATACCCTCTAGTTGAAATACATGCTCGACAACGGAGAGGCAAGCTGGCAACAGTATCGTTGATTGCTTCCTGTGGCAATAGGGCCCATTCATATAGTAATGCAGTCGGGGCTCGTGGAGGATGCAATGGACGAAGGATAGTGGTGGGTGCATGTTGGGACGAAGGATAGTAGGCACTCTGTGACCTACTATCCTTTGTCCCAACATGTCCCACACATATTCTATGGCATTCAAGTCCAGTGATGTAGCAAGCCACGGCAGTTGTGGAATGGTTTTACTCTCCAGGTAACTCCGAACCGCTCGAGCTCAGCTCTATGCCGGCCGGTGTTATCATACATAAATATCGAATAAATAGCCATCCCAGAGAAAAAGGAACGACAAGAAGGTATAGAATTTAGTCCTGATATAGAGCGGCTATGATAGAACCACCAGAGGCTGGTGGTCCCATTCATTGATATCCCATTCCGTACAAGTAAGGCTTCTATTATGTAATGGTCCTTTTCGATGATGTTTGGCGCCGTATCTCTGGCTCTCGCTATATCATTCCCTTAAGGAATCGTTCTGAATGTTAAATGAAGACTCATTCGTAAAGAATACATGGGCCCACTGTTCTGATCTCTAACCGCAATGTTCACGGCCCCAATTCAGCTGCGCTGTGTCATGCAATGGGGACAAAGGAACACAAGCTACAGGTCGTTGGGCGTATAGTCTTCCTTCATGCAGTCTTCTCGGGATATTGGCCGTCCTGCAGCAGCAGAGATGTTAGTGATCTAGCGTACTGCGCATAGCAATACGAAGCGATCGTCTGCCGCTGTGGTAATCATCCGGTTTCTAGGCCCAAGCCTTCTACAGGGGCTTGGTAACGATTCCACGCCTTATTGATCACATTACGATGCACATTAATCTCTCTAAAGCAGCGAATTGTCTTGCACCAGCTTGCAACATTCCGACAGCTTTTAAACGTATTTTTATGGGGAAAATCTCGTCTTGGGCTTATGCGTTCCGCTTTGGCTATCTCGGGTTACACGGAACTATTCGCTGCTTGCGAACTGACGCATAAATCCTGCATGCCTCTTTTTAAGGCGTTGTGATGTGAAGGCGGGATTGAGCCTTTCGTTAATTTTAGTAGTTGCCTATTTGCATCTGGCGATGCAATATCTATCTCGTACGTATATACTGTATATTTTAATTCTGCTTTTTACATTCGTACCTTTTCTTTTAGAATTTGTTGCTTATTTTTTTAGCATGAGTGTGTATCACATAAAAGTCCTATGGATATTTCTTCCTCCAAAATGCTTACTGCAGTGTGCATTTTTTCGTGCAGATTGTAACGAAATTTTTCTCACTTTTACAACGCGTGAGGTAATTTAAAGGAAATAATTTCAAAAGTATAAAACCATTTTGATTGCAGAATTTTATTGAATAAACTTACTGCATTCAAGAATTAAAATGAAGATCACCACGGACTAGTGCTATAATGTTATGTTAAACTGCTACATAAAGTAAACATTCATGCTTTATATTGAAAAAAAGAATGGACAAGGATATATTAAAGTTATGTTTTCGATTGCGTTATCAGCTTTATTAAAGAGAATTAAAAATATCAATAGTTTTTAATTATTCGTATGAAACAAGATAATATGCACAACTAATCCTCGAACGCAGCTCAAACGTTTATTGAAAATACTTCTACTGAAATTCCTTAATGCATCTTAAAGAACTTCTTAGTGAAATGTCAGTAAATCAGATAAATTTTACATCATTAACTGCAAATTATAACTTTCTTCAGTTGATGCATTTTCGACTTAACCTGAAAGCTTTTAAATTCATATTTACGTATAAATTCTGAATTGAAAAGCTATTTTCGATCAGCTACAAGAAACAAATATTCTATTTCTCCATTCTGATGAAAAATGACCTCGAGGTCCTGAGGCAGTTTCCATTTTAAAAATAAATTTCTGTTAATGAAGGATGTATATTCAAATGGACTTCTTCCAAAACTGTAAATCCATTTGCTAAAATACGCGCAGTAAGAAAAATAAAGTTTAGGAGTCGATTTCATTCTTGTGATTTTCATCTTGCGATTATCTAATGCATCGTAAATGCATTTTTAAAATGAATAATTTTGAAGCTTACTAAAAGTAGGGTCATTTTGATATGTATTCTTTACTTTGGAAAGGGCATTGGACATTTGAAATTCTGACTTTGAGAACTAAGGCGCATGTATTACATGTTAGAATAAATTAAGAAAACCGCTTTTATAAAAAGCAATTTTAAAAGTGATTTGATCATTTTAAAAGTGATTTGACAGTGAAATATAAACTATTTTAAATAAATTAAAGTTAAATTAACGATGAATGATATATAAGTTCTATTTTCAATGAATGTGTAGTCCAAAGGGCAGTTTGACCAGAAGGGCTATTAATTTCGTTCTGGTATTTTACGTTGGTTCACTATAAAACGGCGTTTCACTTTCCAAATTCTTGCCACCAAATATTAGGGCCTTGCATTATATTTAAAGACATTCAATAATGAAGAATAGGCTTCAATGTATGCATGTTTCTCGACAGTGAAAAGGTAACGGTACTGAGAGACATAAAATTTTGAATAACGTAGTCCTCAACTCGAATAGGGGCATCTGGAAGACAACATTTGGAATATGTTTTATTATCTGTTTCATATCTTGTAACCTTTAACAAATTTTCGATTAACAAACTCAACTATTTCAAAGCGTTCCGTTACATTAACAGCGCGTGGAGCTTTCATGCACGAATATTTTATGCACGAAGTTTCTTTATATTTCTTACTGTTGTTGGCAGCGTAGCAAAGCAAATGTATTACAATGTTTAACGGTATTTATGTTGAATGTCTTTGAATGTCTGTATTACGTTTCAAATCCCATTTGGAATCCCCGTGAAAAAAAACGTCTCTTTGGGCGTAATATCAAATCTGAAAGCTTTCAGATTTTACTTTTTTAAAACTTTTGTTGCTATAATATTACAGATTTTATGAACTAACTAGCGGGAAAGCGCACCAGATGCGCGGAATACGGCCAAAGCAATATTTATAAGTTCTGTGTGCTGAAAAGCTGAAAATAAAATGAACTATTAATTTAATGTACTGCATGCAAAATTGCTAGCTGCGACCAAAGCAAAATTTATGAGGCCTAACCTACACCTGAAAAGGAAGTGCATAAAAACATTTCACTAGGAATTGGCCTTTGTTGCTGCATGCATTTTAGACATAGAAAAGACATTCGACAGAGTATGGCATGCCAGCCTTCTTTTCAAAATGCAAAAAGCACTTCTCCCAATCTCATCAAATGAATACATTTCTATTTAAAAATCGTAAAGCTAGAATTGGAAAATCTCTCTCCAATACAAAGATCATTAAAGGTGGCGTCCGTTAAGGAAGCATTTTAGCTCTGATCCTAGTTAGCATCTTCATAAATGATCTGCTGCAGCCATTAAATGCTAAAATTAATAAATATGTTGATGATATTGTCGTTCTTACGAAGTCTTTAAAACCGCAACTCGCTATTGACAAACTAAAGTTTTCAGCTAATATCATTGGTTGAAGATCTGTAGAATTCAGTTAAGCCCAAATAAGTGTAATGTCACTATGTTTACAAGATGTAAAAAGACTACTCCTGTCGACATTGGTATTCAAATTAATAATGTACAAATACCAGTTAACAGCTCCATTTAATACCTAGGTCTGCTATTTGACAAACTGCTGTTGTTTAAAGAATAAAGTATGATTGCATTACGAAAAGCTAAAGCAAGGGTAATTGCCTTCTATCCTCTCCTACGAAGAAACTACATAAGAACAAAACGTATACTATATCTCACTAGGATTTGACCCATTTTACTCTACGGTATTCTTGCTTCGAGCACTGTTGCAAAATCCTATCATAAAATATTCGAAGTTTTCCAAAATAAATAGCTAAGGATGATTTTTAAACTCCTCGTGGTACGTTTGGAATAAGCAAATACTTAAAGAAATGAAGATCGATTCCATACATGACGAAATACTTTCTACTTGCCATGAACATACAGTCAAAAGGCCAAGAACCATCGATCACAATCAACGAGTGGTAAATTTATAATGGTTTTTCAAGCTTAAAACTTCAAATTCACTCTCATTTTTCTGCAGCGTCGCCGTAGCTGTGTGGGCGGTGTCCAATGTTGGCTTGCAGTTTTTCTGGCCGCGCTTGCGGAAAGGCTTTTTTGACTGATTTGATAAATGGTAATTTATTCATTATGGGGGGGGGCGAAACTTCAAAATTATGGTATCTTAGTTTTTTTCCTGTTATCTTGCGGAGGACTTGTTGATATCGTCACTTTTCGTCTGGTTTTCATGTAGCTCGTCTGCTCGTGACTTTGTCAAGAGGTAAACTTCAAGGATGTCTCCCTATGGGTATTGCTTCTGGTGGTTTTGGATATTCCGAGAGAAAATGTAGCTGTTAAGTCCTATCGTAGAGAAGGTTAGAGAGATAAAAATCAAAAGTTTGCTATCGCTATTCAGCATGGATCAAGAAAATGCTTTAGAATCGTTAGCTGGACTCTTCGCAGTAATCTATGAGCATCTAGTCTAATATGCGTGTAAATTTTGCCGGACATTTTGAGAATTTCTTAATAACTTACTAGTGTCTGAATGTTGTTGTTAGCTTTGCCTAAAAAAGAACCCAAGCTGTTTTTAGTCTTTCGGCCGAGCTGCTGTTGTTTCCCAAAAAGAAATGTTTCCTTTTTCCGGACGGATCGTGCAGACTCATCTAGCTCTTGAATGTGCACGTCTCATCCCAAGTTGCTGTTCCTGCGATACGATCTTCAGAATTTTTTGGATTAAAACTCTCCTGGAATTCATATAGTTTTATTGAGTTTCGTCGAGGCATATTCCAGTTTGTTTTCAGAAGATCTGTTTTCTCTCAAGCTCCGGTCACCATTGGCAAGCGGTATCTTCATGGATAAAATCTTTCCAGCTTATCTTTATTTTTCCAGTTTATATATTTATCCTCTTAACGGATGAATAATTTTTAAGGAGCAGTAATGGACTTTGCAGCCTCTCTTGAATTCTTTTCGTATTGATATAATCACAATAACGTAAGGGCAAAGATTGATAATGGTACTAAGTTAAAAGAATGACTTAAAGAAGTTTTTTATTCTTTATTTGAACGAATTAATAATGTTTGTTTTAACTGTAAATGACTGAATGTGC
Source organism: Stegodyphus dumicola (assembly GCF_044657685.1). NCBI lineage: Eukaryota > Metazoa > Arthropoda > Arachnida > Araneae > Eresidae > Stegodyphus > Stegodyphus dumicola. The sequence continues at coordinate 172,302,127 of NC_140774.1, read as the reverse complement.
AAAGAGTGTGAACACAGAGCACTCCGGTAGTTTTCTTAGTGAACATGAAATGTAGGAAATGCAGTTATTAAGGAAAGAATGTATGTTAGTTAAGACAGAATAACACGCCGAATAAATACTAATTCAGAAGACAAACAACAAAAATCAGCGTTATATTTACAAAATTTCCACAGGACAAGTTTCGATGGATTTACCGAACCACCATCCTCAGCTGCAAAACCGCAAGATAGGGAAAAATGATTACATAAGATAAGAAAGCCTGGACAAGAATAAGCAAGTGGCGCCATCTGTTGGTGAAACCAGAACTAAAACATAATTTCTTTAAACGCCGAAGGCAAATTTGGATTGGAATTAGGATCGTTAACTAGAACAGAAAGATTTTTATGAATTTGAAATGCCTCTAGAAAATCCAGTTCTCCAATGGAAGATGTTTTTTGAATAATTTTGGCAGCAGAAAAATTGAAAGTGTGATTTTCGGACCAACAATGTTGCGCAACAGAAGACTTCTGTGTTTCCTTTTTTCTAACATATGCCTCATGTTCCTTGACGCGAAATTTTAAGGCTCTCTTAGTTTGGCCAATGTAAATTAAACCACACTGGCAAGGAATCCTATAAATACCCCAGGAATTCATATCCGGAATGGGGTCCTTAAGTATGGAACTCGGAATTTTATTGATGGGGGAATAAACAACCCGAAAGTTAAATTTCTGCAAAATATGTGCAACTTTATAGCTAATTGATGGAAAGAAGGGAATGACAACAGAATTTTTAGAATCTCCTAAAACAAGAGTGTGCCTTTTAGTGTGTTGAGATGAGAATTTTTTAACTGCTTGATTAATAATGTTGGGTGAAAAGCCCCTGTCAATAGCTATTGCTTTTAAATAATTTAGTTCTTCATCAAGGGCTAGTTTGAAGGAGCAAACCTGAAGAGCACTGAAAACATAGGAATAAAATGAAGCTAACTTTTGTTTAGTCGGATGACATGATTTAAAGTGTGGTGGAAGGCAAACCGATGAAGGTTTACGGTAAACTGTAGTACTGAAGTTGGATGTGTTACGTGTGACCAGAATGTCGAGAAATGGAAGAGAATTGCAAGTCTCAAGTTCAAAAGTGAACTGAATAGCAGGATCAATAGAATTCATTGTTGAAAGAACTTTATTTAAATCATCTTTATTACCTTCAAAAAGGGTAAAAGTATCGTCTACGTAGCGGAACCATGCCAGGAAGTTTAAAGTTTCAAACAATTTTGATTCATAATAATGCATGTAGATATCAGCCAGGATGGGACTGAGGGGGCTTCCCATGGCTAATCCCTCAGTTTGCTTGTAATATTTATTTTGGAAAACAAAATGTGTTTGTTTCAACTAGAGTTGAGTGAGAGAAATTAGCTCATCAATTTCGATGCAAGAGAAATGAAATTCGCGAAGTCTGTTTTCTAGACATCTTGATGCACCCTCCACCGGGACATTGGTGAATAATGATTTTACATCAAAAGAAACCATGAGTAAATTACTAGGAGAAATGTTTTTAACCTTTTTTACAAACTCTATTGAATTTTTTATGGTGTAAATGTTATTGTCTAAGAGAGTGAAAAATCTAGAAACTAAATATTTAGCTAATGGATACGAGGCAGTACCTAAATTTGATACAATAGGGCGGAAAGGAATACCACTTTTATGAATTTTGGGAAGAGCATATAATCTGGCACAATTCACAACAGATGGGATAAGCGAATGTTTTAAGTTGCTTGAAATGATTTGCGAAGATTTCATCGCAGTTTTTATTTTTGACAAGTCGGAAGGTGAAGGATCTTTAGGGATTGGATTATATGGTCCTTCGTTTAAGAGTTTAGTGACACCATCGATGTAAGTGTTCTTATCCATGACGACTATCTGGCCATCTTTGTCGGCCTTTGAAATGATAATATCCGGGTTAGAATGAATTTCGCGCATTGTACCTCTTTCTCTCGCAGTTAGATTTGGTTTCAAAGGTTTATTATTGAATTTCACATTATGAGCAATAAGATGCCTAATCATTTCTTTCTGTGAATCTGAAACTTTACTGAACTTGAAAGCTTTTTCGATAGGAGCCAAAATCTTTGGAATCGAGGGTTTACAGGTTTGTGAGAAGTTAAAATTATATTTTAGAATTCTCTCTTGCTCTTCTGAAAGACTAACATTAGAAATATTAACTATTGGCTTGATGTTTACAATTGTGTAAATATAACGCTGATTTTTGTTGTTTGTCTTCTGAATGTATGTTAGGTTTTGGGTACTTTAACTATTTCTATTAAATGATTTCTAAATATATCTTTTATTATAATAAAATAATGAAACCTAAATCTGAAAGTTAAAATAAACGGATGCTAATAATTTTAAATTACTCTGTTGTTAATTTGTTTTACCTTAAAATTATTTTATTAATGGTTCTCTTGCATGGTCATTTCACCCGGCACGCACCCGGTAACACTAAACACAACGCAGTACTTTTCTATACTCGGTTTAATTAAAGATTTTTGGTTTAATTGAACTTATGGTACCGTGCTTCGGTGCTTAACTATGGTACTGCTCTTAGCACGTTAAAAAAAACCCACCAGGTATGTAAATTAGTTAGGTTGTAAAGCAGGCGGAAGTTAAAGAAGAAGAGTTTGGTATCTTATCCAGTAGCCTCCACTTGCCTGATTAGTAATGCTGGCATCAGAGAATACTTTACAGCTTTTACAAATATCTGTGGTTAAATACCATCCCGATTAGAAATCAAGATTCTTGGTATTTCGTTTTAATATTTCTGTTGTACATATTTTAAACATACTGCGCTTGAAAACAGCGTAAGTAACGATGATTTAAATGCATTAAGATTTTAGTTGTACGATACAAATTCATAAAATATCAGAGTTAAGTTTATTTTATTCTTGCTGTATTTTATTAGTATTCGGATTTCAGATTAGAGGAGAGGACGAGTATTCATTCTGTGGCCTAGGAAGTTTAAATGATTTGTTTAACTTAAGCGCCAATTAGATTTTAAACTTAAGAAATGTAAAGGCATTCGAGCAAGTACTTCTTAACAGAATAATAGGGTAGGCCTTTCCTAATTTTTATGGCCGCCTACCTACAGAACTTTCTCAAAAACAGCAATAAATTCGACAAAATATTGGCCTGTAGATATGTTAGTTCCCATGCAGTATCTATATAGTAATATTGCACTGAAAGTGAAAGCGTGAAGACATCTATAGAAACATAGAAAATGCTATATATAATGACATTCATGTGACTGACTCAATTCGCCGGAGTTTTTCTGGTTACAAAGTTATGCAGCTTTCAAGAAATGATACTGCAAAGCATACTTAAATTTGTGTCAATTCTTTCTACAATCCTTTTAGTATTCTTCGGCTTAATTGCACTTTAAAATAGCTAAAAATCAACCAAAATATTAAATTTGTTTGTTTACTCTTGTAATATTCCACATACGTAACTACATCATATGCAAAAAACCGAGTTCAAATATTCTAATTTTGAAAGAAGTTACAAGAATTTAAAATGTGTAAACAGCGTAAACTTTGTCCTTTAAATTTTGGAAAATGTTTATTTCAACAGTTATTTACTGATGTTATAGTTTATATATTTGACCAAAAAAGTGTTTATTTCTTAAAAAAGGCTAGAAATGTCAAGTATTGACAACTATTAATGAATTTATCTTTGGTTAAGTAAATGCGTAGAACAGGAAGCCAACTCGTCGCAAAAAAGCGTGATCAACGCATGGACCTTATAAGAAATAGACTAACCCAGTGGGCGGGGCGCGCGTCACCGACATGTCGGCAAGAAAGAGTAGGGACGATCTGGTTTACTTTAACACTGAAACCTATGGCGTTTGTATCACATAACTCTTTTTAATTATTAAATGTGATACGTTGTATAGTGATTAGATTATGAAAGCCACAGTTTTTTACAAATAGGATTTAATATATCTCATTAAAGTACATTTTATTGCATTTCGCGCATTATTTTTCACGCGTAATTCTTGTACAAACATCTTTACTTTGGTAAAACGGTAAAAACTCTAGGCACAAAATTTATGAACTTAATTTTGCGTACAAACAACGTAAAATTAAATAAGATAGATAGTACGGGATGCTTTGAAATCAATAAGGTAGAATTAAACAAGATCAGATAACTTTTTTTTTTTTTTTTAATTTAATGACCGTTTTCAGGCAGTGATTTTCAAAACTGTAATAACATTACAAAACAATAATTTATTTGTTTATATCATCATTAACTTATTAACATTAAAGTGGAATATTGATTTTAGTAATTTATAAAATTCGTAGCGTAAAATTTTCTGAGTGTAATGAAGGGGGGAGGGAAGATAAAAAAATCTAGAAGCACTCAGATTTTATATTGCGCCCAAAAGGAACATTTTCTTAACGTTTGGGGTGTTACCTATATTTATTGAATATCATGTTCTTCGCCCGTAAACCACATACATTTGAAACAACATGTCTTTAGAATTTCCTCACTGGAGATAAAACTGTTCTTTTCTGTACAGTGCTCTCTCTGATCTCATTGAGTTTGTTAATAAAAAATGTGTTAAAGTTTTACAAAATATAAAATAGATTAAAACAAATTCGAAATTCAGCCGTCCAGATGCCCATGTTCGGGTGGATGATTACATTATTCAAAATTTGATGGCTATAGATACTGTCGTTTTTGTCACAGTGCGAGAAACATACATGTATTCATGCAGATTCTTCATTATTTAATTCCTTTAAGTATAATACAGGTCGATAATATTTGGTAACAACACTTTGCAAGGAGACACGGACATTTATAGTAAAACAGCGCAAAATGCCGCTTCGAAACTAACAGCCTTTCTAGGCTACCGCGCCTTTATGCTAATAAATTATATTAACAGTAAATAAAAAAAATCTTACCTAGATCTAAAAATAAATTAAAAAATAGTCACTATAAAATACAAGTAAAATTAATTATTACGGTTAAGCACAATTTTAATATTAGAATTAAATGTATAAAAGTTATTAAGGAGTCAAAAGTGTTTATCACTATGATGTTTTATGAAATATAATTGAAATAAAATTTCTTTATAGAAATTGTGCTATAATATTCATGCAAAATTTAAAAAAAAGCAACACAATTTAGAATTTTAAACAAAACTTTCAAAAATTCGTTTTTAAATATTTTAGTATTTTTTACATATTTACACAAATAAAAAGCATAAAAATTGCAAGAGAAAATTGCTTGTTTGAAATTTTCTATTAGTTCAGATTTAAAATATTATTTTATAAAAGAAGTAGTTAAAATTTCCTTACAGCATAGGAAAAGTTAAAAAAAATATGCAGCCCTGAAAGCATGCAACAGCTTTATAATTATTTATAACGTTAATTATGCTTGATAAATCTGCTAATTTTTTAAAAATGAATCTCAATTTAAAATATAAAAATATGTAGAAATTCTAATTTGTGAAATGACGCGCTACAACCAGCTTTTTCTTAACGATTATGCACGCTGCAATAGGCAACCACTGTTAAATTTCTGGAAGTCGTCCCTACTCCTCCGGATCTGATCAAGGTGACAGCCGGTAACGCCTCAGACGAGGGAGAAAACCCATTTGAGTTAGTCTATTTCTTATAAGGTCCATGGATCAACGTCGCTTGAACCAAAGCAAAAAGAGAAGTTTACCTTTTTGGGAAAAAACAGTAATAGTAAAAAATATTGTTAAACATTAAAAAATAATGTAAATATAACAAATGAAGGTAAAACATATGACGAGGGTGAATTTTAAAAGTTTCATTGGATATAATGCATAAGTTGTTTCTACCTTTAACTTCGAGACACGTACCAATTTGCGATATGCTTATTTTTCTGAAATTTAATATTATGAGATTAAAAATATTTAAATGATATAAAAATGGTATGCAGTGTCTATTCATATTTAAAGTTAATTTGCTGTTTCTCATGACCATGTATTAACGGTAAGTTTGAAGAAAAACTTTAAATTCGATTTTCTCAAGACAAATGTTTTCGCAGTTCGTATGTCTTGAAAATGCTCCATTCGTCTCATTTTTGGTTAAAAATGAATGATATTTGGAAGAAACTATCTTTTTATATGTTACAGTAGATCTGTGTATGCATTTTTGGATATGAGGTTATTAAGAAGTTTAAACTTGTGATAATGTTTAACAAAAGGTGATTTTTTTCCCGAAAACTGTGTTTAAGTTCACAAAAAATCTTTTTTAAAAGCGCGCAAGGAGCATTTTAAATCTTTATTTAAAATAATTAATTATTTGTTTAAAAATTTGTTAATTTAAAATAAATTGAAATTTTGAACATATATTTTATAAAATGATGTTATAATATGCATATGCATAAAATTTCTTGTTGAAAACAAAAAAACTTAGAAAACTAATTTTTAAAGTCCACTGTTCCCTTAAACGATACAAAAATGGTATCCAGTGTCTATTCGTATTTAAAGTTAATTTGCTGAAATTCTTTATCTGTCAATCTTGGTTAATACGAAGCTGATGTTTCAGTATATTCCCAAGATAAGCTGAAATCAATATCAGACGTCAAAGGCTTAGACGTTGCAACAAACATAAATACATGCTTTTTAAAATAAACATTTTTAGAGATTCAGGGACTGAAATGAACTAAGTTTCAAAATATCAAAAATGACAAGCATTCATCCAAATTCAGAAAATGGACTTACGGCACATTCTCTCCAGCAGATCGAGACACGTGCAACGGGAAGAATGAAGATGTCCTTCCTATCCGTTACTCACCACGCGTTACTACTTCATACACAAAATAATTTACAATTCAAATTGTCAGCGTTGAAGCGTTCCTTGTAAAAAAATAAAAATTCTTCCCTGATAGGAATGGTTTCCTTCCTAATCCAGGAGAAATGAATTCTGAAAGAAATTCATCATTTCAGGTGGCAGCAGGAAGGAGGTCTTGTCAGCGAAAACATCGAGTTCCTTTTTTTATCTGTGAGGCTTTTTTCTACATTTTTGCATATTTTACTTCCTCTTCCATATTGAGTTACAATTTACCTATCTCCTATGTCGTACAAAACATGTGCAGAAAAAAAAAATGTATCAGCGATTTAAATTTGAACATAAAAAGTAGCGACTCTGAATCTACGTTTTCCTGTTAAGCTGAAATATTAAATAATACCTTTGCGAAATTGTTTACTATAAATTTTTTATTAATATTTTGTATGTTTTTGACAATATTGTGAAGGCCTAAATAGTATTTTATGCTTATATTTTATGTAAAATATAACATATTTTTAAAGGGATAGAAATAAAATTTAAATGTATGTATCTTTGAATCACAGACGGAGAAAACGCAATGACAATTCCATCCTTTTTTGAAAAATTAGTTGATTCTCTTTCCGTTACGTTTATCACCTTTTATTATAAAAATCTGATGCAGATATCACATAACTTTCTTGCACAGATTATTAAATTATACGAACTTTTTGGTTCATTTCATTTAAACTTATTTCCTCGAATTTCATTAGAGATAGATTTCTCATTCAGTTAAATCATTTCTCACTTTGCAGCAAAGCAGAAATACATAAAACCTCAAAATACCTCCTTAAAAAATTGAAAAATATAGAAAAACATGAAACACCAAATGCTGTCAAAGCAATTAAAAAACAATTTTTACAATTAAAATTAGCGTTTCTGCGCAAAAGCAAGCAATTCGGCCAGCGAGCAAGAAGGCATATTTTTCCGTTCGCAAAACTGCAAGTATACTTTTGGTCCCACTCAGCAAAAACACACTGAAGGTGCATTCTGCTAAGTTTCAAATGTAAACAAATATATATGCAATGGTAAAAAAATCAGGCTTAGCAGCACTTAAACAACTTTTAAATTGTTGATAATTTTACAAATATCGCATGCAGATTAAGGCATAAAACCCTAACCGGAATATAAGAACAACATAATTCAACAATTTAAAAAAAAATGCACGATTTATCAACACATAAGACTAAAGATTACTGAGCTCACCGAGCCGAGTAATAGAGTGGATATATATATATTTATCTACTTTTGGTGAGGCCGATTGAAACCCAAAAGGGAGGTGCATAAATTCATGTCAAAGTAATCCTATATACAATATTTTAACATTTTCACGAAGCAACTCGTTTTTAAGTAATGCGAAATACATTCATACATACGTACGTACAGACGGGGTTACGAAAAAATTTCTTCTGAATTCATTTTAAATCAATACGTAATCCATTTGGGAAAAAAAGAGTCCTTTATTCTGACCTGACGTACTGATGTCAAGCAAAAACATAGTTAAATTGCATTCGATAGCGGTCAAAATGGACATTTTCGTTGAAATATTGATACCCGGCATTTTTCATGATTGCAATTCATCCTTTACTTTGTACAAAGAAGTAGAAATGGGAACGTAGAAATCATATTAATAAAGATTTAAAATGTGTTTGCATATAAGTTAAAATCAGTTTCGGAGGAATTTAAACTCTATTCTGCATCTCCAAAGCGAATAAAATGTATTAAAGATTTCTTCCCTAATTAAGGAAGCCAATCAAGTACAAAAGAATTTTCCTCGCATATTCTTTTAAATAAGAATTTAGCGTAAATATCATTCATTGAACAATCGCAAGCACGTTTGAGCTCATCAATTAGTCTTGCTCGTTTTTCTTCCCGTTAGACCGGCTAATTGTAATAAACAAACCAGGACAGAAGATTTACGACAGCAAGCCTCGAATCATCATTAGAAATTTAACTAAGAAGGCTAATAGTTATTCAATTTCATATTTTATTAGACACTTAAAAATAAGTTTGGAGGTAATTTACTCCCATGAGACTTTCATCAACATTTCCCATTCGAAGAATGCTTAGAAAAGAAAAATTCATGTAAAATGAAATGTTAATTGGCATTTTTCAAGAATGTGTCAATATGTAGTTAAAAGAGTTATTCTTATGGAGTTGAGACTCTTTCTGAACGCTGAAGAAAATGTATTGCAGTAAGAGGTGGTACATATTAAACAACGGTGTACATCAATAAACAAAGCTGAGTTAAGAAATTCCGGTCTACATCTAAATGTTTCTCTTATAACAAAGGAAATCACTGACTGATAATCATTTGGATGAGCTGATTTGTTTTAGAGTTGCAAAATGAACTGTATCGTTATAAACCTTTTTCGGTTAAAATATGATTTAAATATTTCTTTAAATTATGTCCATACAAGCTACGGTAAGCCATCGAAGCCTATTGTACCCTGATATGAAAGCTTTATTTTAAATCTTGCTTTGCAAGTCAAGGACCTTAAGATCATAACTGTTTACAGTACTTATTTGCGTTTGTAAGGAACATGTAAGAATAATATATGAATAAAGTATTACGTTAAGTAAAGAAAATAATAATAATATATGATCAATTATTGTAAAAGTGATGGCTAAATCCTTCACATTCGTTGCGAAGACATGCAGTGCATAATTAAATTTTCAAGGCTTTCGTTCGTTTTCTCAACTTTTTTTGTAAAAGCGCCGAATAGACAAAATTCTCAGCTGAGAAGTACTTAATTTTATGCTAAGTTTGCAGAAACCTGTCACCAGTTTCAGTTGTATACGAGTAGTCTATTTGTCTCAAGAAAATAAAATTCTGGTTAAAATCTTGAATTTAGCAGCAGTAGTATAGTCCTTGAAGAGATTTAATTTCCAAAATAATAATCTCTGTAATTTTTGTAGTGCTGAAAGCAATGCAAGTCATTTCGTCGAAGACTGCGTGACGTGTTAGAGAAAAATATGGTAACATAACATAAAGGGATTCTATTGCCGCAAGGAGGAGTTTAGATTTGCAAAGGATGTGGTGAATTTTATAAATGACAATAGATCAATACTGAGAATTTGAATTGATGTTTTAAATTTTATTTTTGATTTAATATGTGTTGGATGTTTTGCGTTAATCACGAGGTAGATTATTATCGACCAGAAGGGTTGCAGCACACTCGTATTACATTACTGCTTGAGCAGAGCCGCAGGAAAGTAAATGTGTAGCTGATATTTTACAGGGTTTTGGGATAGACACATTTGGCAGCAGTTATAGAAGTGAGATCGCTGTAACTTATGAACAGTCAATCCCAGTCACCTTTGAATATGTAAATCCTTAGCATCAGGAAAAACGGCTAATTTAAGAGGAAGGAAATAGTGAGCATATATTGTGTGACCCACGAAATTTCTTCATTGGAAACTTAGGCTCAATTTTTTTTAGAAAATATAAATCAAATAATCCTTGAAAATAACTGAAATGTCTAAGCCTACAAGAAAACAAATGATGGTTTCAAAATTAAACCAAAATATAAATTTCAACAAAGTGAAATGGATCTTCCCAATGATATTTATACTGATGTAAAACTAACACAACAGCCAGGAAAACAAAACGATTTTCACCTATGATAAAGAACTCGTCAGAAGAAGAAATATATCTCCTTTGCCTTTAAAGTCACTGCTTCTCGAGACACTTTCATTATTACACTATAATCTAATTTTATAATTAAGAAGTAAATTATAGAAATCTGTGTGTATTACTATTCTTGGTTATCTATCACAGAAATCACAAAACTTAATTCATGTTAAAGGTTAGTTAACGCAAGTAAATAGTCTTTTTTGTTTGTTTAGTTACATCTGTGTTATTGAAAATTATTCTCCTGTACGACTCTCATATTTTAATATTGCATTTCTCGAAAACCTTTGTCTCTTAGACTTATGTTATAAGGTATTTCTCCCACTTTCCTAGCGTGCCTTCGTGGTGTAACGGTAGCACGTTGGGCCGGTATTCCAGAGGTCCGTGGTTCGATTCCCGGCTAAGGTGCTGCTAATTTTTCATCACTCTAGCTTCCAATCACTCTAATGACTCTACAAGTGGCGCCCGAACTAAAAGGGTTGTGGATGATGATTCTCCGCACCCAGGATTTGACGACTAACCGAGGATTTGGCGACTAGACACCCAGGTCCTCTAAACCCTAGTCGCCCTTTAAAAAGGGGAGTATATAAGGTATTTCTCCCACTTCCCTAGTGTGCTTTCGTGGTGTAACGGTAGCACGCTGGGCCGATATTCCAGAGGTCCGTGGTTCGATTCCCGGCGAAGGCGATTGCATATTTTTCATATTTCCTCCTTCCAAAAAAATACCAAATGTCTCTAAAATGTCACCTTAATTTCTCATATCTGTGTAGAAAATAATTATTTCACATCTTAATTCTCGAGCAATGTAACACTAAATAACACGCTTTCTACATAGTCATTACTAAATAACATATTATTTTACATAATCCATAATGCTCAAAAAGATTAAATTTAGGTAGACAGATCAGATTAAACTAACGCTACAGTTAAAGCAGACATAGTTAGAATCTTAAAATTATTTAAGAGCTGTGGTATTATGACGAAATGATACAGCAAATGTTGGCTTTAGACAAAAATTACATTCATTGACTGTATTTATCCCTAAATAAAATCTGGAGGCCTTTATTAAATTAAAAATTTATCAGCCACAGTTTTGATGTAAAAATTCAAAAGCGTCTTTATAACTCTTTATCGCAATTAATACGCAATTTTGTTCAGCGCAATTACTACTCATACAACTTGCTAAACAAGGACTATACATTGCTTATAAATACCATCAAACGAAAACAGTGATATCGTTCAGAAATGTTTCACGTGAACTTATGTTCTATTGTCGAAGTTCCTCGAGATAGGTTATGACAGTAGAAATTAAAAATGACATATAAAAGTACATGTCATAATACATATCTCATATGATATTAAAAGGTATTTCTCCCACTTCCCTGGCGTGCCTTCGTGGTGTAACGGTAGCAAGCTGGGCCGGTATTCCAGAGGTCCGTGGTTCGATTCCCGGCGAAGGCAGTTGCATATTTTTCATCTTTTCTGTTTCAAATTAACCTAATGACTCTACAGGGTTAATTTCAATTTATGAGATTTGAGCAATGATCTGTAATCATTCATCAAGTAAAAAATTGTCTACTGAGTTATTTCAAAATACTTTTGCACCCCTGGCTTTAAGCTGCTAATTTCGTTCAAGAATTCCTAATAACAGGGAAATTTTGGTTGTGAGAAATTTTCTGAACATAAAATTCACATTTTTTCACAGATGAATTGTAATATTCAAAGTTTGTACGAAGTTTATTTCTAACAATGTCTCCTATGAGTCAAAACCTTTTACTTTGCAAGGTATTTTCTGCATGCCTTCGTGGTATAACAGTTATCACAGTCGGCGCGCATTCGAGAGGTCAAGGTTCGAATCCCGGCGATGGCAGTGCTCATTTTTCGTGTTTCCTACTCCAAAAATGCTAATGACTCTACAGTGGCGCCCGATTTAAAAAGTTGGTGGAATGATGATTGTTCACTACCAGGATTTGGCGACTGCGTCTCCTAATCCCCAGTCGCCCTTTAAAGGGGGAGTAAGGTATTTTCTCCCTCTTTTTCTGCATGCCTTCGTGGTGTAACAGTTAGCACACTCGGCGCGTATTCGAGAGGTCCAGGTTCGAATCCCAGCGAAGATATTGGACATTTTTCATGTCTCCAACATCAGAATAACCGAATGTCTCTTCAAATTTATATATACTATATATAAAATTAATTATTTTTGTCATCTGTCTTTTCTAGTAAGAGCAAGTTATTTATTCTTTAAAGGCCACTTTTATAGAACAGAATCTTTAAACACGAGGAACTTTGCTTTTCTATGGGTTTTATGGGTAACGCATCCGTCCCACAAGAAACATCCCATTTTCATTTGTACGTACAGTCAGTAGTCGAAATTGCCTATGTATGTGAAAGCCCTTCATGCCTAAACGGTTAATGGGTAGCAATTTGTTATCCTTGAAAGTTATCTGCTCTTTTCTTTCTTTTCTAACGTCATTAATAAAGAATTGCGTTCCAGAAGAGAAGCATTTTGAGTTTTTTCCTACTTAGGAACAGAAAATAAAAACTAAGAGAAAATGGTTAAGCCTAGCATTAACTTCTTATCTTCATTAGAAATATCAAACTTAACGGAATTAAGGTCAAATGGCGGTGAAATACTAATTTCTGATTAGAGCAATTTTACTGTCAGAATACCTTATCTGCTGTAGCATTAAAAGAGATGGCGAAATAAATAAATATATTATTATTATTCCTAGAATATAATATTTTCGAAATTAAATCATACATAGATATATAGAATTTTGCAGAAACTTTCCTGACGATCTCTTTGATTTACTAAATAGGACATTTCACGTGGAGGAAAAATAATAATTAGCGAGAGAAACTCATAATAAACATTTCGAAAATTAAATTTTATTATTATAAATACATTCGTATACATAGTTTGCCTTACTGTTATATTGTTTGTCTAATACTTTGAATGTGACATGAACTAAACTTGTAAGGATCTTAAGTTTTACTAACGTTTATTTTATTTTAAATCTTTACTATCACTTCTTATTTTCTACTTCCGACCAGAATTAAAAGCTTTAACTTATTTATGCAAATTTGTCTTGCGAACGCCAAGTACTTAAGTTGTGGCTTTTTGCCAAGCAAGGGAGAGGAAGGAGTGATTAGGAGCGGGCCGCTTGCCATTGCAGTTTTACTCGGTTGCTGGTTGCCTTCTAGGCCAGAGGTTTAATCCTCTTGATAATTTTAAACGTATCGTAGTGTTAACAGTTCTCTGTACTACATACGGCCTTTCTGTTAATATACGGCCAATCTTCAAGTAGCCACTTGTTTATTAATCCAAAGTTAAGTCTAGTTAGAGTTTAGTTAATATTTTTATTCTTACGTTCAGACCACAAGTGGTTGGTCTCTCTATTCCGAAGTCCGGAAATCATTGTAAAGAGAGAAAAATAAAGGGTTTCGTATACCCTTCCTGTGTGTTTTGTCTATTTCCCACATTTATTGAACATAGCTTTAGTAAGCTCCCTGTTCCGAGTCAGGTTATGTAATGTTCCCGAAGCAAGTAAGGAGAAACACAGAACCTGATAGTGGTGCCCGACGACGAAGAATAACCATGGCCTAGTTTCAAGAAGAACCTGTGCTGACTGCAGAAGCGGCTCAGAATCCAGAAATGCCAGCTGCCGCCCTGGAAGGATTTGGTTACATCGTCCAGACCATGCGCGCATCGATGAAACCAGAAGCAACATTTAATGGAAACTCACCGGTAACCAGTTTTTTGGAAAAATTGGAGGACCACTTCATGATGTATCCCGTGCATGAGTTCCAGAAAGTCACCTTAGTTACCAGCGCTTTGAGGGGCCAAGCGCTTAATTGGTTCAAATGTATAGGCAGAAGTCTCTTGGGTCAAGCGGGAAGACCCACCTATACTTACAAAAATTTCAAGACTGCCCTAGTAAAAGCCTTCCCTGTCGTAAGGGATCGTGCAAAATTAGAAACGGAACTTTTCAGCATATACCAGAGACGAATTGAAAATCTCTCAAGCTTTATTTTAAGAAAAATTCACGTCTTCAAACTCTTGTATGGAAACCGTCCGGATCCTGAGATAATTCAAGTGATTTTGCTAAGGTTACTGCCCCAAGTGCAAGACTTTATTGAATTAAGAAATCCGACTACACTGGAAAAGTTATTTGAGCTAGCAATCCAGTTTGAAAGTAGAAGAACGGTGGACGTTGAAAGAAGACGCCAATATCAACAACGAAACCAATTTGGTGAGCCATGACCACAGCAAAGTCAAGCACACGGCTACGGAAGCAAAGCGAATCAGTGGGCAAGGAAACCCGAGCGTCCAAAAACAGCCGGCGAACGTCGACAGTTCAATAGCAACCCAGGAAAAAAGTCTCAAGGCCAATGGAAAAAGAAGGAAAGCATGGAAACAAAAAAGGATTTAAACTAAAACGGATTTCTGATGACAGGAGGGTGCGGAAATCCGAAGGCCAAGAAAACCCCTCTTCCTTCAAGTTAAATACAGTAATGGTGAAAAATTTGACTCTTCCAAAGATTGATGTGTTGGTGAATAACATCCCAGCCACCGCACTCCTGTATACAGGTGCGCAGTGTTCCTGTGTGGCAGAAGATTTTTTTAGGAAGTATTTTCGAAAATACCGCATATACAATTCGGATAATACGACAGTGTTAGCTGCGCAGGGAGAAAGATGCAAGTGTATATGTAAATTACCGCTATACGTTCGTATCAAGGACGAACAAGTAAAGATTATGTTTTTTATAGTAAAGATACTGCAAGCACATATCATCTTAGGAATAGATTTTCTTTCAGAGGCAGAAGCAACACTGGATTTTAACGAAGCGTCCCTTAAGCTGACGATGAAACCAGTTCGAGAAGAGAAAACAGAACCACCAATGTTAAACCTTGACCACCTGCCTAAGGAAGAGCAACAAAAAATCCGACAAGTGGTAAGTGAATTTGCTTCGTTATTTAGTGATATTCCAGGACTTACTCAAGTTACTAACCATAGTATCGACACCGGAGATTCACTGCCAGTTCGCCACAAACCATACCGGTATGATAAGAATAAAGAAAAAATTATAGAGTGGCACATTAGAGATATGTTACGTAAAAAGATCATAACGCCCATCTCAAGTAGTTATGCTAGCCCGGTTGTTTTATGTAAGAAAAACAATGACTATCCAGTAACACATCCAAAAAGGTGGCGTTTTTTGATTGACTATCGTAAATTAAACTCCATGACTAAATAGTCTACCAAATACATGACTACTTTAGACTTAACGACTGGTTATTTTCAAATAGAGGTTAGACCGGAAGACGTGCCTAAGACTGCTTTTATAACCAAGTCTGGCGCTTATGCATTCCTGCGTATGCCGTTTGGCCTTTCAGGGGCACCGGCAACATTTCAGCGATGTATGGACATTGTGCTAAGGCCTGTTCTTGGAAAGTCCACATTTATCTATTTAGACGATATCATTATTACTAGTGATAATCTGGACCAACATGTACAGGATTTAAGACAGGTGTTTTCATTATTAAATGAGGCCAGTCTAAAAGTTAATGTCGAAAAGTGCAAATTTGCAGCCCCTGAATTAAAATACTTAGGTTATAAAATATCTCAGAAAGGAATCGAGACAGACGAATAAAAAATAATCGCTGTGAAAAAGTATCCGCCGCCAAATACGGCGAAGAAGCTCTCTTCTTTTCTAGGAGTTTGTTCATATTATAGGTCCTTTATAAAAGATTTTGCAGCTATTGCTGAACCATTGTTAAAATTAAAAAGGAAAAAGGCAAGATTCTCCTGGTCGGCCGAAGCCAATAGTGCTTTCGAAAAATTAAAGCAAGCATTAACGCAAACCCTGGTTTTGAAATTCCCTGAAAAGGATGAAATTTTAGAAATTTCAGCGGATGCTTCGGATTATGCGGTAGGAGCGGTACTTTCGCAAAATCAGCAGCCCGTGACATTTTTTAGTCGAACTTTAAATCAAACACAAAGAAATTATTCCGCGACCGAGAGAGAGGCACTTGCAGTTCTGTTAGCAGTGCAAAAGTTCCGAGTCTGTTTTGGAAGGGCGCCAATAACAGTGTATTCTGATCATGCGGCGGTAACTAGATTGTACTCAGGGAAAAACTTATCCCCAAGTTTAATAAGATGGGCACTCAAGTTACAAGAGTATAATCTGGTAATCAAGCACACCCCCGGAAAGGAAAATATCGTAGCAGATGCCCTATCCAGAATAAAAATAGATGAAGAAGGTAATACTGTAAAGGTGGCGATGCTCACAGCATGTACAATAAATTCCCGAGAAACTGTAATAACCGAACTGGGTAAGGATCCTGAATTTAGAAACATTTATGAGTATTTAAAGGATCCTGAAAATTTTAGCCACCAAGATATTGTGGCGATAAGAAATAGGGCGGCCCATTACGAACTAATAGATGGTCTATTATTTTATACAAAAACTACAAATTCCAACAACGAATTTCGACCTGTTATCCCAGCTAGTCTTAGATTAAATATCCTGCAGGAGTTACACGACTGCCCTTTAGCTTCTCATGCTGGTATTCGAAAAACTATCCAACGCGTACGCGAGGCAGTCTACTTTCCTGAACTGCAAAATTTAACAAGGGCGTATGTCCAGTCCTGCCCAACATGTCAAGCAGTTAATTGTATTAATTTACGCCCGGCCGTGTTTCTAAATATCATTAAATCCGAATTCCCAAATGAAATAATTGGCATCGATTTATTGGGCCCTTTCCCAAAAAGTCTAAATAAAAGTCGGTATCTCCTTGTTATGGTTGATCATTTTAGTAAGTGGACCGAAATTGTTCCCTTGAAACGAGCCTCCGCGAGTTACTGATTCTATTTTAAATAAATATATTTTAAAATACGGGGCGCCCCTAAAAGTTATATCGGATAATGGTCCTCAATTTGTAAGTAATATATTTGAAGACATGTGCCAAAAACTGGGCATACGTCATTTAAAAATGGTTCCGTATCGGCCGCAATCAAATATAGCGGAACGGGTCATAGAAATATAGTGAAAATTATCCGTAGTTATGTTAAAAATTTTCATAAAAGCTGGGATAACTATGTCAATGAATTAGCTTTCGCCCTTAGGATCGCAAAACATGATACAACGGGCAAAACTTCTGCTGAGTTATTTTTAGGCAGAAAGATTATAACGCCGTTAGATAAATTATTTTATGTTCAACAAAGAGCCCCAGAATTTAAAATGGGTGATATAGAAAAATTAATTAAAGAAGCAAAAAAGAACACTGAAGTAGCACAGAGAAAACAAAAACTTTATTACGATTTGAAACGACGGGGAGTAACTTATAAAGTAGGAGAGGAAGTATTAAAATTTAAGCATTCACTTTCTTCAGCACCAAAAGATAAAACCGCCAAATTTTTTCCACGATTTGAAGGACCATATGTCATAGAAAAAATAACTCAGGCTGTAGTGGTGTTAAAAGCCAGGAATGGTGAAACATGCTCCGCAAACATTCACCAGATAAAACCATTCTATGACCGTAATAAAATGCAAATATTTAAAGATCTTTTGCAGGATCCGGCACGGCAGGCACTGCATGCACAAGCTCCAGAGGTGGAACAACGACGAGCACAAGGGCAAACCATTAGGAGGCAGGAGCAATTGAAAAAAATGTTTCCCCGTTGGAAAATTGAAGGTAACAAGAAAAAGAAGCCGTTCCACCGACTAGAAAAGAGAGCGCACGACCACCCCCAGAATGAAGAAGGGAGAAGTACGACGAATGCAAAGAGAGCCAGGAGAAATAACGGCAACTATAACCCGGCTCCCAAACGGAAGATCTACCCATCGGACAGGAGTCTAAGCAAATGTCGACGAATTGCGGAAGGAACACCAGCTGCGGAGGCAAAGAAACAAGGAAAATTTGAACAGCCAGCAACGAGATCCAAGCAGGAACGAGAGAGAAGTGTCCCGGTTCCGCGAAGACCAGCTGCCATCAAACGGCCAAGACCACAGGCAGAGGCGAAAAAGAAGGTCTTCAAGGGTGACCGAACTGGAAGGAAAAGAAAGCTCATAGAGGAAGGAACTGAAGGGCGAACCCGCACAAGAAGGAAGATAAACCAAACGCTAATCTTCGTTACCTTCCAGGACTGGGCAGAAAAAAGAATGTCCGAATATCACAAAGATAAGTAAAACTTTATGTTACTTTGCAACCTTATGTTAATCTTTCATTCTTACTGCAAGTGGCAGAATTCAAGACGTTTTACCTTATGTGAGGTCTACCTTTATCGCCAAAAAGGCGAGAAATAAGTTGTTACCTATTTTGTATTATGTTTTTTCAATTACTCGCGAGTAAAACTAAAATTAATGTCTAATAGGAATGTGTAAATACTTGAATATTGTAAAAGTTATTGTATAAAATTTTATTTAAAAGATTCTGGCAAGAAAGAAGTTTTAGTCTGAAAGACTTTTGAAATGTAGTATTTCAATGTAAAAGAATTGGCACTTGCTTGGAAAAGAATAGAAGTTAACAATGTACTACTAATGTATGTTTTAAAATGCGTAAAATTAACGGCATGTTAATATGTTCTTATATAGAATGCGAACTGTTATTTTAAGCGTTAAGAAGTACTGTGATATGTTAAAAGTGAAAGTAATGCCAAAAATTTTTAACTTATTCGTGTGACTGTAAAAAGAGAAAATTATTCTGAATATGTGTTAAAGGTTGAATGAATGTAGTTAGGCTCTCTGACGCTACACTTCAGAGTTAGCCACTTTCAGAATAGTACCTCAGGGTTTAGAGATGAATATAAGGCGTGTTATGAGGTCTTGTTATGTTGAATTTTAACACGTTGTGTTTTGATTGCAGGCGGTAGTGTTGAACACTTGTACATAAACACATTCGTGTTTGGTGTTTTCTTTTACAACACATGCAGAGAGCACGGGGAGAGATAATTAAATAAAGTCAAGAATGAAATAAGAATGTTAAGAGAAATATAAATATTCATGTTACTTGCCATTTAATTGTGTAACATTTCATTAAACTAGTTTTCCGGAACCAGATTTCAACTAGAAACTCCTGTTTAGATGCACTACAGATGAAAAGGAATTGTCCATGGAGTTGATAATGTAAAAAACGGTTTTTTTTAAATTTCTAGTTTCTAGTGAGAAATGTTTGTAAAAGATTGGCCTCGCGTTAGATTCTAGAGCTAAAAGTTTTCAACAAGGTCGTTTTAGACCTCAGTTTCAAACTAATTAACTCTGGCGGGGAAGTATGTAAGGATCTTAAGTTTTACTAACGTTTATTTTATTTTAAATCTTTACTATCACTTCTTATTTTCTACTTCCGGCCAGAATTAAAAGCTTTAACTTATTTATGCAAATTTGTCTTGCGAACGCCAAGTACTTAAGTTGTGGCTTTTTGCCAAGCAAGGGAGAGGAAGGAGTGATTAGGAGCGGGCCGCTTGCCATTGCAGTTTTACTCGGTTGCTGGTTGCCTTCTAGGCCAGAGGTTTAATCCTCTTGATAATTTTAAACGTATCGTAGTGTTAACAGTTCTCTGTACTACATACGGCCTTTCTGTTAATATACGGCCAATCTTCAAGTAGCCACTTGTTTATTAATCCAAAGTTAAGTCTAGTTAGAGTTTAGTTAATATTTTTATTCTTACGTTCAGACCACAAGTGGTTGGTCTCTCTATTCCGAAGTCCGGAAATCATTGTAAAGAGAGAAAAATAAAGGGTTTCGTATATCCTTCCTGTGTGTTTTGTCTATTTCCCACATTTATTGAACATAGCTTTAGTAAGCTCCCTGTTCCGAGTCAGGTTATGTAATGTTCCCGAAGCAAGTAAGGAGAAACACAGAACCTGATAGTGGCGCCCGACGACGAAGAATAACCATGGCTTAGTTTCAAGAAGAACCTGTGCTGACTGCAGAAGCGGCTCAGAATCCAGAAATGCCAGCTGCCGCCCTGGAAGGATTTGGTTACATCGTCCAGACCATGCGCGCATCGATGAAACCAGAAGCAACATTTAATGGAAACTCACCGGTAACCAGTTTTTTGGAAAAATTGGAGGACCACTTCATGATGTATCCCGTGCATGAGTTCCAGAAAGTCACCTTGGTTACCAGCGCTTTGAGGGGCCAAGCGCTTAATTGGTTCAAATGTATAGGCAGAAGTCTCTTGGGTCAAGCGGGAAGACCCACCTATACTTACAAAAATTTCAAGACTGCCCTAGTAAAAGCCTTCCCTGTCGTAAGGGATCGTGCAAAATTAGAAACGGAACTTTTCAGCATATACTAGAAACGAATTGAAGATCTCTGAAGCTTTATTTTAAGAAAAATTCACGTCTTCAAACTCTTGTATGGAAACCGTCCGGATCCTGAGATAATTCAAGTGATTTTGCCAAGGTTACTGCCCCAAGTGCAAGACTTTATTGAATTAAGAAATCCGACTACACTGGAAAAGTTATTTGAGCTAGCAATACTGTGAATAAAAAACGGCAACACTGTGAATAAAAAACATTTTTATCCTTCAGCGGGCGAGAACCTCTATCGGAAATTCTAAAGATATTCTGCTTTTTTAAATACTTTGCGATATTGCTGTTGAATTGAAGTTTTTGCTGGAAAAGTAAATTTTCTCAATTGCAATGCATTAAAGGCTTTATTTACATCATATTCTATTTTTAATGGTCCAAAAAAGGTACCTCTGAGAGATGAATTAAAATAATTTTGCCAATAAAAGTTAGATATAGCCTTTCTCCTAAATGCAGGATGTTAGAGAAAACGCTTTAATTATGTTTTACTCTTTCTGTTGTTTGGATAGATTCCAAATTTCTATTAATGTTTCATTCTTAAATAAATATTAATAAATGCATTGCGTTAATTATCCGTAATCCCTAATTAATATGAATAAATACCATGTCCATCTCAATAATTCTCAAAACTGTGCAAAGTCAGAAAGAAAAATTAATTAAGAGAAGATATTACTAATGATATCATGATTATCTTTGCAACTGTTATTTCTTCTTTAATCTAACTGAGAAACGCTACATACGTAAGAAAAATCAAAGTTTTATTTAGTTTGGGCATTAAAATACTTTAAACAAACTGTCATTTTCTCACTTAATTAATCCGATTACAATCAAAGTTAATAAAGCCTTTATATTTAATGCAACGAACACAAATTATCATCATAATACTTTAAGCTCTTTAATCTGAAGTAGAAGGGCAAAGGATCATAATAACTTAACCTATCATATGTTTGAGTAAACATACGTCAGGAGCAATGATTACGAAGTTTATAAATCTCTGAAATAGTAGGGATTTGCTTATATGGCATATTAAAGTCAATCTGATTTTAAGTATTTTTTAAAAATGTAATTCTTTCATAATTAAGGAGATATTAGTTATCTTCGAGAATGATACTGACATTTTAGTTTCAGTTGTTTGCTGTCTTATAAAATATCAAAATAATCTGTACATAATGTCAAATCTATCTGGCCAAAGTTATTTAGCAATGAGCAAAAGTATTTGGAATATTTATTAACAGAATAATTTTATGGCATATTTCCTCCAATTTTTACTTCCTTGTACGAAGTCAAAAGGAAGTATTGTAATCGCGAAAAGTCTCAGGCAGCATATTTCAACGAAAATATCCATTTTGACCGCTATTGAATGCAATTTAACGATGTTTTTGCGTGATATCTGTACGTAAGGACAGAATAAAATACTCTTTTCCTTCAAAAAAATTATAAAACTGCTTTAAAATTAATTCTGAAGAGAATTTTTTGTGGCCTCTGTACGAACGTACGTACGTACGTATCTCGCATAACTCAAAACGAGTAGCCTCAGCACGTTGAAATTTTGTATATAGGACTGCTATAACGTGTAGATGTGCACCTCGTATTTTGGTTACAATCGGCCGCACCAAACGTATATAAATATATTTATATATATATCCACTCTGTCATCTGTATATCCACTCTGTTATCTGTATTACACTCTGTTACTCTGTTATATATATCCACTCTGTTATCTGTAGATCTCAATTTCTTTACTCTTATATGTTTGTAAATTGTACATTTTTTACTTTAAAACTGATTGTATTATGTGATTTTTATCTACCGGTTAAGGTTTTTATACCTTTAGTAAATCTGTATGCAAATGTTTTAGAATTATCAAGAATTTAAAGTTGTCTAAGTGCCGCTAAGCCTTTTTTTATGGCGGCCATGGATGTTTGGCCAATGCCATGGATTCAAAACAGGAGAGTAGTGGATTTTTTGCCAATCTAGAGAAACTTAGCTTCGCAAAAACAAAGATAACGCATTCATTTATTATTGCCAATTAAATCATTCTTAATTCTTTCTGGAATTTTTTCGAGGAAATAAGTTTTTAAGATTTAATTCGTAATTTTTAATTTAGATATTTTGAGTTTTCATGTATTTTTGCCTTCTCGCGAAGTGAGAACTGAATTAATTAAATGAGAAATACTCAATCGTCTGTGAAAAACTGTTTCTTTTTTGTTTTGTTTGCTTAATTTATTTTATACGTCATTCTAGTTTTATTATAGTATTTGAATAGAACATGTGGCAACGATTAGATAATTCTATTCTTTAAATGATATAAATTTTGTGCATTATGAGTTATAATATGAACGAAATATATAACTGTTATATAATTATTGAATTATATAACAATTAACTTAGTTTCCGTTATATAATTATTATATAAGTTAACTGTCATATAATTATTAATACTGTTAAGTGAATCTAGCGCCAGAGTGTCGCTATGATTAACAAATACTAGAGTGAATTTTAAAGAATGCATTTATTCTATTGTGGTTTATGCGCTGTCGCCGAAGTAGATTTAATTCAATCCAATAAATTTAAATGAAATGGAAGAAAAAACGCATATAATTTAATATTCCGTACAAGGAATCATGTGGTGTACACATCAGATTTTTTATTCTATGTTACTTTTATAGCTGGTTTTTATGGAGCCCGAACTAAAAAGTGGTGAATGATTATTCCTTCCAACCAAGAACTGGCGACTGGATCTATTAATCTCCAGTCGCCCTTTAAAAGGGGAGTATATGTAAGGTATTTTCTTTTGCCTTTACGCATACCTTTGTGGTGTAACTAGAAGCACGCTCGACGCGTATTCGAAGGTCTGGAGTTCGATTTCCAATTTTTTCAGTATCTTGACTTCGAAAAATTCTACATGACTCTATAACCTTATAAGATATATTATGCAATGTAGTAATCGTATACGTTGCCATTCTGTAAGGAATATAACACAATCTTTTGTAAAATTCACTTGAAATAAGAACACGACCCGACTGAGAAAAATGTGTTTCGGAAAACGATCATCCTTACTGTGAGAGCAAGATTGGCAGGTTTTGCGCATAATACCAATCGAGTTATAAACTGCTTAAGCACAAAAACGCTTACTCCTCAATTTACCTTTCAATACAAAGTTCTAGAATTGGAGAACAGTGAAACTATTTGTTAGTGTAGTTGTGCCAAATACGTTAAATAGAATATGGTGGAAGCATCTTTTTCAAAAGCAGCCATTCTGCAACCACACTTAACGCTTTTGTTGAAAAATCTTTAAAAATACATGATATGATTTCAATGATTATGACAACTAATTTAAAAATGAAGCAATATGCTACATTTTATTCGATGTTAAGCGTTTGGAAAGACTTCATTTCTTGACCTTCCCTTTTGAGTCCATTCTTTTACTGTTCAGTTTAAATTAATCTTTCACTCGTTTTCTCGAGACTGATCTGACTTATACAGTCAAAAGTCTTTAATCCGGACTCGTCGGGACTTCGGCGATCGGTTTTTCTGGATTATAGATCACCGGTTTAAATCTGGTAAGATGGCATGTAGAAATTATAAAATTAAAAATATGAAATGGTAATTTATGAAATAAAGAGCAATTATCATCTAAAGGGTATCAAAATTTACAAAAAAAAAAGATTAATATTTATTTGTTTGCTTTATTAAACATTTCTTTCAACGCGCGCATGCGTAAAGCATACATTATGCATAGTCGAAATTAGAAAATTGCAACCAGAAAACTATTTGATGCGCATTCGTGATATTTATGATGACGAGGAATTTGATTTAAATCATATCAAAGACAAAGTACATCCAGATGAAATACTACATTTAGTAAGGAATTATAAGCTGAAAAAATAAAAACATCTGCCCTGAAGATAAGGATAGTGCTGACAAATCAACTTCCAGTTCATTGCGCGCCGCGACTCCCCCCCCCTCCCGCAGAGCAGCGTGAAATTGATAAGCAGGTTTCGGAATGGTTAGAGAAACAAAGGATATGCCTTTATCCATTTTTTGCAGCAATTCCACTTTTTGTTTGATGGACATCGAAGCATGCTTTCGTTTTGTAGATTCTTTGGCAGCTCCAGAATCGGAAATTCGTTTTGACATAATCGAAAGTTCAAGCTTACTTTTATAAAATTGCTCTAACAGTGTGCAAAAAATAATAAACCGGATCCAGTTTGAAGATTAAGGAACAACGCAATCTGCAACATTATCTGAAATAGATAATTATATAATTTTCGCTTAGCTTGCGCAGAAAGTTTGTAGCTTTGAGGTCCGGATTATAGATCATTCCCGATTATGGACGTAAAGATTAAAGACTTTTGACTGTATTAGGCTCCTCATTAATAATACATAATTGGCCAGTTCATTAACCGCTATATTTTAGAGGTCAAACGAAGTTAAACCTACGTATTAACGCTATTCATAATTTCTTTAAAGAAAACTACTACCGTAGAGATTATTGCATAATTTCTTGAAAGACCTATAGCGCACATTTGCAATATGAGTATGCTCGGATTGTATTACTTTTCTTTCGATTTCTTCTATCCATAATATAGCCTGCAGGGTGTTGTCATCTGGAACAGTAATTTAATGTCTATAAAGGTAAACCTTCCTTACATAGATGATTTTTCCGCTTTTTAAATCATTACCCATTTTCCTTTTTCATCGTCAAGGCGTTGATTAGAATTCTTGTCCCTCACGATTCTCGATAATTGAACCAACCACATTTAATGAACTCAAAGATTCTCATTTTTGTGTTTATACACATATATATGTAATAAAAAAGGGTCATTTCAATATTGATGGTGTAGAACACGGCTGAATCCATAACGAAGAGCTTAGGGTGTAGAACGTAGAGGGCTGAATCCATAACGAAGAGCTGAGGGTGAAGAACGTAGAGGGCTGAATCTATAGCGAAGAGCTGAGGGTGTAGAACGTAGAGGGCTGAATCCATAACGAAGAGCTGAGGGTGTAGAACGTAGAGGGCTGAATCCATAGCGAAGAGCTGAGGGTGTAGAACGTAGAGGGCTGAATCCATAGCGAAGAGCTGAGGGTGTAGAACGTAGAGGGCTAAATCCATAACGAAGAGCTGGCATAGGATGCTGAAATACCGATCCACAATGATTTGGAAACTGGCAGGCGAGGCAAATAAAATCTTAATGTTATTTTAGCAAATACAATGCGCCACAAACAACTTGGCACATTATCTGTGCCTATTTCCAAAGTGTTTACATTTATGATACTTCGTACTAAGGTGGAAGCTGCAGGCAGGAATTTAGCTTAGCCAAACTATAGCAAACGAATGTGTTATGTTAGAATAAAATCCTAATTCGTACTGTGTTAGTTTTTGTTCTCAATACATTTTGATTGATTATTAATACTTCTGTAAAGTTATTATTAGCTGTTTAGAATTTATGTAGTTCCATTTACATCATCAGAGTTATGTAAGAGTCATATGACATGGATTACTCTCGGAATGACGCGGTGGAAAAGAAGATTACTGTTTTTAGATTGCGCAGGGGACTTAATTTACCCTGCTAACAAAATTATAATTTATATTTCACATATTCTTTATTATATATATATGTATAATTCCAGGCAGCTTCTGCTTCGCATTAGTAAACCCACTGGGGTAAGACCAAAGAATAAATATTATACTTGCTCAAAATTACGATAACTAATTTTTTGTATAATTTTCCTTTCTAATTTATTTTAAATTAGTTTATCTGCAATAGATTTCTCAATTCGACAATCATGCTCTAAAAATTGCTCATCTAAAAAACTCATTTACATTTGAATTTCTCGCTGTAAGAGGAAAATAATTTCTTTAGTTTATGTGCAGGCTTTTAAATGTATCAGGAGATAGCGAATATTTACAAGTGAAATTTCACGGACGCGTTTAAATTCCTTTATACCTAAATTTGCCCTTTTCTGCGGTATGTTATCAAAACTGCTTCGACATTTGTTTCCTTACTAATAACTCAAAATGGCTCATAAGAGTTTATTTTAACTATAGTTTGCTCCATAAACACTTAAAATTTCACTTTAACAGGGCAACAAATTCCCTTAGATCTTTCATTTGGAAAAGTTTAACAAAAAACAGTTTAAATAGAGGAAAACATAAAAAAATCACTTAATATGAGGTACGTTAGGTTTAAGCATTTTCATGTTTGTTCTAGAATTCTATCGCTCTTCAGCCGACATAATGTTATCTTGCATGTTGTTACAAAAATTAAGGAAATATATTTTCTTCCTTAAGATTTTGTTACCTTTTTAGTTCATTTTCTTTCAAAATCATAGTTCCATTTTCTTTTAAAATCGTAGTTTATTCTATGCTCCAATTCAAGTGCACTTAAATGAGAGGAAATAAATAGTAACAACGAAATCAAGTGTCTTTGAGAAAAGATGTTCAAAGGATTTTGAGAAATTTTCAGTAACTGATTTTTTTTAAGTCTTTGATGATGCATGATTCGTTTGATAATCTGCTTATGTAAGTGGACGAATAATTGCGTCACTCAAGTAGAGTTTTAGTATAAAAAGGTTTAAGCTCTAATAGTGTTTTAAAATAACTCTTCTAGCTCAGCTCAAACTTTTAATTTGATGCGGCGGTAAGCGAGGAACCAATAAAGAAACTACAGGTAATGGATTGCAACACGTTTTTTTAAACAATGCAAACCATTCTATGTATAAGATCATAATCACGATCACGTCAATAACAATATCATAATCAATAACGATCACAGATGAGTAGAACAAGTACAACATTTACGTGGTTAATATAGTAGCATTGGCAAGCATTAACGATACATGTTTCTTCATTTTATTCACATATATTTTTTTTATTCCGCTTCATCATTAGGAGAAAATTTCACTTTTCAATTCCCATTTATCTATTAAAACGATCATTCGGTTTTTGTCCTTTTTACGAAGAAAGTTTCCGATGCTAATTACTATTCATCGAAAATAAGTCCACCAACTGTCGAGCGGTAAAGTCTCTGAACTCTGGTAGTTCTGATGGGTTCGATACCAGTCGAACGGAGTGTCTGCGTGGGTGTTTTCGTGGTTTTCCTCATGTGTAACGCGTTTACGAGCTAGCTTCCTTAGAAAGTTCTACGCGAAGGCATCTCTTAAGTTCGTAGCCCTAGCGCACTTTGCAGAGCGCACTTTACCTAGTGCACTTTGCAACATATGGAACGAGATGTACAGTATGACATCCTCCAAATTATGAATGAAAAACTACTTGTGAACTTGGTTTTACTAAGAATGATCCCAATATTAGCAAATAGTGATATTTGTCATTGTGGACTTTCAATTTAACTACGAATTTCTGTTTAAATACCTCTTTCATAAACTCCTTGTAACAAGCTATTGTTTTCAAGAGCATGAAAATTTATAGAATGTTTTAGAAGAGGTAGCAAGCGCCAATAATCGAAAACTGGAGAAGATGGAAAATTATAAATTGTTATTAGTGTACACACCCCTACAAATTGGAAATCTCTGGCTGAATATTTATGTCCAAGTTGCTGATAATAAGTACGAAGAAATCGTTCTGTGGCTATAGGTTTGTTCGTGGCTATAAAGCCAATTTAAATTACTAACCTGAACTGATGAAAGTTCAGCAATAAAAAATAATTAATTGTAATGTTTCTTTTTTGGTATTTAGACTTCTGAAATTACGATTATTTGTAAGGTTTCCGATTTCCGATTTGTTTCGGTCGTTTCCGATTTTGCAAAGTGCAACAAATTCTTAAGCTGCGAAGTTTAGTTCATTAACACTTTTGAGTAATAAACGCAAATATGTGCATTCAAGAGGAACTTTTTGCCTTAGTATTTTACTTCAATTTGCAATAAAGGGAATGGTTCGGCAATTACTAAAAAACACTAGCTAATCAGTGAATTGATAATTTATTCTTTTCACGTCCATAGTTTCAATACAGAAGTACTGAGCTTTCCATTAAATGATGGGCCCACCAGCGGCTGAGCGGTAAAGTCGCTGAACACTGGTAGTTCGGTCCGAGGCTCGAATCCCGCGAACGGGCTGGCTGCATGGGCGTTTTCGTGGTTTTCCCCATGTGTAACGTGTATACGAGCCAGTTTCCCCTAGAAAGTCCTCCACGAAAGGCATCCCTCCCCTTAGGCAGATAGCCCTAGTGTGCTTTGCCATAATTAAATACACCACACCATTAAATGACTTGTATAAAAATTTCACATAATATCCAGATTGTTTTATACTTATCATTTTGGAAGACATGGGAAAATGGAAGTAATTCGAACATGAACTGAAAATTACTTCTCATTTTATTCTATTTTCGAGGATTCATTGATTTGATTTATTGAGATTTCGGCAAAGTGCACTAGGGCTACGAACTTAAGAGAACAGATGCCTTCGCGTAGAACTCTCTAAGGAAGCTAGCTCGTAAACACGTTACACATGAGGAAAACCACGAAAACACCCACGCAGCCACTCCGTTCGCCTGGTATCGAACCCATCAGAACTACCATAGTTCAGAGACTTTACCGCTCGACAGTTGGTGGACTTATTTTCGATGAATAGTAATTAACATCGGAAACTTTCTTCGTAAAAAGGACAAAAACAGAATTATCGTTTTAATAGATACATGGGAATTGAAAAGTGAAATTTTCTCCTAATGATGAAGCGGAATTTAAAAAAAAATGTATGTGAATAAAATGAAAGAACACATAAATTTTGCTGTAAAAATGTACTTTGCTGTAAAATGACTAGAGATATTCTGACAAAACACTAATATTATTTATTTATGTCATACTTATTGTATTATTTATTGGTTTAACGTATTCTTTGTGTTTAAATTGAGATCAACTAGTGTTTTAATAGTTAATTACATTTCTCATTAATTTTAAGATCAAAGAGAGGAATTATTAGCCTCGTTCGTGAATCTGGTGAGAAGAAAACCTTAATGTCACAGAATCACATAGTACCTGTCAAGATTTTCTTCATGATCTACCGGAATGAAACGGCTGTAGAATGAAATTGATTTCTTTAATTACAGCAAAGCATTTGGAAGGTCTATTTACTTTGGTAAATAAATCTTTCATGTAAACAACTTCCACTTTTACGTTTTTCTACAGACGACGTCAAAACAACATTTTTTGTATTACGTTTCTGAAAATTCCATATTATATACTTTTTATTTCACATAAAATGTTTCTATTTTTTTTTTTTTTTTTTTTTTTTTGCATAAAGAACTGCATATCGAAAATCTCGCTTTCTCTTTAATATTTTTTACACTCATGCCATGCCATGTTTTATTTTTAGTTTTAACAGTTGTCGAAAAAGGCCTATTTAAGTCTTGGATCACAACCTAAACATGCTTTTAACCTGCTTACTTTCGGTTTGTTTTCTAACATGATTTTCATAACCAAAATAGTTAAAATAATTTAAATTTTATTTTCATTTAACCTGATTTCACATCAGTAAATTTTAATAATATATTTTCAAGTTATTTTTTTTTAATCTGCTACTTTTTTATGTTAATTCCTTTCAATACGTATTATTTCTCGTATAAATCTTAACTAAAATGCTACTGAATTGTCTAAAGACTTTATGCGATATTTTTGGGTAAGCATTTTATTATTCCCTGTTTTATGGGTTATAACGCAATGTACGAGATGTACATTTTTTTAGGCCAGCAAATATTGGCCACATGTAACTTTGATTTGATGCTCATAAGTATCTAGTTAAATAGTGATTTACACTGAACACCACGCATAAGTATTAAACAATATCTCTCTAAGATGACCACAGTAACAGAAGAATAAATACAGAACCGTGGATGGGCCGCTTTAAGGAGAATCCCTTTTGTATAACTTTCCATTTAGACATTTTTAGAAGTACTTTATAAACGTTATACTTAATTGTCAACATTGGTTGTTTATTGGAAATTAATTATTTACTTTTTACTTAGCTAACATTATTTGTTTGCTTTCAAATAAAAAACTGAAAAATTTAATTAAAAATTCTGTTAACTGCTATGAGTGGCATTAATTGTCAACCGATTTTCAGTTTTGAATGCTTAAGATTATTTCTTGCTTCTTTCAACAGAACATCATTCATCAATTAAAAAATAAAAAATGTAGAGGTAAAAATAAAGGTTAAAATATTCTTCAATCCTTCCTCCTCTCACAAATCATTATGTGGATGGACAAAAATATGGAAACACCTTGTGAAATGCATGCTTGAAAAGAAAGATTGATTTTAATGAAATATGTAGGTGGCGCTGGCGTTTTTGACTACTGACGCCACCTATACAACTTCGTAAATGTGATAAACAGTTCAGTTGTTGTCGGAGTACTGTTATGTGAGGTTGTCATTGCATTATGTCAGAGTTAACAGACTTCGAACGTGGGCAAATTGTTGGAGCACGTATGGTAGGTGCTTTCGTAAGCAAGGTAGCCGAGGTGTTTAGTGTTTCAAGAGGTACTGTATCGAAGATTTATTCCGCATATTTGAAAAGCGGAAAAACATCATCTGCTAAATCACAGCGCGGAAAGTGTGTCCTGAGTGATCGTGACAGACGATCATTAAGGGCAATTGTGACGAAAAATAAGAAGACCACAGATGCAAAAGTTACTGCTGAAATGAATGTTGTGTTACCGAACCCTGTGAGTACCAAAACAATTAGAAGGGAGCTTCATAAACAGGGAATTGCTGGCTGTGCTGCAATTGAGAAGCCGCTCATCAGTGATGCTAATGCCCGTAACAGGAAAAGGTGGGGTGGTGTTTAAGTCAGCCTGGACTATAGAGCAGTGGAAGCGAGTAATATGGTCTGACGAGTCTTCTTTCACATTGTTTCCCCACTTCTGGCCGAGTTTACGTCAGGAGAACGCCATCTCAAGCCTATAATACAGACTGCTTGTTGCCAAGAGTGAAACATGGCGGCGGTTCTGTTATGGTTTGGGCAGCCATATCGTGGTTCTCTACTAGCCCCATGATAACTGTGTCAGGGCACATGACTGCCAAGACTTATGTGAACATTTTGGCCGATCAAGTTCATCCCATGGTACAAACTTTGTTTCCCGATGGTGATGGTGTCTTCCAAGACGACAAAGCCCATGTTCACACAGCTCACATTGTCCAGGACTGATTTTCTGAGCACGAGGATGAGTTGTCCCATCTCCCCTGTTCACCAGAGTCACCAGACCTGAATATTATCGAACCTTTGTGGTCTACATTGGAACGGAAAGTGCGTTCTCGTTATCGACCGCCAACATCGTTATCTGAACTTGCCACCGTTTTTCAGGAAGAATGGTATAATATTCCCTTGGCAAACATACAGGAACTGTATTTATCCATTCCGAGAAAACTGCAAGCTGTTTTGGATGCCAACGGGTTTCCTACACCATATTAAGCAAAGAAACGTGTTTTTTAAAGGTGTTTCCATATTTTTGTCCAACCCCTGTACATTTCCAACTTTTAAAGTCTGAGATATAGCCGTCTTGCGATGATTTGCAGTTTATTTACTTTATTTTTACTTTCCATCATTGTTTCAAAACTGCTATGTGTTTAAACCTTTTTACTTTCGTCGATGATTTTTTTATCCCACGCTATTTTAGAAACTTAATTTTCTTTCCTTTTCCCTTGCTTTCTTTTCTCGTACGATATTTTACACTCGACGTTTCCGCCTTGCGTTGCTTTCTCACGACGTTTTGAAGCTATGTTTACAGAGCTTTTAGAGAAACAATATGGCATAACACGCAATTTATTTCAGATTATTATTATATTATTGCTGAATTATTTCAATGGTCGTTTAAATGCAAACATAATTCGTTCGTAGTACTTTTAAACTAGTAAAATTCAAAGTTCTTCATTCCTATATTACTTTGAATGAGGAGGATTTTGGTTTTTTAATGTGATTACGGCAAAGCCTCGAGGGGTATCTGCCTAAGAAGAGGGATGCTTTCGTGAAGGACCTTTTAAGGGAAACTGGCTCTGTACACGTTACACATGAGGAAAACCAAGAAAACGCCCATGAAGCCAGCCCGTTTGTGGGATTTGAACCCCGGACCGAACTACCAGTGTTCAAATTTACTGCTCGGCCGCTGGTGGGTGTTAATGATTTATGCACTTTTATATACAATTAATGAATTTTTTATATCTCTACATATAATAAAACAAAGAGACTGTCTG
The DNA here is from genome assembly GCF_044657685.1 of Stegodyphus dumicola. Classification (NCBI taxonomy): domain Eukaryota; kingdom Metazoa; phylum Arthropoda; class Arachnida; order Araneae; family Eresidae; genus Stegodyphus; species Stegodyphus dumicola. The sequence goes on along the minus strand of NC_140774.1, from coordinate 172,269,152 downwards.
TCTGTGTGTGTGTGTCTTTCGTTCACGCTGCGCGTAAGCTAATAGATTCACGGTACGAAATTTGGTACATAGGCGAATCTAGACAAAAACCAGTGCACCTCGAAGCGATTTTTTCGAAATTCGAATTAGAATGTTCTTTATTTTATGTTTTGTGACGAAATCGCGTCATTTTGAGACATAATGGACTATAGGAAAGTGAGATTTTACTCTACGCACGCCATTTTCACATCGTCATGAAACGTAGGCACTTAGCTATTTTACGAACTTGAAAATAATTTCGTGTTTCAATAAATCGATTCAATACGAATTTATTTAACAAAGGGAGCTTAACACCTTTTCAACGGGATTTTTTCTAAAAAAGTTTATTTTTAAAAATGTACAGTTTATTTTTCTTTGATTTTTGGACAAGTTAAACTTTCATCCTTGCGACTGCTTTTGCAAAAAAAATTTTGAAAAAATGATAATATTTTGTATTTTTAAAAAAATTTTTAATTTAAGCTTCGGAGTACACTTCTCACATCTTTAAAAATATGATTTTGGCAACAATTTTCCTTTCTGATTGTTGTTGATAGATTTTTGATGCAATCGCATTATTTTGAATAGTTTCATTCGTTTAGAAATATGGGTTTGGCAACAATTTTTCATCGTATTTCTTATGTCACTGTTTTTAAGAGATTGGCATATTTCATTGTCATTTTTTTATATATATAATACATTTATTTTATTTTATTTTTTTATTTATTTATTATTATTTTTATTTATTTATTTATTTATTTATTTTTGATAAAATTGTTCTGCAGAGTAAAATTCTGCACGGAATTTTTTGTTTTGAGTTTCTTTCATGTTATTTTTTGCTTATTTCACTATTCTTAAGATACTGAAAAGTTTTGCTGATTTTTTTCTTCAACGAAACGTTGGTTAATTTTTTTATTAGGATAATTAATATTTGTATTAAGGGATATAGCTTATTTCATTGTAATTTTTTCTCTTGAATATATAAGATAAAATATCATTAATTACATTTTGCTTTTCAGAATTTTTTGTTTTTTGTATTCTTTTATGTTATTTATTGCTCATTTCACTGTTTTTGAGATATTGAAAAGTTTTGAGTGATTTTTTTTTAGGAAACGAAGTTCTTAATCCCCTTTATACCATTTGAGTTCTTAAGATTTTGCAAAGGGAAGTTGGTTAATTTATTTATTAGGATAATTAATATTTGTATTAAGGGATATTGCTTATTTCATTATAATTTTGTTATAGGTAATAATTGTTTTTTATGAAGTTTTTCTGCAGTGTAAAATTCTACGCATTCTTTAAATTTAACGTTTGGTGTTCCATTTAGCCACTTTTTCGGTACATTTAAAAGCCAGACGAAGGTTGGCAGCGAAGCTGCTAGTAACAATTAAAATATAAATAAATTCTAGCCTATTACTTGGAGGATTGATTACTTGCCTATTACTTGGAGGATTGTTAAATGCTAGACTATTACTAGGATTATTGATATGATTCATTTTTGTTATTTAAGCTCGGCTGCTGGTGGGCGAGTGAGGAAGGAGAAAATTATCAAAGGAGTTTATCAGATTTAGATCAAACGTATTTTTCCGTTTTCTCCTTCATTATCGTTTCTGATATACACTGTTTATAGTTTTTTTTTTTTAATTCAGATTGATATTACTTATTTCACTAACTGTCATTTCAAATAAAGTACATATAATGAAGAATAATTTTTGGCATTTCCATTATGGAACTGGAACAGATATTTTGGTTGCACTTCACTTTTGTAAAGCAAAAAGTATAAGGCAGAGAAAACAAATACCTTTTGTAAATACATATATTTCTTTAAATTGTATTTTTTACTGAATTTCTCATAGTTAATTTTTAGTGAATTAGTTATCATAATTTTTCTATGTTTTTTACAAACTAAGAAACTGAAGTTGAAAGGAAACCTCCCTGCACAAGATACTATCTCCTTGTAGAAAATGTATTTTCATGGACACAAGCTGAAACATGTTTTTTTGTAAAGATGTGGCTAGGAACAACTACTTGAGAATTAAGTTTGTTGTGTACGTAGGTTGAGCAGAGATAACCATAATGTACCATAAGCAGCTTAGAAAAAAGTTAAAAACAAATCTGAGATATATTTCTAAAAAATATATATTCTCCGCACTTGAAACTAAGTAACAGTAAACTTGAAACTAAGTAACAGTTTAAGTAAAACACGAGTGATTTGAAAAAAAGTTAAATCTCCTTGTTTAAGATCTTTATGTACTTAAATTAACGCGTGCAATAAATTAATGATTATATTCTAATTAGCTGTTGCAAAATAAAAACAGAAAAAACAGAACTGTTTTTTGTTTTATAATTTTTTTGTAAGAAATAATCTCTCGAAAATTAAATCACGCAACATCCGTAAAGCAAATTATCAATATATAACGACTTTATCAAATATGAGTTATCGTCAAATGAGCTTATATTCCGCCTAAAAAATTAAGAAAACTGAGGAAGAAAACTTTTTCTAGTGATAATCCACCTTTTTTTTTAAAAATCTGGCATGCTTTGATAAGAGAGAGTTGTGTTCTTTAGATGGGAAACACAAATTTAGATGAAGAATGCAAAGTTTCTACAGGTTGATGATATAGGGCACTAAAAAAAAAAGAAAGTTTGGAGAAATTTTTAATAAGCCTTTCTTAGATAAAAAGAAATTAATATGAGTTTAATAAAGACATCAACATTTTTTATCTGACTGCTACAATTAACAAAAAACGGAAATTACTAAGTATTAATGATTAATTTGACATCAGTTAAAAAGAGTATATTAAAATAGAAATATAAATGTTATTCAATGCTTTTTGGAAAAGATGGTGTTATTTCTCTAAATATTTATCCTGTGCCTGTTATTTAAATTGGAAAGCTTACAAAAATAAAATAGAGTATTTTAAGAAAATAATTTGGATTTGTGGGAAGAAAAATTCTATAAAAAATTTGACTTTTAGTCCTCATATAAAGTTTATGATTATCTTCTATTATTATGCTTATAAAGTACTTCTCCCACGTTCCAAGCTTCCTTCGTGGTGTAGTGGTTCTGTACACTGAGCCGGTATTCACAGGTCCATGGTTCGATTCCCGGCGAAGGCGGTTGCTAATTTTTCATCTCTCTGGCTTCCAAAAAATTCTAATGTCTCTACATGCTTAAATTAACAAAAAATGAAATATCTCTTACCTTGTATTGTAGACTTCAAAAAGATATGTTTAATAATCAATTTTCCTGAAAATATGGAATTTACAAGAATATTTAACAATGAATTATATGGAACCACTAATCTACGAAACGTGCAGCACTTGCTTTAGAGCTACGACACGAATTAAATCTCATTCCTCCTGAATTTAAGTCATAATTGTCATAGGATATGATTTAAGTACTATTTAACTACATGCACGCGATCTTGCGTTGAATTACTATAATTGTCCGTTTCACTTTTCAAATTGTTACCACCCAATGTTAGAGTCCTGCATTATATTTGAAGAAATTAAATAATGAAAAATCTGCATAAATGTATGTATATTTCTCGCATTGTGATAAAACAACAGTACATAGAGCCATCGAATTTTGAATGACGTAATCCTACTGCGAATATGGGCATGTGGAAGGCCAAATTTGAAATCTGAAATTGTCTTATTATTGATTTCATATTTCGTAAAACTTTAGCGAATTTTGAATAAAAAACTCAACGATTTGAAAGCGAGCAATGGAAACTATCTATGGGGGTGGGAGAAACTTTTTTATCTCCAGCGCGCGGGCTGTGTATCGAAATTCCAAAGATAGGCTCATTTTAAAAGTATTTTGCGACATTGCTGTTGAACTGAAATTTATGGTTTAAGTTCGAAGAACATGATATTTAATAAATAAAGGTAACACACAAAAAGTTAAAAAACGCTCCTTTGGACGTAATTTAAAATCTGAAACCTTTCAGATTTTTTTTTTTTTTTTTTTTTTTGGTTAAATTATTTTTAAGTTCCACCGCAATTCGTCGGCGGTTTTGTGAGCACGAAGTACGTGCGTTTGTGTTAAACGTTTGACGAATAATAAAGGATTCGTTTTACTCTTCTTCTGTGCTGGCATTATTCACGCCTATCTGAGAAAACACCGGGTTTTCTCGTGAGATCAAGTTAACTTTATGATAGCAAAGAAAGTTAGATTTTACAATTTCAGATTCCACATGCAGGGAACCTGAAAAAATTTAAATTGATTTTTAGTGATAAGACTAAGGAGAAAACTAGATTTAGAATGACAATATCAGTAACAGATTTGTTTTTAATTGAAACAGAAATATTATTCTTATTCTGAAAAGTGTTTTAAGAACACTTTGTCACAAAACCTTGTTTATGCTCATATTTCTCTATAAGCGTTTCAAGAAAGGCAGATCCGAAATTATCTAGAAATATTTCTTTCTAGCTACGTTAGCGGTATACAAACCAAGGTATTAATAACGTCGGCAGCTGGAGAAGTGAAGGCTATCCGAATTCCTCTGAAATTTTGTTAACTTTTGAAGACATGTTTGCTAAAGTAATCATTTTTCTAATATAGACTGATAGTTCTTCGAATTTGCCGTCATTGGAGAAAATCTCCCAATGTGGGCATTACTTACGGAAGTTGGCTTTAAAAATGGAAAGGGGAGGTCTTTGAGTGGATACCTTGTCATTGTGGCATTTTTGGGAATGAGTAGGCAGACTGCTTCGAAAAATAGGCTCGAGACTACAAACGAAATTTTCGAGAATATCTTTCTATTCTATACGGCTATTTATCAAGAATTTAATGGGAAAAGATATAAATTGCAAATTCATCATAATATAAAGTTAAAACATTGATGAGCTAAAGATCTCTTAGCAATCCTCGGCATTCCAAGGCGGGAAGCTGTTGCCGAGTTCCCGATCCTAACTGGACATGACTGCTTGGTAAAGCACTTCAATCGCATTGGAATCTTTTCTTTTTTTTTCTGTAATTTGGTAGATCCAGTGAATAGAGATCACCTCCGTCGATGTGGGTCACTTCTTGGTGAATCTGAAACTGTATTTTTCTGGAGTGCTAGAGCGCTTTTGAGGCGGTGACTTTGGTCAATTTATGTACACCTTTTACTGTTTGTTTGGACTTGTCTTGCCATTGGAAATAAAAAAAAAATAACGCGATGTATAAGTGCTTTTGGAAATTCCTACACGAAGCCATTTTTCCTCTCGCGCAAATATTTCAGTGTATTTTGACATTTTCAAACAAGCAAATGAAAACTAAAGTAGAATATTTGATACCTATTTGAGTAAGCAGAATGAAAGAATGCAGTATCTGAGAAGTCAGAATGTAGTTTTGTTTAAATTTAGGTTTTGTTTTACGAACTAATTCAGAAAGCCTTATAGATGCTTTGTGCATAACTGTGGATATTTTTTTATAAATTAACTTTCTAAAATAAAAACGGACACATAAATTAAATCCAAAATGTTGCGACGTCATAATTGTATATCATCAGATTACACGTAATTCAGTTATACACCTTCTGCAGAAATTGAAATTTACTCAAATTTGACCGTCATCAGATATACTATGCATTTTGTTCTGTAGCCAAGATTGTAACAGCAATAAGTTTTAGTCTGAAAGCAGATCTAATATAAGTATAGTAATACATTTTGAATAAAACTTAACAATAATAATTTCGAGGGTGAACAGACACAGCTACTTCTCCTTCAGGAGCAAAAATATGTTTTAGAAAATAGCACTGGATATGGAGGAAAAGAGATACAAGTCTCTTTTGCTCCATTTGTAATATAAGATTATTTTTGAACTTTTAATCTGTACTGAACTGAAAACGTATTTGCCTTAATAATTTTGCAAATTAGGATGAACGATGACCCTTTTTATACCGAAAGCATTCAGCGAAGTAAAGGGAGCACAAACGTAGCGCCATCTATTGAGGGAAATTGGGGATGATGATAGACAACAATATCGCCACCTATCGAGTGATATTTCCCTCGAAAGATGACTGTAAGTTCATGCACATTTTGCATGGTCCATTGCTTTCAGTGTAAAAACCTTCACCAATGAATTTTGATTTGTACAGATGTCCATGCTTTGTGTTTTCCTCGTACTCGCTTAACTTAGATTTACAACATGTCTTTTCTTTATAGATCTCTGATTGCAATCCACGATGTGGCAGAGAAGATTTCAAGTGCAATGTAACGAACAATTAATCGTCGTTCAAGGCTTCACGGTCTGATTGTGAAACTAGTTTAGTTTTAAAAGCCGGTACTGCAATCTCAGGTCATCGCACAACCGGACCAAACTCTAACTTAAGACCTCCATACTAGGCAAGTGGTAGGTCGTCAAGCAAAATTTGCCTCCAACGAGAGCTTTTGGTAATTCATTCTGCTGTCGCTCGTCCCACACTTACAAGGTGAAGCAGAATAGCTGGCAGTCCTTTTCCGGTGAACTCCCACATACGGAACAAAAATTGACGTCAAAATTATCTCTGCCTTACACGTGAGAATTCCGCAATTCAAGCCAGGAATCTGTTTCGAATGTAAATTTTTCGGAATCAACCAGTTCAAAGACTGGTGTCTTTCGTGCTAATACGTGTAGTTTAATTTTTAAATATGTCCAAAATAGTTCCTCAGCTCAAAGAAATGCAGATATCAACCAATAAAGTTTCAAATTTCAAATTTAAATGATGAATTAATCTTATAATCAATATTTTTTCACATCAGATCACAAGCATTACATTGGAAATGCATGTATCTCAAATCAAAAATGGTTTCTTCTGTTAAAATATATGAAAGACTCCTCAATTAGGAAAAATATTAATAAGATATCTATACGTTAGATTTGTATTTGGTATTAAATGTTCAGCTTTGGTTGCAATCCTTTAGTACTTCATGTTTTTAATCTATGAGAAGGAAACATGCTGCATGATAGTGAGCATTCCCATATTTCTGAAGTCATTAGAATTCCTTTAACAGAAGATTCTGAAATTATAAAAATTCAAAATTGTTCTGCAAACATATCTTAAAGTGCATCAGTTCCTAGCGGAAGATGATTTGAGGATGACTGCCGGCGATTGCTTTACGGTCTATCTGGCTAACAAATACACTGGTGTGCAAAAATTAAGGACGAAGTCGTAAAATTAGCATATCGGCTGAACGAAGAAATAATTCGAAAAATTAGAATATCGTAATATAGAATTAGAATATATAAATTCGTCGAAAAATTAGAATATCGGCTGAAAGTAAGTAAGGCTATATAAACGAATGAAATATTCCTCATCTATTTGCTTTCAGTTTTTTAGTATCAGATATTGTAGATATCTGAGAACAAAGAATGATTTATTCTCAGATAGACTGGTGTGCAAAAATTAAGGACGAAATCAAAAAATTAGCATATCAGCTGAACGAAGAGGCAGAGCGGACAGAAAGACCAATTAGGAGATTAAGTAAGCTGATGTACGATAGCACATGCGCAGATATGCAGGTAGACGTGATGGGGGAGTGTCTGAGTAGTATAAAGCATGTTGTCGGTGTAAGATCAGTATTTCTGGCAAAGAGATTGCACGCCGTATAGCAGTTAAAATCACACCGAGTTGCTGCCTCAGCGAGAAATGGCGAATAATCAATCTGTTAGACGACATCTGGATGCTTTTACCCGAGCTCGACTCATTGGGAAGTTGGAGGAAGCCCGCAGTGTGACAAGTGTGGCTGCAGAGTTCGGAATTCCTCACAGCATCGTTTCACGACTTTGGAGACAATTTCAAACTACAGGAACAGCTATCCGGGGGTTTAGTAGTGGTCGTCCACGAGGAACCACACCCGCAGATGACCGGTATATTGCCTTACAGGCCAGAAGAAACAGGCGGCAGACAGCGGGAGAAATCGCTAGACACACGACACAGGCGACTGCACGACCGATATCGCGTTTTACCGTGGCCAGAAGACTGCGCGGTGGTGGTCTGTTTGCACGACGCCCTGTACGGTGTGTACCTCTAAAGCCTGTCCATCGGAGAAGGCGTTCTCTGTGGTGCCGGGAACACCGGAATTGGAGAGACAATGAATGGGGACGAGTACTCTTTACAGATGAGAGCAGATTGAGTCTGAGTAGCGATTCTCATCGCATACTCATTTGGAGAGAGCGGGGAAGCCGCAATCATCCTCGAACATCATTGAAAGGGACAGGTATGGAGGTGGCGGTGTTCTCGTTTGGGGAGGCATCATGCTTGGTAGTCGTACAGACCTTCACATCTTCGACGCAGGTTCAGTCAACGGGACCCGTTATTGTAATGTGATTCTTCTTCCATATGTGCGTCTTTTTAGAAGCGCTATGGGTCCGCAGTTCCTTTTCATGGACGACAATGCACCATGTCACATCGCACAATAGCTGCCGAACAGCTCTTAGAGAGTGAGGATATTGAACGTATGGATTGGCCGGCATGATCTCCGGATCTCAATCCCATCGAGCATGTATGGGATTTTCTAGGCAGCTCGTACCTTACCACCAGTAACGATTCGGGAGCTTCGATTGGCGCTGCAAGACGAATGGGCAGCAATGCCTCAACAACTCATTGACACCCTCATTCTCAGCATGGGCAGACGCTGTGAAACCTGCCTAGCAGTCAGGGGAGATCATATCAACTATTAAAGACCGGATGTTTCTTGCTGGACACCCATCACAAGGATGTTTCGGCCTTCAGTCGCATTGCGCTCCATGCTACATTTTAAATAAAGCTTCTTTTTATCCCTCTGATTTCTCTTTTAGTAAGTGTTGCTTACATTACTCATGTCCTTACGTATTGGGGATCTTACGGTATTAAATGCGTTGATTTGGAAAGCTTTTGTAGAAAGTTATATTGAAAAAACCGTCTCGTCCTTAACTTTTGCACACCAGTGTATCTTCCGAGTGTCTGTAGTTTGGTTTATCACACATATAGCAACAATACCATTTTCTCCTGTAATGAATTAATCTTTTAGACGTACAGTCCTCGAATGGAAACATTTCAAAAATGGATTGTTATTTCATAATAAAATGAGTTTTTATTCATTATATAACTTGAAATTTAAATTACTTCAGTTCCTGCAACAGCTGGTATTCAAATGCATAAATACATGCACAATATGGGAGATGGAATATTGGCATTTTATTTTCAATCACGATATTTTATAAAACAATTTTCTAATACCTACCAAACAACACATCGGGAATGGGCTTTCATGGAAAAGAAAGATAAAAATCGGTTTCACTTCCCTGATGCATATATGCAAAGAAAAATCGAGTTTTGCACTCAGCTTTTATCAAATTCCAGTTTCTTGCTTCACTTCAGTAATAAAAATACGTAGCTCAAAAAGCAATGAAACATCTTCTAAACTAAATCTTCAGGCTATTAAAAAAATAAAACAGGGGCTTTCACTATCTTTAAAGACAGGTATCAGTTGTTAGGTATTCTGCATTCGTCACATTTATAAAATAATTTACTATATTCTTCATTTTTTCCGTTTATTTTAGCAGGTACAATGCTGTAGGCGTTTTCTTGCTGTAGCAATTCTTTTGCTATCCTAGCTTATGTATGGTAATATTGTTAGTACTGAATGCCTTATAATGCTATTTTTTTCAACTAATTTATTTTTCCCCGAGGTAATGTTATGATCGTCGTACCTTATTTTCTTAAACGTATGAGACACAGATTTTAGGCTCTTCTAAAACGTGCTAGTACGTTTCCAAGTTTCAGTATTAGCTGAAGGTAGGGGTAAGGACTAAAAAATATGTGACCTTAAGAAACAGCTACTAAGATTAGTAAGGCAGTGAGACTGAGAAGTGTAAATAAACTTATAAAATAGACATTTGATTCTGCAAAGAGCGTAGGCACTGAGTAGGCACATTAGTGTTTCTTTAAAGCGTTTTGAAAGTAATTTGCCTAAAGAGCATTAGCATATATTTATACCTAACACTTCTGGGCTTTATTCTTGACCAGAAAGTTAGATATTTATCTCGCACTTTTGAGTAATATTTATAAATTTTATTTCTTTAAAATTACATATTGACAAAGCAGATTCTTCCACTGAATAAAATAGTGAATAATATCAACTAAGGATGCTTTATTTAACACTACATGTCAACTACCGCATAGGGTAACATACAACACATAACTTTGTGGCTTAAAGTATCAACGAATAACGGATTTCTAAAGCGTTCAATAAGACCATTTAGATCTCAGAATTCCTAGTAACGTCGCATCGTGGCAGCTGCTAGGAAAGTCCGGAATATTCCTGCTATTTTCCAGAAAATCAGATCCTCCATGTGCCGGAGATGTGAGGCCTGCCTTAGAATACGGCGTTGAAATTTCGAGCACCTTCTATGATGATGATAGTTCCCTATTTTTGCTCTTATTTCTTGATTTATGCTATACTAAGCATAATAAACATATTTCCTCACCCTGTTCGTGTTCTACCGGGGGTCCTGTGACAAGCTGACCACTTATTTAGGGCATATGTTCACGCATCCCGGGGCCCACGGTCAAGAAAGCAGATTTCGGGGCACTGTAGGTTTTGCCCCACTAGGGCTGTTGCGCCACTTAGTTTAGTTCACGTTCTTCCTTTCTTGTGTTTTGTGTCATCTCCAAAGTGCTAGGAAAGCCTTTTTGACCAAGCATTGCTATGTGATTTGCCATCTGCGCGCCACAGCTCTAGCACTCTGGCAGGCTGCGTGGGACAACGAAGACACAGGCCGCCGAGCGCATACATTTCTGCCTAAAGTAGATAGGGAACTACTGGTTGCACGGCCACAAATGGTGTATTACATCACAGGGCATGGGCCCTTTCCAGTATATTTCGATAGATTTGGAATCTCCAATTCGGATCAGTGCTGCTGCGGCGATCTGGGCCCAGCAGAACACTACGTTCATGAATGTCCTCTCACGGAGGGAATGCACATTCCGTTCCCGCAGACGAACAGGGAGGCATTCAACAGATTTATGGTCAAGCAGCGACACCAGACCAACAAAAGTACTCATATAATTGATAAGCTAATGGACATGGGTCCAGACTTTTGCCATGTGTAAATATAACTGGTCAGTATGTCAGCAAATTTCAATGTAAATCAGTATCATTCAAGCATAAGTAATCTAAGTATGTCTGCGATGTGTGTATACAGTGTGGGCAAGCGTGTCCTAATGTATGTTGTTATTATTATTATTATTATTATTATTATTATTATTGTGCTAGGTGTATATACTAGCTCTGTCTTATTATTCCAAAGCAAATGAAGGTAATGTCATGTAGGTATTTAGAAAGTATATGTATGTAACAGTGCTGGATTGCATGTCAGCAAATATGTATTAACAGAAGCATGTAAATAACTACTAATGTATATCTGCCCTTGTTTAGCCATGTACAATGCTATTCTTGAAGATTCAAAAATCACTGGACCCGGGCTTTTTGGACGGGCGTCAACCAGGTGACATTTGGTTCGCAGAACTGCCAACCGGATAGTCCAGGCGTTGGCTTTGGGCGCCCTGTGCAAGCCTCCCATGTGGCCTCTCTGGCTTTACTCTGTATAAGAGCGGACGTGGCCCTATATGCTAATTAACTTAATAGTAAAGGGGTGGTGGCCACGTCCTCCGTCACTATCACTATCACTATGTGATTTGCCATCGACTAGGTGCACTCTACGTCACCTGAAAGTTTGTAACTTATTTGCTGAGACACTTTGCATACATTTATGTACGCTTCTCATACGTCATTATGACAATAATTACGTCATTATGTAAAGAACGAGTAACTTATTGCGTGGTTCTATCATAACCTTTATACAGACTTACGCTGGATGCTATACACATAATATATACCATCTCAGGTATATCATAAAGAAAATCTTTTATACTTCTTATGCAAATATTATTTCTAAATACTTTCATTTAAGTTTATTACACATTAACTGTTTCTCTTGAACGACTGCATGAATACAACATGAAATTGCAAAACAATCTGGGCATTTCAGATTAAATACGGACTTTCTTCTTACAAACATGAATTTGCAAAACAATCTGTGCACTTGAAATTTAAAATTAAGTACTAAGTAAGAAAATACGGACTACCGATTAGATCTTTTCATTCAACACTGGAAATAAACTATTTCCTTCTACGGCGAGGGTTTAAGTTTCAACCTTGTGATTTAAGAACGTAATTCTCAAAAAGCTCCCCTATATAATCCATTTTACTTTTCTCAAGCTTTAGCATCTGTCCAAGGAACAGATTTTGTGGTTTTATTCGCAAAGTAACCATAGTAACCAAACTTGTATATGTAAAATTGCCCGTAAAAAGCTACATCTAGTACACACGTTGATGTATGGAAAGCTAGATTTGAACTAATCCTTTTCCTGTAGTGAAAGTATTTTAACTTGTATTTATTTCTTTGAACTGCCATTGAGAGCTTTTCCTGTTTTTTCCTTATTTTTGATTTACGGGAAGCGGATGTTTGGAAAAAAAAATATGAGGCTATGAGCAATAGTGAATAAAATATATTTCTTTCTCTGTTTAAACGGTTTGTTTTATTTGGAACAATTGAATGAATCAAGTTACATGAAGTTCCAGTTTTAAATAAATTTTTTTCGGCAGTATAGAGCTAAAAAATGTTTGGAATTTTCTTTTTTTTATCTAGAAAGAAATTTTTTTTGAAGTTATAAAAATATAACAGCACTTTGTTCAAAGGACAGTGCTAGCTCTCTATTTAGGAAGTTGGATGAAATCAGTTGCGAAATAAAGAAGGAAACGAAAATAATTAAGAAAAAATAATTATTTATATTTAAAAAACATTTATTTATATTTAAAAAACATTTATTTATATATTAATATAAATTGCGTTTAGCTGTTTTAGAAAATATTTCTTAATCATTTAATTCAAATAATAATAATAAATCCATTGGATGTTATTATTGCTAATAACAAATACGCCAAATTTCAAAATGCGTCAATATGTAAATTCACGTATATCCTAGGAAATAAAAATAAAAAAAAAAAAAAAAAAAAACCTCTAATTTTTGTTGTTGTTATACATAGAAATGCATCTACTAATATTTTCCAAAAATTTATAAAAATGATTTGAAAATACAAAATTTAAAAATAAGTCATAAAAATGGGTGAATTTTATTTTGAATGAACCTAAATTTCGAAATGTGAAAGGAAGATTCAAATAAATTTAATAAAAAAAGAGATATTAATAAATATATACAAGATTCTATTAACATGAAGGAGCTAAAATTTTGAGAGCTAATTTCTTAAAAACTACTCGCACGATTTTTACAAAACTTGATAGTTTGGCATAAAGTGAATCATAGAATTAAAATATGGAAAAATTGTATATGTTATTTCATAAAAAGTCCTATTTTGTGTCAAAATACGTATATGAGAACAATGCTATATGCAAATCTAATATATATCCTAAATCGCGCTTTCGAGACAGGAAAAACGCAATTCGAATTTCGTTAATCGGCCCAGTAGAACGGAAGCTATAGAACAGTGCCATTTTTTTTTCTCAGTGTACTTATTATTTTATTATACTATGCAAATATTTGCCATTTTCACGCTTTTATGTAACGCTTCTATTTATTGCAATGCAGCGCAATCTTACATAGCAAGTTTAATTTTGGTCGCCAAACCCACGTTGTAACTATAAAGCATTTCACTTCATAAAGTAAATATTTATTTTCGTAAAAGAGTATAACAAAAAGAAATTGTTTAATTATATGTATCTAAGGAACAGAGTATTTACATTTTATATTTGCATTTTAATAGCATGCATAATTCCTTTCAGAATTTTTTAACGCTATTATTTACAAATTTTGATCTGCTTATTGCGTTCGTCTAGAACAGAATAGCTTATTGAATAACGATAATCACATAATTCCTGTGAAGAAACTATATATTTACTTAAAGTTTTAGTATAATACGATTAACTATATAAAACGAAAAGATATCTTAATTATGAAAGATAACAAGGTATGAAATCACAGTGCGTATATAATGCGCCGTGGTCTCTCAATAGGGAATGAAAATAATTAACTTTCTGTTTACAGACACTGACTTTGAATAATATTTATTATTCACTTAAAATAACTGTTTTCGTAAGCACTACATTAGAATATAATTAAGAAGCGGCAGATTTCCGAATCTATTTCGCTTTGTTGCAGACAATTCATCTCGCAACTATTAAGATGTTCCGCATGCGACGAAGAATGAGTTGAATAAAGGCGTGATAATAAGGGTTCTGTGTTCAGAACTCATAATGCCTTGCATTGATGTATTTGCACAATGAAAAATCCTTTTACGAAAACGTGAAATGCACTTAATATTGGCGAAGTGAGACAAGGAAAACGTAGGATAGGATGCCATTAAACTAAGATGCACTGAAAGAACTCTAATTTCATTTGAGATACGAACGACTTTGTTCAGCTCTTAATGAATCTGTTTGCTTCACAAAATTTGCATATTTCAAACATGGCTTCTTGGCTATAACGTGTCTAGCAAGCAAGCACATATAAAAGGCTTATCTTTCATAGCGAGTCATGAAATCATAATGCACAGTAATTTTCCACCTAGGGTAAAGTAAATGTAAAGCAGAGAAAGCATGCTGCGCTATAAAAGGAGAAAGGCAATGCCGGAACTATTTGTCATTACAGTACGTTATTTGCCTTAGAAATTTGAATACGTCACCAATAAAAACTTTTGTTTCACTTTGCCTATTCACCTATACCTCCTATATGCTAATGATATTACTGAAAAGTTAAAAGGTCTGCGTTCTGGAAAGGGATTATTCCACTGAATTATTCCAGGGATCCACTGAAAATTATAAACTAAGTTGTAGAAAAGCTTTAGAACACTTATGGGTAAGCAAAGCTGTGGTTTGAGACTAAGACTGAAAATAAATTTTAGATTCATCAGTTTTTTTTTTTTTTTTTTTTTTTTTTTTTAAAGCAGGAGATGGGAAAAATGTGGAGAGCCCTCACCGGGACTCGAACCCTGGACCTCTCGAATACGCGTCAAGTAGGCTTCCAATTACACCACATGTGTAAAAGAGGGAGAAAACACCTTATATAGTCACCTCACCATTTTAAAGGGCGACTGGAATGAGGAAACCCAATCGTCAGATCCTGGTGGTGATGAATTATCCTCCACGACCCATCTAGTTCGTGCGACAGTTGTATATTCATTAGGTTTTCTTTTGAAGAAAGAGACAATGTAGTGCTCTCGCCGGGACTCGAACTTTGGAACTGGCGAATACGCTTCAAATGTGAATGCGGAAAGGAAGGAGAAACCACCTTATAAAGTCATTCACTAGAAAAACTATGTTTACAAGCACGGTAAGTTTTTCTATGGAAGATTACTGATATACAGGGTGTTTCTAAATGAATATCGGTGTTTTAACTCTTAGTAGTATTTATTACGTAAAACGTGATTTCATAATTAATACAAGAAATGAAAGAGCAACTCATACAATTATGTTTGTTGGTATAGTACAAATCCATGCTTTATGTGCCAACATTGCACATGAAAGGTTGTTGCACGACAGTTTACTGGCTCATGTTGTTTTCAGTGATGAATCGACATTTCACCTCAGTGGCCATGTGAACACACATAATGTGCGCATCTGGGGCTCAAATCCTCACGAGATAGGACATTTGCAACGAGACTCCCCTAAATTGAATGTTGTGTCATATCTGGGCGGAAATTTTATGGGCATTTTTGTTGGAAAAGCACTTAACTGTAATGGGTTACTTCCTATCTTGATGGATGTTCTATAACTATTGCTATTTCCCCAATTGATAGAAGACCCAATTGGTACCAATTCTCGCAATTGGTAGAGAACAATTACACCACAAACACTAATCAACATTTGGGAAGAACTGGGCTATCAACTTCATGTGTGCTGTGTGACGAAAGGTGCTCACATGGAACACTTGTAAGCTTGTAGGCATAACTGTTTGAATTGCTCTTTCATTTTATGTATTAATTCTAATTTTACGTTTTGCGTAATAAGTACTACAACGCGTTAAACCCCGATATTCATTTAGAAACTCTCTGTATATTAATATCTATGTATGTATACTTGTACATATGTTACGGTGAAACACCGAAATCTGGAGAATGTCGACTTTCACCGGTGAATGTCAACATTCACATAGTCTCTTGGTGTATGTCCGAAATATTTTCCAAATACTCTTATTTCTGACTTACACCGGTCAATGTCGACATTCACCGTGTACTAATGGTGAATGTTGAACATGTAACAATATTATATTTTCTTCTCCGTAATTCAGTAGCGAATAAATGCACTTGAGACTTGAAATAAGAACTTAAGACATGAGAACCTAAAACACACAATGCATTCAAAATGAGAAAGGAAAATAATAGAAGTTAAAAGCTTACTTAATTATACAGTACGTTCTAAATGAGAAAATAAAATAACAGTAATAAAAAACTTACTAAATTATGTGATTCAAATCTTATTTATTGCAACAACTTAAACTATTATGGCACTTTATAACCTCTCTTTTCAACTTTACTAGAGCATATCTGTGATTGTCGATATACACCGGTGAGGATCCGAATATACAAGAATGTATTGCAATATTCGATCTTTCACCGACGTATTTGATGAATGTTGATATTCTCCGGTGAAAGTCGACATTCTCCAATTTCGGTCTTTCACGGTAACAGATGTACTTAATCTTGGTACTTAAAAGAAATTAACAGTCGAAGTAAGCGATTAGTTATTTCTTTGTTTTCAAGAAGCAAATTATTAACACGAATTCCGAGAGTAATAGGCGTAATCTATGTGTTCGATCTTGATCACATTTTTGCCTTCGCGATGGCCGTTGAAAGGCGATACAGATAATGCGACATGTCCCAGATGAAGAATGCAAATTGAATACAGATGTGCAGAATAATTTATTTTGCTTTCAACTCATTTGAAGTTTCAATTTTTAAGTTTGAAATTATCATTATTTGATGCGCTATGTAAGCATCTGCGTCATTAGTTTTATGTTAGAATCAAGCGAGAAAGATTAATTGTGAAGTAGCGTAGTGTTATTATAAGCAATCACTATATTTATGATGGAAAAGGACAAAACCATGTTAAAATGAAGAACCAAGGGAGAATTGCAAATTAAACTTAAATTTTGATCTATATATTTTTTTATCTGAAACATATATTCAGATTCAGGTAAAAAAGTAAGCACCTTTCAGTTGAACTGTACAGGGACTCAGATCCAAATGTTTGTTCGAAATTTTCCCTTTTTTTTCTTTCCAAAATTAAAAAAAAAAAGAAATAAAAATGAAAAATATTTTTCTTTTTTGAAAAATTAAAAAAACATAATAACAGCTGGCAATGGTCATTTTGCTCTAACCTGGGTATCACAGAAGTGACATAAATTGTTATTTCTGCTTGTTTTCTCAAAAACAATGTTGTGGAGGCAATGGAGTACTAGGAGTTGTGGGATATTCAAAGTATTCATCTTATGAGCCGGAAATCTACTCGACAAGGCCACAGGCAACACCGCTTTTTCGGGGAAGCAAGGGAGCCATACCGCCGGATCACTAGTCATGAGGGTCGGGACTTGAAACAGTGAGACTTTGACTAGAAGTTTCAATATGTTGTTGGGGAGCAGGCAAAGGACAACATGATACGCCAACCAAGCCATCATGCCCACTGCTCTGTTTACATCAATAGCTACACTTCCTACCATTCAGCGGAATCCACCCACACGTATGGAACGCTTGGGGTCGTTTAGAACTATTTGAGACTGATTTGCGGAAGGTGAGATGTATTGCCGGCGCCCATTACAACTTTTTCAAATAACGCCAAATTAACGAAAAAACATTTGCTATGATGCCATACCCGTACCGAGGAAGTGTAACTGACTAGAACCTAACCATTTGCTGTAATGAATATAGGTTCTGTCTTGGCCGGACGACTGGCGCGTCCACGTGGGGAGACAGCCACACTAACGCTGCTCACTTCATGTCGTTGCGGAGAGATTTACTTCCATCAAACCCGGCTTTATACTGGTACTGTCGTATATGAGATCCTGTTACCTTTAGTTGTTCTGTGTACGACTGCGCTATGCCAACATTTCTGCCGATGAAAATTTGCGGTCTGCTTAGTATCCAAGCTATCGAGCATTATTCACCGTGACTTCTGCACGCACAAGACTTTCTTTGTAACATGGGAACTCTCTTATGGACATCCTTTTCTTATGACCTTTCTTCTCATTCAACTCAAAACATTCTTTATGATAAAGCAAAACTGCAATTTTAACATACTCCTAGTTACACGTAATACATAGCATTTATGATGACAAAATATTATAAGACAACTATAATCACATCACACAGAGAGATTTTGAAAGATAAAACACCTTTAATCATTTTAAATATGTTAGGCACAATGTTGTTGAATCTATAATTGATATTTAAGGGTGATCAAGCCTTAAACTCTAATGATTATGCCTGCACAATCATAAGAATTCAACAAAAGTGGCCCAACAGAATAAATTTGTTACAATTAGATATAAACACACTACTTAACAATACATAACTTTTCATATATATCAACATTATCCAATACAATACTATGTTAAGACGAGAAGAAAATTTAAACGTGCTGTCTGTTTCTTAGATTATACTGATGTGTAACTTGAGGAGCAGGAGGTGGATTTTGAACTAAGTGAGAGAATCGTTTAGGAGCCAAACGAAGGCGATTGATGTGAATCTTAAATGGTTGACCAAACTCATTGTCAAATGCTCGAATAGCGTAGTTTATATCACTTGATTTTGAAACAACACAAAATGGTCCAGAAAATCTGGGTTTAAATGTATCCTTAGATTTAAGATACACTACGTCATCAATATTGAATGATCTTAATTTGGCATTTTTCAGTTGACGAGTATTTTGTTCTACTTGTTTTCGCTCAAGCGTCTCATAGGCATGTTCATAAGTTAATTTCAGCTGTGTTATAAGATCACACAAATAATGGGATT
Organism: Stegodyphus dumicola; assembly: GCF_044657685.1. Classification (NCBI taxonomy): domain Eukaryota; kingdom Metazoa; phylum Arthropoda; class Arachnida; order Araneae; family Eresidae; genus Stegodyphus; species Stegodyphus dumicola. The sequence continues at coordinate 172,250,096 of NC_140774.1, read as the reverse complement.
TATCCAATTGAGCTGGCCTTGGATCAGGATGAAATGTATCAAAAGTTAAAGATAAGTTTCTTCTAAAATGCAAAATATTAGGAGAATAGCCTGTTGAAGGATGAATAGTACCATTGTAAATATTCTGATGGATTAACAATGCATTTTGAAATGAAGCACCTTTTTCATGAAGGGTAAGTAAAGAAGTTTTGATTGAAGTATTAATTCGTTCACTTTGTGCATTGCATTCTGGTCTCTGAGGAGAAGAGTGAGATAATTTAATACCTAATGATTTTGTAATTGATTCAAACACTAATGAAGTGAATTGTGTGCTCAAATCAGTCAAGATCATTTCCGGTCTTCCACGTACAGATATATATTGTAATAAATGCCTTGTAACAGTTTCAGTAGTGAAATTTTTAAGTGGATATAAAGCTGCTTAGAAAAATTATCTAAAACAGTAAGAACATGGCCACAATTCCTTATAATACCGACAATATCCATAGAATTAAAGTCATTTGGGTACTTAGGTATTCTGATGGCTTTATGTGGTGCTTGTTTAGGAGTGAAAGACTTATATTTGTTGCATAAATGACACGAGAGGACAAAGTTCTTTGTGTCATTATACATGCCCTTCCAAAAGTAACGTTTCGATAAAATTTCATGTCTTTTGCACCCCAAGATGGGATATATGGGAAATTTCGAAAACTTTAGATTTCAATGCTTGTGGAACAACAATTAACTCAGCATTATTTTGTTTGTTTGAAATAAACATAAGAAGCTTGCTTGACTCATTAATGAAGAAATTATGTACCTTTGCAGCATTAAGCAAGGAAGGATTTTTCAAAATTGTGATAATTTCTGAAGTAAATGGATCCGAACTTTGCTCAGCAAGAAACGTTGACTCAGAAATTTCATGAGCAGGATCTCCAGAAGAAACCAGGGCATTCAGTTGGGGTCGTTCAATATTTGTTTCAATAAACGGAAGAATAACTGAGTTATCTTCAGAGTTTTCAGCCGGCACTGGCTGATTATGATCAGGATCTTGCATACGTGACATGTAATCAGCTAGAGAATTTAATTTTCCAGGAATATGCTTAAATTCAAAAGTATATTCACTTAACTCCATAAGACACCTAGTCGTGTTGTCAGCAGGTAACGTAGATTTTTGATAATGCAACAGAGGTTTACTATCAGTCAAAATTGTAAACTTTCGATTATATAAATATGATTTGAAAGCAGTAACAGACCGATAAATGGCATAAAGTTCCAATTTTATAGCTGGGTATTTTCTTTCAGATGGTGACAATGTTTGACTATAATATGACACAGGATGCAATTCATTGTTGTGTTCCTGCAGAAGAACTCCCGAAATAGCATGACCACTGGCATCAGTATTCAGTATAAATTCCTTGTCCCATTGTGGTAAGATAACAAATGGTTCAGAAAAGAATATATGTTGAAGTTTCTCAAATGCAACGCTATGCGCAATTTGCGGTCTGCTTAGTATCCAAGCTATCGAGCATTATTCACCGTGACCTCTGCCCGCACAAGACTTTCTTCGTAACATGGGAACTCTCCCGTGGACATCCTTTTCTTATGACCTTTCTTCTCATTCAACGCATTTGGAACATGTTCGGCTGCCGACTCCAGTCATTGCAAAATACGTTTGACCTGGTACTATAGTTTTGCAGAATCTGGCGGGACGACCCTCAAGATAGTATTAGACTTTTGCATGCATCCATATCTAACCATACATTCCTGTGCATCAAAGTACGAGGCTGTTCTATGTCATATTATTCTGTAAAGTGTGTAGACTGCCCTTGCTGCAGCAAATGATGTTACTGATTCTTCAGTTATCTGCATGCTTTCCTGATCGTCTGCATCATGTATTTATCCAGTTTCATCTTGATTCCTCTTTTGCAAGGGCATGGATTTCTATTTCTCTACAGAATGTATAATAATTTGAAAACTGTGTGTCTAACTTACATTATGAAATCAATCACTAGTTCAATTTTCAAGGATATTGTATCTTATTATGAACACATGATGCAAATTAAAAGAATTGAAAAAAAGCTTCTTTTTCATAGCTTCGAATGCCTTTCGAACACAAATAAATCTTAAATTTCTTTGAAAGCTAGGCAAATTGCTGAATGTTAGGCTTCTAATAAAGATATTTAAAAATTTTTCATTAATAATCTTTTAGTTCATACAAATATCTTACAAGCAATAAATTTTGGAATAGTATTTGCAAAAAGTATTAAATTCACCTTCATATAAAATCATACAAAATTATTATAGAAAATTTTTATATATGTAAACATATCGCGAACAGAGATGCAGCCGCTAAACATAATTTTCAAATCACTGTTGAAAATTGTTGATAATTCTCAAAATATTACATACAGATTTACTAAAGCCATAAAAACCTTAACCGGAAGATAAGAACAACATAATTCAATCATTTTTAAAGCAACAAATGTGCAATTTACAAACATATAAGAGTAAAGAAACTGAGATCACTGAGTTGGGTAACAGAGTTTATATATATATATATTAAAGAAAAGAGAACAAACAAAAGAAGACCTATGTGGTCAAAAACCTTGCGCATTGAGATGCAAAATTTAGAAAAAAGTTAAAAGAAAATTCCTAGTTCGTACGCCAAAACGATGCTTAGTTACTGTGGTTCCGTTGTCAATATTAACATAAGTAAAATAAAATGCAATGAAATGTGTAAATGTAAAAGAGTAAATAAAAAAATAAACATTTGAATATTTACAAATAAAATTTAATACTAATTGTAAGTAATATGCTGATCAAAGTAAGTCATATTTTAAACATTAGAATTAAAGTGTGACAAAAGACTTAAGCAAAAATACAAAAACAAAGAAGCGGTAAATGGTAGATTAGCCCAATTATCTCATTAAGGCTCTTCAGGGGAAATTATTTTAATGATTTTCGAATCCAGCTAACTCCATATCGCGTTTCGCGGAAACAGACAATTAAAACTGTATACGAAACTCTTTTTTAAAAAACATTAATTGAGTAAACTTAGCTATAAACTTTAGTCTCAATTCTCTGTTCCAATTTCCCGACGCGTCCGCTTGAAGAAACACATTAAGGTGTAATAATAACTATACATAATGGACTGGTAATGCCAATGTACGAAATAAAATAAATAGTGATTTGCTATTAGTAAAAGAATACAAGATTTTATGGGAGGACCTACTAGCTTATAGAGTTTAAACTTTGTGAAAGTACCAAAAATTAAATTTAGTATTTAAAATTATAATAAAAAACTAAAACTTTTTGAAAGGCTACCTGCCTAAGGGAAATGATGCTTTCATGGTGGACGTTTTAGTATAAACTGGCTCGTGTAAACGTTACACATGGGAAAAACTACCAATGCAGCCGACCTGTTTACTGAGATTTGAACCCCAGAGAGAACTACCAGTGTTCAGCGACTTCACCGTTTGGTATCTGGTAAGCCCTGCAGTTAGTTTTGATAACCCGTAATAGATTGATCTCTCCATTTGCAGGTAGATTTCATAAACTGCTTTAATAATATTTTATGTATGATAATGGGAAAGTTTCTCAGATTTAGATTGAATTTTTAAAGATAATTTCATAAAATTTCTTTCAGGAAAAGGCTTTGCTGTTCAGTTATTTGTGGAAAATATAATGGGAAAAAATCAAGATAATATATTCTTATAAGGAACATTCCTTCGTATGGCATATGCATTCATGACAATAAAAATCAGAACTATACACACGTAAATGCAGATTAGCTCACTTAGTCCATCATGTTTTAATTCATTCCTGAAGAAATATTTTAAGATACTTTTATAACAAAATTATTTAATAATAATGATTAAATAAGAACCATTGCAAAATTTGGGACTGATATATTTCCTATAGTGAGAAGCGCACATGTTAGTACAAAAGGAATATCGTAAAGACGGTAAAATTTATTCAGCTTCCAGTGTAACCTAAGCAGAACTTTATCAAAATTGTAATACCAAATGAAGCGGTTACAAGAGGATAGATTTAAACTGCATGTCCAAATGCTAATCAGTCGGGGAGAGCAAGGCGAATCTGAATTGAATTTCTATTTAAACTTCCCCTCCTTGTTCAACATTTAGGAACACGAATATTATTAATCCTAGACAGACACTAAGCAAATCGAAGTTGCAATTCACTCGTATTCGATAGCATTGAAATGACGAATTAATAAAACTTCTGTGCTGTATGAAATTAGCAACATGTGAATGGTCTTAAATATCATTAGAAGTATTGCTATAATACATGAAAGTAGACACCCTAATTCTATGGACCAAATGTTCTAATTAAAGTATGCTTTCTTGTAAAGCCTATTCATCATTTATATCCTTAATTGATGCTGAATGTTCTGTTCACTATTCATACTAGAGAAGAAAACCAGATTTTCGAACTGAATTAAAATTCGAATTAAATACGTTTCAAATATGATGTAAATCTATAACGTCACCAAAGAACAAGTAAAATTCGTTTACTAAAGGAAACACAGTTCATTTGCATGTAAATCGTACGAACTGTAGGAATATATATTACAGAAACAAATCACATCCTTTAAATTCATAAAGACATAAGTTTTGGAAATAATGATGGCAACAATCAATTTTCCCGTCGTTGTTTTTATTCTTTGTACAAAGTAAACGGAGTATTCTAAACAGGAAAAATTCCAGGCATAATATTTCAACGAAAATGTACATTTTGACCATTATTGAATGCAATTTAACGGTATTTTTGAGTGACGTCTGTACGTGAAGACAAAATAAAGGACTCTTGCTCCTCAAACGAATTATAAAACTCATTTAAAATGGATTCAAAACAGATTTTTTTTCATGGCGTCTGTACATACGTATGCATGTATATATCTCGCATAATTCAAAAACGAGTAGCCTAAGAACGTTAAAATTTTGTACATTGGAATGTTATAACACTTAGTACTGCAGGTCCCGTTTTGGTTGAAATCGGCCGAATGAAAATTCCGTAAATATACATATAAATATATACATACATACTCACTCTATTACTCGGCTCAGGGGCTCAGTGTTTATTCTTATATCTTGATAAATTGCGCATTTTTACTTCCTCGTACGAAGTAAAAAGGAAGTATTGTAATCGCGAAAAACTTCAGGCAGCATACTTCAACGAAAATATGCACTTTGACCGCTTTCGAATGCAATTTAACGATGTTTTTGCGTGATATCTGTACGTGAGAACAGAATAAAAGACTCTTTTCCCCCCAAAAAACTAAAAAACTGCTTTAAAATGAAATCTGAGAAGAATTTTTCGTGGCGTCTGTACGAACGTATGTACGTACGTACGCATCTCGCATAACTCAAAAACGAGTAGCCTCAGAACGTTGAAATTTTGTATATAGGACTGCTATAACATGTAGACGTACACCTCGTATTTTGGTTGCAATCGGCCGAACCAAACGTATATAATATATTTATAAATATATCGACTCTGTTACCCGGCTCAGTGATCTCAGTTTCGTTACTCTTACATGTTTTTAAATTGTACATTTTTTTCTTTAAAAATGATTGAACTATGTTGTTTTTATCTTCCGGTTAACGGTTTTATACCTTTAGTAAATCTGTATGCAATATTTTTAGAATTATCAACAATTTAAAAGTTGTTTAAGTGCCGCTAAGCCTATTTTGATGGCGGCCATTGCTTGTTTACATTTGAAACAGCTGAGTAGTGAATTTGTGTCCAATCTAAATAAACGGAGCTTAGCAAAAACACCTTCACTTATTATTGCGATTTAAATCATGCTTAATCCTTTCTGGAATTTTTTCGAGGAAATAAGTGTTTAAGATTTACTTAATTTTTAATAATTAGTAATTATTAGCAGAATATTTTGAGTTGTATGTATTTTTGCCTGGTTGAGAAGTGAGAACTGAATTAATTGAATGAGAAATACTCAATTGTCTGCGAAAAACTGTTTCTTTTTGTTTTGTTTGCTTAATTTCTTTTTTACATCGTTCTAGCTTTATTATAGTAATTGAATAGAACATGTGGCAACGATTAGATAATTCTTTAAATAATATAAATTTTGTGCATTCTGAGTTATAATATGAACGAAATATAATACTGTTAAGTGAACCTAGCGCCAGAGTGTTGCTATGGTAAACAAATAGAGTGAAATTTAAAGAATGCACTTATTCTATTGTGGTTTATGCGCTGTCTTCGAAGTAGATATAATTAAATCCAAAATGATTAAACAAAATGCAAGAAAAAATGCGTATAATTTAATATTCCGTGCAAGGAAGTCATGTGGTGTACACATCAGATTTTTTACTTTAAAAATGATGGACGTATGTTGTTCTTATGTTCTGATTAAAAATTTTATGCCTTTAGTCAATCTGCATGCAATAGTTTAGAATTATCAATAATTTAAAAGTTGTTTAAGTGCGGCTAAGCCTAATTCTTTTTTACCATAGCAGCCGTATTTGTTTGCATTTGAAACTTAGCACAATAGTGAATTAAGTCTTTCTGCACTTTCAAGTGCCTTTTTATGGAGTGGGACCGAAAGGAAACTTTTAGTTTTGTGCACCGAAAAATCTGTCTTCTTGCATGCTGGCTGAATTGCTTGTTTTTGTGTAGAAACTTCAATTTTAATTGTAAAAACACTTTTTATTGTTTTAACTGTATTTGTTGCTTTATGGTTTTCTATATCTTTCAATTATTAATGAAAATATTGTGAGTATATAGTTAGAACGGAATTAATTGAATGAGAAATATATCTCTATTGAAATTCGAGGAAAGTGCAGGAGAAAGTACGTATAATTTAACATTCCGTAAAAGGGAGTCATCGGTGTATACGTTAGCTTTTTTAATAATATTAAATTTTTATTTGAGTTTAAAATACATAGTTATATTTATCTGTGACGGAATGAATTTCTTCCTGAAATTCGATTCGGATTAGAAAATAAACCTTTGGACCAATAGAAATTGTAAGTTGAATATTAAGTTGGTTCAAATAAAAAAAAAAAAAAAAAAAAAAAAAAAAAAGAAGAATAGAGTAAAATGACAAGAAAAGGAAATTAAAGCCAAATTTTTATTTTCATAAGTTATTAAATCAAATTCATTATAGTAGATACATAGTTTTTAAACGGGAAAAGTAAGAAATGGAAACCACTAGTTATGGAAACGATTAAATGTTAATTCATAAATGTGCAGGGAAGGGGAAAAAACTTAGAATATTTCAATATTTTTTATCAGGAACAAACTGCATATATCAGGAACAAACAACAAACCTTCAAAATGCAATTAATATTCCGTAATGATTATGCCGTTCTCAGAAATAATTTTGATTGATTTCTAAGAAGACATTTGGCAGACATAAGGATTGCTTAAACACTTACAATTAACATATTTGTAAGTATCTTTACATAAGAATTCAAATTCGATCTGCTATAAATTCCTTCACCAAGAAAATGTATTATCTTTCTAACTATTGCTTTTTAAGAATCACTTTATGTTTGAGACTGAGTTTAGAATATAAAGCGTTAAATGGTTTTGAGTAATAAAAGGAAGCTGTTGTGATAAATTGCAATAAATTAATTTATTTACTACTGGATCATGCCCTTTAAAGTTTTGAAGTCACCAGCCAAGCCTTGTTCAAATGGGTTAAGTTTACTGGGGACGTCTGTAACTTCTCATAAATATAATTATCCCCCCCCGCAAAGGTGCGATGTTACAGAGTTCGATTTCTGCCTTACTCATCCACAAATGACTGATGAACAAATCATAACTGGCAGCTTCTAATGTCATTGCCATGCACACCACTTGAAAGCATACTCAACATTAAGTTTAAAAACTTTACATCGCATTTTCAATACGTAGGTTTGTCAGGACTTGTGTTTCTCTTGATACGCTTTGGAAACATAAATAATCCTGAATAGGAACAGAGAGCTTACTCAAGCTATGTTCAAGAAGGTGTGAAGTAGACAACACAAGCAGGAAGGGTATACGAAACCCTTTATTTTCAATACTTTACAGGTATTTCCGAACTTCGGAGTACAGAGACCAACCACTTGTGATCTGAACGTAAGAATATAAAAACTACTAACTAAAACTCTAACTAAAAGCTAACTTTGAATTAGTATACAAATGCTAAGACTAAGACTAAGACACTAAGACTGGCCTTTATTTAAAAAAGGTACGTATGTAGTACGCCAAGCTGCTCAAACTACGATACGTCTGCAAATATCAAGAGGGCTAAACCTCTGGCCTTAAAGGCAACCAGCAACCGAGTGAAAACTCGTAAAACTACAGTGGCAAGCGGCTTGCTTCCTAAAACTCCTTCTCTCTATCTCTCTTGGCAAAAAGCCACAATTTAAGTACTTGGACGTTAGCAAGACAATTTGCATAAGCAAGTTAAAGCTTTTAATTCTGGCCGAAAGTAGAAAATAAGAAGTGATAGTACAGTTTTAAAATAAAATAAACGTTAGTAAAACTTAGGATCCTTACAGGTTCACCACACTATATCGACATCCACAAGAAGTGTGTACGCACTCCTTGTGGGAAAGAAGATAGTGTGGTGAACCTATGTATTGAAAATACGATGTAAAGTTTTTAAATTTGTACGCACTCCTTGTGGGTATTGTGCTTGCGGATGTTGCACCTTAGAAAATACCTTATAACCTTATCACCACCATGAGTGAAATAGCAAAAGAGCTTATAATAAAAAAATGCAACGATAAGAGAAACGTTATTTAAGTAAGCCAACATAACTGAAGAAATAACGGCATTTGATTATTAATACTGTCTTCCATTCGGATGTCCTAATGAATTCGCAATATTTGGCTAACACTGTGAGCATCCTTTCATTTGCTCTTGCTATGCAGTTGTCAGGATATCAGAGAGCTAGAGGAATGTCCTGGGTCGTTTCCCAACGCAGCTTCTGCAATATTCCAAAAATCATTTAGGAAGTTTGATGTAGATAGAATCTAAGGAACTAAAATTTCTCTGTGTCTCTGAAAGAAAAATATTTAGACATTTGAAACTTGCCACTTTCTAAGCATTCTTGCAAATAAAGATCCTTAGGATTTAGCTCACATTTCCCCATGCCATTAGCATTAGAGCTCATTAAATATTTAGTTTTCGATATTTAATTAAAGTTAATCTGGTAAAGTCATCCTAAATTTTGTAAGTTAGATGTCTCATTTATTTTGTCTATGAATACTAATTGTTGATTTAAAATGGCTTTCATGAAATCGTCTTGTCATTAGAATGCGTCTGAAACTCAGAATTTGAAAACATCATACGTTTAAGATTCGCACTTAAGGTATCCGGTAGTAGGAAATTGTAGGAGGAATTGTAGGGGGAGGGAGAACCAGAAATTTTTATTGTTAGATGCGTCTTTACGGTTTAAATTGTTTCAATGATAACACAGTATATCACTGGAAATGTATGTAATATATTCAGGCTCAGAAGCAATGACCAGGAAATTGGAGGAGAATGCAGATTAAATCTTCAGTTTTATTTTCCAACATGTTACAGCGACAATCGAGTTGGCACATTAATTGTGTCTATTCCAAGAGATTTTACATTTTAGATAAATTTGCAATAAGAAAGAAGCAGCAGACAGACTAAGACAGTCCAGCTAAGGCAAAGCGTGGAAAGCAAATGCGTAATGTTCAGGATGAAATCTTAAGTGAAACTGATTACTTAGGTTAACTGTCAATACTTACGTTTTGATTCTCAAAGCATTTTGAATGGATAGTTAATATTGCTGTAAAATTATTATTACATGCTTGAGTTTTAGTTCACCAGAACTACGTAAGAGTCATAGGACGTAGATTTTTCTCGAAATGACACAGTGCAAATAGATGTTGCTATTTTTAGAATAGAGAAGTGAAATTAATTTACGCTGCTAATTTAAACTTTTACATATTCTTTTTTTTTCTTACATGTATATATATATATATATATATATATATATATATATATATATATATATATATATATATATATGTGATGTACCAGCGCTTTTGTCTTGAATAAATAGAATGCTGAAGAATCATAAATGTAGTCGTAGCTTAAATTATCAGACGATAAGTTTATAAAACAGGATCCATTTATTATTGGTCAGGAGAAATAGCAGTTACAAAATCATATATCCGGAGTAAAAAAAAAAGAATTACTAATAACTTTTTGTATGAAGTTTACTGCATCGTGACATTTAAGAAAAAGCCCCGATATTCTTTTGCGAGTCCTTTTATAGCCTCTGGAAAGGCGGAGTTTCCAAGAAATAACGTCAGCCTCGTCAGCCAATCCAGTTCGCTTTAAATATTTCCAGAACTATAACTGTACGTGTAGAAAAGGCGGGAAAAACAACTTCACTACGGAGCTGTGGATTTAATTCTACGTACTTTCAAATAAGAGAACGTCGCCATTAAAAATGAAAAGAACATACAGTTAGAATTTTAAGTGTATTCCTGACTATGTAATTTTATTATTACATATACATATATATATAGAGAGAGAGAGAGAAAGAGAGAGTAATATATATATTCTAATATATATAGAAATATAAAGAAATATATATATTAAGATCTGCTGACATGCTTCATACTAAGCCGTTTAGTTTCGGAATACGAATCGTAAAGGCATTTTAATAAAATCTATACTTAAAAAATTATTAGTCCAAAGGGATTTGAGTCTCGAAGGACTATTACTTTCGTTTTGGCATTTTGCGTCGGACTCGTATAAATGTCGGTTCACTTTTCAAACTGTTGCCACAAAATGTTAGAGTCCTGCATTATATTTGAAGAAATTAAATAATGAAAAATCTGCATAAATGTATGTATATTTCTCGCATTGTGATAAAAAAACGGTATCTAGAGCCATCCAATTTTGAATGGCGTAATCCTACTGCGAATATGGGCATCTGAAATCCAAAATTTGAAATTTGGAATTTCTTTTATTATCGATTTCATATTTTGTAAAACTTTAACTAACATTTGTGTAACAAATTCAACGATTTAAATGCGAGCAATGGCAACACTCTACGGGGGAAAAAACCTTTTTATCTTCAGCGCGTCGAGCTGTGTATCGGAACATTCTAAAGCTATGCTCATTTTATAATTATTTTGAAACATTGCTATTGAACTAAATTTTATGTTTTAAGTGAACATGATATTTAGTATATAAATGTAATACACAAAACGTTAAAAAAAGCCCCTTTGGACGTAATTTAAAATCTGAAACATTTCAGATTTTTTTCTTTGTTTTATTATTTTTTCTAATAACCTCTCTTTAATAAATTTAAATTCATTTTTGTAATATGAAAGTATTTGTTCTTTCCAGAAGTCTAATAAATTTAATATACAGTGTCTCACAAAAGTGATGGGACACTTGTGCTTTACAAAAGGAAACTGTAATAAAATAAATTTTAAAAAATGTAAACATTTTTCGTGGGTGTGTTTCATACTTAAATTTAGTAACAATTATTACATAACATACATTTTCTCAAAATATTAAAATATTAATTTAATTAAAATACAATTGTTTAGATCGAAGCAAAAAATGGCTCACATAAGTGATGGACACCATTAGATACTACTACGTACTACAATAAAAATATTTTTTTGGGTTCTTATTTTTAGTCAAAAGCAATTGGCAATAATTTATAAAATCATCTTCAGTATTTCTCTCCACTTTGTTTTGGAATTTTTGTGTTTTTTAGCTCTGTGCAGCCATGAATGCTAAACGAAAAGGAACTTTGCCTGAAATTCAAAAATTAGTTATTAATTTGCATATTGAACCTGGAAAATCTATTAGAGAAACTGCTGAAATAGTTAACTTGAGTCATTCAACAGTTTTTAATATCATTAAACGATATAAAAAGAATCATATAATTCAGGATAAACGAAGACCTGGCCGACCATCAAAGCTATCCAATGGAATAAAACGAATTATCGTTCGAAATATTAAAAAAAAATCCAAAAATGAGTGTTTCTAAAGTTGCTGCTGATTTACAGGCATTATATGGAGTAATTGTTAATCGTGAGACTATTAGAAGAGTAATTCGATCTGCTGGATATCACGGTAGAGCAGCCAAGAAAAAATTCTTCGTGAGTGAAAAGAATAGAAACCTCAGACTGGCTTTCGCAAAATCCAACATAAATAAGAATTCTGATTACTGGAATGAAGTTATATTTGCTTATGAGAGTAAATTGAATATATTTGGTTCTGGCGGTAGAATTTTGGTGTGAAGAAAACCCAGGGAAGAATTTCGCATACAGAACTTGGTGCCAACAGTAAAACATGGTGGAAGAGGAGTTATGGTACGGGGGTGTATGTCGTCTGCTGGAGTTGGTAATCTTGTTTTTATTGACAGTATAATGGATCAGTACAAGTATATTGACATTTTAAATCAAAATTTAAAATCTTCAGCACGAAAATTGAACCTTCATAACGATTTTAAATTCTACCAGGACAATGACCTCAAGCACACTGCTTTGAATGTTAGACTCTGGCTGCTGTATAACTGTCCTGAAATAATAAAAACGCCACCACAATCTCCAGACTTAAATCCCATAGAGAATATTTGGCAAGAATTGGAAACAAGAATTCGCAAACACACCACTTCTTCAAAACAACAATTAAAATCGGTGCTTCAAGAAGAATGGGGTAAAATCACTCCATAAATCACAAAAAAAAAATTAGTCGAATCCATCCCAAGGAGATTAAATTATGTTTTAAAAGTAAAAGGAAATCCAACAAAATATTAAAACCTTTTAAAAAGTAAAAGTTTTGGATAAATATTTGATGGAAAAGTAAGTGTCCCATCACTTATGTGAGCCATCCTTTGCTCCGTTCTAAACAATTATATTTTTATTAAATTAATATTTTTATATTTTGAGAAAATGTATGTTATGTAATAATTGTTACTAAATTTAAGTATGAAACACACCCACAAAAAATTTACATGTTTTTTTTTAATTTATTTTACTACAGTTTCCTTTTGTAAAGCACAAGTGTCCCATGACTTTTGTGAGACACTCTATATTGAAAGCTGTTCTTTTTTTAATCACTGTAATTTCTGATTGAAATTCTTAATGTATGTATTCATAATGCAAAAAATATCACAAAAAATTCAATATACAAATATTGCTAAAAATATCATTATTAGCAAATGAGCACTTATTTTCGTTAGCTTTGAGCTTTTGCTCTTCTGTCAATGATGTAACCATTATTCCTTCCATTAACTGGAACAATTATATTTCAAACAGCTAACTGATACAATTACTGTTAAATCTCTTGCGCTTTATATATGTATAGGGCATCATTCATTTACGTATGTAAGTTGTTTAATTCTCAAGAATCTGAAAGCTTGTGGCATATATTAAATGCTTGAATCCCTTGTACAAAAGCAGTTTTAAATTTAGGATTCACGAAGATAAGCTGTCTTTAATGAAATCTTTCTGCAAGTTCTTCAGGAATGGTATTCTGTGACGTAAGCACTTTTGTTTACAACTATCGAATATTTTCAGTCCTTACATTCCCCTTAATACACTGTCAGCTGAATTTCCTCTAAAGTTTGATATTTTCAGCATGAGTATTACATTTGAAATCAGTAAACGAAAATTTTATCAAAGATAATGTACGTATTATGCACTTTTTCCCTTTCTACTTGCTTCTAGATGAAGTAGCCAAAATCCAAATCCTTTCCTGATTTCACATTTTATTTTACTTTATAGTTCCTTTCTACATTTTCCCTTTCAAGTTATTTAGTTTTTTTTTTACTTTCCTATTTCTTCTCCCCACATGCTATGATTTTTTTGTCAATGCCATTCAATCAAAACTTGACTCAATTCGTAGACTTATTAGATGGTTCAATTTGTCCTTTTCAGGTTTTATCTGAATTCGGTAACATATCTTGAGCAAAAAATCGATTCTTCTATTTTCACAGTTTCTATTTGACATGGTAATTAAAAGAAAGTGAACACAACACTTGATCGAAATTTAGCTACAGAGGCCTACATATCTGGAATTATTATTTATCATCAAAAAAGAACTCATTAAAGATAAGTACAAAAATAATGCATTACTGAATAGCCTAATAGATTATTAACTCAGCAATTTTAACACTAAGATAAAAGATTAACTTCCAAGTACGCACAATATAATACATTTTATCTCTTCCAAAGCAAGAAGTTTGCTTAATAGCAAATTTCATTTTTGAATATCTTAATATTTCGTTTTTGTTTCCAGTTACAATGAAATGGTGCATGTATTTATTTTATAACGTTAATGTAGGAACTAAAAAAGATAATTTTAAAAACATTTCGAGTTCTCGAAGAAAATACATTCTATTTTCTACAAAAATTAAGCGCACACACACGCAAGGAAAGAAAACTGATTTTCTAAAACTAAAAACTAATTTTTAAATAAACGTTGCAGCTTAAAATAAATTACAAATTTCTATGAAATACATTTTCAAATAATTTTTCAGTGCTATGCAAATTTTTATTTTCTATTTAATCGTGCCTCATTTACCCAATGGAGTGACAAGACTAGAAGACATCCTTAAAACCAGTACCAGTCCTTTTCTTTGTACTTTTTCTTTTCTAGAATCTGGTGTAACTCAGATATGCCCTTCATTTGTTGTGAATATACGTATATATAAACTCAAATCACTAAAAAGAGAACTGCATTAGTTTTTACTTCCTTGTACGAAGTAAAAAGGAAGTATTGTAATCGCGAAAAGTTTCAGGCAGCAGATTTCAACGAAAATATCCCATTTTGAACTCTTTCAAATGCAAGTTCACGATGTATTTCCGTGATATCTGTGCGTAAGGACAGAATAAAACACTCTTTTCCCCAAAAAAATTATAAAACTGCTTTAAAATGAATTCTGAAGAGAATTTTTCGTGGCGTCTGTACGAACGTATGTACGTACGTGCGTACGTAAGTATCTCGCATAACTCAAAAACGAATAGCCTCAGGACGTTGAAATTTTGTATATAGGACTGCTATAACATGTAGATGTGCACCTCGTATTTTGGTTGCAATCGGCCGCACCAAACGTATATACTATATTTATATATATATCCACTCTGTTACCCGGTTCAGTGATCTCAGTTTCTTTATTCTTATATGTTTGTAAACTGTAAATTTTTTTGCTTTAAAAATGATTGAATTATGTTGTTTTTATCTTCCGGTTAAGGTTTTTATGCCTTTCGTAATCCTGGAAGCAATATTTGTACAATTATCAACAATTTAAAAGCTGTTTAGGTGCGGTTATGTTTTAAATAACATGGCGGACATATTTGTTTACATTTGAAACAGCAGAATTGTAGATTTGTTGCCAATCCAGAGACACTAAGCTTCGCAACACAAAAATAACGCCTTCATTTATTATTGCGAAACAAATCATGCTTAATCCATTCTGGAATTTTTTTGAGGACTTAAGTGTTTAAGATTTACTTCGTAATTTTTAATGCAGATATTTTGAGTTTTTATATATTTTTGCCTTGTCGCGAAGTGAGAACTGAATTAATTGAATGAGAAATACTAAATCGTTTGTGAAAAACTGTTTCTTTTCTGTTTTGTTTGCTTAATTTCTTTCATACATCGTTTTAGCTTTATTATAGTATTTGAATAGAACATGTGGCAACGATAATTCTTCAAATGATATAAATTTTGTGCATTCAGAGTGTCGTTATAGTAAACAAATATAATGAATTTTAAAGAGTGCATTCATTCTATTGTGGTTTATGCACTATCGACGAAGTAGATTTAATTCAATCCAATCAACTTAAATGAAATTCAAAAAAAAATGCGTATAATTTAATATTCCGTACAAGGAAGTCATGTGGGGTACACATCAGATTTTTTTAAATTACAAACACGAACTGCAAGTGTTGTTGGGATATGGTTCCATCTGTCAACCCTTTGGTCCATTCGGTCATTTTTATGAAATTAAAAGAAAAGGAAATAGTTACGAGCATCTGTCGTTGCTTAACTGGTTGAAACCCCTGCATTCCTCATTTTACTGGTTTTCGTCAGCTAACTGTTTGTATGTAATTGTATTATTTCCAACCGTTTTAAATATCCTAATTGTTAATTTAGAATACAGCGCCACATACTGTAAATAAAGAAACCTCTCATTTAGCCACTGAATTCGGTTAAGGCAACTTGCCAGAGCAGTGAATTGTATATTATTAGCAATTAGCTTTAATAATGTTGTTTGTGTTTTACTACTACGTTCGGCTCATTTAGTTTAGCACAGTAGACATGTACACTAGTAGAAAAACTGTCCTGCATATGAACTGAATATTTTTATTAAATTATTGAAAAGGTTCCAAACTTATCACAGATAAATTTTAGAAATGTTAGTGGCTTTCAATAAGCATAGCAAAGCTATAACAAAGAAACACGGCGAAGAACAAATGTTAAAGCAACTGCTAATGAGCAAATAGAATGGCAATAAGGCAAGTAAATTTGCTAAATTACAAATTCTTAAGGCTATAGAAAACCTTCGTCTTCAATGGCGGAAGTGATAATGATTACAGAGAAACATATGCCAACGAGAGAAAAAATAGACAAAAATTTCAAGAAGGCTGTAAATAATGATCGAGAGCACAGCCATTAGCATCATTTACTGACCGCTGTATTAAATACATTCTCAAAAATCTTATAGCAGGATAGGATTAGAAATGGAATCATTTAATCTACTTAACCTTTAAAGCTAGAATCTTCAATATTTCCTCAGATTATGTAAATTCGGATTGGGTATAATTTGTATCTTCAACCATAAAATGAGCACTTTTAAGCGTCTTTGGCAGGATAAAACATTAAGTGTCTCTGGGAGGATAAAAAAATTTTAAAGGAATTAAATTCGCTTGTGTCTATTTAAATGTAAATAAATAACAAATGTTTTAGGATAAATTTACATATCATACTTTGATATCTTTTTATGATTTTATATATGTGAAGGCATTTTATGTTTTAATGATATGATATGAACCCCAGCATCTGAAGACCAATGTATTCAATTAATAGAATTCCATTTTTAGCATTTAATTAATTATATAATGAGTATATGATGCTGAAAACAACATCTGCTTAAAACTACTTTATCTTCTTTAAAAACCTCTTTATAATTTCAATAGAAGTTTAATATTAAACAGAAGCATTCTTTTGTCTTCCATCAATAATTTTTCTGTCGTTTTGAAGCAGCCTTAGGTGTAATGGTACCTCTAACACTTTTCGCAAGAAGTCCGTCTCTTCCCCGAATTAATTACTGAGCTAAGTAACACTGAGGCACTCTTATTTCACAGAAAAATAATTTAATTGATAAGAGTGTTATGTAATTATACTATAAATGATGTTGACAAATTTTGTTGTAATACACACTCGAATTTCATTTTCCACAGAGGGAACCTGTCACAAATGTGAAATTAAAAATTTTTTAATTTGAGTTATAATTGAAATTTTGATAGTAATAAATATGATATTGATTTATAAGATAAACAAACATATTAGAACTCGTATGTCATTTTATTCGGATTACGAAAGTGTCCTAGAAAGCGCCATTTTATTTGTTTCACATCGTTGAAGAAACCAGCATGTAAATACGTTTTTGATACGTGGTGCTTTTGCTATGCAAATTTGACGAAACGTGTATGGGATTAAAGTTTAGGTTCATAGATGGAGAGTTTCGAGCTAATTTTTGCTCTCCTATCAGCAATACGAGAAACTGAATGATTTCTTCTATGACATCAATGTTAGAAAAAATATTTCTGCGTTGTTGTTATTATAAAAGGTAGCTGTAGTTTTAAGATAAATGTCGCGAGCTCATTATCTTAGGTTATATGGAGAATGCATTTAATAGTGAAATACAGACATACCTCCTGGATTAATTTACATGTATACAGGAATTCAGGCATATAATGTTTAATTTAATGGGAAGTGTCTTCATTATCTATATATATGTATTAAGTAAAGGCCAAGAATTATAATTGGTTGTCTCACAGCTGTCTACTGAAGTCACATCCAATTGCTTGGAAAATTAGCACCTCGAGATGATATAAAACATGAGATAAAATTCATATGTAACTTTACTAACCACGATTTCTCGGTGTTACGAAACTAAAATGATAGATGATGACAATAAAAATCTCATCAAAGTTTATAACACTAGTTTCCTCGCCTTTCATTTCGCTAAGGTGACTGCATTTATATATCCTAACTAAAATTTGCAGTACACTGGGCTTAGAGTGGAAAGCTGAATTTCCTATTACTTACTACCTCAACCAAACTATCTAAGTAGCTTTTTCACAGCTCTTCAAACGACTTGCAAAGGCAAGATGCCTTAATTACGAAATTAGCTTCAATAGAATCACATGTAAAATTACATCTTGCCTTTTAATTGCACCGCTTGCTATTCAGTTTGCCTCTGGGCATTCAATAAACCTATGGTATGAGTGAGAATGGAAACAAGCCAATGAAAATAAGACAGAATTTAGCATTAAACTAATAAGTAATGAAATATCAATCTTAATTGACATAATATAGGTTAAATATTATCTAATTCATTGTTGTTGTTGCTAGAACTCACTTGTCTGATCTATAGTCATCCCTAGCCCACGAAATTCCTCGTGCCAAATCGCGCAAAGTTTACGCCTGTCGTTGGCAACAGACTAGAGCACCTTACAGGTGACAGTGCAATTTAGTTCAGTTCCTCCCCCCAATTTTGATGGAGAGCACCCCGGGGGGACGGTCTCGAGGGTTTCCCATTCCTCTTCCACTACCACTACCTTCTGAGATGACTTTCGACCACATATTTGGAGTGCACCCCCCTATTTGGGGACAAACACTATACATTTACAAACATCCATGCTTTCTCCGAAATTCGTCAGCGACGCAAATCACATTACCGGTTGGTCCGCGCATAATTCATATAAATGGACAGTATTTGCGATCAAGAATTATTACAGGTTCAAAACAAATATTCTTTAGACTGCAATAAAAACCAAAGGGACATACACATATGTATAGTAGAACTCTAATAATCCGTACAGCGGTTAAAAGAAATTTTACTTACAGCTGAGGCGAACTTTAAATTTTAGAACATTATTGTTCATATAAGGTTTGACAGTTTAGCAATGACTATTCTGGTGAACGCGTAACAAATCTATGTGTTCACTCTGCATTTTGTTTGAAGGCCATCAAAAGCTGCTTTTTCTTCTCATCGGACAACCGGAAATGCGTTTTTGAGTCCAAATGCTATAACTATTAGGTACATTATTCATATATTTATATAAGTGCTGATTGAAACTAAAGAATGGGAGTGTCACGTACCTGTCTTCCTTCTTCACATAATTTAGATAGTTACTAAAACAACTCCTTGTATCGTGTGCGAGGTCTAGAAATGTCCCAAGGATATTTGGAATGAAAGGTTTGACGAAAATAGCTATATTTTTAAAGAAAGGTTCTCGAAAATAACTAATGCATATTTAATCCCACATACCCCTTTATGTAAAGATCACTATGCAATTGCAATGCCAACCCTGGAATGCATTATTCATGGATATATACCAATGCGCTTTGATTGTGTGTGTATGTATCTCTCTTTCTGTATATATATATACGCATTCAGTTTGATCCTATCACTCCATCGTCTTTATACGGCAAAAAAAGAGGATTTCACTGTCGCATGAAATTCAATTTTTTTTTTTTTTTTTTTTTTTTTTTGAGATTTATAGAAGTTTTCATTTTAACATTTTTACTGCTTTTTACTGTTCAGCAGAGGTTTTCAGAGAAACGGACTGAAACCAAAATTGAATGTGAATAAAAATATAACATCGAAAGAGATAATATTTTCCTCTTTTTTAATCTGCAGCTAGAACGTACTGGTTTATCTCATTTTTACACTTCTCAGCTTATAAGATCATCTCTGTGTTTAAAGAAATAACATAAAATGCATATCAACTCCTTCTCTATTTCCTGTGAAATACATTAATCATGAAAAATAATTATTTAATATGAAATGCAAAAATTTCCAAATTTTTTTTTAGTTTTTTAAAATTTTTAAACGCATTGCTATTATTTTATTTATTTTTCTAGTTTAAATTTTGTCACCATTTTTTTCTAATTAATTATTGTTTTTATTTCGTATTTCATTCTACATGATAAGAAAATAAAAATGAGTTAAACTATTTTAATTAACAATTTTAGTTATTGAAGGAAAGATAGCCAATTTTTGGAGAAAACGAATGCTGCGTTGAAGATTTATTTTAATTTATAATAAATGCCGATATTTAATTTATAATGATGTGTGAAATGCGATGCTTGAATAGCCAAAATTCTGGATTAATCGATTAGCACCAAAAATACTTCTTTATTACCAATTAAGTCTTCATCAAGTAATGATTATGTAACATCATTTAAATATAATTTGAGCATTCATAAATACATGAAATCTTTCAGTTGGATGTAACAAAATAAGTTATTATAAATTTTTTTATGTCAAAGTAATAGCATTTAATCTGCAGAGTAATTAGGTTTTTTTTTTTCAAGTAGGAGACGTAATAAATGGACTATACGTTCCCCGGGACTCGTACCTCCACCTCTCGAATATGGGTCGAGTGTGCTACCGGTTACACCACTAAAGCACGTTGAAAGGAGGAAGAAAATACCTTATAAATCTTCCTGGTAATAAATTATTTCTTATTCTTGAGAAAAACAGTTTTTTTCAACAAATGATATTAGCAATGTTTACACAGTTTTATTTTGTATATACTGGCTATCTAAAATGTATCAGAACTTTGAAAGCGAAAAATATGTCACTTACGTGACTTGATTGGGTCTCTAATTCCCTTTAAAGTAGGCCTCTTGTATTCCACTATATTGTATATTCCACTTGTATTGTACACAAGCGTTTTCCACTAAACCTTCCATTGCCGAAAACACTTCTGAAGGCTTTCTTTGGAATGACGCTCATCTCCGCCATCGCGTTCTGCATTATGTATTCTCTACTATCAAAACGGGATTCTTTCAAATGTCGTCTTCAATTTAGAAAACAACCAAGTGTCACAAAGAGTCGTGTCTAGGGAGTAGGGAGATTGGTGAATGATTGGAAATCCATCTTTCGCCAAGAACGTCTGGATCAACTGCGATAATATACAGGAACATTTTCAAGATATAACTGCCAGATTTTCGCTGTACAGAGGTCTAGTCTTTTCTGTCGAACTGAATCACGGAATTGGCTCTTTTGTGACTGTTTGTTCTCCCGGTATTCATGATGCATTCAACGAGGCGTATTCGTGATAGAGAATTCCATTGATATCAAAGACCACAGTTAGGATCATTTTGAATTTGCTTCGCACCTGTTGCGCTTCTTTCAACCTTGGGAACTCTGGTTGCTTCCATATAGACTGTTGTGCTTTTTTCCGAGTCGTAGTCGTTTTCCGGGTCCTATAATTTATCTCCAGGTATCACCATTTTCAGACACTCATACTTAGCGCTGAAAACATACGGCCCTGAGGTCCTGTGCAACTTCAAAACAAAGTTCATTTTGATTACAGCCTCTTCAGCAATCTCTCACGGTCAAATGATGATTTTCCATTTACCTGATTTTCCAAACTGTCCACCTGTTACCTGCTGCATTCCGAGTGGTTTACCACCATTCATGCTGATCACTCTTCACTGATCTGAGGTCATATTAGAATCGGTTGGACCACTGTTTATCTTTTTTGCTCCCATAGCATCATCTCTAAACACCTGCTTAATCGGACGAATTGTTTCACTTTGAGAATCACCAAGCTTTTGGCAGAACGTTCTGCAGTATGTTTGCCCAACTCGTTGAGTCATCTTGAGAGAAATCAAAAGCCAGACAAAGACGTATAACAGTACCTCACTCGTAAGCAAGCCCCGACGAAAATATAACACGACCGAAGTTAATAGTTTTTTTATTAATGTTAAATGTTCTTTGCATTTCTACTTGGAAATCTTAACCTGATGATATACGTATGTTCCGAAATTACATATTGATATACGTCAAAAGGAATTAAGCATAATTAGAACGCTAATTAACGTCATGTTTATTTAATTTAGTAACTAAGAGTGCTGTTAAGGGAAATGTCTTTTTATTACAAATTCGTAAGTTATTCTTAAAAGAGACTAGAAATCCTAAATGCCGTTAAAGTTTCGTTAGTCATACAAAAGTTATATTATCTCTTTTACAGAGGGTGTTTACACATTTTGAGAAAAATTTTGACAAATAATTTTTAAAAAAGCAAATGCTTTGGAATGAAATATTCTGGTAAAAGTCTATTATTTGAAATAAAGGTATATTTATTATAAAAACGCAGATAAAAACTATACATATCCGCTTTGGCCAGTACAAACAAGTTTCAGTAAGGTTCTTATGATTGTTGCAGGATCCCTTTACAATGGCAAATTTAAAATTAGAAGATTGAAGAAAAAGACAAGTTGTGGCAAATTTCTATGCGCAAACCATACTCTGATACGCCAACATATTTATTTTATGTATTTTTTTTTAAATCTGCCCAGGGTTGCTCTACACCAGTGGTCTTCAAACGTTTTCGACTCACGGAATAAGATAATTTTTTTCGGGGAACACCATCCTACTGTTAGAAAACTATATTTTAATGTAAATCCATATGCCATATGTATTTTATGCAAAGGCAATTAAAAAAATTCTGCATTTTTTACTAAAATATTTTCAACATAAAAGTAATGTAATTAACTCATTAGTAGCATTAACTCGAGCTCCATATGCCACCTATCGTTGCATTATATTTAGTGACTGGGGTGTATGTGCATTTGAAAGATAACTTGTAAGTATTATGTTAATTTTATTAACAGTTAAGTTTTTTAGTTAAAGTTCTTTTCGTATTAATTCTTAACTTCAACTTATTACTTCCGGCCAGAGCGTAGTTTTAGAATCACGTCTGAATACATAATGAGGAAGAGCGGTATTTAACCGCGGTCTTAGAAAGAGAGATACCAGGTATTCTGTCTGCACGCGTCCGCCTTTTTCAGGCTACTCTCTCGTAAGCTATTATTACGCTCGGCCGTACTTTAGGTCCTTAATAGCTTCGCAGTCTATTAATGTTAAGGGGCCAACTCGGTTAGAATCTTGATAGCTTCGGTTATATCTCTTTAGTTTAGATTAGTTTAGTATTATTCTTAGTCTCTTAAGTTTGAGTCCAAGTGTTGGCTTTATTGTACACTCCAAGACGGAGTTTGTTAAACTTTAGTTGGAATAATAAAGGGTTAGTTTACCCTTGCCTCTTGTTGCTTCTTGTCACACAAACTCAAGAGATTATTCGCTTATCAGTTCTTACAATTCTTCACTTCCAACAGTAACTCGTTCCGCAATAGTCTGCAACAGTGAATTCGTGCAACATTTTCGCCGGGAACACGAGGGCGGCCAGGACTATTTCCTTTACATACACATCTTGTATTTACATCTGCGAATGTTCCACTCTTTCGGAGGATCAGTTTGGTACCTGAACTTGAAACGTCTTTGCGTTATAATCACGGAATTGCACTTCGCAAATTCGAAAACACAAAATGATTTCTGCTGTGGAGTAGCCATTTTAAACATTTGACGATTACCACGCAAAGCAGAAGACAACTGACATCTAGCGGCTATTAATATAAACTAGACTATGTATTCGTTTCGCCAATAGCCGAGCCGAGGCGCAGTGATCGATAGTTTGGACAAAACAATACTTTGTAATACGTATATTCTTTTTGACACACTCTGTATAAGACCCGGCTTAAAAGCTATTACCTGGCCTTTTTTCGTAATCGTTGGTAGTAGTCATATGCTTCCAGATACAGGAGTCTTTTAAAGACCAAAATATTCAAGTTTGGGCAATGTCAAATTTAAAAACAAGTTTAATTTTCGACGGATAACGAAATCTAAATTCTAATGCCGGTCTCTCGGTTCCTATACATATATTTGGGGAAGTATTATAACCGATATGTTAAAAAAAATTAGATGTTTTACTCCCGTAAAACGGACGGAAATTGACCGGGACTTTTAATTTCGAAATATGTAATTTTTAATGCCATTTTCGACTTGTCTTGAAATATCGGTTAATTATATTATAATAATTCTAGGAAATAAATTTAAATGAAGCGCAGCAAAAAGGATTATTATAAAAATTTAACAGGAGCTATTAGAAAGTCATGTGGTGTCCACATTATATTTTTTATTAATTTTGAACAGTAATTATTTTTGCGCACTGAACATTGTTCACACTAATTTTAAAAAAATAAAAAAAAAAAGAGATAGCTGAGGAATAAAAGTTTTAATGCAGCTTTATTTCTAAATCTAATAAAGCATATTTTTACCAAGAAATTATCGCATTTTCTTTACATGCTTTCGTGGTATACGTGGTTAGCACGTCAATTAACTGCTGGAAGGTTCGCAGTGCAAATTCTACTCACTCCACAGTTGAGTTTTCAAATTTGGTGCTTCGAGAAATCTAATGTTCTCTTACTAAATGTTTAAATAATACATCACTTGCGAGCAACTAATTTTGTAAAATTTAGCTTTAATACATGTCTTTAAAAATAACAGAAACTTTATGTTTTCTGGAAAATTATAACATTTAACGACCAAATAGCTCTTTGGAATTATAAAGCCCTGCCCTCCTGAAAGTGCAAGGAATAGAAATATTTCATTAGCATAAATCACATTAGAAATTCCTATTTTTTTACCTCAGCACTTCCGCTTTTTATTATGGGATTGAGAAAACCAATAATTTGCCAGAAATACACATTCTTGTAATAACGTAGCAGAAAGGACCCCCTTCTCATCACCTCATAGAACAATGCATAACAATTAGAGCAATTAGCATATCTATCCCGCATAATGATATTTTAAATGAACTTGAGCAACAAAAAAATAAGCTGTGGAATGTTCGCTTTCATGTAGCTTGCGGAAGCATCGGATCAACGTCAACAATTTGTTTCGTGACGGAAACAGGCATGGGTATCTGTACAGCTTCGCTGTCCGCTAGATGGCGCATGCTCTACTCCTAAGAAGGAAAGTTGTCACGCACATTCCTTCACGCAGAAATCCTCTGTTTGACACGTTAAGCGTAGTAGAAATCGTGCTTTTGTACGTGAAATATCTCTAAATTGGGAAAGGAAAAACCGACTTTGTGTCAGAATATTCGGACATCACGCTTCTGCCTGTCAAAAGTTTCTAAGTAAAGGTTCTGTAATTCCAACAAGCGAGCTACACGATGACACTCGAATAATCTTTTTTATTCTTGGTGAAGTTAGGCATTTAGCCTTAAACAACGTTTAACAAACTCTTCTAAATATATGAGTACAATAATTGTAGCAAGGAACAAATTCTTTAAATTTATTCGGATATGCAGCATTCTTAATATAAATATATTATTCTTACTATAATTATATGTTCTTAATATAAATACGTATATTAAGTATTCTCTACACAAACGGGTAATAATGAATTAATAAATAATGTTTAATAATAGTGTTTTCATTGCGCATGGAAAGAAATGGAGAGAGAAATAATGAATAATGAATATGTTCATTATTCTATATTTCTTTCCATGCTTTCTTCGTTGAAGAAGATAATGTTCTTGGGAAAGAATAAATATTATTTGTATAGAAAATACTTTTTGATAATGATTAATATGTCATTATTACTATAAAAAGAATTTTGAAAATTTTTCGTGTAAATAAACCAGTCAAATATCGACAATGGAGATTCATGTGAAATAAAATGGAATTTTTTATGTTTATCAAGAGCATTAATTGCAGAAATGACAGCAGCTTTGAAGAAATTACAGTTTAATAACACTTCATATGCTTTAGAAGAAAATTAGTATATATTACCTAAGCTTTCATCTGCTTATAGTGGATGAAACTATAGTGGTTAAATATAATGGTTAATATAGTGGTCCTGTAGGATTTCTATAGTGATATGACATGGTTTTCACCAAGGGGAACTAGGTATGATTCAAGTAATAATCCTCTCTGAGACCAGTGGGGATGATAAGATTTGCAAAAGTATTTCATTACTAGCTTTATTCAATAGAATTTTGCAGTTATCTATAAGGACAATATTTTTATGAAGAAAAATTTAACTCCTTGAAAAATGTTAATTCAGAGACGCAATACAGGAGCTAAAAATGTACATATTAGAAACAAATGGAACCTAAATAAACAGTGTATTCTGCGAAATTTCTTAAGCTAACTTCGAACAAGTGCATTTTCATTAATTTTTAAACTAAACTGAGATATCAGAAATCGCTCCTTCAGCTGTATTTAAGATTTCGCTGCTTAGTTTTCCGAATTTACCTTGACAAATTCCATTGCTTTATAATATCGTGAATCGAATATTTTTTCCTTCCAAATGAGCATTTCGTAATTTACTTATCAGGCAAGCTAAGCAAAGTTAATTAAAGTTTTAGAAAATTATTATTATGGGGTGCTTTTTGAAATAAGATTAAGTCACTGAAAATGTAACATGTAAAAATATATTCATAGTTTCGGGTGACTACATACTAAAAAAGAAAGAAAGACAAAAATGGTACCGGATCAGTTTGCAGAATTTGGGTTCGTAAAACTGAGCTTATAATTAGCTTCAAGCAGCAAATTTCTGAAGCTCAGCAATGAATGCACGTCGAAACCTGTCAATCAGAATAGTTTCGGTCGTAGAGTCTGATGAAAGCTTTAGTTGTTTTACACACTATTATGTGTAATCCCTTTTATGTGATATACACAATGTTCAAGATCTGGAATCGTCGGGATTTCAGCAATTCCGGACTTTCGTCTCTAGGGATTGGGGCGTTTAAGTGAGTAAGGTATTTCCTGATTTTTAAATCGTTAGTTGAAATATAATAGGGATGAGTTCTAGACATGGCAATACTGACGTACAGACGTTTAGGCATGACAGAAACGCTAAATCCCTTGCAACCACTTGAGAACAGAAAGAGTATCTTGGCCAACATCAATGTTAATCAATGTATTGTCACTAGCTACGTCAGCCCTCTGAGGGGGTAGCACTGGGATCTTTCCCGGCGTTCTGGCTAGGTCAGTACCTAGACAGCCTTGACTTCTGGGGAAAATTAACAGTCTTTACAGTGACTAGAACCATCGTTTATTCTGTGGAAGGATCAAGCTCGGCAGGAACTATATGGCCTGTCCCTTAGTTATGGGGACACTACAGGGACATATATCAAAGGTTATCCTTGGGAGGTTGCCTCGACTTGGTCAACACTGAGGTAAGGTCGATGTCTAACTGTGACTTTATTCTCTTTGTGGTGGATGCGTTGCCGTTCACCTTTGACCTGTGTGGTTATAACCAAGACTGTATGAAACATTTAAGTCCCCCCGAGTTGATCGGAGGGTACGCCTCCTCGAATCGCCTATACGGGTGGGGCGTTTAACTATGTAAGGCAGCCTCGAGCTTGCCAGGTCTGGGTGCCTCTTCCTTCTAGCGTATTTTGTCCACAGTATCACCTCTCAAACCAGCAGGTGTTTGAATTTTTTTTTAATGGCCAGGCTCTTTATTTAATAGCCATCAGCCTTGCGCCACTAGAGAGGCTGGACGTGGTGGCTATTTCATTATGAAGCATCTAATAGGTAGCCAACTTTGCCTCCTATGAAGGGACGGGCAGTTACAACCATATCTTCTTAGGATTCGAATCCGTGGCCATCAGTATGGCAATCAGAGTCACGAATCTCTATATCGTATGGGCGTCAGGGGTTTCATTCTGACATATTCAGATTAGTCAGGAGAAAGTCGCATTTACGGCAACACCTGTTCCCTTTTGTTGAGTGTTATATTCTCTGTTACTATATTTTGATGGGAAGTTAAAAAGTATACTGTTTTATTATTTTATATATTCATTTATTTTTCGATTGGTGACCCGAAGTCCCGGATATTAGATCATTTCAGATACTGGACTTCGAAATATTTGCTCTCTGGGGAGCCATCTAGTCACCTAATCTGCCTAAAGAAGCACCTGTCGTTTACTTAGTTCATTAATAACTATACATAATTAATACGCTATTAGTTATACACAATTTTCTCATAATGGAAAATCGCACAAAGTTGTCAACGATCGAAATTATTTGTCAAACTTGAACTAACAACTCCGTTGTTTGGTTGAGTCTCAATAGTCTAACTGTACTGGTTCTCTTCATCGAGAATTTGAGACACAAATAATTGTCAAGACTGTAAGTATTCTTTCTATGGAGGAAGTCAGAGGTTTTTGAGGCAATTCGTGTTAAATTCCTTCTCCATCTTGGGACAAACCATTGAAATAATCAGCATCTTCTAAATTAACTTAATTAAATTATAATTTTATGTCTCTGGACCAGTTTAAATTTGAAGGGTTATTGTCTGTGTAAAAAATCACACAACGCAACAAAAATGGTTACAAGTGTTTATAAATCTCTGAATTGTTATATATTATTTATGCACACCTTATTCTTGTATTTTACACTATTTTGAAATACTCCTTGAAGAAGGTTATATTGAATATTGTGCTATTTACCAAATTCAATATTGAATATAAATACACTAATTGTTCTTGAATATTATTTTCTCAGTGATGTTGACTTGTTACACTAATGTTAAATGAATATTGTTCTATACTTAATACGGGCGAGTGGTAGGTACAATTCTGCTTTTTAAATAAAATGGTTATGTTTTATTCATGCAAACTTAGTTTCGTCTTTGTAAAACAGCAGGGAAACCTGCGTGACAAAGACTGCCTTACTTGCTTATTAGACAGTATTAAAGATTTTCCAAAGTTCGACATAACTTTTAAGTCCAATAGTCAATATACAAAACTAAAATCTTTCGTTAATGTAATGACGTAATAACGAACATCATTTCTTTTCAGAATACTCATTCTCACGGAACAAGATTTTATACTAATAGCAGAGCTAAATTATCGCCCGCTTAAAATTCAAGCAACATTATCAGGTTGGATGTTGTACAGCTGTTATAATGAAGTGAATTTTGTTCAGCAATCGAGCCCAGATCTTTCCTTGTCCGCAGAGAATTTTTTTTTCTTGTATTTTAGTTCTGAACACATCCTTCTTGTATTTTAGTATTGAACATTTCCTTCCTGTATTTTAGCAGGACATTTCCAAGTTTGATTCCCTGCAATTCATTTTATCCTTGCCATTTTAAAATTATCGAATTTCAATCTTTATCTGTAGTAACTTACTAAAACGGTTAGGCTTAGGTTTCTTTAACAAGTTATCGAATATATATTAACTGGGATATTTTGAAATTTTTTTTTTATAAAATAATTTTTCTTTTATTGGAAAGATATAGAAACTTCAGTTTTTAGAACTATTAAGATATTTAACATTTTAATTAAAATTTAGCGATCAGATATACTCAGTAATTATCTCAAAATCTTTAAATGATACTGAAAATCCTACTTTTGCTTACCACCTTTTAACGAATTAACAAAACCTATTGAGGACATGAAACCTTTTGCTTAAAGAGACTTCAGATAGGCTTAAAATGTATTAAAGTTACACA
The DNA here is from genome assembly GCF_044657685.1 of Stegodyphus dumicola. NCBI lineage: Eukaryota > Metazoa > Arthropoda > Arachnida > Araneae > Eresidae > Stegodyphus > Stegodyphus dumicola. The sequence continues at coordinate 172,220,524 of NC_140774.1, read as the reverse complement.
ATATTAATAGTTTTCTGTACTATTATTCACCACTGTTCATGCCTGATAAGTATGTGTCAAGAAAATCGCTGCGAAATTTCTGTATTGGTAGCTGGAAATCGTCAAAAAAGTTAATCTATACGTCTAGACGTTACTTCTTAAAAAGAAAATGTAAATTCAGACGGAAAGAAAATTCGAATTGAATAAAATATAATTTTAAGTGAAATGAAAAAAATGTAAAATTGAAATCGATTGAAACCACTGGCCAGAAAATGGCATAAAATGGATCTAATCTCGTGAAGCTGATGTTTGACTTTCTGGAAATTTATTCCGAAAGAAAGTTACTGTTGTTACAAGGGAAAAAGAATTTATTGTTTGACGAAGAATATTTGAAACGAAATCTAGTAAAAAAGTGAAAACGTAGTTCTAAAGAAAGTGGAAAGAATGCTTTTTAATAAAATTTTGAGGTTGTGTCTCTAAATCTGTTTGTAGTAAACCAAGTCGTAATTTCTTATACATTGCATTGGATGACATGTAGGTAATTTGTTTTTCTAAAAGTTTCCTTCTGAAAACATGTTCAATTACATGAACAGATTAATATTAAAAAAATATTAGTTTTATTACTAATCTATCAACTTAAAAAGCAACCGCCATATTTATTATTTATTTAGTTCTTATAATATATACTTACTTTTATACTATTGGTACGTTTCTACGGCTTCGTGGATTTGGAGTGCTTTACGACAATACTTGATGAAGAATGAAAACACTATTTATTAGCCAGTAATACACAGGGCAGCACCAGAAACACGTTTACAGTCTTCGAAAAACTATGAGAACACGCTGAAATAATTAGCAACACAGCCTTCAGGCTATAACGGTGAAGACAGTTTCAGGGCAAAGCACTAGAATGCAGCCCCCACCTCAGTTCGGTCGTTCTGGGTACTCTACGTACTCTCGAGATTCTCCACTCTACAAGTTGCGATGCACTCGACTATAGCACCAACTCGCGGTACACTGACGATGCTCCTCGACACTAGACTGCTACTACGCTTACAAGCAGGGTTTATATAGCTTTTAGCGTGCATTTTAGAACATTCTGGGCCAAACCGATAAGAATTCGCACCAAAATGTTCTCCATCCCTCTATGGCTTATTGCCAATTATTTCGCCAAGTGTCGCTAAATGCTCGATTTCGTGCCGAATCTGGCAACTCTGCCTTCACTTGCATTTTCTGGCAACCCTAAACAGGCTTTGCGGGAAAGCTATCTTACCGCATCTAGATTTTCCGTAATAATATTTATTACATTTAACATATGGTAGAATTTTTTTGTAAAATAAGCTTTAAAATGTCAGATTTATGTTAGTCTGTTTTACATACAAACTTCTATTATTCATTTCAAGAACCTAATTCCAAATACTTCACCATTTTTCTATTTCGGTCGCTGCAGGCGCTGAAATTATCCTTTTTTTAAAACTTAAGATTTAAAATTAAAAAAAAAAAGGATTTAGTTCTTATCTTAAAAGGATTTAGTTATGACTTCATGTACCTAGTTATAAACCCAATTTTTTTCTTTCAAACATTTTCATTAGAAAAGAAAACACCACTCTTAGGATTTTATTAAATTAACGAACTTAATACTTGATATAGAACTGTACTATTAAAAAATTCATGTTTTGTTAATCTAACAGAAAGAAAATTTCAATCTTGGTTAAACCTTTTTTTATTTAATTATATTACTGGAGTTTTGTTTTGAACATAATTACATTTTAATTCTCTTATCCCGTAAAACTTTTGTATTGGTCTTCTTCAAAACATATTTGAATCTGCTGTCAGGTACTATGATGCCAAGGTATGAGGTATGATGAGCTTGTAGGGTTTATATTTATTTTAACTAACATTTGTTTTAAGTTTAAACTATCTTTCCTGTCAAGCCTTACTTTCCCCTGGAACTGCCAATGCCAGAGTATGTAAATTTTAGTAGAACGCGCAAGGATTCAAATTATCAGCGGAAGTATTCTGAGTTAAATAGAAAGGAAACGAGTTCGAGGTGTGCTGTTCGTACTTTACGAGCGCGGAGGTAGTTAGCCAGAAATTGAAGAACCTCGCGTTTCGGCCTGTGTGCTTGCCTCGGAGAATTGTCAATCGTTCAACGTGATATTCAAAGTTTGCTGAATTAGCAGCGGTATTGTAAAACGCGGTGAGGTTAGTTACTTTTAGAGAACCTTGTAGTTAGAGTCTTGTTATTATTTCTTTTCAGGTTCTTATTTTTATTTTACCGCCGGGTCGGCGTAGTTTGTGAGCGTCAAGAGCACGCAATTGTAATTTCTTAAGTTGAATAAAATGGGACTTAAACCCTTAGCAAGACTCTGTCTATTTTCCAGTTTCAACAGTTACCTCTTGGTTGCGTGCAGGTTGGAGGCGCGCAACTCTACAAGCTGCAAGTGAGTTTGCTGTCAAGTACTATATTGCAAAGTTTGTTGTGAAGTACTATGTCAAGTGCTTGATACTATGATGGCAGGCACGCTGAGGATTTTATTTCTAATGCATTTCGTCTTCAAATAATCTAAGAATAGATGGTAGACTGATTGAGTGACCTTAACGAAATAAAATCGCATTTGATTAGTTAACATTAATTGAGTTTCACGTCTGTAAGCCACTTCTCTAGCAAATTAAGTTAATGCTGGAGTTGACAATAAGCATTTTAAAATATTTTGGCCTGTGTTAGAATATCTATATGGTCAGCGAAGAGAGCAAATTGAATTGCAAAATGCTCTGTGATATCATAAGTAGATATAATAAAGGATTTAGGACTGAAAAATGTTGGGATACATCTACTTTAATTACCATCTGCGACGTGTATGCCTTTCCTGTGCGCATGCTGCATGATCTCTTATGGAGAAAGGAGCAATAATTTGAATTAGAGTGCCTGAAAAATTAAGCTTGATTAATTTATAAATAATAAATCAAGAATGACAGCTATTGTAGGCAGTTTGCTATTTAAAAACTTCAATAATTTTATTGATATCTTTAAAGTTGTTATATAATGTATGTTATGCTCCAAATCCAAATTGCTGGTATGGAAGGAAGAAGGTGGATTAGCAGCTGGAATGCAGTGGAATACGACCTTTTCTACAATTTTAGAAAGAGAGAGATATGCAAGCTAATTAGTCGATAATTTGGGAGAAAACTACTGCTTTGGTTTAGTTTAAGATAATGAATTATAACTGCTTGTTTCCAAAACCGGAGAACTCACAAATCTTGAGAATGTCGTTAATATTTTCGTGATGCAGATGATACCATTTAGAGACTTATTTTATAAATCTATATTTTTTCTGTTATCCTGTCAATTTGCTTTGCAAATTTTCAGTTCCCTAATATTCTCTACTAAAGGAAGCGAGACAATAAAAGGGAATATTCGTCGATGAAAAAGTGCAAAAATAGTTAATATGTAGAGTTTTCTTAACATGTGCAATTTAGTTATCATTTTAAGCTGTTGGATAATGTTAAAGTTCTAGGGGATCTGTTAGTGCTTTATTTTCATCACTGTAAGCAAGACCAGTTATGTCATGAAGTCGGAGGACAGGTATATATTTTTGATTAATTTACATTAAATGCCTTACACGGAATTATCTTTCATTAAGAGACTTTCTAAAAAGCGTCTCCATTTCTATGAAGCATTTTGTGACTATTGAGCAAAATGGGGCCTGGAAGCGAGGCTAAAATTTATATGAATTTTCCTGAGTATAGTTGAAGAATAGGAACCAACATTTAGGGATTCTAGCTTGTGATCATATATAAGGGGGGTAGTAGGGAAACTATCGGTTGGAAATTTGTTTTCGAGACAAGAAAGCCAACGTGTTTCGCTGTTTTCTTGCGGTATGGATCTTGCGTGGAGACATAGGTGATACGGGAGAGAAGAAGGGGGGGCTTTCAGCCAGTTCCCTGTTGACCCCTTTTTCAAGCAACGAAAAGACACCTCTGTTTTGTATGGAGACGATTGCAAGCTCTTTTGGTCTGTTTGAAGATAAAGAGGTGAGATTCTTGCTAGAGAGCTAGCAATCGTCGCATAGGAGCATTTACATGAAGTCGTTTCTGTTTCTGGTTTAAGAAGGATTTTAGTATAGCCGTGACCATGATGGAAGGAAAAGATCCTCCGGTTTACCACTATTAATATTATGACACCGTTTTACGTTTCTTGACAGTTATGATCTACACAGAATAATCCTCCATGTTAATACTTGGAGTCAGGAAAAAACGCAAAATGTTTATCTACTTCGCCAATCCGCCTTTTTAACCTAAAGATTTTTTATACTATTTTAAAAAAGAAAATCGAAGTAATTAGTTGAAGTAAGGTGATTTAGTGATTTGTAATTATTATGGAAAATTTATTACGGTGACTACAGATTAAGCTGCTAAGTTAAAACAACATCCCCCCCCAAAAAAAAACATCAACAATAACAAGAACAAAAAAAAAAAAAAAAATCTGAAAGGTTTCAGATTTTAATTTACGTTCAAAGGGGCATTTTCTTAACGTTTTGTGTGTTGCCTTTACTTATTAAATATCATGTTTTTTGCACTTAAACCATAAAACTCAGTTCAATAGAAATTTCGTAAAATAATTTTAAAATGAGCATATCTTTAATATTTCCGATACACAGTTCCGCGCACTGGAGATAAAAAGGTTCTTCCCCCCGTAGAGTGTTGTCATTGCTCGCTTTGAAATCCAAAATTCAAAAATCAAATTTAATCAAAAATTCGTTACAATTTTTGATTAATTCTTTACAATTACAAAAAGTTTTACAAAATATGAAATAGATCGTAAAACAAATTCCAAATTTCAAATTTGGTCTTCCACTTGCCCATATTCCTAAGAGGATTACATTATTCAAAATTCGATGGCTCTATGTACCGTTGTTTTATCACAATGCGAGAAATATACATACATTTATGAAGAATTTTCATTATTTAATTTCTTCAAATATAATGCAGGCCTATAACATTTGATGGCAACAGTTTGAAAAGAGGAATGGACATTTATAATGATTCAACGCAAAGTCGCAAAACGAAAACAATAGTCCTTCAGGTACAAAGCCTCTTTGGACTAAAAATTAAAAAATTATATTTTTGGTACTTCAGATACTTAACAGTAAAAAGAAACTTTAATAAACATACTACGTTAATGGGACTTTAATAGTTTTACAAAACAGTAAAATATAAAATGTTTCTTAAGGATAGAATTAATTTATCAGGTTTTGAGGTTTAGTGTGCGTATACCCGGTGAGAATCGGTATTTATAAATTTGCCTAAATTATTTTGATACAATTCATTCTTTCTACATTGGTTTCAAGCCTGAATGTTTAGGTAATAATTCAAAGACTGTTTCTGAAAATTATGCGTCCAAAGTAAATGTTCTTTTATTTGCTGTGGCCACCCATTCGAAGTAGTTTACTATTTTCTTTTATCTTCATTGAAAATATGAATCCTGCGACTTGTAAATTAGACCTTCCGACTGTAAATCATCACTCATGAAAGATCAATTTTTAATTTGTCAATTTTAAATAAATATTTTTTTTTTACTTCTTTGTATCAATTAAAGGAAGTATTGTAATCTCAAAAAATTCCTGTTATTCAATTCATTAATTAACGATGTTTGCACGTGACATCTATACGTAAGGACAAAATAAAGTACTGTTTTTAGCCAAACGGATTATAAAATTGATTTAAAATGGATTCAAAGGAAGTTTTTCTTGACGTTTGTACGTAACGTACGTATGTATGTATCTCTCATAAATCAAAAACGAATGGACTAAGACCTTTGAAATGTTGTATATATATATATATATATATATATATATACATAATAATTTAATAATATTGATTAATACATATTATATATATATATATATATATATATATATATATATATATGTAATAATAAAATTCCATAGTCAAAATTACACTTAAAATTCTAACTGTATGTTCTTTTCATTTTTAATTGCGACGGTCTCTTATTTGAAAGTACGTGGAATTAAATCCACAGTCCCGTAGTCAAGTTGTTTTTCCCGCTTTTTCTACACAGTTATAGAATGTTCTGGAAATATTTAAAGTGAACTGGATTGGCTGACGTCATTTCTCGAAAGCTCCGCCTTTCCAGAGGCTATAAAAGAACTCGCAAAAGAATATCGGGGCTTTTTCTTAAATGTCACGATGCAGTACACTTCATACAAAATGTTATTAGTAGTTCTTTTTTATTTACTCCAGATATCTGATTTTGTAATTGCTATTTCTCCTGACCAATAATAAATGGATCCTGTTTTTAAACTTATCGTCTAATAATTTAAGCTACGACTACATTTATGATTCTTCAACAATCTATTTATTCCTGACAAAAGCTGATACATCACACACACACACACACACATATATATATATATATAATTTATTTACTAAATAATATTGATTAATACATATATATAGCTCTTCTGTTACTCGGCTTGGTGAGCTCAAATTTTTATTCTTATATATTGGTAAAGTGTGCATTTTTTGCTTTAAAAATAATTGATTTATGCTGTTCTTATATTCCGGTTTTGCCGGAATTCCGGTTAAGTTTGTTTTGCCTTTAGGTAATCTGTATGCAATAGCTGTAAAATAATCAGCAATTTAAAAATTGTTTAAGTGTTTCTAAGCCTTTTTTTTTTTTTTTTTTACTATAGCAGCCGTGTATGCTTACATTTGAAACTTAGCAGAATAGTGGATCAAGTCAGTTTCTGCACCTTTAGTGTCTTTTTGCAAAGTGGGACCAAAAGTAAACTTTCAGTTTTGTGCACCGAAACATTTGCCATCTTACCTGCTGTCCGATATGCTTGTGTTTGTTTAGAAACTCCAGTTTTAAATGGATATTATTTGGATAAGAAATCAATCTCTAATAAAATTCAAGCAAATAAGTTTAAATTAAATGCAGAAAATATATTCCATACACGGAAATCATGTGGTATCCGCATCGGATGTTTTTTAAATGGGTTATAGCATTTAATTTTTTCACAATGCAATACGTTTTATTTATGTTATCATGTATTAACACCTTCGAGAGAAGATCTATTACTCACTTGTGCTTGAACTGAATGTCATTTTTGTATATTACACACAATGAATAAGAATAGGGAAAAAATCTAAAAAATTTAAGATTTAAACTGTCGCCTAAAAAGATTTTTTAAGGTTTTTTACGTTCTCGCTGAGCTGTCTATCAGACTGTTTTTGCACTCACTCCTGCCAACCAATTTTTATGTCTTTTTAGCTTTATTATTAAACAGTTTTCTTCGCAGTTACGCCACATATAGTTCGACAACAAAATGGTGAAAGTTTTAAAATCTGCATAGCAACTATGCTTAAAATTCGAGATGCAGTGTTAAGTGTTGGCATATATTTTTCTGTTTTTTTTAAAATTTAAGCAAATAGCCTACCATCATATCTGCCAGAGAAGAAGGAACACTGTTTTGCATTACAAGTTTCCACAAAACAATTTGTGTTACAACTCAAATAGGCAGATAACCCTCGAGTGCTTTGCCTTTATCAAATAAACCAAAGCAAACCAACACCAGAAAAGGCATCTCATTTCCTTAATTAGTTTATCCCTTGTCAATGAACTTCCACGTGCGCCCCCTTCGTCGCACGGAGAATATCAAGTCGATATTCAATTTGAAGCCAGGTACCGGCAACCATGTCAGCATCCACAGAGGCTATTGCGGTTGTAATTCTGGCTTTTAGGTCATCAAAGTTCGACACTCTCCTCCTGTAAACGTAGTCCTTTGCAAATCACCAAAAAAATTCCAGGGGCGTTATATCAGGTGATCTGGATGGCCAAAGAATTGGACCTCCTCGCCCAATCCATCTCCCATATGCTCACGTTATGGCGATTAACAATACCTGAAAGATGAAAGGATGCTTCATCGGAGAACATTATGCGCTTCAAAAATTGAGCATCATCTTCTATCCTGCTTAGCATATCTGATGCAATGGCCATCCTCCTAGACCTATTGTCCGGTTCCAAAACTTGAACAATCTGAACTTTGTATGCAGTCTTATGTTGTCTTAATAACCTTGTACACCGTCGAAATTGGCATATCCAATTGTCTTGCCGCTGATTTTAACGATCTTCTAGGATTGTGTAAAATGTCTCTCTGACACGCTCAACATCAAAATCACTTGTGCAGGGACGTCCGGAACGTTTCTTATCTGCGATACTTCCAGTTTCTAGAAAATTCTTTCTCCACGTGAGATGCTGCTTTTGGATGGAGGATCTTTTTGGTAAATTTTTCTGCAATTTCTCTGTGTTTGCATTATGGATTTCGTTTCTATGAACCACATTAAAATCTGTGCTTTGTATGTGGTGTATGCATTCTGCTTAATATCCGGTCAAATAAAACATCACATACAAAACTACTAGAACAAACACATCAAAAGTAAACATAACATTACAATAGTTGCCAAAAACAAAGGAAAGAAAATGCAATTAATAATCAGACGATATTTAGAAAAGTACAGATATTTAGACTGGAAAATGAAATTATGTGAAATTAACCACACACGCAGACGATATTTACAAAAGTAAAGGTATTCAAAACTGAAAAGGAAAATATATAAGTTATTCCATCAATAAATGCCATAAGTTTGTTTATATCTTCATTATTTTATGAGTTATTAAACATCAAAATGGGTCCGGGACTTTATATAAACAGCTTGTATAACATCATATAAAATACATATTTGAATACAAATTTATTTCTTAAAATCTTCCTAGCTTTATGTCCAAAAAAAGGTTTCGTTTTACAACCGAAAAATGTTAGGATTTTTGCGATATAAAACTACTTTGAAGGAAACCATTATTTGGGGAAAAAACAAAACAATACTATTATTTCTATTTAACTAAAATTACAATGCCCTTACGTCTGTTTAGACATTTTTGTAAAACAAGTATTGACGCATTGAGTAAGTAAAGAATAGCAAGGTAATACAGTGGTGGCCAAAATTGTGGACACTTTTGGAAATGTTTATGTTTTTGAACTTATAGAAAATGTTATGTATAGAAACTTATAGAAAATGTTATGTATATATGTATGCTTATAGAAAATGTTACGTTTCGCAAAATGCAAACTTGTATATATCATTTTAAAGAGAATTTATTACTGAATTCAATACAAAACACAAAATTCAATTATTTGTAATACACAGTTATGAAGTGGTTTGTAATGTCCAGCTTTCCTTGCCAATCACTGTTCTTGTTCTGAGAACCAATCAAATGTTAGCAACTGCCAGTAGAATCTGACATCATGTTTACACTTGAAACAATTCATTATTTTGCTTTGTTCTGTAGAAGGAGGACCTGTTTCTTATACACTGCAATTACAAGTAGGAATTTTTGTAAAATCTTTAATATTTAGTCAAGAAGCAATGACATCAAATAAAAAAGTAGATTGGACACATAGAAAGAGATGTAATATTATTATGTTACGAGAAAGTGGTCTTTCCTATGCTGAAATTGCAAGACAGGTGGCTGGTTCAGTGACTACAAGGCCCACCAGCGGCCGAGCGGTAAAGTCGCTGAACACTGGTAGTTCGGTCCGAGGTTCGAATCCCGCGAACGGGCTAGCTGCATGGGCGTTTTCGTGGTTTTCCCCATGTGTAACGTGTATACGAGCCAGTTTCCCTTAGAAAGTCCTCCACGAAAGGCATTCCTCCCCTTAGGCAGATAGCCCTCGTGTGCTTTGCCATAATTAAATACACCATACACCATCAGTGACTACATCTGGAGTCCGAAAATTTTGTTTACGATATCAGGAGACAAATTCAATAAAAAACAAAGGAGGGAAAGGCCGAAAAGGGTGCATACATCTATTGATGACAGAAGAATAAAAAGACTAAGTCTCCAAGATAGAAAAATGTCATCAGCGGCGATCAGAAGTTATCTGAATCATACTGGTGTTTCTGTCAGTTCAAGAACAATCAGGAGAAGATTAACAGATGTTGGACTGAGAAGTAGAATTCCGCGAAAAAAGCCTTATCTTAATTTTCAGCAACGAAAAAAAAAGATTACACTGGGCAAAGGAACATATTAATTGGACAGATGATCAGTGGTCACAAGTTATATGGAGTGATGAAACTAAGATATCGTTATTTGGTAGTGATGGGCGAAAATATGTAAGACGTAGAATAGGAGAAGAGCTACATCCTGACTGCATTCAAGCCACTGTGAAGAACCCAGTTAGTGTTATGATTTGGTCATGCATGTCAGCAGATGGTATTGGTTGCCTTCATGTCATCGATGGGACACTGAATGCCAGAAAATACATTGACACTATTCTAGAACCAAAATTTCTACCTTCCATCAGAGATCTCTTTCCCAACAATGCTTCGTTTATTTTTCAGGAGGATTCTACTCCTTGCCACACGGTTAAAATATCGAAAGAGTGGTTTCGTACAAAGAGCATTAAATTGTTGTCATGGCCAGGAAACAGTCCTGACCTCAATCCTATCGAAAATTTGTGGCACCGTTTGAAAACTGTTGTCCGAATGAGGCGCCATTCAAATAAAAGGGAACTAATTGAGGCTATAATTGTTTCCTGGCATCATGCAATAACGAAAGAAGAGCACTTTTTTGTATTGCAAATAATTGAATTTTGTGTTTTGTATTGAATTAAGTAATAAATTTCTTTAAAATGATATATACAAGTTTGCATTTTGTGAAAGGTAACGTTTTCTATAAGCATACAAAGTTCAAAAACATAACAATTTCCAAAAGTGTCCACAATTTTGGCCACCACTGTATAAAGCACAAAATTATTTTGGTTTTAATGCTTACTGCATAATACTGTGTGATAGCATGCTATTGTAAATTTAGCTTTCCGTCAAATTATGCGTAACCATATATTATTGATACACCTAGATAAGTTACTGAATTCAAATAAGCATGTCTGATAGTTTTGTCAGCTTTCAATATAGATTTTTTTATTAATTTAATAAATATATCATAATGCTGCATTTAAATCCGTTTAATAGTTTACAAATAATCTACGTTATTCTCTTCAACATTTATGCATTACATCGCGAAAACAAACACTACTCATAGAAAAAGTAATAGCGGTTTTATTTTTTCATGGCTTCGAAAGAAGAAGAAATGTACAGATAATTGGAGGCTAAATAGCAAAAGTTTTGTTACAGAACCAAAATATTCTTGCTTTTGGTTGCATTACATGAAGACTTTAAGCGTTTTTCTTAGTTTAACGACATTCATTTCCAAGGACCTTACAGCTACAGAATATTTCACGTAGTGATCTGAAGGCTTAAGGTTTTGTTTTCCCTTACTTGGCAATAACGTTCTTAAAAAAGCAGTTGATCAGAAGACTGAAAGGTACGCAAAGCTCTGTGTCTCTTGATGGCAAGTTTGTAAGGTATTTCATCCCTCCTTATATAACATAGCCCTAGTGTGCTTTGCCATTATCTCAATAAACCAAAACCAAACCAAAACGATCCCATTTTTTAACTTAGAAAGTCCTCCACGAAGGCATCCCTCCCCTTAGGCAGATAGCCCTAGTGTGCTTTGCCGTAATTAAATAAACCAAACCAAACCAAACCTTTTGCCGATTTGCCGTGTTCCATGTTTCCATGTAAAATGGCCGAATTGCTATATTATGGACAATAATTAGCCACCAATTCAACGACTGGTTTAGCTTTGTACTTTATGTAAGGGAGAAAGTACGGCATTTCCTTTCACCTTACCGAGTGCATTCAGGTCGTAACTGGAAACATGTCTCGCTAATAATCGTGAAGTCAGGCATTCAGACCCAGGAGGCGGCATTGTTAGGTTTTCTTGTTTCCTGTTATGGTAAAGAAACGAAATGGTACCACAAGTATACTTGGGAGATAAATGGGGAGAATTTCCTTGGTTGTAAAGGAGGACATCACCAAGGCCAACATCAAATAAGGACATCCCACGTTGTATTAAAAATCAAACTTTTTATGTGAATCCAAGACAGTGACTTACCATCTCCAAATGTAATTATTGTTCTGCGCAATAAATGCGTTATACTAATTTGAAAAAGAAAAAGGAATAATTTTATATGCCTCATTTCATCATGGTAGTCGAATTAAAAATATAGTAGATGATAACTTGTAGACTTTGAGCGGGCCGACTGGGTGTACACTTCTTTCCTTCAATCATACTTTAGAATTACAAAAATGTATTAAACGGAAGGAATACATTCCATGTGGTCTCTTATGTACTATAGCATAAGAACACATGACAATGTACTCAGTAACAAGTGAAAAGGGTTGGACTTGCAATGAAGCTGTGACGGATATTTCAAGAAGCAATACTGAATAAGAATCTGCTAAACTTGCTTCACCTAATCTTAATTTTGGAGCTTCAAAATTCTTTACTATTCTACTTACGCCAAGAAATTTTTGCAAGGGTAATAAAATAAAATGAGTTTAATTCTGAAATACTTTCTTCATAAATAATTAAATATCATATCGGTGCTACTTCGAAAATGATTCTGACTCATTTTATTTATTACGGAATTTACATGCCTTTTTTTAAACGTTAGATTACTTGCCTTTCGATTTGAAAATCATAAACGTTGCACTCCATTAACTTTCGAACTCTGAAAATTGCAGATTAAGTATTCATTAAATGCCATCAGATTACCCAACTGAATACTTGATACGAATTTTGTCAGCCATTTCCTTTCGATTAATGAATTTTCTAGGCTCCTTTCGAAAATTTAATTTCGAATAACTTATCGCGTTCTCCTAAGATTCGGAATCTTATCATGAGCACAAATTTTCCAGATTAGGTTGAATGGCATCCAATGAGGAACTTGTATTTACGTTTCAAGTGAATTAATTTCTTACGGGACGTTAGATACAGAAATATATGCACTGAATAGTTTCAATGGATTTCCAATTATAAAGGTTACAAGGAAATAGTATCGAAGATATTTTATCAAATGAAACTCCTCGTAACATCAAGAACTAATCATACAATTTTGGTAAAGATATATATAATATACGACGAAAATAGGAAAGTAGAAATGCAGCTGCACTTTTCAATGATCTCATAAATCATTTATTACTTAAAGTTGTACTTATTCCTTACTGGAAAATTACGGTAAAAGACTAAATGAAATTTAATGTGTAGAGCCATTAGTTATTTTTTTGGAACAGGCAAGATGTAAAATGAGCATACGCCATCGTCGGGAATCGAATCACGGACCTCTGAAATACCGGCCCAGTGTGCAGAATCACTACACCACGAAGGCACGCTCGCCATATCCTGTGTGTAGAGTCATCATCCACAACCGTTTTAGTTCAGACGCCACCGTTGAGACATTAGGATTTATTTTTGGAAGCAGGAAAGATGAAAAATAGCAAACCCCTTCGCCGGGAATCGAACCACGGACCTCTGGAATACCGGCGCAGCGTGCAGAACCACTACACCACGAAGGTACGCTCGGAAGACGGGAGAAATACCTTATAAGTGATTTAAACGTCAACCCTCATATTAAAGATATTACATTACTTTATACAAGCCTCATAGAATAACAACATAATTTTAAAATGCTTACATGATTGTATCACGTGGTAAAGCCTATGCATATAAAATTTAAAACATCACATTATTTTTGCCCTGTTTACAAAATTGAAGTATTATTCATGACTTTAGAAGAGTTTAGAAACATTTTACCAGTCTGAAAGCCTGCAAAGTTTCGGAACTTAATGCATAAGAAATTGAGATTTGAAATGATGGCCACCAGCGACCGATGGCAGAACTGCTAAACATGGTAATCCGCCATTAGCTAAAATCTCGGCTAACAAGCTGTCTGCATGGGCTGCCGGTTAGCCGAGTGATGAAGTTTTTCTGGTTCATCCCATGTGTAACGTAATTACAAGCAGACCTTTTTTAAACAATCCCCATAATGACATTCCTTCTTTTACGCAAATTGCCCTCGAGTATTTTTTCATTGTTTAAATCTAAAAAAAAAATCAGCATGCTTGAAAACGGCGTAGTACATGACGACTATAGGCATAACATAAGGGTGCTTTCGGGAAGAATCTAGTGAAGAAAACTACTTAATATTTATTATACATATTTGGAAGAATCCCGAAAATGCCGCTGTAGCAGTTATCTGTGATCTGAAGAAAAGTTATTAATATTTCAGCAGTCCTATTTACTCAGACACAGTGTACCGAGACTTGAATTAAACAATAAGTGAGCTATCCTTCTAAGGTTATAATATTCTGAAACATAGAGTTTAAAGGTGTTTTCAAATAAGTCATTTATTACATAGCTGGCCAGTAAAAGTGCAACACGTTGAACGGCATGAAGACAAAATGATTAAATTTGTAAGCAGTTTGGAGGTTTTCCTGGGATGCGAAATTAGTAGAAACAGCTGCTTCAATCCCTGGCAGCTAGAACGGCCCTTACGTTAGGTATGGAGGTCTAACAACTATAGGATGACAGAAAGGGGAAACTCATTCCATGCTGCTTTAAATCTACGCCATGCTTTACCAACCGCATCAGCTGCAGAGGTGTGGCGGAACAGTCTCTCAGCAACCCATGACCAGATGGTTTCAATGGAAGACATTCTCGTCTCTCAGCAGCCCATGACCAGATGGTTTCAATGGAAGACATTCACAGACATGGAGACCGTGCAGGACAGGGCAGCAGTCGAATATCCTGTGCATCGAAGAATTTAAGAACACGACGTGCAACATGTGATCTTGAGATGGCGTTTGGCAGGCATCGAAAATAGGGCAAAACCACTGGACGTAAGATGTCAGAAATGTACTGATCTGCATTCTAACTACCGTCGATCCAAACTGGAGATGTGCGTGTCGTGTACTCACTGGTTGCTCAAACCATCACACTAGGTGCAGAGCCCCTATGGCGATATCGAATACAAGCAGGCGACGAGGCGACGTGCCCTCTCATCGGAGACTCCAAGCACGTATACGAAATACTTTGCACTTTGCATCACTCAGAGGGCTTCCGACCTAAGGTGGTATCTAACGGAAAAAGCCTACCTAGTGGAAAAATATTTATGGAGAAGATCCTTTTTACAATGAATAATTTTACATGAAAGTGATATTTGTACATGACAGGGAAAGGTAACAGTAGTTTTTGCATTTTAATGCTATGTTGAGCTAAATTTTGATATACATTTCAATCTGATTTTAATAAATTTCAATAATTCAAGATTCAGTGAAAGTTCTATAGGTGAATAAAGTTCAATATTTCAAAAGTTCGTGAAAAATAAAGTACTGAAGTTCTTTTAATTGAAGATTTCATGCACAAAGTTCGATGTTTCAGATCATCGTGATTTCACAGGATTTTGGTTGACTGATATAAAAAAAATCAGTTCTAGTTTCATTTTAGATCTTAGTCCGAATATTATAGTCTTTTTATAAATGACTGTCAAATTTAGTTAATTTTGATATATATGAAATCGTTGCGCTGATAGTCCACGTTGATGTAAAGGTCGATGCACCGTACGAGCGAATACTGGGCATGCTGCAAACATGCCCTTTTCGGCCCGTGATTTAGCTGTACGGTTTTGCAGGACTGACCACACAATATGACTGTCCTCTCTAGCGTTATTCATGTGAGAGCACTGAGATTCTGCGTGCCATTCAGTATTGACCCTCAGAAACGCATTGATCCCATATTCGCATGTCAGTGGTTGGATGTCGACGACTGCGACGGACGATATCACGGAACGATAATCTACAATCTCGATGGGCAGCGATCGTGCCTCTATCGAATTCCATCACTTGCTGGTAAACATTTCTTCTTATTATTCGAGGCATAACACGATATTCTGAGTAAACGCCGACCTTACAAAGCGCTTTCCGAATGAGAAATCCACAGCAAATCTTTTCTTTTATACAGTGCTTCAGATGTTCTTTCTCCTTCTGCGTCATCTAAATGCGCTGGAATCATTTTCATATCCCAAAATCTTTTTCATTTCATGTGATTTTCACGTTAATCAGATCATTCTTTTCTGGTGCAATTTTAATGGCCAGTAGTAAAGAAACGGAAAAATATGTTTCTGAATTTTTGAAATATTGTCAAAAGGCGCTCTTTAAAGCACGGTTTCTCCTTAATGTATCCGACTGCTCTCGACACCCACATTTTGGAGAATAGAATAAATAAATTTGTTGTTGGTATTATTTAGTAGAATACTGTTCATAAGATTTTAGTTCGTTGTAACTTTTTTCCAGCCACTGAAATTAAAAAAAAAAAAAAAAAAAAAAACTTTATAATAACATTTCTGAGTTTCCAAATATCGACAAATAAGCTGGATATTTTAATTTTAACCAGCAGCGACGTATAAATTTCTCTTCAAATCTTCAAACAAAATTTTAATATTATAATACTGACATCAAAAAACCTGTAGCTGAATTTCAGTTTACGTAATCGGTAGTCGAAATGAATTTACACACCAGGAAATGAATAGAAAAGCATTTAAAATTACTTCATCTGAATCGAGGCAATTTTGAAATAATGCGCTTTTGCTTTACGACACAGTTAGTTTAAAACAAAATGAGAATTGTATAATTAAAATGTGAAGGAAATATTGTTAAAGGAAACGCGTTTCATAATTTTGAGTAATTTTATTGCACTCGTACAAAGAGTCAACCAATCATGAAATCGCAATGTTTATTTACTCGTAGATAGATGAATCATCTTGTATCAAAATATGTAATGATGAAATTTATGTTAAAATTTTCATATCTACGCTAAAGTATATGTAAATTGTAACGATATTTTGGGATTCTTTTGAATTTCAAAATGCTGGTTTCTGAGATTCTACATCTCTTGTATCCTAAAATAAATTTCAAAATAATAAACGAATAAGAACAGGCAAAGCATTAATTTGTAAAGCAATTATTTGTATATTTTCTTATTCCTTATGTGTTATATTTATTTGTTATAATTAGGAAAGTATTTTTTTTAAAAACAGGGCTTTATCACACTGTTACAATAGTTTATACCATTTTTTCAGTAGGAAATCAGTGGCAAGAATTCAACGAATTTCGGAATCAACCTTCTCATCGAATGAGTCTTCACGCTGTAGATTTGTGTTGAGCAATGCATATTCTTTCCATGTTATATTCAGTAAGCTTATAAGTGATTTTTTCTCTCCTTTCTGCATGCCTTCGTTGTGTGTCAGTAGCACACTCAGCGCGAATTCGAGAATCCAGGTTCGAGTCCCGGCGAAGGTGTTGAGTGATGATGATTCTTTACCACCAGGATTTGCCGATTGGGTCTCCTAACCCGCAGTCGCCCTTTAAAAGGGGGAGTACATAACATTTTTTCTACCTACTTTCTGCACAGCTTCGTGGTGCAAGAGACTGTGGTAGCGCACTCGGCGCGTATTCGAGAGGTCCAGGTTCGAGTCCCGGCGAGAGCATTTCTCATTTTTTACGTCTCCAGCATCAAAATAATCTAATGACTCAACAAGCTGATAATGAATTTAATATAAAATACAGATGAATTAAAATTGCAACACGATGAACAGCATGAAGACAAAATGATTAAATTTGTAAGCAGTTTGAGGGTTTCCAGTGATGCGAAATTAGTAGAAACAGCTGCCAATTAGTAGAAACAGCTGTCAGCTAGAACGGCCCTTACCCGGTTAGGTATGGAGGTCTAACAACTATAGGATGACAGAAAGGGGCAGCTCATTCCATGCTGCTTTAAGCCTACGCCATACTTTACCAACCGCATCAGCTGGAGAGGTGTGGCGGAACAGTCTCTCAGCAACCCATGACCAGATGGTTTCAATGGAAGACATTCTCGTCTCTCAGCAGCCCATGACCAGATGGTTTCAATGGAAGACATTCTCGTTTCTCAGCGGCTGGTTTCTCAGCAGCGAAGACGTGACTAAAACAGCAATTTATTTCTCAGCAGCACATGACCAGATGGTTTCAATGGAAGACATTCTCGTTTCCTAGCAGCGAAGACATGACGAAAACAGCAATTTATTTTGCAAAAGATACATGTGCAATTTGATTAAAGTGTCACACTCATATTTGTAAAAATTTCAGGGGCCGTGCCAAATAAAAATTAACAGCAACAACGTTTGGCTTTAGGTAAGCAGACAATTATAATCTACCAACTCAAGCATAAATATTAGATGATGTTATTCCAAAGTATATTGCAAATTATATCAAACTTCAAGTAAATGAAGATGTGAAATCATTTATATCAATTAGAATATTGTAAATTAGACCAATACATAAGTAAGTCAAAACAGTGCAAGAGACTGTGGTAATTAGAAGTACATAACATTAAAATTTATCTCTAAATTTATCTGATGTAATTTAGCACTTTAAATTATGTATACGTAACTATATAGCTTTAACAATGGAGCCTTCTTTTAGCCGCTTTCCAAAATTCTAAAGCACTTATAGAATTTAATCATCTTTGCCATATTTGCAGTCATCATAAATTAAGTCCAAACTCCTAACAGACTTGGAGCGAATCATAGCTTTTCTAAAAAGCACTACAAAGACTTAAGAAGTTTTTAAGGAAAACCTTTTTTTATTAAATCAGAACTGGAACTTAAAGGGATGACTTGTGCTTACAAATCAGCCAGCCACTTGTAACAATATAATTTAAAGTAACAGTCATTTCAAGTTTAAAAGTTAGTCACGTAGCAGAAGACTACAGAAATGAGTTAACGCGAAATTGGCTCAAACGTCTCATCCTGCAATTAACAAAAAATTAAAACAATTTGAATGTCGGCACAATGTAACAAAGTAATAATTTAAATGCAAGATAACAACTTTAATGCAAAGCCGAAGAATACAATTTTTTCTGAGTTAGCTAACTTATTAACGTTGCCTCTAGAGGCAGAAACACGCTCTGTCTTAGAAGCCGAGCAAATCTGAGTAATTAGACTGAGTACATAATGATTAGTAGTAAATTAGACTGAGTAAATAAAATAAGCTGAGTGATTAGACTGAGTAAATCTTACAACATCAGCTGATGTTGTAAGATTTACTCAGTCTAATTTCTACACTACTCAGTAATAATAAAAATAAAATAAGCTGAGTAATATAAATAAAATAAGCTGAGTAATTAGACTGAGTAAATCTTACAACATCAGCTGATGTTGTAAGATTTACTCAGTCTAATTTCTACACTACTCAGTCTAATTTCTATTGTGCCGAGAAAACGGAAGAGAGAAATGACAGTAGAGATCGAAAACGTAAAAAAACTGGATGATGAAAAATAACAGTAATCTCACATACTTCCAAAACTTACATAAATGTTTCCCTTTGGCAAGCAAAAAATTCATACTTCAAAATGCTTTTTCTCATTATCTGTAGGTATTTAAAAATTAGTTTTAGCTGATGTCAGTTTCTCTAACATACAGAATTAGATGCGACATTATTAAAGATAAGCAAAATCTACCCAATCTGAAAAGCGTTCAACCCATTCTGAAGTTCGAGACTGGCAGACTTCCCTATCAGAAATTATTACTTATATTTGGAAAAAAAATAATCCAGTAATCCAGCAATAACTAACCATAATTATGCAGTAAATGTAACATTAATACGACAGTTAAAAACGTTAGATGGAAAATATGATACTAAACTTTTAATTTTTTTTGAGAGATCAGTGTTACAATAATTGAGAGATAAAACATTTTATATTAACTGCAAATACTGTTGAAAATGGTAACTTTAATATTGACTGTTGCAGTTATATTACCTGAGTTACAACTGAATGGAAGATTCAAGAAATTCATATAAAGTTAAAATATTTCTTCTTTTTCATTAGTATTTTCAGCTCTCTCTTCAGCTGTAGCTTGCGTACTAATTATTTTTACAAACAGAATAAGTATTTTAAGAATCCAACTTTAGGACTGAATGCATCTTTGTATGCCACGTGAGCAATTTCGTTCATTAAAGGTTTATAAACTTGATAGGACAGTCATATAGAATTATTTAATTCGATATAACTGTCCTATCAAAAATATTACTGAAGATATTTTCCTATTTTTTATTAAGAATATTTTATGAAAATTAAGTCCTACTACAGAGTTCTTTTTGTTGACAGATATTTTAAAGATATCATTATGAAAATGGTTAATTAAAAGTTGGCATTTTTCATAAGATAAAAATAATTTAAATAAAAAACAAATTAGAAATTACTTTGATTTCTTCATGAAGCAGACGAATCGCAAGATATTAGTAAGAAGGAGATTAAAATATTGGTTATAATTAAGAAGAAATGCGTGCTCTTTTATTATATTATTCACTCCGTCTTTTATATGTAAACAGACAAACTATCTCAGAAAAAGTATTAAAGTACGAAATTTAATTAAACCAAAGACTATGTGGAAGATAATCTCATGAACTAAAACATACTTGCTTTTAGTGTTTTAATGCTTTTTGTCACATAGTGCGTAAAATGGGTAAGCCTTTTATTACTAAATGTTAAAACAGGATTAAAAAATTCACACAAAATGATAAATATTTAACTTTTCTCTCGATATCAAAAATGCAAATTCCAAGGAAGAATTCAGGTTGGTTACAGGTTGATTATTTTAGCTTTCATGTTCTTCGTCATGTGTGACAGATACCGGAATCTTACGGTTGCTAACAATAACATATTGTTAAATCGGTCAAAGGAAAATGGAGGCTAAATTAAAAGTTATTATTAATTTATATATACTTATTTAAAATTGAAAAATAATCATGGTAAATAGAACTTGCAAATCTAGAATCCTACACAATTGCTGCTAAAATTGACATAAAATAATTAATAAATTAATTTAAGTAATTAAATTATAAAAATAAGCTCTTAATTTAATGAATTTGAACTATAAACGCTTATTAATCAGGCTGAATAATGATAGTGAAGAAGTCAAATATCAAGAATGAGCGTAAGATTTGTAAATTTTGCAGGGCTAGAAAAGATGGAATATGTAATGTAATCTAACATTCCATTATTATTTTTTTTATCTTGAGTATATAGAAAAATATATTTCTTATAATATTTTAGGGATAAAGAAATGCGGGAAAAAAGTGCTTCATTTCGTTTCAAATGAAAACAAAGTCATATTAAAAATTCTTAGGTATTATGGATTAAAAAAATCAGGTGTGTAAACCACATAACTTCCTTGTAAAGAATATTAAATTATACGCATTTTTTCTTTCATTTCATTTAAACTTATTACATGGAATTAAATCTACTTCGTCGATAGCACGTAAACCGCAATAGAATAAATGCATTCTTAAAAATTCACTATATTTGTTTACCATAGCGACAATCTGGCGCTAGGTTCACTTAACAACGTTATATTTCGTTCATATTATAACTCAGAATGCACAAAATTGATATCATTTGAAGAATTATCTAATCGTTGCCACATGTTCTATTGAAATACTATAATAAATCTAGAATGATGTATAAAAGAAATTAAGCAAACAAAACAAAAAAGAAACAGTTTTTCACAGATGATTCAGTATTTCTCATTCAATTAATTCAGTTCTTACTTCGCGACAAGGCAACATAACTCAAAACATACATAAAAACTCTAAATATCTATATTAAGAATTACGAAGTAAATCTTAAACACTTACTTCATCGAAAAATTTCCAGAAAGGATTAAGAATGATTTAATTCACAGTAATAAATGAAGGCGTTATCTTTGTTGTTGCGAAGCTTAGCCTCTCTAGATTGGCAACAGATCTTCTATTCTGCTGTTTCAAATGTAAAGAAATGCGTCCGCCAAGTTATTTAAAAATTAGGCTTAACCGCACAGCTTTTAAATTGTTGATAATTGTACAAATATTGCTTGCAGATTTACTAAAGGCATAAAAACCTTAACCGGAAGATAAGAGAAACATAATGCAATCATTTGTAAAGCAAAAAAATGCACAATTTACAAACAAATAAGAATAAAGAAAGTGAGATCACTGAACCGGGTAACAAAGTGGATATATATATAAATATATTTATATACGTTTGGTGCGGCCGGTTGCAACCAAAATACGAGGTGCACGTCTACATGTTATAGCAGTCCCATATACAAGGTTTCAACGCTCTGAGGTTACTCGTTTTTGAGTTATGCGAAATACATACGTAGAGACACCATTAAACGTTCTCTTCAGAATTCATTTTAAAGCAGTTTTATAATTTTTTTGAAGGGAAAGAGTATTTTATTCTGTCGTTACGTACAGATATCACGCAAAAACATTGTTAAATTGCATTCGATAGCATTCAAACGTAATATTCTCGTCGAAATATGCTGCCTGAAACTTTTCGCGATTACAATACTTCCTTTTTACTTCGTACAAGGAAGTAAAAATGACTCAGTGTGCGAAACCTAACTCCAACAGTGTTCTTACAGTATTCAAGGTCCATAACAGTTGCTTTCACTTCTTCGTCTAACTTAGTATAACTTGGTAACGGCAAATAAAAATATGAAAGCTCTGATCCGCATAGAGTTAGCGAAAAATTATCAATTGAATTAGTCCTGAGAAGTCAACAGACTTAATTGTTTTAATAACATTTTAAACATTGGTATTTTATTATGTAAAATGCTTAATGACAGTGCAGTGCGTTACTACAGCGTTAAAGTTTTTAAAGTAATTGCAAATTGTCAATTTAGTAGCTACTGTAAAATGTGTATTGTCTGAAGATGTGTGTAAATTTTACTTGACTGAGATGTCATACGTAGGTTGCAGGGAGGTGCACTTGGACCCCTATAAATAAATGCAGTTTTCTTTCTGTTGAGATATTAGTCAGAAAAAGCGTTTGGAAAATTTCTTCTCTTTCCTATTATTCTGTTGAATGTTTTCAGTACAAAAGCTCAAAAATCCCTGTCCCTTTACCTGACTTCACCAGTTTGCCAGGCAAATAACTAGGAGTCGGCTTGTATCTATATAGATATAAACATATATTTGATCCAGCTGATTGCAATATACACACACACACACACACACACACACATATATATATATATATATATATGTAAGATCCAGCCGTGTCCGGTGCCGTAATTAATAGACTGAGATTTATCTTTTAATTTATTCACACTCTTAACGTAAACTATATACACTTTGTACAAATAGAAATATATAAGATAATAGGATTGTTAAATTTATAAAATTACTACACTGAGCATTCTGAGCATTCGGCCTCTCCCACCGAAAGCCTGTCTCCAACTTACCCCTTTTTCGCCTAGAGGGCGCTGCTTATTTTCAGGGTTACAGTTTCGGAGGACCAGGCACTACAATATATATTTATATTCTTACCTGGCTTAAAAGTACCTACGCGTTCTTTAGTTTCGCAATCCTTGGTCGTAGTCATATACTTCCAATTATAGAAGCATTTTAAATGACGAAAACATTAATATTTTGCCAATGTCAAATTAAAAAAAAATTTTGGGGTAAATAACGAAATCTAACTAAATGTAAAATCGCAGTTTATACATGTAGTTAGCCTATATCAATTTGCTGTTATTCTAAAATGAATATTTAATAGGCCGTACAAGGAAATCAGCTAACTGGTTTCTACATCAGAAATTTTGTTGGAAATAATTTTAAATTATTACTTTCAATTTTTGAAATTTTTAAATATTAAAATATTCACTTTAAAAAATATTAAATAAGGAAATATTTGTACATTTTATTGCGCCAGTTATTGCCTGTGTTTTCGTTTATTTCCTTGAAATAAAGTAAACCTTAACACGACTCTAATGACCAAACTTGCAACGAAATACTCAAATGTTAAAATGCATTCACTTATGTTAAAAATTATCGAATACTGAAAGGTTTATTTTATCAAAATCTTTTTTTAATAGACAAATAAAGCAAACAACATCGTTTCGAAAGTGGCTAGCGTCCAAATCATGACATTGTTAACTTACTGCAAAAGAAACTTTTCGATTTCAGTACAGAATGTCATTCTATATCCTATCAAATCTTTTAGGTCTCTACATTTAAGCACATTAAATCCAGTCCTGCCAATTTAAAACGTAAAGCACATAGTTACAAGAAGTCGACTTTCAAAGAAATATATCTCTCTCAAAGTGACTTTGCTGATAAAATAATTCTCAAGAACCTTCAAAAGTGCCTTTTTCGAAATTTAAACACGTATGTAGGACAGCAAATTCAAATGTTTTATTTCGAACTCTCTAAGGAAAACTTAAATGAGCTGTACCTAAAGATATATGGGAAAAACATTCAAATGATACTCGTGAAAGCAAATAAAGGAACATTTGTATGATCTCTCTGAACATATTTGCACAATTCTTTTGCTATCTTTTAGCATGTGATAACAGTTTTGTTTTTAAATGCGATTTTAACATCTAAAATACTGGCATGGGAAGAGCAAGTAGAGTAAAAATTTTCGCTTGAGAGACGACCAGCAGTTTATATATTTATTCTTAGATATTTAATGAAGTGTTTCTGTTTTCTAGTTTTAGAATATTCTTCGGAAGATTATCCTTTACAAATCTATTTTACTCGAAGACATTTAATAAATGCTGAACTAAAATTTTTCTCATAGAATAATGCTGTACTTATTTTATTAATACTTTTATTTAGCTGCATTTTAAAAAAATGTATTCGTATTATCATTATTATGTTTGCTAAAATTCATAAGCAATCTGTTGCAATTTGTTGCATTATTTAAATTTACATTACTTAGTATATTTGTAAATATATTAATATATTTTTAATATCATTCTGAAGGAAATTAAACATTTTTCACTTGTGATATTTGAAACATATGCGTACACAGCAATATAGAAACAAACTAATACAACACACACACAGATTTATATCTGCACCTATTAGAATAAAGTAAAAGGTAGGAATTACAATTTGAAGACTTCATAATATCCAATCTATAAGGTCGTAATAAGAAAATGAAGAAATAATTAAATAATAATGAAAAGTGATTTTATAAAATCTAAAAGGTAAAAGAAAGATTGGTTTTATAAAAACCAAAAGGGAAAATAAAAACGATTTATGAAAAGAATTTCGGAATATCGGAGAGCAAAATGTACAAGAAAAAGTGGCAGATGGAAATGGTTGCTTTACAAGTAGTAACTGGTAGTTGCGTTAAAGCAACTGAATTTAGTTCTTTCGTTTAATTCTCATTCATATTTTTGCATCTCAATTTAATTTGCATTTCCACAACTATTAGCCAAGGTTTAAAGGACAATTACATCCACCTATTTCTTGTATTCTTCTATAATATTCCAAAATTCTTTTCAAAAATAATTTTAAATTTTACCTTTTGGTTTTCATAAAATAGATTTTCTTTTCAATTTTAGTTTTCATAAAATCAACTTTTACTTTTTACTTTCTTCATTTTCCTAATACGACTTTGTAGATTGGAATTTATGTAGACTGCAGATTGTACTTTCTAGTTTTTACTCTATTCAAAATGTTTACTTTATTGGAATTTTTGGTATGAGTATTCCCATTTCATTCATTTGATTATATCTATATAAATACATATATGTATTTATTTGAGAAACTTGCAAGAGCGATCAGTGGAACATTTGTTTTATTTATCATTTCTAGATAAATCATTGCCTTTATTCTAGATTAACATATTTCATGTATAACGGATTAATTGGCGCAGAAGGCATGCATGGTGTTGAAGACATTTCACATTTTCAAGATATTTTTATCCTCAATTTTTACAATTTCGTTCTACGAAAGAAAAAGCAGTGACATCAATAAAACTAGCCAGAGAAAGCAGATAGCACATATGAGGTGTCGTATGTGAAATTTTGGTTGAAAATAATTTAGTTTCAGTCAGATCTTTTCCTCACTAGCTAAAAATAACTTTCGCTTCCCAAATTAAAAATCAATATTGTATGAAACATATATAAGTTGCTGCATCACGAAAGTTATATGAGAATCATATGACAGTGATTAATATTTAAATGACGCAGTTTAGAAAGATTTATGATAAGCAGTTGCTACTTACAGGATTTGAAAGGGAAAGTAGCAAAATTAAAATACAAAACAGCTCTTGAAAATTTAAGATACTATTTTGATTTACAGAATTATAGTTTAATTACATTGGAGTTACATTTTGATTTGAAGGTTTGATTTATCTTACGAACATATACTATATAAACAAGGAAAAGCCCAAGGGAAGAAACGACTTTAAAAAGACCAAGGATTTTTTAATAATTTTATATTTTACAACAGTATATTAATTTTATTGAATTGTTTTTGTTTTAATTTTGATTGGAAAGTTGTCTCTCTTTCATGAATTATAGCTATACTTCTTTCCCTGGCACAGTCTCGGTATATAAGAGCATAAATGTATAAGTTGTATACTAAATACTTTAAAATGCCAGGCCACCTATGAGTAATCTAAAAGACTGTGAAATGAATTTGCATCCTGCCTGTTTTCTACTTAAAAATGCAATCAAAATAAACTCTTTGTTATGGTATCGAGTTAACTGTTAGAGAAACTTAAAAGTTTAAATTACTCCAGAAATTCTCGAAACACTTGTCTTTTTAACACAGAATCAAACCCAGGATACCTGTTTTGAATTTTGCAAAAACTAACCACACTCAGTTTAAAAAGTTGACTACCTATAATTAACTTTACTTATTAAAATAAACACTAGCAAACACACAAGCTGATTAAACCTTTAATTAGTATTAATATTAAGGTGTGCAACTGAAATTTAGAATATAATATTATATTAAAATATACTATAATTATTAATATTATATTAAAATATATTATATTTTGAAATTTGAGCAACAATTATAAAGCTTATAATGTATTTCTCTCGCCTGCCTAGCGTGCCTTCGTGGTGTAGTGGACAGCACACTCAGCGCTTAATTGAGAGGTCTGTGGTTCGATTCCCGGCAAAGGCGATTGCTCATTTTTCATCTTGCCTGCTTCCAAAAAATACGTAATGTCTCTAGAAGTTTATTACGGAATCCGATTAAAGCCTATTACGAAATTTGATTGATATCCCTATCTATATACATCCTCGTATATTTTTGTATCCTGTACTTATTTTTCGATCAGTATGATAATTTATTTTTTATCATACACATGCAGAAGAGGCCCTCACAGTACTAACTAAATCTGAAACTACGTGGGAAACCATAGAATAACCTTATATATACTGATTGCAATTTTAAAAGCATTAAACATGCTAAGATAGGAAGCTTAATCCATATTTAATACTCCTGAAGCATAATTCAAAACAAGTACTCTCGCGATTTTGACAATTATCAAATTCGTAAAGTAATTTCCTTTCGAATTCATTAACTTCCTATCTCGGCACTTATTGCAACTGATTCTTAGACCATTAACATATGCAACGAATCACGTTGTATATGTTAATGGTCTAAGAATCAAGTTGAAAATAAAATTAACTTTCTCGCAACCATAAAGTGTCCCGCTTTGCAACTCCAGAATGCGAACTTTATTACTCAATTTATCTAATTGGAGATTCCATACGGACATTCGCGGATTATAATCTCGTTGAAGAATTTCAGCCCTCTGACAATTTCATTTCCTTAATGGCGATAAAATAATGATGCAAGGCATGTTTCGAAAGAGGAATTACACGCAACACAATTTCGAGAAATAATTCCTGACAAAACACTTGATAAAGATCTTGCGGTTATAATTCGAAGACAACTTACCTATCATTTGGTTAAAATCGAATTTCCTTAGATTTCTTAGCCATGTACAGAATAAATATAAAAAATATATATAAAAATATTTCTGATATTCTTCAAAGTCTGACTGCAATAATCTTTCACATGGAATGTAGTCTTTAAAAAATATAAGACTTTAAATTCTTGATTTTTTAAACCTAAATATTTGTTCAAAAATCAAATAAATGTTCTTATCGTAAATTCAAAATTAGTTTTACTAAATAATTATTATTCGCATAATTGAGGATATGGAAATTTTATTTATTTTATTACATTTTATTTAATTTTAAATTTAATAATATTGTTACAAAATGCCCAGCCACGGTAAGATAGCTTCCCCGCGAAGCAAATTTAGGGTTGGCGGGAAGTCGCAAGGATAGGCAGAACTACCAGATTTGACGTGAAATTGCCTATTTGGAGATAAAATTGGCTATATACCGTAGATGGAGCGAGAACGTTCTAGAACGAAATCTTACCGGTTTCCCGAGAATGTCCTTGAAGGCAGGTTAAAAACTATATATACCCTGCCTCTGCGTGGAGTAGAGAGTATCTTCAATTCAGCAGAATAGACTTGAGTTCAGAGATTAGCTTGGGATCGATTGAGAGAGTCGGGAGCTGTACTTAGGGCTTTGCCGTGAAGCTGTCTTCATCGTTATAATCTGAAGGTTGTGTTACTGAATGTTTCAGCGTGTTTATCGTAGGTTCTTTAACGACTATATAAGTGTCTTTTCCTGTGAAATACTGGGAAATAAATTGTGTTTTGATTCTTCATCAAGTGTTGTCGTCAATCACTCCAAATCCATGAACCCATAGAACGCAGCAATATTTATAACTGGAATAGCTGGTTGTTAATATTAAGCGTTCAAATTATAACATTTTGCACTTGCACAAGGTGTCCTGTAAATGTTGCGACAAACTTCTGGGAGAGTTAAGGCACATCATAAGAATTAAAAACTGCGTAGAAACCCCTGCCCAGAAATGTTATTGTAGAGGAGAGTGCTAGTGGAAAGTGAGGATTGCCTCTTTCGAGCGTAAGGCACTATACAAAGAGCATGGACGCTATATAAACGGAGAGCTTGTGAACATGTGGTTCCAAAATGATGGAGCGCCTGCTTATTTGGGATTGGATGTTCGTAGCCATTCGAATAGATCATTCCCGGATTGATGGGTCGGGCGTGGATGACCGGTTCCCTGGCCCTCACGCTCAGCGGATTTATTGAGCATTAATTTCTTCTTGTGGGGGACCATCTGGTGTCGTATCAGGATCCTGTTGTGTCTGAAATGGATCTCGTGGCAAGACTCGCCTGCGCAGCTGCTACAATCAAAGAAACTCCCGGTGTGTTGGAACATGTCCGACAATCAATCGTCCGTCGGTGTCAGGAATATTTGGCATCCGATGGGGTAAACTTCAAGCATATGTTATATAATTCAAGCTGTCGTACCCCATTTGTATTCAAGTCCAATAAATGTTTCAAATTAATCACTCTCTCTTTTCCTTTCCCATCTTCTAGCTCTGTTCCCACTTACCCATGACATTTCCGGGCATGGGTTTCTATTGCAATTCTTAATCATTATGATAAGCCCTACCATCCTCAAAAGTTCGTCGCAACATTTACGGGTATCCTGTATAATTGCTAGATAAATTTACAGTTTTTCTTTAAAACTATACAAAATGAAATTATTTTGTGAAGCATTTTCCATTTTCACTCCAGTATTGTTTGATATGAGAATGTATAAAAATGGTGAAAGTTTTCTGGAATGTTATATCAGTTTGTTTCCCAAATCTCGACTCAATAATTCAAAGTGTGCCCAAATATAAAATTTTGTAAAATTTGGCGAGAAACTTACCGAGAAATTCAAAAAAATTATCTTGGTGCACATTTTCAGTCTCCGCCAAGAATAGTTCACTTGGTGAAATTCTTAATTACCTATTTTCCTTGACCTTTTGTTATGCACAAGCGGAAAACAAGGTGCATCATTCATTCTCTCCAGTAATTTTAACGAAGTGCGTAAACGCGATTCGCCGTTATTACCGCTTATAACAAAGATGCCAAATTTCAGAACGCGAATTTGAATTTCGGAAATTTTGAATAAAAAACTCTAATTTGTTTCAGGTGTGACTGGAAATACGTCTACTTTAAGGTGAAGTGTACAGAAAAAGCATTTTTATCTTCAGCGCGTGAGACTGTGTATCGGAAATTCTAGAGATACACTGTTTATATAAATATTTTGTGATATTAGTAGTGTACAAATGAGAGAGCTGGCGCAGTGACCTTTGGGGGCGAAACAATGACTGCGAAACCCTCCATTAAAATCGAACCCACTTTTAGAATGTGATGGCTCTCCAACCCTCCATTAAAATCGAACCCACTTTTAGAATGTGATGGCTCTCCAACCCTCCATTAAAATCGAACCCACTTTTAGAATGTGATGGCTCTCCAACCCTCCATTAAAATCGAACCCACTTTTACAAACGCTACTTTTCCAAAACGCCGCTTTTACAAACGCCACTTTTCCTCTTCATCGCATGCTTCTTTTGCAAGGGGACATTCGTCCCCCACATAATCCACTGGCATGGTATATTTAGTGAGGGTATTAATTTATACCATCAGTGCACCATTATGTATGGCTTCTAGAGCGTCAAAGGAGAGACAATGGGTAATTGATTAATAATACCTAGTGAATAATAAAAGCATTTAAAGAGATGCATTCTATATGTAAAGATGGAATTGTTACAAGAATTAAACACATTTAGTTCTCTCAATGAGTTCAAGAAAATGAGCGAACTTAATATCAATGAAAAGTATCCGGTTACAGAAATTAGAGAAATAAACACAAAGTATGGTAAAAAATAATAGTCCATTTACCTGAGTGTGTTGTATCTTTACCGAAGCGATGTGATAACAAAGCATCTGATTATTTAAAGCTCAATGGCATTAAACCTCTTTATTTTGTTTATTTAGGAAGTAAAGATGTCGGGAAAGCCCAACCTGGAAACATGTTTAAATTTGAGCAATAACTTTTTTTTTAATGGTTTTAGAATCATTAAAAAATAAAGTAGGCTTAGTTACACAAAAGAAATCTGGTCATTTTTGATAGAGTGTCATAACCCATATTCTGTACCTTACTATTCTTTTCTTCGTGTAGTATTTGATACATTTGAATAATATATTTTAAAATTAGCGAATGAATTTCAGGATAATTATTATTCATATCTGTTTCTTCTTCAACAGCAGTCAGTAAATGCTGACACATTCTAGCAAGGCCGCACATTCTGCTGTTATTACCTGAGCTATATAAAGCTCTAATATCACCGAATAAGTCATAAATATTTGCCATCTTTACATATAGAATGCATCTCTTTAAATGCTTTTATTATTCACTAGGTTTCATCAGACCCCTCGAAATTTTACGAAACCTTCGTTTGAATAGACGGCCTTACCATCATGATAAGATAAGCTATCATACTTTTTCCCAATGTAGAGGTTGGAGGGCGCAGCGGCCTTCACCTGGAGTTGTGGTCTGTCTGGACTCACAGGGCTCACAGGCGCGCCAGCTGCACCTCCACAGGCCACCTCTCGCACAACATATATAAGACACATAGAGGACATACACTGTAAGACTCTGACGCTTTAGCGTCGGGGATCCCACTTATGAATAACGGTGAATGCTACTCTATTGGTTCAACGGCGAGAGTAAGCTGGGATAACGGTGAATGCTACTCTATTGGTTCAACGGCGAGAGTAAGCTGACATGTCTTTTTGGCTAGGTTAAGACCATCAATCCGGATTGAATGACATCAATCCGGGAGAGGTCGGGGTTTGAACTTGGGACTTTGATGTTAGTAGTCCTGCGCGCTAACCGTTCAGCCAGGGTACCCGTATTCAATAATTGCTAACTGTCTTATAAATGTAACATATCAAACATGTTTTGTGAAGTGCTGCCATCTGTTGTCACTTTCTAATACTACGCATTTAGACGCAGTCAAGGTCGTGACGTATACGATAGAATAAAAAAAAAAAAAAAAGCACTTATCATTTCCTCAAGCTAGGAACACGTTTCACTCCAAGGTCATTTCATCAGCGTTCGCTTCGATTTTTTTTCCCCACGCGGGACGTTGAAAACGGAAACACGATCATAACAAATTGCGGGTAGTTATTTTATTTTTAATGCTACACAGCATTAAAAAATTACTAGGTTTAAGGTTCATTTTCGCTGCTATATCTATATAAATTTCTGTTGCATATGTTAGTTAGAAGGATGCAAATCAGTTTTTTATAGTGCATCTCGTAAAAGGCATTCGATAGTAAATGGTGTTTATAAGTCATCAGATGACAAAAGTCTATCTTATCCTGGTGTTCTAAGATAAACTCTTCGCTAAAGGTTTGATATCTGACAATTCGTTCCCATTCCAGCTGTTCTGCGAATTCCCTCATGAAATCTTCAGTGAGTGTTTGTTGGGAAGAGATAAGAACCATATCGATATAGTCTTTGTGCTTCCGCATGAAGTCTATGCTCAGTACTTGGTAGTGGGAAACTGTTATCCAATGCACTTTTGTTATATGTTTATCGAGGAAAGGTTCTGTCATCTTTTGGTACCTGCAAGCTTGTTCCCAGTCTAAACTATAGGCATATTTGTCCATGAAGGGTTCCGACAATTTCTGGTATTTGGAGATTTCATACCATTCAACTAAACCTTCATGTTTTTCTATAAATGGTTCTGATAACGTCTGATACTGACAAATGACCTTCCAGTTCACCTGATTTGAGAATTCTTCGATGAACTCCTCCGAAAGAGTCGAGTATCGACTCACGAGCGACCAACTTATATTCTGTTGTAATGCCCTGATTTGTCCTTCCAACAAACCGGTCTTCGAAATATCGTTCCAATTTACGTCAACCATTTATTATAAACACAAAAGAATTTCTATTTTCAAGTATACATAAGTTTTTAGGTCCTTAGTCTTAACGAATACTTGTATCTCTTTATCTTTCTTAATATAGTTTATAAATGATACCTGTTCGGTGTTATAATTGAACTCCCGCAGCATCTTATTACCGTTAAAAATTTGAGCTTCAACCACACTTTCAAGATAAGTACCATTATTATCTATGAGTGCGAAGAAGGTTATTTTAGCCTTTACACTTTCATTCAATGTCATGAGTGCTCCATTCAGTAAATTATTACTGAACGAAGTAAATGTCACCTTCTGAAATTTTGAGCTGCTGTACCCGCTTTCAGGAGGATCTGCGCATACATAAACACTTTGAGTATATTCCTGTAATTTTTCTTCAGTATGCTTGAATCCTATTTCCAAGCTTTTAAGCTTCTTCGAAGTCTCTGACGAATAATTTTTAAAGCTGTTTACCATAGCATCATTACTTCTCCTAGCTTC
Organism: Stegodyphus dumicola; assembly: GCF_044657685.1. NCBI lineage: Eukaryota > Metazoa > Arthropoda > Arachnida > Araneae > Eresidae > Stegodyphus > Stegodyphus dumicola. The sequence goes on along the minus strand of NC_140774.1, from coordinate 172,187,414 downwards.
CAGCTTTAATTCCTCTATTCTGTTGGTCATAACATCATAAAGTGTCCTAATTTCCAGCTTTAAATCCTCCAATTCTCCGGAAACGAAGGACTTCGTGGTGACATCGTTGGCGTCTACTGGATCTTTACAGTTTTTCAGCACCTTGTTTTCCATATCATAATTCCCATCGTTTGTGAGTTTAAACCCTATTCCAGGTGGACCGCGAAGACCCACCGCTTTTCTGGGATAGTATATTCCAAAAGGATACCAAGCCATCTTTATTATTATATAAATAAGTTTTTAATAGATTGTAATCTATTAAAATCTAAAAATAATCTCTAAATATTACATCCTTAAAGTATTCAACACTATGATCTTCTTTTCTACCATATTGAGTTTGCATCTCTTTCTCTCATTCAAAACAAAGTAAAATACATACTTATCACCAGGGCTGCTCTTCAGTCTCCAGTGAAATTCAATCATCAGGTTGCTAACATTTACGTACGGCTCGTGAAAAGATAAGTTGAAGCATATGATTGGATAGAGACTTCTAAAGGTTTCATAGTTGATCAGACATCCGGCTTCGGAAGTGATATTGTTAAGCCCTGCATCTAAGAGAGCGGTGTAGAGTCTCGAATAATCTTTTTTCTCAAAGTCCATAGTATAATTGATGTTTGGCACCCTCACGTTATTGACCATAAGCCAGCAATCAATCATGTTTAAGTTATCGAACAGCATGTTGTTTTGAGAAAAGTTTTCGTTTCTTTTATCATATTGGGGCACAACGTAAAGGCTCATCACTTCATCAGTAGTGGCGGGTATGTTGCATGATCCGCTGCTATTTTCTAAAATGTTGGACTTGACTACTCTAGGTTGCCTCCAGTTAATGTCGATGGATTGGTCCGACAGAATCAGTTTTGTAAACTGACCATCAACAGAAGAATTGAATTTAACATAAGGTAGCCAAAGCGAAAGTTTCTTGACTTGTACTTTATATTTAGGATTAGGTACATTTGTATACAACATGTTCCTGTGACTGTTTCTTTGAAACTGAAATTTTACATCAAAGCCTGTAATGACTTTTTCATAATCATTGAGGAAGCCGAAAATGTATTTGAGCGGTATAAATATGTGCACAGACTGACTATCTCGGGTATACATCCATCTTTTGGTAAAACCTTCGTTATGGTCATCATTCACTCTTAAGTTAGCGAAAAAATTTGTTATTGTTGTAGCGTCGGTAAGGGCACCGTTAAACTTGAACGATCCTCTCTCGGTAGAATCGGAGGTATCTATATAGTAAAA